>NW_024080782.1:0-732203 GCF_003009895.1 Hyaena hyaena
CTTCCAGTTGCAATTAACTGTTGCCTCTCTTTTCCACTCAGAATAAGTGGACCCAGATCTCCTAGTGATGACACAGGGCAGGGAAAGCTTGCTCAGCAGACCTTTGACACTGCCTTGATCCCAGCCCTACTTATCTAAAACACCAAAGAATAAGCTTCCCAAGTTTTCCACTCCAAGTTTTTCCAGAAAGTGATGCCCTTATATAGATCAGCCAAGAAAACATAGACATGTGATATTATAGTTTATTATTTACACTAACTGTAATCGTGTCACTGAGAGAAACAGTAAGTGTGAGTGTACCCAGAGGTCTCTCTTACTCAGACCCAAGGGAACTCATCTATAAATAACTCAAAACTTTCCATCCACAATATCAACATTTTGCCTGCTGCACAAAACCTTTCCAGACTCTGTTTTTGGCCTTTCCTTGTGGTAGATTCAGATAGTAATTAGAGGTGGATTAACCCATGGTTTATCAATTTCATTTGTGTGTGGGTTTCTCTTTAAAATGTTATAATATGATTGTGGAAACTAATTTGACAATAAACTATTTGTAAAAAAAAAAAAAAGAAATTTAGTATAGATTAGTTAGGTTTATTAACTTATTAATGAATAATAATGGGTGTGTTTGATGACCTGATGGGGAGAGGTCCATTGGCCCTTGGCAGACTTGGGAAACCAAGTGATTTAAGTGCAGGAACTTGGAAACCTGGAAATCTGAAGTGAGCCAAATACTTATCACCATAGTGTCTTGCTGCCTATATGTTGAATCTCTTCCTTTTCTCTCTGTCTTTTATAGCTTGGGATTTGGGACCTACTTTCTTACTGGCTCACTGGAAATCTCTGTCTGCAAGCTCTTCCCAGTGTGCACCCTAAGCACACACAGATAGATAATTATTTGGAGAGAAGCTGTAAAAACTGAAGTTCTGGTCTGGCAGCAGCTTCAACATGACTATCTGTTTCAACAAATGGAGAGCTTAAATAACAACCTTATGGTCCTGATGTAGAAGGAATCATCTGAATAAAATTCATGATATGTTTTTTATTTATTTCCCTTTTACAGGATTTTTTTTTTTCATTCATATCAGTCGGTCTGAGTTCTGCTCATTACCCTCATTTACATTGTTTGGTCCCAGGCTGATCTCCAGGAACTAAATCACCTAGGCTCTCTAGTCTTTGACTTCTGAGGCCCGGCATGCAGTAAGCAGGGAGAGAAGGGAGCAGTCAAGACATTACTTACTCAGCCCCCTCCCTGCAGGTCTGCAGGTTGGCAGTAGTTGTGTTATCAACTAAAAGTTCCTTTCTGCAGCCACCAGTCTCTCTGGATCCAACAACCACTTTGCTCCTTCAGGCCTTGAGCTGCTAACACTGGTCATGCCCGCTGCTCTTGCCAGCCCTGGGAACTTCGACATCTTCTGTTGATCTCCCTTAATGCTGCCAACTCCCCTCACCCCACCCAGGTACTTCCTATCACTATTTTCCTAGAAGGTCCCTGACCCAAGAAAGGTTCTGTGAAAAAAAGGATGGTCACTTTTCTATTTATATACTAAGCCAGGATCAGCCTGATGTTTGGAATGGTACCAAGTAATGCTGGGATATTTGGACTAGCTGGAGACTTGCTTCTATAGATTTGCTCAGACACTGAAGCCTCCATCTTGGCTAATAAAATAAAATCATGAAAAGCCACATCAATAAGTTGATGATGACCACAGTGGAAAATCTCAGAGGAAGCAAACTCCTAGGCCCTGCCCTTGGTACATGGTGGAAGGAAGCCTATTCTGTGGTTGTCCCCTGGTCCCTGTTCCTAACTTGGAACTAACAGGAATTTCAGGAAGGGAGGTTTACGCTGAACCCATGAGAGATTTTTCTACTTACTTCTTTCTAATTTTTTGAAATAGGGGAAGGGAAGACAAGTATAAAAAGTGATACCAGATCATATATCACCAAGTTTTATACTTTCATAGTAGTAATATAGACTATAGAAGTAGCTTTATGTTTAGTTGCTACCTACTGGAGAGGTGGTTTCACTACAAGGTGTCCAGGTAGTCCTTTTGTGGCAGTGTCAAGGTCAAGGAGGCTCCTTAAGAAGCAAACTATGGTGTATGCAACTCACTAGAAGGTTGAGGCCTCCTGTTCCTGGATTTGGGGGATGGTCTTTAGGGGTCCTATTACCTTCCTCACTCCGAACACTCCTCTGCCAAAATATGACTCTCATCCTGAGTGGCCCTCAGTTTTCATGCTGTGCAAGCTCACTCTTCATTGATTAATTAAACGTGTACACTATTCAATGTTTGTGCAGTTGTCAAAATGGCTTTTAGGTTTGTTCTTATCAGGGCTAGATGCCACAGCCTGTAAGCTCCCCAGGGGCAGACATCATGCATTTTCTGTTACTTTATATAAAGCCAAAGTAGAGAGAGAGGTGGGGTTAAGAAATAGTGAGTTTTTTTTAAGCACTATGCAAATTCGGATTATTAACTCCATCATTATTAATAGATAATGATGATGGTAATGGCAATGATGGTGATTATAATAATCCCTCAGAAAACATTCTTCTTTTCCTCCCTTTAGAATGCACAGGCTAGCCGGCTCGGTAGTTGACTGCAAAATGTACACTTAAGGAATCCTGGGTAAAAGCTTTCTTGATTTCTCTGAGCTTTCGGTAAAGTGCACAAAAGGCATGTGTGTATGGGGTGGGGGGGTACGCTCATGTGTCTGTATACCTGCGTGCATGCAGGCACGTAGACTGCCTTCTGTCTCCAACAAGAAATGACTCCAAGGTAAAACACTGGGGGGTTTTGCTGGCTGCAAGACTCTGGGGTATAGCCATAGCTGTAAGGGCTGTGGATTTGGGGGTAAATGGTCTGCAGTGTGGGGGATGTTCCTGTATTGGAGGGGGAGCATTTCTTCAGGCCATTGTGGACCAATAAACAGTTCAATTTTTTCATTGTTCTAATTAATTTAATTAAGTTAACTTCCAAGGTGTGTTAAGAAGCAATGCCTTGGGTGATTAACTGTTCCCATATCAAGGTGTTTTCACAAACACATTTACCCTGATTAGTGTACACATTATTATGTAATTAAATACCTCACACAGAGGAATTTATTAGTGCCTCCTTGTCTCCTAACAAATAAAGCAGCCCTCAGAATCTCTTAGAAAAGATGATTCCAGTTTCCAGGGAAAAGGGACAGACAGATGTGGAGCTACACCAAGATCTAGCCTGAGCAGGAAGGACCCTGTGGCACCTCCCAGGGCAGTGCCACCTCCCAGAGGTTTGCAGCCAGATGCACTCCTGCACCAGTTGTCTTTCCTCTCCTCTTCATTTGGTCCCAGAAGGTCCACATTACCTATCAGTAATGTTCCTTCTCCCTCTTCTCCCCTAACAAAGAGGGACAAAGAAAGAGGACTCTCCCCTTCATCTGTGCACATACCTTTGAGCTGACCTACTGAAAACTTGTGAAATTCAGAATTTCCTTATAACTTCCTCCACCTCTACCTTTTGGTCCATCTGCAAACTGCTAAGCTGGTTTTTGTGGCCCACTTCCAATTGCTTGGAAGGAGAAGGACTCTGTCTTGGTCTAATCAGGCTGCTATATAAAATACCATTGACTGGATGGCTTATAGACAACAGTTTATTTCTTACTATTCTGGAGCCTGGGAAATCCAAGATCAAGGTTCTGACAGATTTGGTGTCTGGTGAGGGCCTGTCATTTTGTCCTCATATGGTAGAAGGGGCTAGGATGCTCTCTGGGATCTCTTTTATAAAGGCACTAATCCCACTCATGAGGGCTCCACCCTCATGACATAATCAGCTTCTGAAGGCCCCACCTCCTAATACCATCTCATTAGGAATCAGATTTCAATATATGAATTCTGGGGGGACACAAACATTTGGTCTAGAGCAGGCTCAGACTCTGAGATATTGAAGTGAGTGAGTGCCAGTCAAATATTAGGTTCTTAGACAAGTTAGAAAAGTAATTTTTTCTGGATGGGCCACTTTCTCAAGGGCTTTCTCTCATGGCCACTAACTTTATTATTTGTATGGTCAATCAGACAAATCCAAATTATACCCTAATAACTGAAATTTTAATCCCCTGCACTTACTGACCATATCTGCCCCTGCACTGCGCTAAGCACTTATGCCCCTGGGCTCATCTAGTCCTACAACTCCATGTGGTAAGTACTATTGCCAATATTGTTTGCCAGATGAGGAAACTGAAGCATAAAGTGCTTAGTAACATGTTTAAGATTACACAGCTTGGAAGTGGCAGGGTTCTGGAAACAACCCAGGACCATTGGACATGAAAGCCCCAGGCCCTGGCCTCTGTGCTCAACCACCTGCCATCCTCAGGGGAGACAGCAGAAACCTGACTGCAGAATCCTGATGTTCTCATCTAGGGGCCTGAGGCCCATGCCTTTGATGCAAAAAGCCAGACATGCTTCTTTGCTCACCTGCCCCTTTTGATGCTACGAGGCCCAGGCAACTTAGCCACCTCAGAGAGGATAAATTAAGTGACATTTCTGGGGAATGTAGAAAATACTACTGAAGGCCAAGTGAATCAATGCTGAACGCAGAACAAAACAGTTCCCACCACTGGGATCAGACTGTTCAGGTTGGTGGCAGAGAGAGAGAATTATGTGAGCCAGGGGCCAGCTCCTGAGGGAGCTGAGATTGATTCTGTATGATTGATGACTTGGGGACAGAATGCCAAGTCATCAATTGCCTCAGCTCATGCCACAGACGGCATCAAGATCACTTTTCCCTGGTGCCCAGTCTGAAAGATTTCTCTTCTGTTTGTTTGTTTGGCCTGGGGCGGCCGCCTGCTGGGCTCAGCTGTGTAACTTTACCAAGGCCTTCTGAGAAAAGACAGGTGACAACATCTGGCAGGAGGGCACAGGACTTGAAGGAGAACCCGCAGAATTGAAGCGGGGGGTGGAGGCTGTGTGTGTGTGTGTGTGTGTGTGTGACACAGAGAAAAAGAGAGAGAGACAGGTGGCAACAGTCCTACCTTAGGAATCCTGAATTCTAGTTCTACATGTGCCAGTGTGTAATATTTGGCCAACTAAGGTATTTTCTCTGTGACCTGGTATCTTCATATAATGAATCAGAACAATTAAGCTATTTCTTCTGTCTTATCAGGATATTACAAAAATATATTTACTCCTCTCCAAAATTTACTCATGATTGCCTTATGGTTTAACATTTTTTAACATCTTTTTCATTGACTTTCATCACACTTTATCAGGAAAATTCATAGTTTGGCTTACACAGACTTCCACTTGATTGCACACTCTTGGATAGCCCACTATGTGTCCCTCTATGAAAGTACTACCCTTCTATTAATCTGGATGCTTCCTGAAGTTAGAAACCACAGCTTTCCTAGATCTTTTATAAGCCAGGAGGTGAGCAAACCACATGCTCCATAACTATTTCTCCTGGCCAGTTTCCTATACATATAAACAAATAAATTACCTGTATACCCTATGTAACATATGAATCACACGAATCTATATAAATGGTATTGAGAAGGTTACAGCTTGGACAAGGCTGAAGATGTTAAAAGTTTACAAAAACACCAGGTCTGACTTTAAAGACAATAAGGGAGAGATAAGTCTATTGCTTTGGGAAGATAATATCAGGTTAAGAGTAGTGAGAATTCTCACTCCTAACTTTCTATTTTGTTCCGTTTCCTCTGACAGTGTTAATAAACTTTAACTTGAAAGGTAGAATAATGTAACTAAGAAAGAATTAAATCCCAATATAAGTAAAAGGATAGTGGTAAAGCACATGTCCATTTCCTAAAAATCCCTATGTCTGATTATAAGATGGGTAATTCACACATATAGTAAAATAATTGTAAAAAAAAAAAAAAGAAAGTTAGAGAGGAGAAATGATAAACATCCATAAACCACCATTCAGTGTGAAACATTATTAGTTACTAGTCATATTTCTCTATCACTCCATCATTCCATGTGTGTCTGTGTGTGCCTATGTGTGTGCACTTAATTAGAATTTTAATATTTAGCTTTTTAAAATTATTTCAAGTCTTTGGGCTCAGAAACTCTACTCTAGAGTCGAAAAAGCAATTGGAATATCTTATATTTTAAAAAGTGATCACAGAGATCCTATAGGAGTTAACTAAAAGCAATGTAAAAATAGTCTCATTTCTTCTTAGATAACACATACCTTAATTTTTAAGTGATTTAATAAAATAGATCAAAATTTTCTTGTAAGTAAGATAGAAAAATACGGATGGCATATTGTCCAGGGATGCAGGAAGTGGATTCATGGTTGCAGGTGTTGACCGTACCCATAGGTTGTTGAAGGTGAGCCATAAGGCTCTTTTCAACCTAATCATTCAATCATTCATCCGTCCATTACTCTAACATTACTCTTACTGAGGGCCTACCCTGCACCCAACACTGCACAAAGGGCCCAGTTTGTGGCAACCAAAGAGAAGTCACAGAAGGTGAGCTCTTCAGGCATCTGCCTGAAATGAGTCCACAGAGGCAGTGAACAGGTTGAGTGACAAAACCCTAAACTGAAGACACTGACTGGCAATTAGTCATACTAACATCAGCAGGGAAAAATATAAAGAAATCTGTATTAAGTTAGGGTTCTCCAGAGAAAAAAGAAACTATAGGAGATAGATATGACTTATCAAAAGATATTGGCTCATGTCCACAACCAACTCATGATAAGCTAGAGATCCAAGAATACCAGTGGTGTTGTTTGAAGGCCTGAGAGCTGATGGTATAGATTCCAGTCTGGATCTGAAGGCCTGAGAACCAGGGATGCCAAGGAAAGGAAAAAATGGATGCCACAGCTCAAGAATTCAAGCAGAGTTAATTAAACCTTCCATTTTGTTCTATTCAGGCCTTCAATGGATTATATGATGCCCATCCACATGGAGGACTGCAATCTACTTTACTTGGTACACCAATTCAAGTGTTAATCTGTTTCAGAAAGGCTGTCACAGACACACCCAGAAATAATGTTTAAACAAATATTTGGGCACCTCATGGCCCAATCAAGTTGACACATAAAATTAACCATCACAGCTTCCATCTAAGTTTTAAAAAACACTACACTAGGAACTATATTGGAGAGAACTGATTTAAGAACCATTCACATAAAGAAAAGATTGAGAACAGATTGTATGGAGGACAGAAAAGACTGTATTAAGGACAACCCTAACAACAGGCAGATGCAGATGCTAGAGAAGCTAATGTAGTCCCAGACTAGCAAAGTACAACTATTATGTCTGCCTCAGCAGAAGAATAGTCTGATGTTCCTTGCACTCAGCATTGTCATGTGCACTTTTGGGCTTGGAACTTAATCAGGCACACTGACAAGCGAAGATAAGTTCATTCATAGGTGAGACTAGGGAAGTGAGAGACTCAGAAGACTGGTCATGGGAGAAAAGAGAAGAAATCTTTAACTGGAATGTTTAACTAGATGTTTAACTACAACAGAAAAGCCACACGTGATGGAGTAGTATAGCAGAGGGGGACATGATAGATACTTCCCTTTAAACTTCTTGGTAGACTGTTTTGGGAGGAGTGGTAGATCAATCCTGAATAGCTCCCAGGATAAAGGTTGAAAATTATTGAAGTAAAACAGAAAGTTTTAAGTCATTGTAAGGAAGAACTTTCCCCTTAATCAGAAGGCTCCATAAATGTACTAGTCTTATGAGCTAGTAACTTCCATTCCACCAAGAGTGGATGCAAAGTCAGGGTCACTATGTGACCCAACAGACAGTGCTCAGTGTTGGTTAGGGTTTGGAGCACATGCACCAAAGGGCCTTTCTGTTAGAGATTCCATGAGTCTGTGCTGCATAGAAAGGCTGCATAGAAAGGAACAGCAACAGAAATGTACATTTTTCACATTTTTCTTTCCAAATCCCATACCATCCCACTGGCTCAAGTATGCCTACAAAACCCTGTTCTCAGTTATCCAATAACTACAAAAGAGCACATGTATGCTTCAGTCTCTAGGGAATCACCCACAGGGCTATTAACACACTTGATGGGATTAAAACCTAAATTTATAAACCCAACTCTTACTAGTGGTATGTCAATCATCAGACTGAGGTGGGCAGGGTAATATGTTCCCGGGGGCAGCATGGACTGCCTAAGATCCCTCACATGGTGCTACCCAGGCTGTGCTTATGATTAAGCTGGCCATGGCAGGAATGCAATTTGTGTTATCAAATCACTTCCTGCAGTGACATTCCACCTCTTCCACAGGCTTTCCAGGACTGCTCTAAATACTGAGGTCCCCTCCCTCTCCTGAAGCCCAGGCCTCTAGTCCCCATCTAGCCTTTGATGATGAATTCAGTTGAAGAAGGAACAACATCTGTTTTAGAGCAGTGGCAGATCCAAATGCGTTAGAGACACTCAGTTTGAAGACCTAAAGCCATGGGGTGTTACAATGGAAGGGACAGATGGGCAAAACCATTTCTTCAAATGAAATTTTACCAGGAAGCATAAATTTATCAAACAGATAAAAGCACATCTGCTGTGCCTGAAGCAGTGATTAGGGGTGAAGGAGGCTGGAACCCCATGCACTTAACCCTCTGCATCTTGCCCCTGGTCCTTTAGGGGGCTTCTAAGAAGACTCTGCAGAGCCTAGTCTGAAAACCACTGAGGGTCACTTTACATATGGAGAAACTGATGCAAAGAGCCCAGGAAAGAAAAGTCATCTCCCCAAGTTAACAGCTAATTTGCAATATCCATAGAGTTTGTTCTCCTGGAAACCACAGTGGCCATGTTCTATGCATGATTACATGGCTAAATTAAGAAGAGAGGAAAGATATATATCCCCAACCAATCAATTTCCTTCTTAATATGGCTTTTATTAGTTGGATCTGATATTAGTTACATTATCTTCCCTGCAAAGAACATGGTGGTGAAAATGGGGGGGGGGGGAGGAAGGAGTAAGGGAAGAGATGAGAGAAAATTCTACCTTGGCAACACAAAAACATATTTTTTGCAAATTTGCTTCCAGGCATGAATTTGGCTTTTTTTTTTCCCATGGAATGTCAGCACTTTTAGTCTCAAGAACAGCTTTCTCAGCAAAATAATAGTTCTTGGTCCATGGAAGTTGACCTCTGTTTTTGCAAAACAGAAGTTTGAATCTCAATGAAAAATGGAATGTCTAAACCTTCTCCTCCCTCTTTTCTGGCATTCATGAGTCTAGATGGACTCATTGCCTAACTTTTTAAGATGGGGGGCTGCAGCCAGAGAGACATTTAAGAGAAGTAGGGAGAGGGTTTCCTCTGCAAAACTAAATTCTTCAATACCGTGTATATCCACCTATATGTTTTGTGTGATCCACAGAGGCCAGTCACCTGATGGGATCCCTAGGGGACAGGTGGGCCAGCCTCTTCCCTTTAGATCTTACCTCACTGCTGCCCAGCTAATGAGACCACTGCTAGGCATCCTAAGGTCCTAGCTATGGAAGGCACTGTTTTATCTGTTACTTTGAAACTTACCCATCTCTTTTTATTTTATGAACTATCTTCACAATAGGCTCCCAGTTCCCTAAAGCAGGAAAACTTTTGCATAGTCCATGTGATTGAGCACAGAGCTGAGAACATAGCTAGCATTCAGTGAACACTGCATAGATAATTAAAAATTAACTGAGGTCAAAGACACCATGCAATTACCACCATACTTCCTAATTCTCATCCTTGTCTTCCTCTCCTCCTCCTCCAAAGAATGGGTGACCTTGAGCAAATTACTTACCTTCTATGAGCTTTAATTTCTCCATTAGCAAATAGGAATACACATACTCTCTTTTTTTTAAAGGTTGAGATAAGCATAAGTTTATTATTTTCTTTTTTAATGTAATTTATTGTCAAACTGGCTAACATACAGTGTGTACAGCGTGCTCTTGGGTTTGGAGCTAGATTCCCATGGTTCATTACTTTCATCATAGGCTCTTGCAATTGTCTTCTTCTTTTCCTTCTTCCTGTTTCAGCTTTTCTCCTGTATCTTTCTACAGTCCTCTTCAGCACACATACATAGCAATGTCTGTACTTGTGTCGTTAAATAAGTGAATACTTGTCTACCCAGAGTTACCCTCCCAGCCCTTGCTTTATCTTCTCAGAGGTGTACTGTTGACCTAACATTCAGCTGCCAAGAGTTAGAAGCTAGTGCTAAGTGTTAGGAGAGGATACTTAGTGACTAGAGATGCCTTAATAATTGTGAAGTCCAGAGACCATTTGAAGACATCACCAAATGAGGGTAAGCAGGGAGCTGGAACCCACCAAGGTATGTACTCAAATCAAAAGGGTTTGGGATAATGGTAAGATAAGGTCCCCTGGAGGCCTGCCATACCCAGTGATAGACATGCAGATATCAGAGAAAAGAGTGGAATTGCCCTAATCATTCTTCAAGAACCAAGGGAGCATTCACAGCCAAGGAGATGGTGTCCTGAATAAGCACCTGTGGCCATCCTTTGGATCTGCCCAGCACTCTTCAGGCTACAGCCTAAAGACAAGGTGGGTCATCTTTATCCAGGCTCAGCAAATCAGGGTCCTTCAGCAACCTAATCATATCAGCCTAAGCTTATTTTCTGTTATTTTTTAAAAATCTTTAAAACTCTGAGCCCAGCACAGTGTTAAATGCTTCACATGGACCATCCCAATAACTTTATAAAGGATATTCTATTATTATGTCCCTACAATCATTGCCTTGTAAAGGAAATTAAAGCAAAGAGAAATTAGGTAAATCAATACATGGTGTGTGCCATGTACCTGAAGCCAGGCTGATGGGAGTTCTTTCCTACAAGTTTTCAAGGTTTGATCAAGGATACAAAAGATTCATGAGCTGCATGACACAGAGGTGCCGTTCGAGGTCATCTGTATCCTTCTTTTCCTTTCCAGTAGTGAGGCTAGCAGGATATAAGTTGGAATCTGCCTGCAGTTGTAATTCTTGCCTTAGGAGAAGGCTGGTTTGGCCATAAGCCAAATAACAGATAGGAGATGGAGAGCCTTGATGGGGTCTAACCTTGAGTCCACCCATCCCCAAGAATGGCTCTATTCCAGGCCTGCCTTCCTCGTGGGTTGGCAATGTGAGCCAAAAGAGGCAGAACCCCCATACATATATTTTATTTTTTATTTAAGCTGGTTTTAAGTGGTTTTCTGCCATTTGCAACCAAAGAATCCTGATGAATTCAGTAATTCAGACAGTTGTCTTTAACCCCTCACCTGGTGACATGCAGTATTGATGGAGAAAAATCTGAAGGTCTATATACCCTGGAACCAGAATAAAACAAACTTGGGGTAGAAGGGGAAATAGGGATCAGCAAAGGACAATGAAGAGGGAACCACAGAAGGCAGAGGCTCTGAGTATCAGGAAGAGAGCAGAGGACCAGGAAGAGCCTTTTCTTGCAGATGGTCCCCTTCATTCTGAGAGACTCCTCCTCACACCCACACATACCACAGTCCAGGCTAGCCCACAGCCCTCACTGCACTCTGGGGGGCTATGCTCATCACTACTATCACATGCATACCTGGAATACCCACAGATCATTTTTGGCCAAAGACCTACTATCACTTTAAATGTTCAAGGAAACCTCCAGGTCATGTAAAATAAGCTCACTCAAAGCAAGAATTCCTCTTTTAGCCTCTGTGATAAAGGGTCATTGAGTATCTGCCTGGCAACCCACAGGGACAGCAAGCTCATTCCTTTGTGAAAAAGCACAACAAGGGTTGGGTTGTCTGGTTGTTTAAATGTCCCTTCACTGTTTTGTTCTTTTAAAAATTCCTGTAACTTATTTACTCACCACATTTTTATCTAAATTGTCATATATTGTTGAGAATATTTTTATTGGTACTCTCACCAGATTTTTATTTATAATTATTATATATTTTATTATGTTTTTATTATATATTATATTATTATATATATTTTATTTATATTTATTAATAGATATTAATATTTTTACATCTTTGCCTCAGATGGTCCTTTTCCTGAGAAAGTAGATGGTTACAGATACTGTTCAAGTTCTCTTTATACCTTCCTCCAATCTCATTCACTTGAATAGACCCCCAGATATAACCATATCACTCTCTCCCTATAACTTTACTTTTGCTACATGTGCATAGCTGTAAAAGCACATATGTTATTTGCAAGCTTTTCATCTACATGTACTGTATTCTTTACACAGTATTAAGGTTTTCAGATTGTCATATGGATGCAGGCTACCCAGTCCATTCATTGTAATACACCTGTATTAGGTGAATATACAAATTTATCAGCTCTCATATTGATAGACCTATACATTGTTTCCAATCTTTTGCTACCACAAAATATACTGAGAAAGACACCTTGTAGACACCTACTTCTACATCTGGGCCTGAGTTTGAGTTTTTCTAGGGTATACACTGAGGAAAATTGTGAGGTTATTAGCATTTTTTACTTAAGTGCCCATTGCTAAATTGCTCTCTGAAATTTTTGTTACCTATTTATTCCGTATCAATAATGTACAAAATTCCATATCCTCCAGACCTTCACCAAGACTTGGAATTATCGATCTTTTGACTGACATGTATGAAGAATTTGTTTTAAGATTCTTATTATTAATCACTGATGTATCTGAACTCCTATTCAGATGTATACTAGCTGCATTTCCTTTTGTGTGAATTGACTGTAAGATCATTTCCTTAGTTTATTTTCCCTATTAAACTGTTTAGCTTTTCTTACTGATTCTTTGAACTTCTTTATACATTCTGGTTGCCATTCATGCATGCAGTTGCATGCATCTTCCCATGTGTAGCTTTCTTGAAACTCTGTATATGCTGTCTTCAGTCATATAAAAGATTTAATATTGAATGTGAGAAAAATATGATTTATTGCTTTATGATTTCTACTTTATATTTCTTATTAAGAAATTATTACCTACTCTATATCAAAATGATAATACTTCTATATTCTCCTCTGTAAGTGTTAAAGTTTGCTTCCCCACATTATATCTATGATTCACATGACTTTTTGTCCTTCTTCTTGGTATGAAATTGGGATTCAATTTATTTTCCACATAGAAAACCAATTGTGGCAGCACAATTTTTTTATATCAGTGCCTCTTGAAAACTTTCCATCCTTAACTTCTCGGTCCAAATTGTTGAACATATACTAACCAAAATTCTATTCACACTATTCCTGGAAAAATGCCCTGACAAGGCTACAGGTGACTTCCACTTCCCTAAATATAATGAACACAATAGTTAATTCTCAGTTTCCATCCTACTTGACTCATCGGCAGCATGGGACACACCACTCCCTCCTCCCTGAAGCACTTTATTTTAATGGATTACTTATGGGTTTCCTCCCACCTCACTTACTAATTTGTCTGTCTTTTTTTCTAGTTTCTCCTAAATTCTCATATGCCCTAGTGTTTAGATGTTGGGCTGCTTTCTTTCTCTACTTATTACCATTCCGATGGTGATTTCCTTTAGTCTCACAGCTTAATGGTGCCTGAATGTGGGTGCTTTTCTAATTCTATCCCTACTCCATATCTCTTCTCCAAATTTCAGTTGCATACATCCAACTACTTGCCTGACATCATGACTTTGATACTAAAAAGGCATTTCAAAGTTAAAGTTATAAACCTAAAATCCTAGTATTTCCCCAATTCCCCAGCATGTGCTTCTCCCACAATTTCTCCCAACTCAGTCAATAGCAACACCATCCTTTTTATTGTTCAAGCCAAAGATCTTAGGATCATCTTTGTCTGCTGTCTTTCACTCACTTCTGAATAATCAGAGAATCCATTTGATTTTACCTTCAAAGTATATCCAGACTATCAGTACAGTTGACCCATCAACCATATGGGCGTGAACTTACATATGGATTTTTTTGATGAATACAATACTAAGAATGTATTTTCTCTTCCTTATAATTTCCTTAATAACACTTCTTTTCTCTACCTTACCTTACTGTAAGAATACCATCTTTAATATAAGTAACATACAAAATAGGTATTAATGGGCTGTTTATGCTATTGGTAAGGCTTCTGGTCAACAGTAAGCTATTAATAGTTAAGTTTTAGGGGAGTCAAAAGTTATACGTGAATTTTTGATATGTCTGGGGCAGGTGGGGTGGAATCCGTTTCCGCAACCCTCTTGTTGTTCAAAGGTTAACTTTATTTCTTCCCATCTCCACTGCTACAACCCTGGTCAGAATTGCCATCACTTCTCATCTCATTTATTATCCCTAACCTATCCACCTGAGTCTATCCTTTCCACCCTCCAATCTAGTCTTAGCCCACAAGTCCAAGTGATCCTGTTAAATTGGAAGTCAGGTTATGTGACTTATCTACTCAAAATTCAGTATCTCCCCATCTTCTTCAGCCAAAGTCCTTATAATTACCTAAGTGGCTTGTGTTACCTTTGTGATCTCATCTCTTATTACCTTTGCCCTCACTCACTCCCTTTGCATTGGCGTCCTCTTTCCTCACTGTACCAGGTGTATTCCTATCTCTGGATCTTTATACTTCCTATTTCATTAGAAATGTATTTTTCTAGATATTCTCATGGCTCACTCTGTTTCCTTCAGGTATTCATTTAAAAGTCTCTTTATCAAAGGGCTAGTATCCAGCATCTATTAGGAACTCACCAAACTCCATACCCAAAAAACAAACAATCCAGTGAAGAAATGGGCAAAAGATATGAACAGACACTTCTCCAAAGAGGACATCCAGATGGCCAACAGACACATGAAACGATGCTCAGCATCCCTCCTCATCAGGGAAATACAAATCAAAACCACCCTGAGATACCACCTCACGCCGGTAAGAGTGGCTAAAATGAGCAAATCAGAGGACTCTAGATGCTGGCAAGGATATGGAGAAACGGGCACCCTCCTACACTATTGGTGGGAATGTAAACTGGCACAGCCCCTCAGGAAAACAATGTGGAGGTTCCTCAAAAAATTAGCAATAGATCTCCCCTATGACCCAGAAATAGCACTGCTAGGAATTTACCCAAGGGATACAGGAGTGCTGATGCATAGGAGTACATGTACCTCAATGTTCATAGCAGCACTCTCAACAATAGCCAAAACACGGAAAGTGCCAAAGCATCCATCAACTGATGAATAGATCAAGAAAATGTGGTTTATCTACACAATGGAATACTACATGGCAATGAGAAAGAATGAAATCTGGCCATGTGTAGCAACATGGATAGAACTTGAGGGTGTTATGCTGAGCGAAATAAGTCAGGCAGAGAAGGACAGATACCATATGTTTGCACGTATAGGAGGATTAGGAGGAACTTAATGGAGGACCATGGGGGAGAAGAAGGGGAAAAATAGTGGGGAGAGGGAGGGAGGCAAACTATGAGAGACTCTTGAATGCCAAGAACAAACTGAGGGATGATGGGGGTGGGGTGTAGGGGAAGGAGGGTGATGGGCACGGAGGAGGGCACTTGTGGGGATGAGCACTGGGTGTTATATGGAAACCATCTTGACAATAAACTTTTTTTTTAAGTCCCTTTATCAGTGATGTCTTCCCAGGAATCCTATCTAAAATTGCAATCCTACTCCCACATATTCTCAACACTTCCTATCCCTTTCTTCTCTATGTATTTATCTTGTGTTATCATCTCTCTTCTCCTTGGAAGTAGGTGTCATGAAAGCAGGAATTTTTGTCTGTTGAGTTCATTACTATGTCCCCAGGGCCCAGAGCTCACCTGATACATGGTGGCATTAGCACTGCCTAGTACCTTAGCATGCCTCACCTTGTCAGTTTGGCTTCAGGTTAGGTATTTAAATATGTACATCCTCTCTCCCAGTAGCTTAATACCTCATGACCTCTACATAATTGTCACTCCAGGGAGGGGGAAAAAAGTGTGTATATTCAAAACAAATATTCACTCAGTATCTACTATTTGTCAGACATTGTGTTAGAAACGTAAGACACAACAGCTGGTAAGTTATTCAAGGCCCCTACCCTCATGGGCATATAGAACCCCCAAACACACACACAAAACTAGACAAGGTAATAAGTAGTTCAGAAATAAATTGTCCTCCAATGGATAAGAAAACACTTCTTTTAGAAATATTATATAATAGATCATATTATAAAGTGATTAATGAATCCTATGGAAAATCCAAATCACCAAATTCAAATACATTTAATTAATGAATTACATGTATGAAGGATACTCTCCTAAATACTTTAACCTTTTTAAGGTACCAACCACTTGCTTAATGATCTTGCAACCAACCACAGAGCACCAAACCACATGCTTTATAAAATGACAAAACAGGGAGCATGATATTGGCATCTTTCCTATGTGTACTGAGCACCTACTTTTGGGTTGGGAGGGAGAAATGAGTCACTTTTGACTTAGTACCATTGATTTATTAAACCCTGTGCTGATATAAAATGAAGGTATTCCTATTCCTATTTCACAGTGAAGAAACCAACTATCAGAAAACAGTGCTTCTCAAAGGAAACAAAAACAAAAATAAACTATTGGGAATTCATAAAAATAAAAAGCTTCTGCACAGCAAAGGAAACAAAACTAAGAGGAAACCTATAGAATGGGAGAAGATATTTGCAAATGATATATCTGATAAAGGGTTAGTATCCAAAATCTATTTTTAAAAAAACATCAACCTCAATACCCAAAAAACAAATAATCCAGTGAAGAAATGGGCAAAAGACATGAATAGACACTTTTTCCAAAGAAGACATCCAGATGGCTTATAGACACATGAAAAGATGCTCAATATCACTCATCATAAGGAAAATATAAAATCAAAACCATGATGAGATACCACCTCACACCTGTCAGAATGGCTAAAATTAGCAACACAGAAAAAACAGGTGTTAGTGAGGATGCAGAGAAAGGTGAATCCTCTTACACTGTTGGTGGGAATGCAAACTGGTACAGCCATTCTGGAGAACTGTATAGAGATTCCTCAAAAAGTTAAAAAATAGAACTATTCTATGATATAGCAATTGCACTACTAGGTATTTACACAAAGTTTACAAAAATACTGATTTGAAGGGGTACATGCACCCTGACGTTTATAGCAGCATTATCAACAATAGACAAATGATGGAAAGAACAGATAATGTCCATTGATGAACAGATAAAGAAGAGGTGAATGGAATATTACTCAGCCATCAAAAAGAATGAAATCGTGCTATTTGCAATGATGTGGATGGAGCTAGAGGGTATTAAGCTAAGTGTAGTAAGTCAGAGAAAGACAAATACTATATGATTTCACTCATATGTGGAAATTAAGAAATAAAACAAATGAACATGGCGTTGGGGGAGGAAAAGAGGTAAACCAAGAAATAGACTCTTAACTACTGAGAATAAACTGATGGTTTACCACATAGGAGGTGGGTAAGGGGAATGATTAAATAAGTGATGGGTATTAAAGAAGGCACTTGTGATGCACACCGGGTTATGTATGTAAGTGATGAATCACTAAATTCTACACCTGATACTAGTGTTGCACTCACTATATTTTAACTAAATGGAATTTAAATAAAAACTTGAAAAAGGTGAAAAATAAAACAGTGCCTGTGATTTCAGTAATCAAGTGAGGATTCACATACATCATGGTCAGATTCCAAGCCCCAGGCCTTCCGCTAGGTTCCTGAATCACTCCTGCATCAGATTCTCCAGCCCCTACATGTCCTGTCTCTTTAGAGCTAGTCTATCATACAATTTCAGGACAATATCTGGGCAAAAGTCTGAAGTCTGCAAATCTGTCTCTGCTCCACCCATCTCTTGCCCAGCCCCACCCAATCTCCTAACCATTCTAATTCTCCTTGCCTATTAATCAATGTCTTCCATTCCCCCTGAGGTCCAAGGGCTTGGTGACAGTTGAAAATTCAAAGCCTCCTATGAGGAGATGCTTTGACATCCTTCAGAACCTTAAACTATGGCCAAAAGTTTTAATGATGGAATTCCACTTGTTTTTCTTCAGCTGTATGAGAAATGTTGGTGCATTTAGGCTTCTTACATGGCTCCTAAAAACACCACCTTGGTGAATCTAGCATTAGGACAGACTCTAAAGAAGTTCTGAGAGCTCTGACTCTCTGGTGGCAGCTCTAAGGGGAGGGTATCTATCAGAGCAGAGGGTCTGCCTCTTCTCCCTGTGCCTCCTAACATAGCTGTTGTCCATGACGGAAAGGTGTGAGCACTACTGGTTCTCTGACCAAGTGCACTCTAATAAACAGTAAGGGCCAGGTTCAAGGCCCTTCAATTAGTCATTTTGGAGATCTGGAGACAGTTTCAATAAAGTACTGGCACATAGTGGGCACTCAATAAATGGTGACAGTGGTCAACAGTTTTGTCTTCCTCTCCAAAACGGTTTTGGATCTACCAGTTCTTCCTCAAAACTGCTTTAATAAAGTTGAAAAACTCTTCAAATAAAAATGGTGATGGAGTATACTAATTAACTGTGTTGGTAATTAAATTGCAACAGAAACGGCCAGTATGCACTTAACTAGGCATTTATTATAGCTAAATAAGGTAATGATTGTATGATAAATACACACCACGTGATTAAAGGACTAGACTCTCTGAGCTTTAACAAATGCTGGTAATAGGCTAAAAATGTTACAAAGTTTGTGGAGTTCTTCTTTTACTTCTTCGCATATTTCATCACTTTTTTCTTAACAAAAATATTCAACTGGTTAGACAAACAATGAAATAATCCAGTTGGTTTCTTTTGCCACAGTTCCTCTCTCCTGGTAGCCCTGTGATTAAGTATGGTGGAATCAGAGGCCATGCAGAGGCCGCTTAGAGATGGGAGAGCCGGTAGAAGCTAGCTGCCTCGCTGCCTCATGAGAAACCCAAAGACCAAAGAAGAAGCATGCCTTGCCCAAGATCACACAGACAAGAGGCTCAGGACAAGAAACTGGCCTTCATGATGTGTTTTTATATATTCTTTTCTCCTCACAACTTTGGATATGTGCTTTCAGAAGTCTGGCTTCTCATTTTCCCTAGGATAGCTTCTCTACTGCTCATCGACAGGGAAAAACCTCTTCCAATGGAGAAAGGCATATTCTCCCAAGACAGGAGCTAAGGAACTAGAATTCCCATGAAGATGGAAATGACTGATATGCAATCCTGTTGGGACAGTGAGTTTTGCCACAGATGGCAGGAGACACTGCCAGCATTAGGGCAAGTGGTGTGATGGAGCTAGCAACTACAGGATCAGATGGAAAGAGCCAAACATACCCCACAGTGGAGCTGGGAGCTTGAAATCAGCCCTGGTACCAGTTGCATTTACACAATGGGAATCAGCACAAGTTATAAATTAGGACTTGCCTTTGGGAGGGGGTGAACTAGATGAAGAGCAAAGCACTAATTAGGGGTCTATGGGTCTAGAGTGCATGGGAAACAAGGAATGAGGGAGAGTGGGGATACTGACCTTGGTTGAATTTGATGAAGGTCAGTAGGGCCCATTTTCCAATTTTGCCAAGAGTTGTCCCTGGGTACAGCTTCTATCCCCAGAATCTTTCTGATCCAAACCCATGTGTGTAGATATTTTTTAATTAAAAAGAAACTGAACACAGAAAGGAGACAAATAAGGCTACAGAAAAAGATAGTTCAAAACACACTTCTGCTTAATTAATGCTGATTACCTGTCCAAAAAATATATATCCAAAAGAGACCTTCCATTTGTTGGTTATGAAATGTGGCATTTGCCAAAAAGCACTGTAGATTTTTAAGCTTTGTAAAACTGATGTATAAATCTTCAAGAATTATTACTCTCATAATCACCTGTCACTTAATTAGAGCCCAATAATTGCCTTTTTAGATCACAAAATCGTTCCTGGATGCATGCAATAGACAAAAAGAACCTGAACTTAGGTTTTTATTTAAATCAAGCCATTTGTTTTTTTGTCAAACTTAAAGACTAAAGAACAATAATAATGGTATTATCCCAATCATATGAACCAGCATTATAAGATAGGAATTGGCAATTAAAGGGCTATTGTATCAAGTGAGAAATAATATGTTTAAATCAATTACTTACCAGCTTTATTACTAACACACATTAAAGCCAAGGAGATATAGAAAACACCCAGCACTTTTTTTGCTTCATAATATTTTTGGGCTATTTTTGAAGATAAGGCCCTTGTGGGTCAAAGCAACCTCTATACTTCCTTTGGTCCTACAATATTTACTTTCCAAGGCAGCAGAGAACATGTGCTCTCCCTCACCTGGCCTGGGAGGTGGTGACCAACCTTCCCTAGGGACCTAGACCAGGAATTCCAGAACTCTGTACAAAGCAGGTAAATGAACAATTCCACAGGTGAATTCAAAATCTCCTGGTGATTTGAATGTATCCATGACGGTCCTTGTCAGTCTCATCATGTCTGCTCTGTCTTCCAGGGTGAGCATGCCTTTCATGGTTATTATCAAAGTACAGAGAAGAGCAAAGATGTTCCCTCCCTCTTCTACCACAATATGCATCTGCTAAGAGTAGTACTCTTTACCGTTAGATCATTTTATTATCTTATTTAGACCTCAAAATTATTCTTCTAGGCAGATATTATTATTCCCATTTTATGATAAAGATGATTAAAGAAGTACCCAAGCTAGGACAATATGGGGTGATAGGTATGGACTCCATTCAGGTCCTGTGATTTGAAACCCAGGGCACCCCAATTTCACTTCTGAAAAATACTAATGCCTGGGCCTCATGCCACAGGATTCTGATTTAATTAGTAGGTCACAGGGACACCTGGGTGACTCTCTGTTAAGCCTCCAACTCTAGATTTCGGCTCAGGGTCATTATCTCAGTATGTGAGATCGAGCCCAGTGTCAGGCTCTATGCTGATAGTGTAGAGCCAACTTGGGATTCTCTCTCCCCCTCTCTCTCTCTGCCCCTCCCCCACTAGCTCTTTCTGTCTCAAAAATAAATAAATAAAACTATTTAAGGGGCACCTGGGTGGCTCAGTCAGTTAAGCATCCAACTTCAGCTCAGGTCATGATCTCGCAGTTTGCGGGTTCAAGCCCTGCATCGGGCTCTGTGCTGACAGCTAGCTCAGAGCCTGGAGTCTGCTTCAGAATCTGTGTCTCCCTCTCTCTCTGACCCTTCCCTGCTCATGCTCTCTCTCTTTCTCTCTCTCTCTCTCAGAAATAAAACATTAAAAAATGAAAAAAAAAAATAGTGGGTCACAGGCATCATCACCTTTTGAATAACTCCAAGGGAGATTCTAACATGCAACCAACACTGAGAAACTGTAATGAGAGCTAGAATGTATAGTCAGAATTCCTGGCCATCCCATCAAGCACAGGAAACAATGCTCAACATCACTATTCATCAGAGAAATGCAAATCAAAACCATCATGAGATACCACTTGACACGGTTAGGATGGCTGTTATCAAAAGAACAGACATAACCAGCATTGGCAAGGGTGTGGAGATATTAGAAGCCTTATACATTGTTGCAGGGGGTGTAAAATGGTGGGTATAGACTGGAGTTCTCAGGGAGGGTTTGCAGAAGTAGTGCATTTGAACTACTCCTTGAACTAGGCTTTGGAATGTGGATAAAAACAAAAAAACAAAAATCCTTCCAGCATACCTACTTCCCTAGAATGAGCTCTCCTGTTTTACCTTGTACCTAATCACTCAGCTAGAAAGTGTTCACTGAAGCACTTCAGGAACTTTGGGCTCCATTCGCTGGACATCACCAACCGGGTGGCCACCCCACTGCAGCCCCTTTGAGTTGGTTTCCCGCTTACTGCACAGCTTCAAGTAGCAATACCTACCTCATTTTCTACACCCCTCAGGTCTCTAAGACTCAAAGAGACAGAGCTATGGAGAAACATTGCTTGCATGGGGGTGACTCCAAAGCCAGGAAACAAAGGAGCGTCCTCTGGATGCAAACAAGCTGACTCTTCTCCAATTTATGGACCCAAAAGAGGCCTTTCACCCTCATTCTGGGAGAGAGAAACAATCCCCTGGCTGTAGGCCTGCTGCAGAACCACCTTACATTGGTCCCGTATAAGACATGTTTAGCTCAGATAGTGTGCTTAAGGAGGTTATGGTTAAAAGTGCTCTGTGTGCTTGGAATCTGCAACAATTCAGGCTAGAGTGCATTTACTAATGAGAATGTTGGAAATTACTTTTTTTCTGAATTATTTCTTGTGTATTTCCAGGATCTTAGAAATAAGAAAGTAGTCTAAATTTAGTCATTTTGAAGTGTTTGATTGTTTCAATTGTGTCTTGTGTGTGTGTTTATTTTTTAGTTTTTACAGATTAAGAGGTTTCTCCACCTGAAACAGTCCTGGGGCTCCTAGTCAGAATTATAAAGTCTGTGAGTCAGCTCCTCCTGGAAGGGAATTCTGCCTGGGGTCCCTTTTCCGCCTTCCATGTTGAGCAACATATCCAGGAATTCAGAGGAGCTCAGTCTGTGCCCTTAACCAGAAAAGAGGCTAATTATACAAACCCAAGAAGATCCCATTCTGAAGCCTTTCTCTTCCAAATACAAAGAATGTGTAAGGGTGAAAAACCTCCAGCTCCCAAGACAGTTCTCCGGAGGTCCACTTCCTCATAATTCAGAGGACTTTCAGCCTAGGAAAATCAGGCTGACATGGGGAGAATAAGACTTGCCAAATTCCTCTAGAATTTTCAAGAGATGCTTTATAATCCTCAGATGCAGCACAGTGGAATGAATGAGCACTGGCCTGAGCCTCTTCCCCACACTCACCTGGGCAGCTCTGAAGAAGCCCTGTAACTGCCCTGGCCCTCAGTTTCCCTTCAGACAAAAAAGAAAAAAAAAAGAAAAAAGAAAAAGAAAAGGAAAAAAAGAAAAAAAGAAAGAAGGAAAAGAAAAAACCTGAAGTCCTTCACATCTGCCCCAGATGACAGAAAGTCAGCATGTTATTAAATAAATGTATTTTATGGAGGTATCTGGAAAAAAGTCTAATAAACTCTTAACAAACATAAAACATTTTCACATTTACAGTGTTCATATGGCCTTTAACACAGGCACCCAATCCATCCTGGGGGTAAAAAAATGAGGAGTGGCTTGTGGCATTTGGCAACAATTTATACCACGAATAAATACACCCACCTTGACATTTTCAAAGCCTGGCTCGGAAGAAAAGTCCTTTTTTCCCCTGAAGCATTAAGAGAAAATGTGCATGATTATCATCTGTCTAAAAAAAAAAAAATGGGGAAAAAAGAGGGAGGAGAAAAGGAATACAGCTGAACTGACACCGAGAAACTCACCATTTCATTCTGCACAATTGAACTTCATTAATCATAGAAAATCAGAGATAGAAAAGACCTCGTAGGTCACCCCATCTATCCCTCTGAAAGCATTAAAAGCTTTCAAATGAGACAGAAATCGGAGGTCCTGATTGCTGATGGTCATTAAAGATGTTTTTTGTGAAGAAAAATGTTAACCTCCATGTCCCTGACAAATTACACTCTGGGTGGTGACAGGCTGCCTTTGCCAGAGTGCCTCGGCTCTGGGGTTGAAGGTCACCACCCCTTCGCATGAGTGCCGCTAAGTGGCTTCATCAGGGGCCCCTATTAGATAACCACCACTTGCTGACTGAGAGGGCGATGGGGGAGAGGAGCAGGGCTTGCTTCCTTGCTCTTCCTCCACTCTCCCTGCACGAAAAGAAGAATGTGGCTTCCCCTCCAAAAACACCTTCCTCTCAGGTTCCACTTTTCACAGGGAGCCTTCCTGCTTTTACTACTTCGCAGTGTTGGTTCCCTCTGTTGAATCTTCACATCCTTAAATTCTGGGCCTCACAGAGCAGCCCTGGTCCACAGAGAACTTACTGTTTCTTTACCCCATCTCTTTGCCCCTTCCGCTAGCAAGAGCCCAGCTCTCTGATTTTAGAGAGTTGTCCTTCTCCCACTCCATGTGCCTCTTGAGGGGCAGGACCCTACTTCTGAGTTCAGTGGAGTGCTCACATGCCCCAGGCTGCCCTATCATAGGAGCTCAAGTCTGCCTACAATTAATTATTAGCTGGAAATGAGCACATGGACCAAACCACTCCAATATAGGTCATTCTCTGGAATTTTATATATCAACTCTGAGAGAAAGAAGTTTTCTCTTTCCTCGGATGTCACTAAGTTGGCACATGACACAAACCTCAAACTGGAATGGCCACTCCTACTGCATGAAAGTAGCTCATCAGATCAGAATAAAATGAGGACAATATTCAGATGTACGTATCTCAGGAGTCCCTAAGAGGAACCACCTTTGCGTTTGCCATTTATGTAAGTCAATAAATTAAGCTTCTTAAGCTACTTTGTGGTTCCTCTCCCTGGGAATGCATGGAGTCTGAGTACTAAATGTCCATCAGGTTTCTGCCATTTTATGCTTGCTTATGCATGGGAGTCTTGACTGCCTAATAGAATGACAACTTGTGGGGGGCAGAAATCATGCTTTCCTCCTCTGTCCAGAGCCTTACCAAGTAGGTCAGTATTAAGTAGTAGATTATTGAGTTGTATTCAAGTATTCTTTTGCCAACAGGAACTTGTCTTTACATTTTTTTCTCTGCTAGTAACTGAAAAGCATCATGAGTCATATCCCCAACTCATTGGTTAATGACCCTGCCTCCAAGGAAGGCAATCCAATCCCTCCAGGGGCATGCATTCTCCTCTAAGGATAGGATGAGCAGAGCTGGCCCAACTGAAGTGTCTCTCAGCCCAGCAGGTCACTCCTGGCACTGACCTCCCCTCTCCAGGGTATCTGGTCCTATTGCTTTGTTTGGCACTTTACATATCATGTATGAATGAATCTGCTCATGCCACCAAAGACTGATTCTCTTTTATTTCCTTCTTGTCACGTATCCATGCTACTGTAGTCGTCAATCACGCCCAGTTTGGGCACCTGCCCTTCAGGGCCAAGGACAGAATTTGGTGTGGAGAACTTTTAATAAAAGCAAAGGAGGTACCTGGAAACAGCAACCCTTCAGCCCAAAGGCTGAAGGTGACAAGAAAAATTAGTCTCACTGACACATAAGAAATAACTGAAGTTAAGACTTTAAACAAAATCAGAAAACTTGTATGCTCTCTCCCTCTCCTGTGGCATTCACCTCTGTCTGTACTCTTCTCTAATACCCCATCCTCCAAAGTCATCTTCTACTCTTGTCTCCTCGGGACTCCCCAAACCTTCACATGGCCAACCTCAGACAGGCATCTATTTTCTAATGAATGCCAATTTTGTATTAATTATCCCAGGGGTGAGCTGTATGTTTTGTGTTTTTTAATATGGAGTACACCAATAATTAAAATAATAGCAACAAACACTTGGATAGCACTTCTTAGGGGCCAGGCACTGTTCTAACAGCTTTACAAGGATCAACACATTTAATCTTTACAATAAAACTTAAAGAGGGAGCTAACTGAATCATCACCAGTGAAGTTTGGTAGTTCGCTCACATCCACATGGCTGATAAACAACAGTGCTAGGACTGTTTTTTACCAAGAAAATTTCTGTAGTCAATGGAATTAGAAAGATGCATTATTTTAAGTTGGGGATCAATTGGGTTATTGGAAGTTTGGGCATAAGCTGGATAGGAGAAATGGGAAATGGAAGTTGGAAAGATAAGTCAGAAGAGACAGGTGGTTGGGGCTCATCTTGTATAAGGAAGGAATAAGAGGGATTTTGGCCAGAAGGTTGGGCACTGAGCAATCTGGATACCCACAACATCTAGCAAGTCAACTGGAAGGAAGTCAGCAGGTGCTCTTCTAGGGGAGTAGCACAGGTGCCATACACTGCTCCCAGGTGCACTGGCCCCAGACTATTCCTGGGTAGCCTGTGAGAGGGCAAATCTAGAGAGAATGGCTCAGACCAAGGAATAACACCCCTGAGCAGGTCTCTGACAGTTAGAACTCAGGTTTTTCAGGACTGGGGCTTTGTTTCTGTAGAGAAATATAATCTGAGCTTCAAATGATAATATGAGAATTAGAACGTGGGAGATCTATATATTACAATAATAAATTATTTTGATAATTTTAATTATCTTTAGTAAAACAGATAATTTATATTTAATTGCCTTACCACAATAAAATAAAGTGGTTGTAACTATAATTGTTATATATAATATAGAATGCACATTATAAACTCAAGTAGTTCTATTATAATAAACAACACATGATTTAGTTAACAATTGCACATTTCAGATGTTTGAACCTGAGGGTTTGGGGAGGAGGATGTTTTGTTTTGTTTTGGTTTTGATTTTTGCTTCCAGGCTGTTTCTGGGGTTTCTCAGACAGAGGTCTATACCATACAGCTCTATACCCCATTCCCTGGTCAGGATACAAACGTTCCCTGCCTGAGTGACTACAGGGCTGTCAGGAGGAAATGGTCTCATTATCATTTACAAGTCAGGCTCTGAGCTGTCAGCACAGAGCCCAATGCAAGGCTTGAACTCAAGAACTGTGAGATCATAACCTGAGCTGAAGTCAGGCACCCTACGCACCCCAAAGCTTTACTTATTATTAAAATATAAATATACCCATGGATCCATGCTGTATGATGCTCTTTAGGTGTATGTTCCTAAGTAAAAATAGGAAAGAGATTTTGAAGTAGGGAAGAAGAGTATAAGTTACCAAATACCCAAGAAGAGAGAGAAGGATGTGTCCAAAAAGGCATCTAGGAACAGGAAACCAAAGAGACCTTAAAGGCATTCACTGACATGAAAGTCTTGCTCCAGTTAATACTGAGAGTTGATTTGCTGGAATGAACCAAGTATGGGAGAGCACTGTTTACAGCTATTGCTTATGAATCTAATTAAATTATTTTGTTCAGCCTTCCTGCCACGTAACTGCTCTCCATCACTAGCTGAGACCTCTCTCAAAGTGGCAGCTCTCTGTAGGACCCCTTGGCCCCCTATACTGGGAGCCTGGACCCCAAGAGGTTAAGCCTTGGAGGCTATCACCAATGTGACTACAAAGGAAGCCCAAATTGTTGAGTACAGTGTGATTAAATGTCTGTCAGCCCTCATGTATTTGATTCCTTCCCTCCGTACTCTTCAATTATGGAAAATCTTAACCCTGTGGTTAAGGTTATTTTGGGAGCCAAGGACATCTCCTGCCAAAGACCAAGAGTGATATGTACCATTATGGTCCAATAGTTTAGTGCAGCTGTTTACTGAGACTGTGTTTCCTATAAGATGAAAAAGCAGGCTGCCTCTCTCAGAGGTAGTGATGCAAAGAGGGCAAAAGGGTGATGGCCAATTCAGGCACCAAGCTGAGACTCTGGGATCTCAGGTCCACATAAGATATTTCAGACATTCTCAGAGCCTGAAGGCCCTTGAAAGAACTTTGCCTTCAGTCAAGTGAATTCTAAACATTTCAGTTCTTCTTGAGTCTTCAACTCCAAGTTTGATTCCATCAGTCAGAAAACTGAGACCATTCTAAACAAATAAATTAAAATACACTTATTGCTCACTCAACATGTGCTAGAACTCTGCTGTTAAGAAACTGACATCTTGATTGGAAAACCAAAACACCCAATGAGTTATGGACACAGCCAGAACTGAAGAAATTCCAAGGAAGTTAATACTACAGAGAGTGGGAAATTATTTTCTTTTTAATGATTTATTTTGGAGAGATTTGGGACAAGCCTTCCCATTCTTCTGATGTTAAAAAGAAATTTAAATTTTTTATACCCAACTCAAATTTCCCAGGCTTTAATTTTCTTTCACATGATCCTCTACAGACATGGAAAACCAGAATCACCAACCAATTCATAAAGTTCACTGAAACCTAGTGGTGAATTTTCCTTTAGAAAAAGACAAATTCTTTTCAAATGTTCCTTCTATGACCACTTCACTGTTCTTTTTAAGTTCCTCTTTGTCGTCTTAGTCCCTAAATGTGGATTTATTTAATATTCTGGTTTTGGTCCTTACCTATACTCTTTGAATACTCTTTCCTGAAACTCTCACTCACACTTAGAGTGTGAGAATGATAAAATATTTTACAATTCTATGCACACTATATGAGACCATATTGTGTTCCAGGAACCAAACTGAGGCCCAGACAGAATAACTAACTTTCTGAGATCATACCACAGCTTAGTTTTGTAACTACTAATAAAATCCTTGTTCAAAATAGCAAAACTCAAATAAGAAAAATCATTTACATGGTCTTTCACAGTTTTCACTGAATTAGTTGATGGGATGTTTTAAGATTACATAGATAAAAACTCAGTGCTCTAAAAGAGGAAGTCAAACTTTCACTCTTCACAGATGACATGATACTCTACATTGAAAACCCGACAGACTCCACCAGAAGCCTACTAGAACTGATCCGAGAATTCAGCCAAGTTGCAGGGTACAAAATCAACGTACAGAAATCGGTTGCATTTTTATACACCAACAATGAAGCCCCAGAAAGAGAAATCAAGAAACGGATCCCATTCACAATTGCACAAAAAACCATAAAATACCTCGGAATAAACCTAACCAAGGATACAAGAGATCTGTATGATGAAAACTATAGAAAACTTATGAAAGAAATTGAAGAAGACACAAAGAAATGGAAAAACATTCCATGCTCATGGATAGGAAGAATAAATATAGTTAAGATGTCATTACTACCTAAAGCACTCTACACATACAATGCAATTCCCATCAAAATTGCACCAGCATACTTCTCAAAACTAGAACAAACTATCCAAAAATTTGTATGGAACCACAAAAGACCCCGAATAGCCAAAGTAATACTGAAAAATAAAACCAAAACGGGAGGGATCACCATCCCAGACTTTAGCCTCTACTACAAAGCTGTCATCATCAAGACAGTATGGTATTGGCACAAAAACAGACACATAGACCAATGGAACAGAATTGAGAACTCAGAAGTGGACCCAAAAGTATACAGCCAACTAATCTTTGACAAAGCAGGAAAGAATATCCAATGGAAAAAAGACAGCCTTTTTAACAGATGGTGTTGGGAGAACTGGACAGCAACATGCAGAAGAATGAAACGAGATCATTTTCTCACACCATGCACAAAAATCAACTCAAAATGGATAAAGGACCTGAACGTGAGACAGGAAACTATCAACACCCTAGAGGAGAAAGCAGGAAACAACCTCCTTGACCTCCACCGCAGCAACTTCTTACTTGACACATCCCCAAAAGCAAGGGAATCGAGAGCAAAAATAAACTGTTGGGACCTCATCAAGATTAAAAGCTTCTGCACAGCAAAGGAAACAATCCACAAAACTAACAGACAACCAATGGAATGGGAAAAGTAGTTGCAAATGACATATCAGATAAAGGGTTAATATCCAAACTCTATAAGGAACTCACCAAACTCCACACCCGAAAAACAAGCAATCCAGTGAAGAAATGGGCAGAAGACATGAACAGACACTTCTCCAAAGAGGACATCCAGATGGCCAACAGACACATGAAACGATGCTCAGCATCCCTCCTCATCAGGGAAATACAAATCAAAACCACACTGAGATACCACCTCACGCCAGTCAGAGTAGCTAGAATGAGCAAATCAGAGAACTCTAGATGCTGGCGAGGATGTGGAGATACGGGAACCCTCCTACACTGTTGGTGGGAATGTAAACTGGTGCAGCCCCTCTGGAAAACAGTGTGGAGGTTCCTCAGGAAACTAACAATAGAACTCCCCTATGACCCAGCAAGAGCACTGCTAGGAATTTACCCAAGGGATACAGAAATGCTGATGCATAGGAGCACATGTACCCCAATGTTCATAGCAGCACTCTCAACAATATCCAAAACATGGAAAGAGCCTAAGTGTCCATCCACGGACGAATGGATCAAGAAGATGTAGTTTATCTATACCATGGAATACTACATGGTGATGAGAAACAATGAAATCTGGCCATGTGTAGCAACCTGGATGGACCTTGAGGGTGTTATGCTGAGCGAAATAAGTCAGGCAGAGAAGGACAAATATCATATGTGTGCACGTATAGGAGGATTAGGAGGAACTTAACAGAGGACCAACCAGGAGAAGAAGGGGGGAAATGGTGGGGGAAAGGGAGAGAGGCAAATCATGAGAGACTCTTGAATGCTGACAAAAACTGAGGACTGATGGATGTGGGGGGGAGGAGGGATGGGCATGGAGGAGGGCACTTGTGGGGATGAGCACTGGGTGTTATGTGGAAACTAATTTGACAATAAACTATTTGTAAAAAAAAAAAAAAAAAAGAATAATTTAAAAAAAAATAAAAAAATAAAATATAATTTATAATATAAAAAAAAAAACCTCAGTGCTCTAGACTTGTGCTGTTGTAACCAAGTTTAGTGTAATTATTGGATGTCCAAAGAGGAGATTAGCCTTCTGGCAGAATATATTTCTTCTCTGGTCATCCAAGATCAGCACTCCCAAGAATATGCTCTGGGGAGCTATTTCATTAATGAGGCAGACTCTCTTTGGCCCACATTGTTGAACACAAATCCTCTATCCCCTTTCTCTCAACAATGAACTAACAGGTCTAATATATCTGTCAAGTGAAAGAAAAATCTATAGCTCCCTAGTTTTCTCTCCCTTCTGCTTCCTTTATCTCCCAGGTGAAGCCTAGACTCTTTGAGAATGGGTAAGAGATCTGTGATGGTTCTGAGGATTGATTCAAGGAAATAGAATACAAAGGTAACTAGATTACCATTTTATCAAAGTTCCAAGTTCCAGTATTAACTCACTGACCATACAACCCTCAGCAATTCATTCAATCCTCAGGACCAAAATTTCAGTAATTGTCAAATAAGAGTAATACACACCCTGCCACCTAGAGGGTCATTCTTTCTAAACCAAATAATTGCATACATACATACATTAAGTGTAGGTATCCCTATGGATGCTCTGGCCCTTTATTCTTTCACCATCTAAAATGATGGATATTACCATATTTACTCAATTTTCAAAGATAGTTTCAGGCTAGAGAAGCACCAAAATCTACTCTGTCAACACAACCAGTTGATTCTACTTCCATAATATTTCATGAAGTCTTTATTCCTTTTCCCTACTTTAGACTTTTATCATGCTTCATCTGGATTATTCCAGTGGTTCCCAATTGGTCTATAGACCTCCTTGACTCCCATCTTCGTCCTGCCAATTCATTTTCACTATTACCAAAATGACAACTCCAAAACTTCAATCTGATGATATCATCCTCTAGTTCATACCCCTCAATTGCATTGCCTTTATGAAAACATCCACATTCTTGATTAACATTAAAATACCCTTCAAAATCCCTATCCCCACAACCTGGTCATTACTCATCCTGTTTCCTTCACCTGGTTTTACTCATCTTCTTCCCATGCCCCTCACTTTCCTCACCGACATCCTCACAGTTTCAATTTGCCTAACATTCTTCATATTCTACTATATCATTGCTACTGTATTAGCTAAAATAAATACACTTTCTTCAAATTCCCATAATAGCAAGTGTCAAGACCTGTGAGGGGTCTGAAATTTTAGCCCATCTACAAAGTAACAGGTTAGCTTGCTACAGTTCATGGATGCTGGTAGAAGACAGAAGAATCATTGCAGTAACCAGAGTATCAACTTTTGTTCCACTTTCCAATTCCTACAGGGTAACTCAAAGGGAGCTAGAAGGCATCTACAAACATAGTAGGTGATGTTATAGGAGAACTCTGATCTTAGGGAAGCCAAATATTTTATAATGAGCCATAAACCCACCTGCACTTTGATTTGATCCAAATGAAGAGATTCTCTATCTTACAAAATTGCTCAATATACTAACATCTTTGAAAAGATAGTCCAAAACAAGGGACAGTTAATGCCCACTTAAATAACATGCAGAAACTTGAAAGAGCCACGCGGAATTGTCTTCCAACACACTGAACATTGCACAATACAGTATTTACTTGTTATCCCCATAACTATCCCCATAGCTTGTTATGTGGATATCCCCATAACTATCTCTGTGACTAGGCTTTGAATTTCCTGAAAATAGAGATTACGCTTTGTCATAAGGATTCTTATTTAGTGTACAATACATTGTTGGGATCCCAACTATGTTTATGGAATAGTTTATCTGCAAAAAATCTTAGATGCACATTAGTAGAGATACATCCCTTAACAAGGAATTTACATAACTTCAATAAAATGATGGATGTAGAATTTTCCAGGTCATAATAAACAATTTTTTAAAGTAAGATGTTTTAATATGTCTTGAAATTTTTTCTCTAAATCAGTTTTTCTTATTTTAAAAATGGAGTAGTTCAATTGTAGATGCGTTTATTACTCAGAACCTTGCCCACAGGTCTCCATTTTCTTGAATGTATTTGGACAATTACTGTGAAAAAACAACACACACCCCCAACCCACACTGTGTTCATAGAATAATTCCTGATAGGAATCATTGCTGTTTACTAGTATGGACTCCCGCAGCTAGGTACACACAAATTCTTCTACTTAATTCCCTTGTAAAGCCTCCATCCTCCTCCAACCAAATTCTCCAGGCCTTATTTCTTCACTTCTCCCCTTACACTTCCTTTACAAAGTGGTCACACTTGTAATGTGTTCCCTTGCTGGGGTCTAAGAAAGGGTGGCATTATCCTCTAATGCCATGTCGTTCATGGAACTAAAATCCTCTGAGAGTAATGGGATTAGTGTTCTGGGGTACATAGAATTGAGGTGGCAATCAGGAGATTTGGAGATGGATACTAAATTAAAAAAAAATTCCCTTAGAAATTCTGAGTGTGGTCCAGCTCAATCTACAGGTATTATACATTTTGGGGGATGTCCTAAATTATCCACTCACTAACTTGCTCCTTCCTAACTGTCTTCAAATATCCTTGCCCCATCCACCATTTAATAAATTAGGTATACTGTCTCAAGGTCATGGTGATAGTACAAATACAATTCAAGAAGAAGGGAACCAGGAGTGGGGGGGAGAAGCGCTCACCTATAGTCCTTTTATATTTGCACGTCATTAAAAACATATATGAGCTTTATTGTATTTTATTATCTTTTAATGGGGAACATTTATAAGCATTTATATTTATTGCCATAATTGATGTCCTTAGGCTTTAGCACTTTATTTTGTAAGATTCCTTAACATTTCCTTAATTTTCTGTCTTTTGCTGGATTGTGATTTAGCTTTTATTTTTTTTTAGCTATCTAGAAGGCTATAAATCCATGTTTTAATTATATTAATGGATAGTTTTTTAATATTTTTGATAAAGTATGATATACATACAGAAAAGAGGAGTAGACATATCATTATATTTTCAGAAATATAAAGCTATAGAAATAAGTATATCAAGAAACAGAACATTGCTGGTATCTCAGAAGCCCCCTTGTCCTTCATTTTAGCCTCTGGCCCTCCAAAGGTAATTGCTCCCCTGGTTTTTAAGAGCATGGATTAGTTTTGTACTTTATATAAATGAAATTATCTAATATGTACTCCTTTGTAACTGGCTTCCTTAGCTCAACATTATATTTATGAATTATACCCACATTGTTTTATGTAGTTATAAGGCATTCATTCTCATTGTTATGTAGTAGTCCTCTGGGTGAATGTACCATAATATATCTATCCATCAGACTGGGCATTTTTGTAGTTTTCAGTTTGGGAGTATTAAAGAAGAGTGTTACTTCTGGCTTCTCCTTAAGATGTAGAAAGCTAGAAAGATGTAGAAAGCTAGAAAGAACATAACCCCCACTCTTACAACAAATGTGCTGCACAATCGACAAATTTATTACACTACTTGAACTTGTCAGTGATCTGAGCTTGCAGAACAAATAACTGATCTGAATCTAAGTAAATAGAATTGTGTGCAAGAAGAGATAGAACATGAACATTTGCTTACCTGGGGTGGATGCTGCCAGACACTGGTAAGAATTTAGCTAAAATTCTTACTACTGTTAAGACAAGCGATGACTCTCAAGAGAATATAGAACTCCTGAGAATGCAGATATAATGGACATTTGCACCCATTTGTGGGCTCTTCTCTATGCACCTAACTAGTAATCACAAAAATGATTGATAAGAGTCCTGAAAAAGTGCTCCCTCGTACTTCAAGCCTAAAGAAAGTGAATAGCAGCTGCTGCAGGAAAGGTATAAAATCCCATCCAGATTCTTCTTGCCTGTTGCCTCTTCATAATCCTAATCTTAAACTTCTGGAAGTTTAAGTGCTCTATCACACGTAGAGCAATGGTGAAAGCCTCCTCTGTCTAGGGGAAGAGAACGTTGGAAAAAACAACTTCTATTCCAGGAGAGGAACAGGGATATGAAGTGGGCACAGAATTGTCCCCAGGGGAGGGGCAGAACACGAGAAGACCGCAGCCCTGAGACACAGCAAGAGAGAAGTACCTTTAAGAGACTGAAGCATAGGTTCGAGCCCCGCGTCGGGCTCTGTGCTGACTCCCAGCTCAGAGCCTGGAGCCTGTTTCAGAGTCTGTGACTCCCTCTCTCTCTGACCCTCCCCTGCTCATGCTGTCTCTCTCTCTCTCCTAGAAATAAATAAAACATTTAAAAAAATATTAACTCCTCAGGAAGCTACACGTTTGAACAATTCCCATTGATTATTTTCAACTCATAACCTGGGAATGGGGCTGTTTGCATAGAGTAAACTCTGACTTAGGTCAAATAAAGACAAACACTAATAATTGAGGTTTTAGTTAGTTTCCAAGGGCAAATAGTGCCAATTCCAAGAGGATCATGGCTTTGAAGGAGTTCCAGACCTATTCTTCTTCCAGTTACTGCCAGTTTTCAATGCCTGTACTACTGTTTTTCAATACTTTAANTCTCTCTCTCTCCTAGAAATAAATAAAACATTTAAAAAAAAAAATTAAAAAAAAAAAAAAAAAAAAGAGACTGAAGCATAATTAGAAGAATATTGGATACATCTGCTCCCAATCACAGGCTAAGACCCATCAAGTAACAAGTAATAGTAGAATAGTGCTCTAGAGGAACAAGAGTATGTAAAGAAACTCTTTCCCAAGTATAACATAAAGGGATGACCTAAAGCTAGGAGTGGCTTCAGCACTGAGAAAAAATTGTCTGACAAACCAAAACTCAAACTCAAAACAAGGCAGTGTTGAAGAACTGGAACCATGTGGTGCATTGAAAGTAATCATAGCAACAAACTTTTTTAATGTTTATTTATTTTTGAGAGAGAGAGACAGACAGACAGAATGTGAGCAGGGGAGGGGTAGAGAGAGGGAGACACAGAATCCAAAGCAGGCTCCAGGCTCTGAGCTTCAGCACAGAGCCTCATGCGGGCCTTGAGCCCACCACCAATGAGATCATGACCTGAGCTGCAGATGGACGCTTAACCAACTGAGCCACCCAGGTTCCCTATAGCAACAAACAAATCTTAAATCCAGCTCAATCCCTGATCACATTTGTGTATATCCCCAAGCTAAAAATTTTTTTATGCTTTTTATTTACTTTTGAGACTAAGAGAGAGACAGCATGAGCAGGGAAGTGTCAGAGAGAGAGAGATACAGAATCTGAAGATAAGCTCCAGGCTCCAAGCTAGCTATCAGCACAGAGCTGGACCTGAGGCTCAAACCCACGAACTGTGAGATCATAACTTGAGCCAAAGTCAGATGCTTAACCTACTGAGCCACCCAGGTGCCCCTGTAAGCTAAAATTTTAACAGAAGGAAAGGCACACCCATATTCATATTCAAGCATACAGACTGCTTACCTTAGCCTCAAGTGTCCTATACATGTCTTTCCACAAAAACTTAAAAAGCATACCCCAAAAGAGCAAGGAGGGACATAAAAAAAAAAAAAAAAAACCTGTCAAGAGACAATGCAATCAACAGAACCAGATGCATATATGACACAAATGTTGGAACTATCAGATGTGGAATTCAAAATAACTATAATTGATATATTAAAGGCTCTAATGAAAAGATAGGTAACATGTAATATTAAGTGGGTTTTTTCAGCAGAGAAATGGAACCTAGAAAAAGAATCAAATAGAAATGCTGGGAAATGAAAACACATTAACATACATGAAGACTTTTTAAAAAATATTTTTTCAATGTTTATTTTTGAGAGACAGAGAGAGACAGAGCATGAATCAGGGAAAGGCAGAGAGAGACACACACAGAATCCAGCCCGATATGGGGTTTGAGGTCACAAACCATGAGACCATGACCTGAGCCGAAGTCAGACGCTTAACCAGTGGAGCCACGCAGACGCCCCAGACTTGAAGACATTTAAGAGCTCATCAGTAGACTCAACACAGCTGAAGAAAGAATCAATGGACTTGAAGATAGGTTCATAGAAATTAACCAGCTGAAACAAACAAAAAAAAGAGTAATAATAATAAAAGTATAAGGAAAGAGCACACAAAATCTATGCGGCACTATAAAAAGTTGGTGTATTTATAACAGACTCTCCAAAGGTGAAAAGAGACAGAAAATGGGACAGGAAAGATACATGAAAAAATAAGAGCTGAGAATTTTCCATAATTAATGATAGTTATGAGACCAATCAAGGGAAAAAATAAAACAATAGTAAAAGTACTAGAAACCAAAGACAAAGAAAAATCTTGAAGCAGCCAGAGGAAACAGACATCTTACCTATGGAGAAATGAGAATAAGAACACTCTCATCAGAAACTATGCAAGCCAGAGGAGAATGAAATAACATTTTTAAGTATTGTAAAAAAGCTGTCAATTTACTATACTCAGAATAAAAGTTTTTTCACAAATGAATGAAACATAACTACTTTCTCAAAAAAACAAATTCCCCCAAAAGCCACACTAAGAAACTCAATGTCAGAAGATCTGTACTTGAAGAAAGATAAAGAAAGTTTTAAAGAATAAGATACCAAAATAAGAAATAAAGAATAAGATACCAAATAGAAACTGGGCTCTACACAAAATAAAATGAAGAAGGATGAAGACAGAATTAATAAAGGCAACATAAAATTGTCTTTATTGCTATTTTAATAGCTCTGAAAGATAGCTGTCTAAAGCAAAAATAGTAGCAGCATATTGTGTTTATAGAATACATAAAAATAAAATGTATGGTAAAAATAATACAAAGGATATCAAAGAGGAACTGGGAATAATATTCATGTGAATGAAGAGTCTGTTGTATTTACTAAAAGTGCTTACCTCCATACTTTGTGGGCCCCCTTCTATATGAATGTTATGAGGGTAGCCAGAATGTGTTGGTCATGAAGAAAAGGCAGACAGGCTCCCCACCCACTGATTGCTCTCAGAACCCAGGCTAGACAGAGAAAAAGCTTAAGCACACTTCAGAGTCAAGGCCACAAAGCCCTTCACAAAACAAGCCTAGGGAAAAGGAAAGCCAACTATTTTTATGTACCCCCGCTGCCTACTTTTCTGTAGGCTTTGTCATTTCTCAGCTTAGTCTCCTCACTACAGTTCAGCTTCTTTTCTGGGGCCCCAGCTCTCAGGACAAAAAGCCTCTCTAGAAATGGAAGTCCTTAGGCTACACAGACAATGGAAGGGACAGTTCCCAAAGCATTTTTTTCCCCCTTTCTTGCTCTCTCTTCCACCATACATACCAAAGGAGCCTAATTAAAGAAAATTTACAGCAGAAGATGGAAATCTAATCTTTCAGACAAGAAAAAGCTGCATGAAAAACTCAGGAAGGTAGAATTTGAGAAAGGAATAGCTGCAATTTTGATGCTGTGTCAAATCTGTAACGGCTGAGCAAACTCCGGGACCTGCCTGGTGCCGCCCAGCTCCAGGGGCGCTGAGCTGAGTGAAAGAGGTTGGCAGCTGTAATGGAGACGAGGCAGGACTAGTGTGGGTGGCTTCTGATGGGAGGCAAGGGGCAGGCTGGGGATATGACACAGACCCAGTCTTCCGTCCAGAGCTGCCTGTACCATTCTATCACGATCCAATAAAACATGAACCTGGGGAGCCACCATTTGTAAGGCAACAAGCAGCTAGCTGGGTGAAACCCAGAGCTGAAACACAGCAAGACTGAATCTTCCAGCAGCAACCAACCCAGGCCGGAAGGCAGATGCTACTGGCGCCATGGAACTGCTCTGGTAATGCCTACTTTTCTCGGGGAGCCTGAGAAGCAGCTAAGGGTAAACAGTCTACACACAGAGTCCAAAACTGCCACCAACATGCTGAGGTGGCCCTTTATGTCACCCTCTGTGTGCTGAGGAGATGGTCCTGATACAGCAGCACAGGTGAGGGTGAACTCTACCTTCACATGCTTTCCTCCACCTCCTAAGACTACACTGTGTTTGTGTGTATAGGGGGCACATCTTCTAAACACTGAGCCTCAGGACAAAGTGTTATTATGACAAGCAAGCTTCCAGAGCTTCTACACGCAGCTCAACAGGTTAGAAGCCCTGAGACCCCTAGGAAGCCCAGAACACTGGCTGATTCCACTATCCCTGTCACCAAGAAAAATATCCTCTGCTAAAACAAACCTACTCATCCTTCAGTGTCACCATCTTCCTACACCACAAACCCTTTTCTGACCATGTCAGTCAACATCTGATTCCCAAAGGGATTTGTCTAATACTTAAATAATAACTTTTCACCTAACAAATAGACAAAGATTAAAAATACTCAGTCCTGGAAAAATTGAAGGGAAGTAGGCATTTGTACATTGGTACATTTCTCTGAAGGCCAGTTCAGCAATGTGCATAAAACGAAGAATGTATATGACCCTGGACTTGGAGTTTCTCTTCCAGCAACTTCTCATAGACATGTATGGACACAGATGTTGGTGAAAAGCCAATTCATATTGATGGTAGGTCTGGAGACATTTCCTAGCTCTGGTTCCTGGTTCTGTCACTTGGAAGCTCTAAAACCATCTGAATCTCAGCTTTTGCATCTGCAAAAGGGGTGACACACAGGGCTGCTATGAAGAGTAGATGATACAATGCACGCAATTTGGTACATAATGGAAACCCACCAACTTTCCATTATTGTTATTTTATTGTAATTCAAATATTTTTCAGAAAGTTAAAGAGCTACCAATTGAATTTGATCAGAAACATGAAAGATCTATATGCAATAGAATTCTACACAGGATTTTAAAAGAATAAAAGCTCTATATACATACTGAATTAAAAAACAACAACAGATTTCAGAAGAGCCTGGGGTGAGGGGGGTTATGCCTCTCCAAGCATATGTGATTAAGCATGGGTGGGAGTGTGTGTCTGTGTGGTGTGTATATTGTAATGTGCCTGTGAGTCCTGTGTATATGACTGTGGTGTATGTGTGGCTTTTCTATGATTGGCTTCAGTGTGCACATGTGTATGAGTTCAGTGTGTGTGAGAGAACTGTGTGTGTGTGTGTAACGCGTGCATGTGTGTGAAGTATGTGCGTATCTCTGTCGTGCATGTGTGTGGGTTCTGTATATGTCTGGGTGTAAATTCTGTGTGTAGGGGGTGTGGGTCTTCTGTGTGTGTCATGGTGTGTGTGTATCTGCAGGGTGTGTGTGTCTGTGGGGTGTAGGAGTTCTGTGTGTGCATGTGTGGTATATTTGCATGTAAGTTCAGTGTGTGTCTGGGGGGAGAAAGGAGTGGTATCTACAGGTGTGGGGGCTGTGTGTGTGTGTCTACAAGGTGTGCATATGTCTGCATATGTAGACAGTATAAGAGCCTGGGCTCTGGGGTGAGAGAAGCCTTAGCTGGGTTGTTGCCCCACCATACAGTAGTTCACCCTGCACAAGTGAATCAACCTCTCTATTTCCAGTTTCTTTATCCTTCAAAAAGACTATCACCTCCTGTCCATGGACCATGTGAGAATTAGATGACAGAAAGCATGGGAAGCACACAACACTGTGTCTGGCACATAATAGGTGCTCGGTAAAGTGTAGCAAGTTTTCATCATTGTCATAATCATAGAGAGGTGCCTGACTAGATGTTATCTGGGTAATAGGATCACAGGAAAATTTATACTTTTCTATGTTGCTTGGATATTTTGCATGCATATATATTATTTCTGTAATGAAAAAAACAATACTTGCCCTTTTCAACAAAATAAAGCCCTGAGATTGAATCAGTCACCTCCACAGTACAGGTAAAACAGCCTTTAAACCTAGATCCCAGCACCAAGTATCTCTATCTTTCAGAATGCATTTCTCTACTCTTCCCTGAAATTCCCATCTTTATTGTATTTTTGTATTTAATCCAGCACTTCTGGATTAAAAGCCCAGAGTGTGATGTTATGTCCAGAAAGCCCTGTTTTAAATTCCCGTGACGCCTGGGATTGGCCAGTTGTTGGAGCAACTTTGTGTCTTAATCCCACTAGAATTGATTTTTTAAATCAGATTAACTTGTTGTCACTTTGGAAGGTATGGTGGTAAAGGGTGGCTCAGTGTCAGACCCTGTCAGAGTGTGAGACGGGGAAGCCAGGAGTGATGGAGATAAGTCCTTGGCAGAAGGGGATTTTAGAGGTGAGCAGTTGACATCATGGGCTAGGGGTGGGGACAGGTTAGTGAAAATCCTGCATGAGTGAGTCTGGGGACACATACATACACACACAAATTCACTTTCTTTATGATTTGATTCAGGTCACATTTGACAAGGGCAGGGTTCCCATTCAGCAAGTTTATCAGAATCACCTGGAGAGCTTGCTAGAAATGCAGGTTCCAGGCAAGACCCTTCCCTCCCGCCTAGAGATTCTGGCAATTGTATGAAGTGGGACCTGGACATCCCCTTCCCTGGTGAAGACTGGATTAATCATTATAGAGCAACAAGGAAGGTCTTTGGGGTTAAAATCCCTCCGTGAAAAATCGAGTGCTACACCGCTTTCATGGCTGTGTGTCTTCAGTTTAGTTACACAACCTCTCTGGGCTATTCATGCCAGGGAAATAAGGGTGATGGTCCAGAACAAAATGATGATAAGGATATTAAGGTTGGATAGTTTCTGTATCAAAATAAAAGCTGGCTGATTTGAAGCCAAAGCACAGTTCTTCCACTCTCTGAGACGGATAGGGTGCTCTGAGGATGGTTGCTGACCCTAGAGTCGCCCAGCCTGTTTCCCCTGTCTCAGAAGCTTCTGCCAACCTTCCTGGTCCTGCAGCTGCAGGCAGCCTGCGAGTGTGCTCCACTGCCCCCTGGTGGTCTCATCTGGGAAGGCGAACAGTCTCTCCCTGTTAGGCTTTATCCAGGCCCCTGAGCGAAGACACAGCTGCCTGGCCCTGGCCGAAGGTGGAGAACACAGGGAGCCACTTCTGAGGCTGTGGGGGCTGAAATGCTCCCGCCACCACTGCCGCCTGCTCTCTGGGGCTTGAACTGTCACTGTGGGGCATCGCCACTCTCCTTGAGGGTTTCCTGCCCCTCTGTGCTTCCTGAGCCCTGAGCTGGGCTCTGGCTGGGAGCAGCTCACAGGGAAGAGACGGGTTGAGGAGATGCCCGCGTTGCCTCTGGAGCTGGAGGAGCAAAGTTTGACCCATGAGGTCATGGTACACGTGGGTGGGTCTGCTTAGAGTTCTGCACTAAAAGGGGTTAAAAGGCCATCCTTGAGGGAGCGGGCTGCAGACTCTCAGCAAGTCATTTAGCCTCGGCATGAGGAAGGACCCAAAGGCTGAGTGAGAACCCTATGCTCATGGGAAAACCTGACCAACGACTAAAGTTCAGGGCTCTGCCCTAAGCAAGGCTGGCTCTGGTCAGAGTGACGCTGCCATCCTGAGATTCCTGCTGGCCAAAAGCTTGACCTTTCTAACCACCCTGTTCGGGCCTGCACTCACTCGTGGGTGGGTGGGCCATTAAGCCTCTTCACTCTCCACCCAACGACACACCCCACCCTGTATCCTGTGGCCCCAGGCTGGGCTTGTGGGCAGGCTGAAGCCCCTATTTGAGTTTTCCTGAGTCAGAGCCTCACCCTGGTTATCCAATTCATTAATGACCTACTAGTGTCAGATAGAGATCACAGGGATTTGAGGGTGGCTAGTGGCAGAGGCCACAGAGATCTAGAGGTCATCCTTTAGCTGAAAACACACCGTCTGGACATGGGCTGACCACAGGGAGCAGACATTTGAGTTGCCATCACAGCGCTGTGTCCCTGCATTCAGGCATATTCTCCACTGGACTGAGGACTGGCATACTCCACAGTCTGGGGCCCCCTACCCAGGGCATCTGTGAGGATAGAGGGCAGGGAGCAGGGCATGGGCTCCCAGATCCTGTCATCTTACACAAGCAGCCCCAGACGGTCTCGTGAGACAAGGAGGCAGGTTGGGGCATCTAGGAGAGCCTCTGGAGCATGCAGGAGTGATCTGCTCAGGAAGCAACTCTCCTTCCCATCAGCAGCCTCTGGAAGGAAAGGTTAGAGCCGGTCATTTTTTAATGAGAAGATGTATAGGGACCCATGAGAGCCTGAAGCTGTGTTACAAACAGGGGGTCTTCCCACTTATCGCTGTCATCCTTGTGCTGGAAGTGATCTCAGAGCTACAATGACCCTCCCCGGGAAGCTCCTAGACACTCACGAACCAAAGACGACTTCCTGTGTTCATTGGTGTTCTCCCCTAGAAAACAAGCCCCGGCATCTGTCCCAACTTTAAATAAAAGAGGACTTACAAAGAGTTAAAAAAAAAAAAATTACAAAAACAAAGAGAACGAATGCATTGGATTGTATAATGGACAGGGCCTACCTAAACTGATTTCAGCATAATTCACCCCGTTGAACTCATAGAAACACAGATGAGTCAGGTATATACCTAATTTTAGAGACAAAGAAACAAAGGCTCAGAGATCCCAAACTGGGATGTGGCAAAAGCTAGACCTTACCTCAGTTCTCCTTACTCTGTAAGTTTCTGGTCTTTGTGCTTCGTCTGTAATTCCCAGTGCTGGCCTGGGAATTATTCCTGCCCCAGGCCCGGCTCCATTTCCCCTCTGTTCTCCTATTCTGGGCTGTATCGATGCCACCACCACTTCCAACTGCCTGGTGTCTGGCTGGCCTTCCTCTCAGGCTCTCACTTTCCACCAAGCATGCCCGATAGGTGCAGTTGGGGTCTGCTCAAAGGATGCTAGTGCCCACAGAGCAAGGAGTGTTTGTCTCAGGCTACCCAGATGGCACATTCCATACCCACACTTCCATCTGCCCCAAGAGAGGTCAGCTCCAGGGATATTCTCATAGTCTGACCTCTGCCCACACCCCCATGCACACACTGCTCATGACATAGTGTCCCTGTCTTCGCAGGACCAGTCCCCGGGGTTCGGGGCTCACTGCTTCCCTCCTCACCCCACTAAACCCTGCTATCAATCATTGTCCTGGTGAAAATGTCCTGAACAGGTTATGAAAGAGCTTGGCAATATTTTCCTCTCTTGACTTTAGGATAGCTCTCCCCTTGCTTCCCTCTGCCTCTCTCTTTGTTCCTTCTCAGCCTTCTTTTCAAGGAGCCTCCTGGTCCTGCTAACATATAAACTTTGCCAGCCCAGGCCTTGCTTTCTTCTCTGTCTGAAGTCACTCTCTCAGGCATGTCACCCAGCCCCAGGGACTTCCAATACCAAATATATATCCTGATGACTCCTTTTCCTGTACACACGACCTCTTCACTTTGATGTTCTATCAAAGGTAACATGGATGTCTTAGTTCGTTCAGGCTGCTATAACACACTACCACAGGCTGGGCTGTCCATAAACAAAAGAAATTCATTGCTCTCGGTTCTAGAGGCTGGAAGTCTGAGATCGAGGCACCGCCACCTTGGGTGTCTGGAGACAGCCCACTTCCCGGCTCATAGACGGCTGTCTTTCTGCTGTGTCCCCACTTGGTGGCAGGGATTGGGAAGCTCTCTGGCGTCTCTTTTATAAGAGCTCTAAATCCATTCATGAGGGCTCCACCCTCATGACCTAATCACCCCCAAAGGCCCCACCTCCTCATACCATCACACTGGGAGTTAGGATTTCAACATATGGATGTCGAGGGGGACACATATTCAGTCTATTGCAATGGATAAGACCAAACTTCGTTTCTCCTCAAACCTGATTTTCCCACAGCCTCCTGGAGTCTTGGTAGAGGTAACTCTGTCTTCTAGATGCTCAGCCCATGGAGTCATCCCTGGCTCTCCTTTTCTTGCCTGCCCTTCTCCAATCTACCAGTAAATCCTATCAGCCCCACAGCAGGATGTATCTAAAATACACCACCTCTCCCCCTCCACTGCCCCAACCACCCGCACCCCTGCCTGCCCCACCTGGATCACTGCAGTTGCCTCCCGACGCCTCTGCCTGCTTGTGCCCTCGCCTGTCTTCAGCCTGTCCTCAAACCATAATGCTCTCCACTCAGAACCTTCTCTGCACCCACACACGTCAGGAGCCACACACTGGCCCTCCCAGCAAACGCCAGGCACTCGCACCTGCCCTGCGCCATATCATTCATGTCTGTCGTGGAGTGATTACATGCAGCATGTCTTTCACTATCAGAAGGTGCCAACGGGACAATAAATTGTATGTTGCCGTCCCCCCATGCCCTTGCCTGATCTGGTCCTTGCTCCTCTGTGCCTTCCATCCTACTTCCCTCCACTGGGCCCCATTGTCTCTCCCTCTGTCTTCTGCCTCTACCTGGAATACTCCCTCCCAAGATAGTCTTATGTCTCTTTCCTCAATACCTCCAGATTCTCAAATGTCACTTTATCTGCTCCCAATTATGTCTCCTCACAGTCTTCTCTCAGGACAGTGGCCAGGTCTCTACCCCTGGACCTTGCCACATCCTTCCTTCCTCGGGGCAGTCTCCTCACCTGGCATCTACATTTTCGCTCATACTGTTCTCACTGGAAGGCAAGCTTCCCAAGCCCAGGGCTTTGTCTTTCTGCTCCTGGCTTCATCTCCAGGACCTGGAACACTCTAGGCACATGGAAGGTGTTCATTAAGTATTCATTAGAAGGATGAATGAATGGATGTTTAGGTTCAAGAAAAGTCACCACATGGAGAACTTTTCCTGTGTCTCCTTTAAAACCTGTTACATCGAGTTATAATGCACACCGAGGGCAACTTGCACCAATGTAAACCAAATAAATGTTAGGAATCATAACTCACATACTGGTCTGAGGTTCAGAATATGTGGCACTGGTTTGGTCTCCATCGCTGAGGCAAATCTCAGGACTCTCCTGAGCCTCAGCTTTATTTTTAGAATAAAATAATGCTACAATAGTGTCTGGCACTAAAATTCTATATGTTGCGTCCCAGAAAAGTGACAGCACAAAAGAGCAAAGTAAATAAATGGAATCATCAGGAAAGTGAGTGTTTTGCTGCCTTCCCGTGCTCCCACTGTGGACAGCCATCTCTAAAGCTGTTACCAACACATGCCTGCTCTGGAAGCTCTAGGACCAGCACAGACACTTGGGCAAAGAAGTGCCAATGTCCTTTAATGTGTTCTCCACCCCAGAAGGCACTAACCTATAAAAATTTAAGGGGCAACAACCTTATTTGTAAGCAATATGCATCAACCCATTCAAGTACATCAGACACATGCTACATTCACCTGGAGCTGTCCTCTTAAAAACAGAAAACATGGGGGCACCAGGGTGGCTCAGTCAATTAAGCGTTCAACTCGATTTTGGCTCATGAGCTCATGGTTTCTGAGTTTGAGCCCCACATGGGGCTTTGCACTGACAGCGTGGAGCCTGTTCAGGATTCTCTCTCTCTCATTCTCTCTCTCTCTCTCTTTCTCTCCTTCTCTGCCCACTCATTATCACACATGTGCATGCTCTCGCTCTCTCTCTCTCAAGATAAATACATGAACTTTAAAAAAACTTGTAAACAGGAAACATGGAGGAAATGCATTTGGGGAAAGCAGGGAACACATGGCCTTCCTGGGAGCATGATGTCCCAAACTACATAGGTACCATATGTCATGGGGCATGGGCTGGGGCAGGAAGAGAGAAGAAAGAGATGATCCCATGACGCCCATCTAGTGCCACACCCACCTCCATCCTAGGTGTCTGGAGGCCTGCCCTGGTTCCTTGCTCTCAGAAACGTTATGGAAATCCTAGGTCTGAGAACGGGGGAGATTATTTATTCTATAAAATACTTTCCTTAACAGATCATTAGCATCCCTTTGATTGAATTAGCGAGTGTGTTTGGGTGTTTATAGCTCATTTATTATATTACTAGGTATGTTAGGTGTAGGGGGGCTCTAGGGAGGCAGGGATCCTAAAAGATCATCAGAAATCATCTCAGAATTAATTTGCAAGTTAAAGGAAGACTGTCAATTTCTTTGCAAAAGAAAAAATTCAGTCTACATGAAACTTTTGCAAAAGGGACAAAATGATTTGCATTAAAGAGTTGGCAGGAAGGTAAATGGGCCAATCCCTGGCGCAGGCAGGTGTTTCTCCTTCATTTTCCAGTCTCTGCTTTAGTGCACCGTCACTGCAGCAGCCTGAACTCTGAGTGCTCCTCCCACGCCTGTGCTCATGCTCCTCCCTTACGCCCACTGAAAGGCCTCTAGAATCTGTCCCTCCTCAGGCAGGGCTGTTTCCCTCTTGTGGCACATGGTACCCTGGGTGTCACTCATAGGCTCTATGAGAGCAGGAACAGACATGTAGCTCTAGCCTGCCCTTCCCGGCCTGCTCCCCTAGGTTCCCACATTGAGAGACATCTTCCATATAAACGCTCCAGGCTATAAAAGGGCCAGGTCACCGGGGCATCTGGGTGGCTTAGTCAGTTAAGCATCCAACTTCAGTCTGGGTCATGATCTCACAGTTTGTTGGTTCGAGCCCCGCGTCAGGCTGACAGCTCAGAGCCTGGAGCCTGCTTCAGATTCTGTGTCTCATCTCTCTATGTCCCTCCCTCACTCACACTCTGTCTCTCAAAAATGAATAAATGTTTAAAAAAAATTTTTAATAAAAAATAAATTGAAAACATAAAAGGGCCAAGTCACAGAATCAGGCAGGGAGTCAGAAGATCAGCTTCATATGTAACAAGCCAAGATGCATTTCCTCAAGCTCCTTGAAGCAATCAATGATGTTCTATCATTGATCGGGGTTCTATCACCCCAATCAGGGTGGGTTCTGTTCTCAGCAGTCACCCCAGCACCAGCCTTAGTGATGGAATACAGTGGGCACCTAATTCACACTATGCTGATCAGAGGAAGGAAGGAACAAATAAATGAGGCACTTACACATATTTGTTCTGACATACCTTGCTCTCCGGCCCTCTATCTCGGGTTACTCTCTCTTTGGGTCTCATCAGCTTCTCAGAGCCAGAGCCTTGAGGATGGGGCCAACTCTGCATGATCCAGGTTATGGAAGCAATCTTGAGACCAGTATTGTGTTTACCTCCCACTGGCTCCCTCCCCGTCCATGGCACAATCTATTGCCAAGGCTCTGGTTCATGGAGTTATACATACTCTGAGTTTGTAATCAGAATCTAGCAGAATCTATTTTAAATACACGGGGACTACAGTACATATGAATATGCTAATCAACTAAGCTTAATAGTTCTCGTTTGTATTAATGCAAATTAGGCAGCTGCATTTCCCACCAAATATTTTCCTTGGTATTTACTGACGAAATCAAGGTCCTTCTAATAAGTTCTAATATTTAATCTAAAAGCTCTAAAGAAGGTGCTTTAGTTGAGCATAATCTAATTTCACTGAACAAAATTGCATCTAAAAGCAATATAAAGTTACAATTTGTTCCTTGTCAAATAGTAAAAATGGCCTTTAAATTTTACATGGTTTTGACCTTTGGTTTTTGCATTTCAATTAAACTTCCCTCAGAGCCCAGAGGATCAAATGTTCCCTGAGTGTGAATTAGGTCCTGGAGAGAGGTGGCTACTGACCCTCTGCTTCCTTCCTTTTCAAACTGACATCTGTCTCCCTTTTGACACAGAGCAGAAATTTTCTCCCTCAATAGCTGGAGCAGAGGTAAACAGAAATAGTAGGTCTGGACAGTATCTCATCTTTAGACCCTTTAAATTTCCACGAGTCAACCTTCAAAATTCATTCCTGGATCAGTATGCCATTTTGCCAGACTCCTATCTATCATTGGTCTGAGAATGACCCAACCTCTTCTGTTAGTCATGTTTGAGCCATGATTATACCTTTATAATACCTGTGGGTATCTGTTAGTTTCCTTGGGCTTTGTAAGAACCCAGAATGCAGAGGAGAGGTCATCTTTTGACTTCTGGTCAAATAGAATCAGGTGCTCAGGACTGACAGGCTGTGACGCCACTCAATATCCATTCTCCCCTTCTTTCTGGTAATAGAGTCTGAGTTTTATTCAAGGCAATGATGCCCCCCAGCTAAAATCTCACATTTCCCAGCTTCCCTCGCAACTAGCGAAACAAAAAGAGAAAGTCCTGGTTTCTTAATGACGTGGTGGAACCACCTTACTAGCCCTGGTTGTTACCTTCAGGCATCTTTTACATGATAAAAAGAAATCAGATGAGTTTTTATGTTATATTCAACTGAATCTAATCAGAGGTCATGTAAAATTAGTTAGCACTGTTCCTGGCACATGCGTGCTCAACAAATTATAGCATTTAGTCAAGAATCAGATGGATAGTCCAACTAAATGACCCATCATAGACGCCAACTAAGGACTCAGAGAGAGAGTGAGACAGAGAGAAAGAATAGATAACACCTGCATGTCTACAAAGATAAAGCATAAATGGAGAGCTATATGTATCACTTTAATAATAATAGCACATGTTGGAAGTTATAGGCACAGAGCATTATTCTAAGCCTTTAACATATATTAACTCTTCTATAACCCCAGTATTAATGCAGCATTTGTAAAATTATGTTTTACAATTATATATATATATATATATGTATATAATTGTGTGTGTTTGTGTGTTAAATAAACACACAGATGACATCTTGCTTACCTGGATCTGAACTTCACCTGCTCATTACCTTGGGTGAGATCTAGGTCAAGTGACATGCTAACTCTTTAGGTCCATAGACAACGTATTCCTATGACAATGGTCTTCCCTAGGTTGAGCTCATTTTATGTTCAGCTAACTGGGAAATCATCAGAAAGGATCCTGAGCTTTGCAAACATAGAGCACTCTTTAAGATTTTGCCATCTCCCTGACCTAGGTGGTTCCAGGATAACAACTCTGGCAGGGCACAGTGTTGAAGGTAGAGGCACCCTGAGTGGAGAATTCTGGAGCTTCCATAATAACCTACCACGAATCAGGCCCTTACACATACATTAGTACCTTTTATCTTTACAATGCCCTCATGAATTGGAACCCTATTTTATCCAAAACACACTAAAGATTAGAGACATTCATTCTTCTTCTTTCATTCATTCAAACTTATTAAACACCTGCTATGTGCCAGGAGATAACTTTTAAGGATATTAGGGAAAATGTGGCATATTACTCTTTTAAGGAGCTTAGGGTTTGAGGGGGGAGAGGGATGGAGAGATAAATAAATAAAAATCAAACATGTGACTGGTGTTGTAATGAAAGTATCAAATATCATGGGGATGTATTAGGACTAGTCACAGTGGAGGTACTACTTGGCCTGAGGCCCAGGTTAGGACTGAAGTAGGAGACAGAGGGAAGGTATTCCAGGAAACTGGTGCAGTTATGCAAAGATGCTGGGGTAACTGGAACATAGGTGTAATGGCTTTGAAAAGTGTTGACTCGCTAGGCTGAACCACATTTTCTGATATTTCCTCTCTTGTATATTTCTGGTTAGAGTGGCCTCAAGGGAGGTTCCTGGGAGATTCGAGGAAGCAGAAGTGAAGTAGCAGCTATTCTGTAGCTCAAACATGTTGTTGCTTATTTGTGGATCTACCTAAATGGTATGAGCCAGCAGCTGGGAGAGGAATTTATCTATCTTCCCCTGGATCCTCCTTCAATTCCTCTGGCTCCTGGGACAGGAGTATGGTCAGCTCTGTGATGGAAGGTCATGGCTTCTGCAAGATAGCCTCATCACAAGGTCAGAGACACCACGCATGGACAGAGGTTTTAGGCCATGCTCATAGGTCACAGCTTGTGCTCTTTTGTTTACAGCCTGCTCATGATCTTCCTTTCCTGACTACCTGCCTTCAGACCTCAACTAGAGCAACAGATAAGAAGACTATAGCCTTACAGAGACTGCTTAACCAGCTCTCACAGTAGTATAAGCCTAAAACAAACCTATCTATCTATCTATCTATCTATCTATCTATCTATCTATCTATCTCACAGGTTCTACTTCTTTGTTTGAACCCTGACTGATACAGAATTTGGTACTAGAAGTGGGGTGCTACTGTAACAAACATCTAAAATGTGAGAGTGGCTTCGGAAACAGACAATAGGGAGGAGCTGGAAGATTTTTGAGAAGCATGGTAGGGTAGAGAAAGCCTAAACTGGCTTCTTGAACAGACTGTTAGTAGAGCCACAGACAATAAAATAAGGACACTGCCAGTGAAGGCTCAGAAGGGAGGGAAGGATGTGGAAACTGGAGGAAGAGGGATCCCTATCATGTGGCAGGAGAAAGCTTAGCAAAATTGTCATCTGCCATAAGGGGAAAGCAGAACTTGCAAGGGAAGAACATGGTTATCTAGCTTGGGTAATTCCAAACAGTGCTGAAGCCCCCACCCCCCCTAGGTTTCTTCATGCCATTTATAGTACAGTGTGAGAGGAGAGAGGTAAATGAGGGAAGAAGTGTGAAATAAAAACGCATCAGGATTTGATGGTTTTGAAAATTCTCAGCCTCTCCAGGTGGCAAAAGATACTGAAATTGATAAATGACTTTTGAGTATGTCAGGAAAACATGGCATAGAGGTAAAGTCTTGCCTGAGGATGAAGCCACTCCCTTCCTAGGGCTTCTGAATCTCCTCTGATAAACTATGTTTCAGGGTCTAATTCTTGGAGAAACAACCTGAAATGCATCCTTACTGTTTTCTAAATTCCAGAGATCTGAAGCTTAACCACATCCTCCCTCAGATTCAGGGCCATCACTTTCCCTTAGCTTTCACCCTGTTTTTGGGCTGTTCTCTCCTGGTACCCTTAGTGGGTCCTTTCCTTTAGGCCAGCGTGCAAAAAGTAGCATTGTCTGGAGCTCCTCACTCCCCTCTACTAGGAGATTCTGAACCATTTCCATGTCTTCACATGTCAATTTGCATGATGATATGTCACAAATGTGTATTTTGAACCCAGTTCATCCCCCTAGATTCTGCGCTATCTATCCAACCTCCCCCTGGAAACCTACATCACAGTGTTGTAAAGGCACCTCCAGTTCACACATCCACAACGGATAATGCTCTTTCTCCCTTTGTCTGCCTGTCTGTCACTCACTCACACACACACACACACACACACACACACACCCCCCAAAGCAAGCTTCCTTTTCCAAGACTTACTATCTGGTCTATGAAAGTAAACCACCAGGGTTTGAGTCCTGGCTCTACCACTTCATAACTCTGATAACTTGGAGAAATTTGTTTATTTGTTTGCTTACCTCCCTACGTCTCAACTCTTGTCTGATGATTTGAGGTTAATAATAGGTCTTAACCTCATTAGATTATGGTGAAGATCAAATGGACTGTATGTGAAAACAAAACAGTGCCTATCACATTTTATACTCTCCAAAAATTTTCATTCTCAATATTGTTATATTTTGGTGAATCGCATCACCCAGTAACCCAAGGAGGAACCCTTGAAGTCCCCTATTCCCCTGTAATGCACACATATCCTGTTCACCATCAAACTTGTCAGTTTTACCTCCTCAGCATCTTGAGAATCCATCCCCTTCTCTCCATCTGAATTATCATCTCTTTAGTTCAAGCCTTCGTGATTCCCCATTGGTCAGAAGTAGTACATGACAGCTGTCATGGCCCCTTACCTAGGCTCTATGTGTCCTGTAACCAAAACAACCCCACCTGAAGATACCTATATCCAAATCCCTTCTCCATATTATAACCAGAATATCCTTCTAAACTAAAACTCTCATCATGTCTTTCCCTTGCTTAAGAAGCCTTAAGAATAAAATCTTGACTTTTTAGCCTCACATTACCCAATGGCCTGCACATTCTCTTTGCTCAGTGCTCACTGCTGTCAGCCTTACCCTCACCCCCTTACATCCTATTTTCCAGTAATCTTGATCTATTGGCAAGTGTTCCTTCTTTGGACTTTTAACATGTTCTTCCTCATAGAGTCTTTGGTACTGAAAAGGAACAACTATATCAAGGAATAATGCTATAATGATTAAGTGTCCAGAACTTAGCAACAGGTGAGTAAGGGAGTGTCTGTGGTTGGGGAGGGTGAGGAAGATCAGATCAAGCAGGAAGCAGTACACATTAGCCCTGGGCTGCTCTGACCCCTTCAGTGGGCACCTACAGGCGGAATGTGGTCTCACACTCTGCTTTGTTTTACTCCAAGGCAAAGGATAACTTCAGTACTCCCAGGTAGCTAATCTAACCCTGGCAAAGGTCAGGAAACCCCACCAATGAAAGTGGGTCCTTCCTGCAATAGTAGATTTTCATGGCAGAAGCCAAACTGGGGGCACTCTGATTGAAAGGCTTTTATGCTACTGGATTTGGGTTTCCTTTTTTTGTTAAGCCTTTCTTAAAAAAAAAAAAAAGTAGTCGAGATGCTGTCAGGCAGCTCCGCGTCTCCATTAGAATTCAGAGTATTCCACGGTAATTACAAAACAGCTGTAATGGAAAATTGGTAGTCAAACCCATTTTCCAGCGACTAGAACGGTGAATGGGCTCCATTATGTTCCTAATTCTCATTAACTTAATTTGCATAGGAAACAATGAAGGAATACATAATGAGGTACAGTGGGCTAGCAGCCCAGCCCTCACCCCCTGAAGAACTGGGTGCAACCCACAGTGACCCACTCAGAGGGAGGAGAAGCCCAGTGCTGTGCTGCGCTCCACTCTTCTCCAGTGACCTGTGGCTGCAAGCCAGAGCTAGTCCAGGGCCAGCGAGGTGGAGGGTGACTCCCAGATTCCTTGCCTCAGCACACACGATGCAAGCTCCATTTCTTTGCCCACCCCCGCCCCTGCTTCTGGTAAGACTGAGAACTGGAGCAGAAGGAGGAGGGAACGTGTTTTCGGGTAAGCAATTCCAGGCTTTGGCTGTGTGTGCACGCATCTTGCTTCCTACAAATCTGGTTTAAGTATAATTAGCCCTGGCAAAAGGATGAGATCAGCAACCAGGGAGCTGGGTGGGTTAAGGATGCAGGGATGGGCCTGAGCTGGACTCCCTTTGGGAGCTGGGGCCAGCAGGGCCTCATCCCAGTCTCTGCTCTAAGTAGTGACCCCATAAGACCAGAACCACTACTAGCAGATCAAATGGAACTTGAGACAGAGAGGGATCACAGCCAAAGCTCAGAGCTGGAACAGCGAAGTTATCTCCTGACTCTATCCTCCAAGCTGTGAGTAGTGGAAGCCAGAAGTTCTACTCTCTACTTTAACAAATAAAATTATAAACTGAAAAAAAGTGGTACATTCAATTCACCATTATTGAGGATTTATGATATTTCAGACACTATACAGGACAGTCTCACTGAATCCTTATAACAAAACTACAGGATAAAATTATATCCATTTTCCTGATAAGGAAACTGAGGTTCAAATAATTCACTATGCTGAGGTAACTTAGTTATTCAAAGGCAAAGCCAAGACTCAAGCTGTCTTCTGAACCAGCTAGACTAGTTAGGTCAATGCTCCCTAAGCTTGTTTATTTCATGTCACACATGGAAAATTATAACATTTTTATGGTATTGAAAGGGGAGGTCCTGTAGCCTGGAGAAGGTGCCCCTATTCCTAGCTGGGTGAGAGGATCAATATTTCCAGCCACACAGGTTGGAAAACTCAAGTATAATCCATAGGAAAATTGGTGGTTCCTTGTGTAGATAATCCAAGAACTATCAGGAAGGTGATCTATCCCAACAGTATTCTATGAGTATCTCTGGGTGAAGCAGAAGTGCTTGAAATGCCACTATTGGTTTGGACTAATCATTGCCTTCCTCAAATTCCTCTTTTTAAATGCACATCTCTGTGGAGGGTGTACAACCTTCATCTCACAGAAAAATGTAATATAAGGGGTATTAATCTTTTTTTAAGTAAATTTATCCAATAGGTTTTTAAAAAAAATCTTTTAATTGATTTATTTTTTAGAGAGACAGAGACAGAGAGCAAGCAAGAGAGGAGCAGAGAAAGAAGGAGACACAGAATCCAAAGCATGCTCCAGGCTCTGCACTGTCAGCACAGAGCCCAACGCGGAGCCTCAACTCACAAACCACGAGATCATGACCTGAGCTGAAGTCGGACACTTAACCAACTCAGCCACCCAGTGCCCCATAAGGAATATTTATTTGAAAGTAAGAAGACTCAGTTAGAATTCTAACTCTGCCATTTAATTGCTGGAAGACTTTATGCAGTTCACTTCCTGGAAACTGACCACATAACCTTCCTGCTGTTCAAACTCTGTAAATATATTTACCACAGGCTTTCCTCATGCCAAAAAGAAGAATGGCATAGGCAAAGAGACTGAAAACAACACCCTCCAACAATCTATCTTATCCAGCTGGTTCACACTAACTCTTTTAATAGCAAAATCTCCAACAATTTCCTGAGAACCTACTAAGTCCTAGCATCACACATAGGTGGTTTATAATCCCTGAACAACAGGGATCTCATCCATGATGAGTTTCATCATCATCATTTAGGTAAGAAAACTGTCACAAGGAGGTAAAGCCACAAAGTTGAGTGTTCTGCCTGATCTGGGTGTCCAGCTCTTTCTCATCCCAAATCCTGAGCCCTCTTTATTTTTTTGCAACAGATTTCTGTCTCTTCCTTGGCAAAACTCCTTCGGCACCTAGAGTTGATGGCACATACTCTTCAGCATTTCAGTGATTTCTTCATGTTCAAAGTATATTTGGGAACCCAGACATGTCCCATGTCATTTGCTCCCCAACCTCAACTTTGGACATGCTGTCTGTGTCCAGAAGACATGGATACACACAGTTTAAGCAGAATTTTTGGTTGACTTGACCCATTGGGTTGGCTCTTCATTTGCCATGTCCATGAGGGCCAGAAACACCCTTGAGAACAAAACACAGTGATCATTCATGTGTGAGACTAAGGATAACAGCTAGTCTGCACTTGTGTGGGCAGATCTCCTGTCTTTCTGTCTGTGCCCACCAACAACCAGTTCATACAGTGCTTACTAAATGTTTGTGGATTAATGGATGGACTTATTGACTCCATTAATACCCAGGACTATTTACTAAGCACCCGATATGTGCAGTCATTGTACCAAGAGTCATAGAAAACTATATCTTTCTCCATTTTTCACAGCACATTCTAATTTTTCTATCTATATCTTCATATTGATATAGGTTACTCAAACCTGCTTGGCTGGGACTAGGCTCTAGGAGAAGGCCCTCCCTCTTGATGCTAACCTCAGGGTTTGGGGATATGCTATAGTGTTATGGCAGGGAGGAGACCAAGAGATCAAATCCAATGTTCGAATGGTGTTCTACTTCACCCTGATATTAAAGAAAAATACCAAATCTTCTATCTAACCAAGCACCAATCCCAAGCAATTCACACTCTCAGATGGATTGACTTTTAGGTCAGTTTTCCTGTAGGTTCTCTAAGCACAGTCCCCCATCTCTCTCTATATAAGAGAACAAAACTGAAGATGTTCTAGGAAGATTCAGGGCTGATTTGTTTGTTCCCTTCTTAGGTTCACTCAATGGCACTTAACACACCACAAAAACCCACTTGTGGTTGAAGTTTCCCACACAGAGATGCAGGCGCTCTGTGTTCCCTCAGTAAAGAGCCCCTCACTGTGTTCCTGGGAACCAGCACTGCACCACATAGCTTTGCCAACTGCGTCACTTTTAGATTCTGGGCTTTGAAACCAAATAAAAATTGATATGTGTGTAATCACATTTGTTTAATTAAAGTAACACATCTGTGCAGTAAATATTCCAGCATGAGCTGGTCAATAGCAAATCCTCAGCATGTACAGTAATAATTGACTAATGTAATTAAATGCATGTCAGAGTTTTAAAAGAAAATATAATGAGATTTCATCATTTTATATGTACAGGTAATTAGTTCTTAGGAATGTGAGTAAAAGCAAATTATCTACAGATTTGAACTATCAGCAGATAATTCAAATGACCTAGTTTAGGAGAGAAAATGGTATCTAAAAATGAGAGAAATTCAAACCAAAACAAACGTTCACTACGATTAAATCTGAAAGCTATGTTAAGAAATGAGCATGTATAATTTTGCTCAACATGTTTCCATCGAGCTTTCATTTTGGATGAGTTGAGCCATAGTGTGAGTACCAGGTTGGAGTGACATCTCTCCTGGCTCACATTCCTCTACTGGCTGTTTAGGCATCCAGGAAACTTCTACTACCAAGCTCTAGGTCATTTTTGACAAGGCTTTCTTTTGCTCTGTCTTCAAGCTGATTCCATCTTCTGCTGCTTTTTAAGAGTTCCTATTTGGTCTGAGTGTTATCATCCTGACTTCTGGACAGCATGTGCACAGGAGGGCTGTGGGAAGGGCATTCCAAGAGTAGAGAACAACTTGACAGATGCAAGGAAGTAGGAAAGCACATGGCCTGATTGGGAAGCAGCGAGGAGCTCAGTCTGACTGAAGAAGATTCCAGTAGGAGAAAAGAGCGAGCTACCACCGTCAAAATAGGCTAGAAGTGATGGGCAGAGACTTGAACGCCAGCCAAGAAGCTTGAACATCATTCTTCTGAAGGCAATATGGAGTTGCTGAAGATGCTGTTTTCTGCTGCTTCACTCAACTCTAAGCAGACCAAATCCTTCAAAAATCCCAACAGTTAAATGTGAACTCACTGTTAATAGAAATGGTCAAGTGCTCAGGACTCTTAAGATTAGGGTCCTTCCTCTCCAATGGGAAGCTGTCTGGAGGATTCTCCCTCCCTCCCAGTGATTCCTCAATTCAAATCCTTTCCGTTTCCTACACTCCCAGAAGCGATGACGTTGGCCTCTTAATGGCCTCTCTTCATGACTATAGCTCTGGACTGTGAATCCTGCCTTGTATGAATCTTATTGTCATAACCAAACCAAGCGTGGGCATGGGCAGTGTGAGCCTATTGTGTGCATGTAATTTTAAGTTTTAAATATATATACACAGGTTGTTTGCTTGCATCTTTGCTGCCATGACCCAGTGTCAGGAAAAAGCAGTGAGAAGACAGAATGACCAGGACAAACATAAGACATGATCATCATCTAACATTAGAGTGACATGTTCCTCACTAGTTGAAGGGTAGAAACTTTACTTTGTGACACAGTTAGTGGTTTTACTGAGGGACATGCTCCCACCTACTCCCTGGCTTGCATCCCTCTTGATCAGAGCTTTTTTGTGTGTGATAAAGCTTATGCAGGTGCATCAGTGTCAGCAAGGCCCCACATGTAGGGCTTCATCATTGGAGGTCCTTCAACAGAAATAAAATTGCAATAAAAGTGATAAGAAGGAAAACTACTGATTAGAAGACACATAGCAACAAATAACAATGTATTTATTATTTGTAAATAACAATGTATTTGTTATTTGTATCCAAAAAAATGCCACAAACTGAAAAAATATATATATACAAGAAATGGATAAATATGAACACTTACTAGATATTTGTGCATAAAGAATTTTAAGTTTGTTATGTTTTAAGTGTGATCATTGTATCATGATTATAACTTATCTTTTTCAAAAGAGCCTTTATATATATAAATCAAAACATATACAGGTGAGAGGATATAATAACACCTGTATTTCTTCCAGAATAACATAGGAGAGGGTGGAAATAAGTGTAGGTAAGGATTGGGGCGCCTGGGTGGCTTAGTCGGTTAAGCGTCCGACTTTCGCTTAGGTCATGATCTCGCGGTTCATGGGTTCGAGCCCCGCATCAGGCTCTGTGCTGACTGCCAGCTCGGATCCTGGAGCCCTATTTCAGAGTCTGTATCTCCCTCTCTCTCTGACCCTCCCCTGCTCATGCTGTCTCTCTCTCTCTCTCTTTCCTCTCTCTCTCTCTCCTAGAAATAAATAAAAATATTTTTAAAAAAGTGTAGGTAAGAATACAAATGAGATAATAATGCACATGTTCTGATAATTGTTGTAGCTGGGAGATAAGTACACAAGGATCAATATATTAGTTTCTAGATGTCTGCATATATTTAATCTTTTTATTAAAAAACGATGATATTTATGATCTGCAGTCAGCCAAGCACAGAGATCTTTCTGGGGCTGGGTTGTTAGTTTATGGCTACAGTTTGAGGTTGAACTGAAGCTGGCACTCTGGGTTCCATTTGTGGCTAGAGTCATAAATTTTAAATTTATCACCTACAGAGCAATTTATTACCAAAGAAAGAGTCCAGAGGTGGTCAGAACAAGGTACCAACTGTATGATCATGATAAAAGGGTAACTTTGACTGTGGGCTTGGGATCAGCCTGTGTGTACCTTAATAAGAAGCTGGGACTGAGAAGAGACTATCTGTAGCCAAAGTAGGAGGTCATTCTTTCTTTCTGGAGTTGAAGATGGTCTATGCCCTCAATTAGGAAATTATCTATGCCCAGAGCTAAAATTCACATCTGTGGCCAAGTGGAGAAGAAAATGTAAATATTTTCTGTGGCAATGGTTTTGGAGAGATGGTATTTTGGATCTAGCACAATACAGCTCAATGACTGAGGCTTAGAATCCAATGTGTAGGTTGGCTTTGACTGATTTGGGGGAGTTAGTCTGTCTACAGTTTGGTGTCTTGATAGGGTTAGGAGGTGATTTCACACTATGGGCTGCACATTAGAGTTACCTAAGTGGCAGATGGTGGGAGGCGGCATAAGTGCTACTGCCTAGGTCCCAATAAGCCAAATGATCCCAGAACTCTGGAGCCATAGCCTCAGCTTTACTGAAAACTAAACTAACTCTATTGTACCAGAGAGTGACTAGACCAAGGGATCCTTTTTATCTAAAGTCAAATGGTGTTCTATGACTGAAGTTGCAAGTGTAAGGGGTCAATATGTAGCTACATAATAGAGAAAAGGTATTTGGAGCCCAAGAATGATGCAGCAAGTGTACTTTATTAGCACTGTATTCTAATCCTAGCAATCTTGTTTCAGACCACTTAAGAAGCACATACACAGAACATGATGCTTTGATTTAGGACAATGCTCCTGGCCCACCTATATGGCCCATATTTGGATCTTTTTACTGAAGTAAAAATGGATTTCTCCACTGAAAGGACCCAACAATAAATGATCTAGAGACTATAGCCATTCAAGAGACCATGAGTAAAATGGTTAATTAGGAGAATGAATCCTTGACCTTGACTTCAGTTGATCCATATGCCAGTCTGCTTAGCTAACTCACCTAGCAGGACCTTACCAATAGCTCTATACAGTAAAAGGTACACTAGGCTATGGGACTGAATGGAGAGAAAGTCAGGGGTATGATAAACTTAAATGATAGAAGAAGATAGAGAGGGAGAATACATCTCGTAGCTTTTCCTTAATCAGTAAATGCTTCCTTAGAGAGGTAAAATTCTGCAACACAGTATTCTGCTCTAAATTCCAATTAAACAATGCATTATATACATACTGTGCACCTATTCTTTGTACCCATGAGGATGTCAAAGTCATAGCCCTGTTCAGAAGAATCTTGTAACCTAGGATATCAAGAGCTCGGGGTCAGCTAGACAAGGAAGACATGGGAGATGATGTAGATGGGCAAGCAGAGAGATGGCAGGGCCACAACACCACTGGGTTGACCCCTGTCAGTTTAAAGGGCACCAAAAGTTCTCCTAGCACCCACCCAGAAGAAGAGCTAGTCATTGTTTCCCTATCAGATAGTCTCTGGTACCTAGAACTGGTTGTAATCCTTCTTACATGGATCCTGAGATCACCAGCATTGTCTACAGTTCTTTTGGGATGGCATGAACTCCCATTAGGTCTTGATCTGGGTGCCAGTAACACTGAAGAGCACCAATAACAGGTAAGTATGAGTAGAAATGTTGCAAGAGGAAGAGCCCTGAGAATTAGGAGGTAGGGTTGAAAAGTTTTGTTGCAGTGGTAGATACTGTAGTTGCCTACCAAGTGTTATCACCTTTCCTACCTACAAACAGAATCCCAATTTAATTCAGAGAGGCACTGCACTCAGTTTTTAAGACCGTTTCCTGGCCTTCCTTGCTATTTGGGTGATCAAGTGATAACAGTTATGACCAATGATATTCGTGGAATTCTACTGGAGAGAATTAAACACTTCTTCCTCCTTTACTCATTTTTCCAAGTTCCAAACAATTCTCTTCTTGCAGCAAGGATTAGAGGCCTGAAATCATCAGTTCATGGAAAAGACCATCCCAGGCATGTCTCAGGATTGAACGCATTCTTCTGAGTCATTCTTTTCCAGCTACTAAAAAGAAAAACGACCTATTCTATGCAGGTGCCACTGGCCTATGTTTCTCTGCTGGAGCCTGGGATGGTGCTACAGGTTATTATACATTGCCATCTACTTGGCCAAGATGTTGAGGAGGCCTTGGGAACAGAAAAAGTGCCTTTTCTCCCACCGCTTACCCAAGCACTAGCAACACTAGGGAAAGGATATGAGTAGCTCAATCCCTGACCCCATTCACCCACAGACTTGTGGCATCTATAGTGGAAAGGAGAAAGAATGCACAGATGATTTTCAAGAATTTCTTTAGGAATAGTGATCTATGGTGAGAGTTAAGACATGCTGGATTCTAGGTTTGACCCCTGCAACAAAACTCTTCCATCTTCACTTAGAATTCGTTTAGGTCATAGTAGGTTGGAGTTTAGAAAGCATGGCCAGCCACAGAACATGCATCAGTGACTTTTGAGAATCCAAAACCATGAGGCTAAAAGACTGATCAAAAGCTCTGGGAGTGCATTCTGTAGCCAGAAAAAGCCAAAGAGAGTTCTTAGCTGAGCAAAAACCAGCCGAGAGGAAAGAACTAGACCTCAATTGTTTCGACTTACTGAGGTTAGACCTCAGAAAATAACTTTCCAGCTCTTCCTCTCAAACAAATAGGAGCTGAAAGCTCTTATCCAGGCTGAGTTACTTGGAAATAAGATCTGGGAATGAAGAAAAGCCAGGTTGCCTCTGATGGTAAAACATGCATCAAATGGAAACCAAAGGCTGTGTCTGCAAGGATCATAAAGCCCAAATGACGATGAGAGAACAAAGGGCAGGGGTCCAGCAGAGAGCAAGCAAGATGGAAAACTTGAGTTCCTGAGGAGGGAGCCCATAGTAGGGAAGGTACCGTGTGACAGTTGAGTTCAGATAACAATATCCCTGTATGACAAGTATTATTATTACTTGACAAGCATTATTATTAATATCTGTTAATGCAAATGAGGAAGCTGAAGGTCTGCAAGACACATTGTCAAGTAGTCAACAAATGACAGGATTAAAGCCAGGAGTGTGACCCCCCAGATCAGAATTATTTTGTTATTCCTTTGTGGCAATTGCACAGTGAAACAAATTCAGTGTGTGTGTGTGTGTGCGTGCGTGCGCGCGTGCACGCACATGCGTGCGCACATGCTGAGGAAGGGAGTAAGAAGTAGGCAGAGGGTTAGCCAGAAGAAAATGATAATAATAATGGATCATCCTGAATGTCTAGCAGGGAGATTTTTACTTGACTTGACAGTAAAGAAGATCCATTGTAACTCCTTGAACCAGGGCAGAGACCATAAAAGTGGTGTTTGGGGATGCTTAATCTTGCAGGAAGAATTGAAAGATAAAATCTTTGGGAGTGAGGCACTCAGGCTTCACGAATCAGAGTTGTCCTCCTTACCCTCCCTGGCTACTGAGTCCAGGATAACCAGCTTGTTTCTTTGTCAATCTACCCATTCAGTCTTTTTGTTTCCTATTTTTAGGCTAGAGTGAAGGTTACCAGCTATGATTGCTTGTGTTGGGATTTGTACCTCTGAGAGAAATTTTCTCCTTAAACACAAGCCTCACTAGTCTTCCTTTCGTATGAAGGAGAGAAATGTCACAAGCAATGCTTTCCCTAGCTATGTTCTAGGGCTGAAGTTTACCTCCCATCTAAAGGGGAAAACCCTGTAAACTGAGCCAAGCAGAGCAGACAGCCCTATGTCTTAGAAGATGGGATCCTCTTGGATAAGAACTTGGAATAGATGGTGTCAGGGTCTCCTCCAACTCTGTGATATCATGATGATGAGATTCTAATTCTTAAAAATGTGTCAAGTTCAGCCTTCTGTCTTTAAGCAGACCTGCACTCCTGGAGGAAGCTCAATTCCTGGAGCTTGCCAAGCCTTTCTGCATTCCAGGGTTTTGGCACTTGCTGTTTCTTCTTCCTGGATGGCTCTTCCTCTTGCTCTTTGCAAAACTGGCTCATTCTCTTCCTCCAGGTACTTGCTTTAAATGTTGTTTTTTTTTTTTTTTCTCACAGAGGGCTTTCTCAACCACCTATGTAAGTAGATCACTATTTTTTTTTCTCATCTTAAAACCCTGGTTATTTCCTATGTGGATTTTACCACACTCTGATAATCTTATATATTTCTTCGCTTGCTTGACGTTTATCTCCCCAACAAAAATACTAAATCCACAGATAGTTTATTAATGGATTCCCAGGATCTGACACAATGTCTAGCACATAGTGGGTACTTGAGAAGTACCAAATGAATGAATATTGGATAAATGGATGGAGGGATGGATGGATGATGGACAAAGGGAGAAAGGGAAGAGTGAATAAATACTTTTTAAGTGTGCCATGAAAAAAAATAAGTGTTCTGAGGTCAACTGGGCTTGCATAACATGTTCTTTTCCATTCATGGTAATTTACAGCACACATTAGCAATTTAAAGGGTCTGAAAATTCCCTGTAAGATAAAGCTTGCTTAATTTTATTTAACCCAGCATTTCCTAAACTTGTTTTAACTTAAAATACTTCTTTTTCATGATACCCTTACTTAACATTCTGCCAAAGAGTGTTCTTTAAAAAACTAGATTGGAAAATCTGCTCCTTCATAACCATTGCCATGTTGAATAGTAATTATTTTTAACTCCCCTTCCAGGCTGTGAGGTCCTTAAGAATACAGACTGAGACTTACTTATCATTTTACCTCCATTATATAGCACAGTGATAGGCACAGAGCTAATACTCAGAAATAACTGAATTATTGAAGAGGAAGAAGAAGGGGGAAAGGAAAAGACAGAAGTAAGAAAGGAAGGGAGAGAGGACATAGCTGGGTTACTCAGCAAGTAATTATTCCTTGATATGTACCTTCAATTGACTTTAAGGCAAATAATAAAATGCTAATAATGACCTTACAGAAGTCAGAATTACATTAACCTTCTCAGATAAATTCCAGATTAGTAATTTACTAAGGGGTTGAATTAGAGTTAATTCATAATAAACATCTCCCCCCTACCCTCTCACACACACACTTACAGATATAGTGTGTTATGATGAGCTCTCTCCTATTTCTGAGAGTAGTATAATTACTTTATTTGGAATGGCAACAATATTATATACTTGTTAAGAGTATAGGTTTTAAAGTCAAATCCAGTCTCTACCATTGTTTGAGTCTGATCTGCTATAACAAAAATATTATAAGACTGGGTAGCTAATAAACCACAGAAATTTATTTCTCACAGTTTTGGAGACTGGGAAGTCCAAGATCGAGGCACTGGCAGAATTTGATGTCTGGTAAGGGCTTGCTTCTTGATTCATAGATAGCTATCTTTTCACAGTATGGGTTTTAAAGGGTGATGGGGTAAAAGGGCTCTCTGGGATCTCTTTTAAAAGGGCACTAATCTGGGGCACCTGGGTGGCTCAATCAGTTTAGCGTCTGACTTTGGCACAGACCATGATCTCACAGTTCATGAGTTCAAGCCCAACACTGGGCTCACCGCTCTCAGTGCAAAGCCTACTTCAGATCCTCTGTCCCCTTCTCTAACTGCCCCTCCCCCATTTGCACTTTCTCAAAAATAAATACAACATTTAAAAGGGCACTAATCCCACTGATGAGAGCACCACCCTCATGGCCTGATCACATTCAAAAGTCCCCACCTCCAAATACTATCACACTAGAGATTTTGTTTCAACATATGAACTTGGGGGAAACGCAAACATTCAGTCTTTAACAAATATATATACCAGCTATGCAAACTCTGACAAAGTATTTAACCTTTCTAAAGCACAGTTTCCTCATATGTAAAACACAGATAGTAATAGTATACAATTACTATTACTGATGACATCAGGAGCCATGGAATTTCTTCTCCCCGGTGAATTGCCTTTAGAAGAATGCAAGGGAAATGCTTAACTCAGAAAAGCAGTGCTCTGACTGTAAAATTTCAGGCCCACAGAATGACAGTCTTGGGGGTTGGGGCTCTTCAAATCTTACCCCAAAATTCTAATGTTCCTTTGAAATCACACAGAAGCCCATTTTGTCTAGCGCTCTGCAGATGTTCTCTGCACCAAGAGGCTGGTGGGAAACCACAAATAAGCACACTTTTTCTAGGGAAAATTCCACCCACACTGGCTTGTGGGAATGCACCTGGAGCTGGCTTTGTCCTTGTAATCATGCAGGATTCATTCCTGTTCTCTCCACTGCTCTTTGGGTTTCATAAATTATAAACACAGGTAATTTCTACCTGCATAGTTTCTGAACATATCTAGGGATGGGAAGTGTTGGGGGGGGGGGGGGGACACGAGGCCGAATGAGTTCCCTTGGTCTTGACCTATAATGGGATTAAGGAGGGGTGGGGTGCAGAGGGCATGGTTAAAAAATTAGCACTACCTGGTGCTAAACACAAAATAAATGCATAAGACTCTGAAATTAAATGAGTACAAGAATAGCACCCAAGAATTATTATTTTTAAAGAGGATTTAGACTAAGAACAAATACAACTTCCCCTTTCTGACTTCAGATGTGCCTCAGTTATGGCCAGTGGAAGAGTTACACGCTCAAAAGGCTGACAGGAACTCAGAGAGTAGTATAATCCCCCTGCTCCTAGACAAGACCCACTTTAAATCAGCTCAAATGATCTTTACTTTTCTTTCAAATAAAATTTATTTTTTTTTAATATTTTTATTTATTTCTAGGAGAGAGAGAGAGAGAGAGATAGCATGAACAGGGGAGGGTCAGAGAGAGAGGGAGACACAGACTCTGAAACAGGCTCCAGGCTCTGAGCTGGCAGTCAGCACAGAGCCCGACGCGGGGCTCGAACCCACGAACCGCGAGATCATGACCTAAGCGAAAGTCGGACACTTAACCGACTAAGCCACCCAGGCGCCCCTCTTTCAAATAAAATTTAAACCTATCTAGAATATCCTAGACTCAAAGAGGTGGAAGGGACTCTTTCCTGAAATCCAACATCTCTGACAGTGGCTAGATATGGGGGGAAGAGGGGTTCAAAAGCTTCATTCCTACATCTTTAATCTTTAGAAAGTTAGTTCTCATTTCAAGATGAAACTTGCTTCACTGTAACTTCTGTCTGCTGCTCCAGTTCTGCTGTTTAGAGCCAAGTGGGATAGGTCTACTCTCTTCCATTTGATGCCCTTTCCATTCCTGATTCCACCTCCCATCACGTCTCCTCTGCATTAAACATCCTCCTTCTCTTTGAATGCTCCCCACATGCTGTGGTTTCCAAACCCTTTACCATGCCCATGACCTCTTTGTGAAGCCACTGCTTGTTTATTTTCTATCTTAAAATGTGTTTACTAGAACTCAGTCCAATGCCCCAAATGTGTTTGAACACACATAGAGCAGTGAGACCATCAGTGGTTACAAACAACAGCTTTTGCAAGATACATTTGGTTCCACCACCACCGAGCTCTGTGCCCTGCTACAAGTTAAATATTCAGAACCTAAGTTTCTCCATCCATAAAATGGGTGTGACAATAAAATTGTCATGACTCACTGTCATGTATAAAAAGCATTAAGCACAGTTTCTGGTACATGGCTAGTATAAAATAAATGGTGGCTACAATCAATGTTGATGTTATTTGTATTATTAGACATGAAATTCAATTAATTGTGTAAATTTTTAATAGCTCCTCATTCTGTTCATTTACAAAAGATTAGTCAGCCAAAACACAATATGTTTCCATAAGTTATTGTCAGGCAAACATCTCCCCTATCTTACATTCGTATAACTTGTAATTTGAATCCAAAATCAGAATTTGTCTGTATTCATGTTTATCTACTGGCTCATTGTTCCAACATACAAATATTATCTATTATGAGTAAAAAAGAAAATACCCTCCCTTGGCCATGAACCACAGGACTTGACCACTCATAGTGTGGAACCTTTTATAACATAAGCAGAACCCCATGTTGTTGAGGTCATCTTGTAGCATGTTTTCTTTCCCCCATCAGTGTCCAAACTTCCACCATTAGGATTTTAACCTATGGGTTCATTCAGTGAGTTAAATGCGTGTTAATTGAATGCCTTCTCTATGTCAAGCACTTAACTGTGTCTATGCAGTAGATGAGGCAGGCAAGACCCCACTTCATGGAGCACTCATTCCAGAAGGGGAGATGGATGAGCAAGAAGTGCATGCACGAGATAAGTTCAGATCATGGTAAGAGTTATAAGGAAATAAAGCAGATGGCAAGACGGAGAGGGATATGGGTAGGGAGAGGTCCACTAGACTGACTAGTTCCAGAAGGCACTCACAACTTAAAACAAGGGTAGGAGTGCCAGAACCAACAGATGCACAAGTCAGCACTTACCAGTCTGTTTGGCTGTTCCTTTTTTATGGACATGAATGACACCGTGTAAGTCATATAAAAGTAGTAAATTCCTCTACCTTCAAAACTCCTAAAAGCCTGGCCCAGGTTGTCTACCCATAGCAAGCTCCTTGGGCTTATCAGACAGAACTTCCTTTGCCATTGCCAGGAATGCCAGCAGCTCAGTGTGGTAATCTGGAGCATCATATGCTCTTCGGAAGTTATGGGAGTAATTAAAATGGGAAAACATATTTTTACTAAATTAGTTCACTTAAGAAACAAATCTTATGGGATCCATAAGGAGCCGGGTACAATAGGTTTTATTTGTTAGGAAAGAGCAGGGGAATTGTTTCTCTGGAGCTCAGACCAGGGAGAGCCCAAGCTCATTCCCTGGATCTCTTCAGCTCATTGTTCAGAGAACTACCCTCATTGGACAAGTTGATCTCTCATGAAAAGAGATCTCCCTCTTTTCTAAATTCCTATTAGTGTTTATTTATTTTTCCGAGCAGAAAGACAAAGCATGAGTGGAGGAGGGGCAGAGGGAGGGAGACACAGAATCCAAAGCAGGCTCCAGGCACTGAGCCATCAGCACAGAGCCCAATGTTGGGCTCAAACTCACAAACTGTGAGATCATGACCTGATCATAACTTAAGTTGGTCGGATGCTTAACCGACTGAGCCACCCAGACACCCCATGAGATCTCCCTCTTTTCTAACCAAAAGATTAACCTATGAGTTCGTAACCTATGAGGCAAGGCTTGTTACTAACATTCTTCTTTCCCAGGGTTCCAGGCAGTCTTCCTTTCACAAGCAATTTGGCCTGCATCCTTCCCAGGATGGCCTCTTACTTGCTAAATTTGGGTCTCTGCTTTTTCCAAACCCTAGTGAAATCACATGAGAATATGGGAAAAAGTAACAGTGCTGATTAATAAATATATCTTGGCCAGAATGTGGGGAGAATCTCTACTGATGACATGAGCTCTGGAGCTGAGATGTAGATTAACTTCTTAGGTGAGCCTGGTATGGAAAACAAGCTCACTGGCCTGATAAGATGGCCTCGCTTCTTCCTATGGAGCAAACCTTGAATCAGTGATCCAATATTTACCTCGCCAGACTGATGGGCCAGTCACCCAGTACTGCAAAGAGGAGTCTTCTTTCTTAGGTAGCCAGGTTGCTCTTTACATCCACTCCATCCTACCACAAAACCTTCACTGATTCCTTCAACATATACTCTCAAAGCACAATTTCCCTGGAATAATGCTATGTGCTATGTGTAGTTATGGATATACGTATGCAAATTCATAGAAACGTTCTGGAAGGATTCACACAAAATGCTCATGGTAATTACCTCAGGGGAAAATGTGAGTTGAGGGAAGGGTGGTCAAGTAGAATTTTTTTTAATGAAAGTTCTCAATATTTGGAAGGAGAATATTTCAGGAATTGTGCAATGCAAATTAATTGTGTAAACACACACACACTACTAGTATCTGAAGAGAAATTAACTGGATAGACTTTAAGGAGAAGAAAGAAGAATGGGCTCAAACTTCCACACAGCAGTAAATATGAGAACATATAAAAGAAATAATAGAATTTCTGGGGAAATTCTACCACTAACCAAGTGATCACTCTTTGAAAACTATATGCAAACAACACATCTTATGAATAAAACTGCTCAAAAACATAGTAGTTAATCCAGCAATAAATTGCATTAAATAATTTAGAATAAAATATTGGGGTTTAAAAGAAATGACGGTGATGGGGCACCTGGGTGGCTCAGTCAGTTGAGCGTCCAACTTCAGTTCAAGTCACAATCTCGTACTCCGTGAGTTCGATACCCACATTGGTCTCTGTGCTGACAGCTCAGGGCCTGAGCCTGCTTTGGGATTTTGTATCTCCTTCTCTCTCTGTCCCTCTCCCACTCATGCTTGCTCTTTCTCTCTCTCTCTCTCTCTCTCTCAAAAATAAATAAACATCAAAAAAATGTAAAAGAAATGATGGTGAGTGTCAAAACTATTTATATGTAGAATTGAGACTAAATAGTTGTAGGACATATGGCTTCAAAATGAAATATTTTTTCATTGAAAGAATATATATAATGTAAAAATAATTAATCATTAATATTCGGGTTCTGAAATTCCCTAGTGCCCACAAAAAAACAAAACAAAAACAGGAAGTGAATGGAAAGCTAAAAGCATGGCATGAAGAAAAAGGGGACTAATTTCCCCATCTGCAGAGGAGGCAATTGCCTTTTTCTGCTTCATTTGGGCAAGTTACTTAAACTTTCTGTGTTTCTGTTTCCTGCAGTGAGGACGTAATGAATAAATATACATACATTGTTTAGCATATCACATGGTATATATTAAGGGCTCAATAAACATAAGCTGTAATACTAATATTATAATTATCATTATTATATTGACTTTGATACTTCTAAAAATATAGGAGTAAGTATATGTTAAGCTACTCAATTTTTAGTAGAATTAAAAACCAGACTCATACTTAATTCAGAAGAGAAAACAAGAGTAAATAAAATATAATCTATTTTCAAGTGACACATAACCAAAACAAAAGAAATAAATTAAAAGCATGAAATAAATGCAAACAAAATGAAAAAATGAACATATTGTATCATTTAATTGCTCTTGGCTACAATTAGCAGAAACCTGGATTTATATTGGCTCAAAGAACAATAAAAATTTGCCTAATTTTATGTGGCAGGAATGCAAGATGTAGGACAGCCACAGGGCCATTGACTCAGAAGCTCGGGGGTATCTTCAAGAACCGAGGTTTCCCATCTCTTTGGTCTGCCGTTCTCATGAAAACATCAGCCTCAGGCAGTCAGAGAGACGGCCCTCTGCGCTCCATGACAGGTCCAGGTGCAGGATCCAGACCTGAGGAGGCCTGGCAGAGGAAGAGAGACTTCCAGTTCCTGGGGCTTTCTTAGGAGCAAAGACAGTTATCCAGAAAAGCCTCCAAACCCATTTCCTTTCTCAGTGTCTTGCCAGGATTTGAGTTATCGGCTCATTCCTGGACCAGTCACTGGCACAAGGTGGGATTGTATTTGGACCAATCAGGCCCACCTCAGAACTGAAGTAAACTCAGGTTCTCCTGGAGTTGAAGGAGAATCTGGCATGATGCAGGCTCCTTTAGGACAAAGCAGGAGAAAAAAGATGCTAGTCAGGGGACAGCAATGTCCACTATGTGTATCAGTTTTAAAAATAACTATCAATCTAATTATTACCCTCATTAATAAATAAAGTCTTTTTTTTCCTCTTTGGTCAAAATACAATATACACAAGATACAACTCAAACAAGGTCAGAAATAAAGGTTAAATGCTTAACCAAGATATATGTACACAAAAAGGAAACAGGGATAGAAACTGCAAACAAAGCATTAAATAGGCCAAGAGGGGCATTTTAAATTGATTGTGGGTATAATCTACAATTAGGATACAACAAATGCATGTCTTCATCTCACACTGTATTATAACATCATGAAATGTAAAGCAGAGTCTCTGACAAACAAGAACACTGAGAAACCATATAGTAATCACAGAAAAGTTGGACATGTTTTTCCACCGTGCAGGCTGATCATACCGTCAGAAAAGAGTGGAGGGCTCCAAATAGTATAATTAATGTTTATTTAAAGTGTTTCTAATTTAAATGTCTTTTAACTGCATTAGTCCCCCGGAAAATAAAATTCATTTGACAGCTCCAGCTATGACCACCGTAAGCACCCATCTGACCAGGGAGACAGTAACACCTTGAAGCATTTCCTTGTTTCTTACAGCTCGTCTCGGGGCTCCTCACCCCAGAGCTGAGCTGCTTCATCAATACCAAAGACCATTCTCATATGTTCCTCTGCTCTGGCTGTCTCCTCCAGCTGCCCGCCCCTGTCTTACTGTAGCTGGGCCTGGTGACGGTCAGTTTGGCTGCCCACCCACCTTGCAGAGGGCTTCGTTTCCCCTTCCCTCACTGCACAGTCTCCTATAGTTGAGAACAGACTATGTAGTCTTCAGCAAGGATGTACTGAGAATTTATAAAGACGGAAAGAGAGAACGAACTGTCCCTGCCAACAGATACACCCACTTCTGGAGGTGCCAGCCCCAGGCCTGTCCCCAGGGTCTCCCTCCCTCCCCAGCTGCTCTCCCTGCTCTAGTTTTTTTGTTTTTTCCTTAAACAGTTTATTGTCAAGTTGGTTTCCATATAATACCCAGTGCTCATCCCCACAAACGCCCTCCTCCATGCCCATCACCCGCCTTCCCCTCTCCCCCACCCCCAGCAGCCTTCAGTTTGTTCTCAGCTTTCAAGTCTCTCATGGTTTGCCTCCCTCCCTTTCCCCAACTATTTCTCCCCTTCTCCTCCCCCACGGTCGTCCGTTAAGTTCCTCCTAATCCACCTATACGTGCAAACATATGGTATCTGTCCTTCTCTGCCTGACTTATTTCGCTCAGCATAACACCCTCAAGGTCCATACATGTTGCTACACATGGCCAGATTTCATTCTTTCTCATTGCCATGTAGTATTCCATGGTATAGATAAACCCCATCTTCTTGATCCATTAGTCCATTGATGGACACTTAGGCTCTTTCCATGTTTTAGCTATTGTTGAGAGTGCTGCTATGAACATTGGGGTACATGTGCCCCTATGCATCAGTGCTCTTGTACCCCTTGGGTAAATTCCTAGCAGTGCTATTGCTAGGTCATAGGGGAGTTCTATCGTTAAATTTTTGAGGAACCTCCACACTGTTTTCCAGAGGGGCTGCGCCAGTTTACATTCCCACCAACCGTGTAGGAGGGTGCCCGTTTCTCCACATCCTCGCCAGCATCTAAAGTCTCCTGATTTGTTCATTTTAGCCACTCTGACCAGCGTGAGGTGGTATATCTGTGGTTTTGATTTGTATCTCCCTGCTCTAGTCTTACTCTCTCTCTGAGATTCACCTTCCTGTGCAGCTGTGGTCCAATGTGTCCTCTCAGGCTAAGTTCTGCCTCTCCAGGCTTCTCTTCCCCAGGCCTGACTCTTGTTCTAGGCACTGGTGGACCATGGGAAGGTCAGCTGGATTTAGATGGAATCATTCTCTTCTCCAATAGTTGTGTATGCTCTGGGCCCATCAGTGATACCAGACAACATGTACCTTCTATCTATTATATTTTCAAAACTCTTAGGACTAAATTGCATCTTAGGTGTCGTATACAGACATGTATCTAACTCTATATATCACCAACAGGGAACTCTGTATCTTTTCAAATGTACATGAAGCACTATGAAAATGCATATTAATCATAGTAAAATCTAAATAAATTGCAAAGAAGAAAAATTTTGCAAATAAATTTCAAAGAGCAGAAACAACAAAATACAACCACTTGGAAAATGAAACAGAATTCCTAAATTTTTTAAATTGCTATTTAGAAAACTGTAACAATAACTGAGGAACAAGGGGGAGAAGAAGGGGGGAAATGGTGGGGGAAAGGGAGAGAGGCAAACCATGAGAGACTCTTGAATGCTAAGAAACAAACTGAGAACTGATGGATGTGGGAGGAAGGGGTGATGGGCATGGAGGAGGGCACTTGTGGGGATGAGCACTGGGTGTTATGTGGAAACTAATTTGACAATAAACTATTTGTAAAAAAAAAAGAAAACTGTAACAAACAGAAAAACTTTTGTGTTATACCCAAATTTTTTTCAGTGATAATTATGAGGCTTATAAAATTAATTAAACTAAATTCCTACAAAATTAAAAATGAATTGTGAAAATAAATGAACACATACAGCTTAGTTATCAGAAGAAAATTAAGATAAACTCAAGGAAAGTAGAAATTTAAAAATTCATTTAAAAATAATGAATTAAAAATGATAAAAATCAATAAATCCCAGAACTAGAACTGAAAGGAAAAGCCGAATAGCTTAAAATTGAGCAAGTATATTCAAGTTCAAATAAAGAAGACACAAAAGCAGGGTGCCTGGGTGGCTCAGTTGGTTAAGCATCCAACTTTGGCTCAGTTAATGATCTCACAGGCCATGGGTTCGAGCCCCACTTTGGGGTCTGTCTGTGCTGACAGTTCAGAACCTGGAACCTGTTTTGAATTCTGAGTCTCCCTTTCTTTGCCCCTCCCCTGCTTGTGTCCTCTCTCTCTCTCTCTTTCTCTCTCTCTCTCAAAAATCAGTAAACATTTTTTAAAAAAAATTTTTAGGGGTGCCTGGGTGGATCAGTCAGTTAGGCATCCAACTTCGGCTCAGGTCATGATCTCACGGTTCGTGGGTTCAGGCCCTGCACTGGGCTCTGTGCTGACAGCTCAAAGCCTGGAGCCTGCTTCGGATTCTGTGTCTTCCCTCTCTCTCTGTCCTTCCCTGGCTTATATGCTCTCTCTGTCTCTCAAAAATAAATAAATGTAAAAAAATTTTTTTTAAATTTTTAAAGATACATAAGCAAAAATTTAGAAATGAGAAAGTAAACATATCCATAAACTTAAACACACAACAATGATGAAATGAGTAATTTTCTATTAAAATATAAGTGAATCAAAACTTAACCATGAAGAGTAACAGTATATGAACTGATGAAATATAATGAAAATATCTCACAATGTAAATATTTATTACCTCCTAAATGGCACAAGAAAGTATCTGAATTTTTTTTTAATTCTCAAGAAAAAATTTCCATGCTATGTTAAATATTTCAGAGTTTATTTTTTAAATTTTTTTTATAGTTTATTTATTTATTTATTTATTTTTATATTTTTATTATTTCTAGGAGAGAGAGAGAGAGACAGCGTGAGCAGGGGAGGGTCAGAGAGAGAGGGAGTCACAGACTCTGAAACAGGCTCCGGGCTCTGAGCTGGCAGTCAGCACAGAGCCCGACGCGGGGCTCGAACCCACGAACCGCGAGATCATGACCTAAGCGAAAGTCGGACGCTTAACCGACTAAGCCACCCAGGCGCCCCTATAGTTTATTTATTTTTGAGACAGTGAGAGACAGAGCATGAGTGGGGGAGGGGCAGAGAGAGAGGGAGACACAGAATCCGAAACAGGCTCCGGGCTCTGAGCTGTCAGCACAGAGCCTGATGCGGGGCTTGAACCCACAAACTGTAAGATCTGACCTGAGCCAAAGTCAGATGCTTAACCAACTAAGCCACCCAGGCACCCCCAGAGTTTATTTGTAATGACATTTCCAGTTTGTTCTCCACAACCCTGATGCCCAAATTTGACAGAGAGAATTCACACTTGTATACCCACGTGCCCCACACACATACACACAGAACCAGACACACACACCTACAGATTCTACTTACTGACAATACAAATGTAAAAATCCCAAATAAAATAGCAACATAAATTAAAATCATAACCAATCCAAAGATATACATGATCTGGTAAACATGACTTCTGAAATTTAAAGATTGCTATGATTTCAGAAATCCACCAATATCATATCAATTTTAAAGAATAAAAATATTCCTGATACTTCAAATAAAGGTTTCTTCCTTTAAAAAAATCTATCTTAAAATAGCAGTGGAAAACAAAATAAAATAAAATAAAACATAGTAATGAACATTTGTTAAATGATGAAATACCAATGGATTCTACATCAGAGTGAGCAGCAATACAAAGGATAATAAATGTCACTGTTTTTATATAGTGCTTTGGCAGATGTAGCCAATGCAACAAAACAAGAAAAATAAATGAGATTTACACATTTAAATAAAGGGTGCAAAAGGAATACATAAGAGAAGTAACCAAAATATTTGTGAACATATACAAAATATGCATACACACACACATACCTCACAGTGGCTTTCCATAAAAAAAAATTTTTTTAAACAGCAAATATCTGAAATGCCTAGCAATAAATGTCGGAGGCTAAGTAGCATTTGACAAAGAAAACTATTATATTTTACTGAGGGGCATAAAAATGTCTTGAAGAAATGAAGAAAGAAATAGTATTCCTGAATAAGAAGAAATATTTTTTTCAAAATAATATTGTGTCTCATTTCTCCCAAGATAATTCATGTGTTTCAGTTTTCTTTAAATCAAAACACTGAAATTGTTTGAAAAGGTAATGTAAAAATTCATCTAGAAGAATAAGCAAAGAAGCCCCCTAAAAAGAGAGTAACGAAAGGAGACTGCCAGACAATAATACTTACTATAGTATAAAACTCGATAATTAAAGCAACGTGGTGCCAGAGCAAGAATTGTCAAATGAATCAATGGCACAGGGAAGCAGTTCCAGAAATAGACTCTAATACAAATTAAAGTTTAGCATTTGACCAGGATCACATTTTAAATGAAAGGGGAAAGAAAAGAATATTTAATAAATGGCTGATAGATAACTGATTACATATTTGAAAAGAAAATGTTAGATTTCTGCCCTATACCATACCCCAAAGGCACTGACCCATTAATTATAAAAATGGAAGGAAGGGAGGGAGGTAAGGAGGCAGAGAGAGATGGAAGATAAAACAAAAGAAAATGCATGCTGTTTTAAAATGTGATCTATACCTAAAAACAAAGACATCCTGAGAGGCTGGATAGCTAAATGTTAATACCTAAGTATCAGAAACTTTGGACTGGGGAAATCACTATTTAGTTATTAAACAAAAGCAAATCTCTGGGTTTTTTTTTATATTTTTACCATATATCAGAGCTCTACAAAGAAAATAAGATCAATGGAAAATCAGCAAAAATTTGAGCAGCAAAGAATTAATTCACAAAAGGAAAACAAAAATAAGCAATTAGAAGAATTTAGTATTTCATGCAAATTAAAACAATAATACAGTTTGTTCTTCACCTATTTATCAAAATAATAGTTTCCATTTTTTCACAATTATATTTTTCAATGCTGACAAGGTTGCATTGGAAATATGTACATTCAAATACTGTTAATGAGAGTCTAAACTGGTTCAGCCTTTCAAGAGGATAATATAGCAATAAGTATCAAGACATTTTCATTTGTTAAAAATCTACTTTTAGCAATATTTCCTAGGGAAGTAAGTTGAGGTTAGCCCCAAGATATGTGTATAAATATGCCCAAAATACTATACTTTTTATTTTAAAAATTAATAAAGAACAACCTTCATACCTTCAAGTAGGGCTTTGGTAAAATAAGTTTCCAAAAATCTAACAAATGTATTCATGTTTTAAGTGACAAAGTCTAATGCTTAACTTTATAAATACAAATGTAAATTGGTAAAACAAAAACAGATGAAAAAGAAGGAAAGGGGGGAAGAAAAAGAGAGAAAGTAAACATACCAAATGTTAGCTAAGAAGTGGGAATAAAGATGGGATCTGTCTTCTTCTTCTATCTTCCTAGGTCTTTGTTTTTTTTTTTTTAATTTAATGAATAAGCATCACTTTTAATAAGATAAAAAGATGTCATTTTAAAAATAGTCATTGTTTGCATCAGAGTCTTTATTTAGGTGGAAGTATTTGGATTAAAGTCAAATCTTCTTAAACTTTGCTTTAAATGTTGTATCCAAATAATCATCACCATCTTTATTCTCATAGAAACCTGTGTTAAGCCCCTCTTCATTTAAGGCAGGTGGTATGTGCTAGAAACACAGATATGTAATAAATTCACCAACCTCAAGAAATTTGCAGTCCAATTTGGCCTTTTATGTGAGAATTGATGCACCACTGAAGATTTAACTTGTCTTGTATTTATTTAATTTATTTTTCTTTCTCTAGGCTAGAAATACCTTAGTTTTCCTTATGAGGATAAATCACCATCGAGATACAAACTCTGCCTTGCAGCAGATATAAGAGCACATCATCAGGGAGAGGGCGGTAAGTATTTTGCTTACCATTTGCTTCTGTGCTCCGACAAAAAGAAGGTCCCTTGCCCCATGGTTTTTCAGACAGTAGAGCCCCTTCTGACAATATAGCTGAGGTCTTGGGGGAAAGTCATAAATAGGACGAGCCAGTGTAGTACAAGAACTATGGCCCAGGGAATTACAGCAAAGAGCAAACTTAACTTTACTGGCCTCTGGGAGCAAACCATTCCCCACACAAGATCCTGCTGAGGGTCTTCCCCCCTCTCAGGACAAATCTGAAAAAGATACTCAGAATATATATCTTGGTCAGCTTTGGCTGCTATCACAAAATACCACAGACTGGGTAGTTTATAAACAACGGAAATTTACTGCTCACAGTTCTGGAGTCTGGAAGCAGTGTGAGAGATCAGCGTGCCAGCATGATCATGTTCTAGAGATAGCATTCTTTATAGTTGCTGACAACCGGCTTCTCACTGTATCCTCACGTGGCAGAAATAGGGTGAAAGAGCTCTCTGGGGTCTCTTTTATAAGGGCACCAATCCTATTCAAGAAGGGTTTGCCTTCATGAACAAATCACTCCCCAGGGGCCATCACCTCCTAATACTGTCACATTGGTGCTTAGGATATCAACATATGAATTAGGGAGAACACAAACATTCAGTCCATTGCAATGTATTAAGTGAAAAACCCTGATGCATAACTGTATCATGTACAGCATGAAGACGAGCTTAAATCTCCTCTCATCCAGTAGTGGACCAACTAGTGAGGACTCTAGAGAAAGGGCTTTCAACAGCATCAAGATGTGGCAGCAAGCAGCAGCAGCAAGACCAGCAAGAGCAGCCCAATCCATAATCAGGGCACTTACCACACAAGTTTGTCCTTTAAAGATGACGCCTCTTTCATTTGGATTTATAAGCCTTTGCAATCTAATTTTTCTCAAAACTTGATTACACATTTAAAGACAGGAGAATCCCAGTAAGGAGAACTACATAAGCAAAAGTGAAGGACTGGAAATGCTATCATAGCTGGAAGAAGCAGTAAGTGCCTGAATTCTCTTTCCATGTGTTTATTATTACAGTTTGTCTGTGCTCTAAATTTAAAAACTGTTTATCCCTCTTCACATCAGAATGTGTCAAAAAAAAAAAAAAAGCATAAGCTACATTTACCCAACTGGATTTTTCAAGATAGAAGCCATTATTTCTTTCTTCCCTTTGTTTTACTCAAGATATTTAGTCCTCCTACTTGGGTCCCAAATGGGAGAAAATAATAATCAATGATTGATTTATCTGTGTGGACAAAATGATTTGATGTTGTTTCTTGTCGTTGACAGAATGATCTGGGTGGAATTGCATTCCATTGATAAAACTGTGATGAAATATTATTTGTTGGATGAATAAAGTTAGAAGTCAAGAGAAATTGCTTTGGCTCACATGATATTTTTTCAGCCGTCAGTCATTTCTTGGCATTTGATCACATCATTGTCTCCACTCCCATCATATTGACTGCATTGTCTGTTATTAATTGAAGCATGACTTTTCTTTCAAAACTACAACAAAGAGAACAAACTCTGGAAAATGGAAGAAGTTTCACTTTTACTTTTCCTAGCTCCTTGACTGTCTGAACCTTTTTGGTGAAACTTGTTTTCCTTACTGGTGTACTTGGAATATCACAAACAGGTATGTTCTGCTTTTAAAGGCATATGCTATCAGAGGCAACTGACGACTCTGTTCAGGATATCTTCAAATGGTCTCAGGAACATATGAATTTTATAGTAAAAATCCCTTGCTATGAAGTAAGAATCCTACATGGCACAGAAATAGAGAACTAAAAACACCTAACAGCCTAGATACATCCCATGAGCATAATGCTGAGTAAAACAAGCCAGACACACAAAAAATACACACTGTGTAAGTCCATCTGCATAAAGTTCAGAATCAGACAAAATAAGTCACTGATGTTAAAAGTCAGGGGAATGGTCACCCTTTGGGAAGCAGTGGCTAGCAGGTGGCAGGTGGGGTGCTTCTGATGGTCAAGTTCTTTCTTTTGATCTGGATAGGAAGTGCAGAAATATATTCACTTATCTAAAAGTCTATTAAGTTACACACTTTTATGGAAGTCTTTTGCATGTATATTTTAATAAAAATTTACCAATTTAAAATATTGTTTAATACTACAAAAAGATTTTTTTTTCTTTTTTAGCCCTTCACTGGTTAGATGTGATGGTGAGAGAAAATAAGACTACAGAGTGACCTCCAAGGTTCTTTTGGGCATTAGCAGGTGGGTGTGCACAAGGACACAGAGGACATAATAGAGGGTTTGGGGGAGAAAGGAAGGGGAGAAAAGGGGTTGGTTTGGAGAAATTGAGTTTGAGTTGCCTGACAGGCAGGATACCCAGGTGAAACTCAGAAGGACAACCAAGATAGAACATATACTCAGGAACTGTCAGTACGGTGATGATAACTAGAGGCTGGGAAGAAAGGGGATTGCTGGGGAAAAAAAGACAAAATCAAAAGAAGAGAGCTGCGGGAAGAACAGAAGGAGCCCATGTGGTGGACGACCAAATTCCATCCCAGGACCCTGGCAGGATAGACTTCCTGGGCCCTAGATCTCCATGGAGCCAGACTTTGCCCTGGGGATCATCTCACCCAGGGAGGTGAGGCTCATCCCAGGAAGGGCCAGTCCCTTCCCTAATTTACTATCTTGATTTCGACCTCAGCTTTTCCCATTCACCCAATTTCCTTGCACATATTTGATGAAAGAATGAATGCCTCACATATAAATCCTGTCATAACAGCATTGATAGGCTTTTGCGATGTCAAACAAAAATGAAACAGAAACCACAGTTGAATGTAATTGGGGTGTGTTTGTGTGTGTGTGTGTGTGTGTGTGTGTGTTTGTGTGTGTTGGCAAAATGAGGGGAGAAATTTAAGGCATTTTAATAATTGGAGGGGAACAGAGTCCATAGGTACAGAAGTTTTACATTGAATTTGGGTAGAGTGATGGGGAGGTGAGGTGGGAACAGTCATTAACAATTCTCTCATTTATAATTCCCTGTCCCCCTTCTCCTAGTTCAATAAAGACACCCATAAAATATTCTCGTTCATTCTATAGGAAGTCAATAATATCTGACAACAGACAGGTCAGCAAAAATGACAGTTGTATCCACAACATGGAAATTACCAAAGAAAACCATTGTTTGTTTTGAAATTAATGCTTCTCAGAATCAATAATACATTGGAAAATTGATATTGACTACAGTGTGTTTGTGGTGACTTTCATCAGGGTTGCAGGGCGCACTGGCTCCCTTTTTACCACAGACGTTAAGTTAGTAAGTCACTGTGCACATCAGTTATCCCATTGTCTGACCCATTCTTATAAAACAGTGCCTGAACCTAGTAAGCTCAGGGAATATTAACAACTATTTATAAATCTGCAGTTCGCGTACCAGTGTTTTCTCATTTTTGGTAAGAAATTGCCATCAATTAACAACACCAACCATATTAAGGATTTAGCTGTGCCCAGCTACATGCCAAAGACTCTAAGGAAACTCACAAATAAGTCAAATCCCCCCTCATGGTTGGAGCCTAACCTAACAAAGCAAGGTTTAGGCCATATCTATACCAACTGCTTTGTTTTCCAAATGAGGAAATTGAGTCCCTGAGAGATAAAGAACTAAATCTAGAACTCAATTTTCCTGAATCCCAGCTTAGTGAACTTTAAACGATAGCATCCGATCTCTTCTGTACCAGAAATTTGCATAATTGCAGCAGAGGAAACACAAGAAATATTTAAAGCAGTGAAAACCATTATGTTCATGGTTTGTGGTTTATGCTGTATTGGAAATGGTGTTCACAGAGCACAGGAATCTCAAAGACAATGTGTCAAAACAGACGGTATGGTATTCTAAGAGGCATGGATTCCAATCCCCACTCTGCCATCTTCTAGCAGGATGACGTGAAATAAGTCACCTAACCTCCACAAGTTTCTTAATAAAGGAGACAGGGGTGCCTGGGTGGCTCAGTTGGTTGAGCATCTGACTTTAGCCCAGATCATGATATTCTGGTTCATGGGTTCGAGCCCCATGCTGGGCTCTGTGCTGTCAGCCTGTCAGTGCAGAGACTGCTTTGGATCCTCTGTCCCCCTTCTCTGCCCCTCCCATGGTTGCACTCTCAGAAAAATAAATATTTTTTAAAAATTTAAAAAAGAAATTAAATAAAAAGGAGACAAAATACCTTCCTTAGATGTAGCTCTCAGGAATAAAACAATAATAAACAAAGCACCAGCTTCATTAGACATATGCTAGCTCCCTCTCTTTTCTGTCTTCTTCCTGGAGCAGACAATCAGAGGTTCACAGAGAAACCAGACTAGAGAAGAACCCCCAGCAGTTTGGATGTTTTCTTTCTTCCCTGACTTGGCAGGTGGAGAGTTGCCATCCCTTGTACATGGCTGCCTCAAGACTCAAGCTGTGAATCCCAGCCGTCAAGGTCATCACTTGCCTGACCCTGCTTGCCCGGATGTGGGGTGTCTCAGTCACACCCCCAAGGCTCATTCTCTGAAGCGCATCCCAGGAAAATAGAAAATCAGCCTTCCCACTTACTGAATGTGGTGCCACTGGCTGCCAATACACAGACCAACCACACAAAACCAAAGCCTCAAAGAGGTTTCCATCTCTACCTCTTCCTCTAAGAAAAAGGTAACATATCCTAGGAACCTTTGGGAAAATCTGCATTTCTTTCATTTATCCAGCAAACTGTCCCCTTAAAAATAATTGAACCAAGATGAAGTTTACTGACCTTGCCAAGGTGCTCTTGGGGCTCTCTGGGACCCTGGATGACTGTGTGCTGACCTTGACTAACTCATCCACTTAGGGTCTACATGAAGACAGTCTTCACCACCAGGTCCCCCTTGGAAGGCTTCCTCCTCCTGAGTGCAGTCTGCATGAAAGCAAAGATATGACAGAGGTGACTCTCCCTGTTCCAGACCTGCTGATACAGAGATGAGAGGTGGCAGACACAGAGAGAGGCACACAGTGACACACCCAGAGTCTTCCCATTCCAAACACCCACCCCTACCCCCCTCACACACAGGAAAACAGACAAACACACAAATTATCACACACATAGAACATCCACACTCAGTGTGTACTTACATGCACACCTTTGCAGAAAGCCTGCTGTGTGACATGCCTTGTACATCCGTGCCTGCCCAGGTAGTCTGTACACCCATGTCCCCCTGAAGCTCCTGTGGCAGTGCAGTACAGACCACCAGCCAGACAGAATGGAACTTGAATTCCTGTTCTAATTCCTTCCACTCAAGAGCCACGGACCTTGGGCAGGTCATTCAACCTCCTACGCCTCCATTTCCTCATCTGCAAAATGATGGCAACAATGGTTTCCACCTCATAGGGCTGCCATGAGGTTCCAATGGGGGTAATATAAAATACTCAGCCCACTGCCTATCAAATACTTCATGTTCCATAAATGAGGGAGATAGGCTTTAGGCCCACAGTCTCCTATTCACAGAATTCAAAAAAAGATTTGGAAACCAAAAGATTTTTCACAGCCTGACCTGATTGACATGAGGTTTTAGGATGCTTATTCACCTCACTTGACAGTATTCACATGTTCTGCAGCAGAACTTAGTGTGTTTGGCTAGAATGCTGCCTCAGTTGCTACCATTTATCACTTTATTTTTCTGAAATCTAAAAAAAAAAGAAAAACCTTGAGTTTTTAAACAAATGGCCCCAAGGATTTGGACAAGGAATTGTAGACCAGTATAACTATTAATATCTGCAGTTTCTATAACAAAAATAAGAACATATGGGTAATAATAACTATTATAATATGATTAGATTATAATGAAATAACAGCTCTTGTTATTACCATTACATCCATATGCCTTGCCTCATTAGTGCATTCGTCTAAGTGTGTGCCATGGTGGTGGGTTCACACGCTGCCCTTCTTCCTCTCCCCCTGAGAGACTGACTTCATCTTTGCACTTTCCCCACATTCGGAGGGATTGAAGCTTCTCATAACCTCTCAGTGGAAAGAGTGCCTGGGTCACGGAAGCCACCCTGATCTTGTTCCTGAACAAAGTTTTCTTGGCTATGGTAACACATGCTCACCTCTCTTTTGTGTGTGTGTGCGTACACGCACACACACAAACACACAGCAGGATGCTGATGGCCCCAGTCCTGGGTTCCCTATCAGGTAATGTAGCAGAGTTGATGGGAAGGGAGGAGGAAGCATCTCTCTCCAGAGGCACTGTGAACACCTGGACAGCAGGGGTCTCAGATCTCACTTTCTTGTAATCCCCACACCAGTCTGAGGACCAGGACCATCAAAAATGACTATCAGATATCAGTGCAACTGATAAATACTTGAATTTTCTTCCCTCTTGAAACTATGGCACAGTCAATAAATGGGTGGCTCTCTTTAAGTCCCTGTCACCTGAGACCCTGGCCAGACCTACAGTTTTCTGCATTGGTGGCTCTAAGGCCTTAGTCCTCAACTTTAGCAGCTCATTACAATCACCAAGATTTTTTTGTAAATTCCAATTCGTAGACCACACCCCAGTCCAATTAATTCAGAGTCTCTGGGGATAAGACCCAGGCATTAGTATTTTTAAGCTTCCCAGTTATTTCCAAAGTGCAACCAACATAGAGAACTACTGTTTTCCCAGTGTCTGGAAGGAAGACCACACCTGCATGTGTTACTAAGTCCCACCAAGAATCTTCCCCCAGGGTGACCCAAGTAGCCAGGGACCCTGGCCTAAGTACTGACAGAGGAGACTCTTCTCCCAGAGATGGTTGTGCAGGTTGCCCTGGATTAGGAATCTGGAGGGGAAGCACCACCAGGTTCCTTAGAGGACTGAGCCATGGAGAATCCTGGAACAAGAGCTCTGGGTGAGTTCACAGTCGACTTGATGCTTATGGAAGGAAAGGTCACCAGACAAGACACAGGGTGCCCAGTAAATTTGAATTGCAGTTAAAGAATGAAAATTTTGTAACATAAGTGGTATGTCCTAAATAGTATGGTAAAAACTATTATATATCTGAAATTCAAATTTAACCAAACATCCTGTATTTTTATTTCCTAAATATCGCAATGCTGGGGTGAGGGGGCAGGTATTCCTGTCTGCCCCTTACTTGTGTCATGAAAATTTGTTTATGTGAAGAAAAAAAAAAGCAGAATTTTTTCATATGACATTCATCCCATTTGCCAAATAAGCACAATTTGCAGTTTTCTTTAAAAAATTAAAAAAGCAAAAGCAAGCTTATCCACACATCTTTTTCTTTTTCTTCCCTCATAGTATGCTGGCCCTTTTCCTGTTTGTCATAGGCGCTTCCAACCTGTAATGCAGGGTATGCAGGGATGCCCTCCCTCTCTGCAGGCATTGCATGAAGACAGAACTGAGTCACTGGCAGATACACCCTTAGCCACCTCTGGCCTATTGGTCGTCCCCCAGCAAATCCCAGAAGGGCCCCGGGCTCAGGGCTCTTGCCTGCTCTAAGCCCGGGAAGCTTTACTCAGAGAAACAAGGGCAGAGGGAACTGGGCTGCATAGAGGTGGTGCTAATTGGAGCAAAAGATTTTGCCAACTGGAAATAGTAGCTCGAGGCGAGCTCAGACCCAAGGAACCCTGTGAAACTCCAAGCCTGTCTCTACCCTTGCTCCCCCAGGGAAGACAAGACTAAACCCCCATTGAGGCAAGGCAGAAAAAGCTTTGATAATAACAATGAATCAACTAACGGCAAATAGAAGGAAGTAATGTTTGTATAGTTCTCCTGTCTCTTTGTGAATTTTACAGTCTTTATAAGAAGAGGACTATTTGCGGGGCGCCTTGGTGGCTTAGTCGGTTAAGCGTCCGACTTTCGCTTAGGTCATGATCTCGCGGTTTGTGGGTTCGAGCCCCGCATCGGGCCCTGTGCTGACAGCCAGCTCAGAGCCTGGAGCCTGTTTCAGTCTGTGACTCCCTCTCTCTCTGACCCTCCCCTGCTCACGCTGTCTCTCTTTCTCTCCTAGAAATAAATAAAACATTAAAAAAAAAAAATTTAAAAAAAATTAAAAAAATTAAAAAAAAAAAAAAAAAAAAAAGAAGAGGACTATTTGCTCCAGAGCCTCAGGACCTGCTGGTCAGTCTGATTCATGCTTCACAACCAGAGAGACTCTAAAAAGGCCATCAAGGGTGGCCTTGGCCTGGAGCTGTCACCTCGCTGTCCCCAGCCTGCCAGAGCAGTGGGCACCCCAGGCTGGGTACTCTGGCAGACCCCTGAGGGATTAGTTTTGCTAAGATCCAGTTTCTGCAGAATACTGCCTTCCCAGTCTCAGGAGCCTTCTCTGAACCCCATAGCATGCTGCTGCACCTCTCTTCCACAACCTAGTCCCTTCCAGCCATTGCCATCTGTGCGCATCAACCCTACCAGATGCATGACGGGGGTATGCAGGACACACCCCACCTCCTTTTCACCACACAGTTGCTAGTCCAGTGCTTTGCTCTGAAATATTTGATGGATGAATGAGCAAGAAAATAAATGAGGAATGACAGCCACCTTCCCTTTAAATATACATGTTTACTATCTCCTCCATCTTTCAATAGGCTCATAAGGCCAGAAGGGCTGCAGTTATTAAGCTCATTTTATAAGCTACAAGACAAGATTTGGATCTGTTGCTTCCCCAATGGGCTAAAACTTGTTTGTGGCAAAGGCAGCTCAGTGCTTCCCCACCCCAGAGTCCTGCCTGCCTCAGTGTTCCTGCCCCACATAAGCACTGCCTCTTCACCAGTTTACTGAGGCTTGAAGGGCTTACTGGGCACAAGTCTCCAAAAGCATGGAGACTACATGTGTTCCATTTCTTCAATAGTAAATAAATGATTGGTAGTAATAGCCATATCAAAATATTAGGGAAAGATATAGGAGTACTGATGCATAGGGGCACATGTGCCCCAATGTTCACAGCAGCACTCTCAACAATAGCCAAAACATGAAAGAGCCTAAGTGTCCATCAACGGACGAATGGATCAAGAAGATGGAGTTTATCTATACGATGGAATACTACATGGCAATGAGAAAGAATGAAATCTGGCCATGTGTAGCAACATGGATGGACCTTGAGGGTGTTATGCTGAGTGAACTAAGTCAGGCAGAGAAGGACAGATACCATATGTTTGCACGTATAGGAGGATTAGGAGGAACTTAACGGAGGACTGTGGGGAAGAAGAAGGGGAAAAATAGTGGGGGGGAGGGAGGGAGGCAAACCATGAGAGACTCTTGAATGCTGAGAACAAACTGAGGACTGATGGGGGTGGGGGGAGGCTAAGGGGGTTGATGGGCATGGAGGAGGGCGTTTGTGGGGATGAGCACTGGGTGTTATATGGAAACCAACTTGACAATAAATTATTAAAAATATATTAGGGAAAGGATAGGAACTTCAGTGTGTGCTATTTGGGTAAAATACACAGACTGAATCCTTTCAAATAAAAAACATTGTCAGAGAAAATTCATTCTCAAAGCTAGAATGCTTTCTCAAGGAAATGCAAGCATCTCAAATCCAAGTACCTACTTGGAACATGTTCATTTATTGAGTTGTTAAAAACCTCACTGTGTGCCCACTGTGTGTCAGGCATGGCTTTGGGAACTGGGTTATAGTAGAGGAGTGAGAAAGGCTTTCTGCTCTCACAGAGCCTATGTTCTAGTGGGGGGAGCTAAATAAAACAAAATAAAACAAATAAACAGGCAGCACAGCATCAGACTGTGATGAGTGCATTGAAGAAAATAAAACAGGATAGTATGACAAAAGGCAACAGAGGAGCCACTTTAAAGTGGGTGTCAGGGTCCTGTGAGTTATCAAGTAAATGATTCAAGGCACCAAACCCAGATGTGTTACATATTACCTTCAAAATCCAAACAAGTCTCCCAAGTACTGTGACTCTCTCTTTATAATAAGTGGTGCAAGGTGCAGAAATTTGTCTCTCACTTTAGAAGGGATATCCTGCCAAGACTCCTACTGCTGGACCTCTATAAACTCCAATGTGGTAGGCTGTTGAATTTCGGCAAAGTTTCTTTCTCACCATCTGGAATACCTATGCCTTCCTAAGGCATCAAAGGAACATGACACTTCATGCTAATAAGGTACAATTAATGTAATGCCATCAGTGAATTGGACCAGCATGATGTTCTATAGGATTTTAAATTGATCACATTCTCTAGAGACTCTAGTATGATAGAGAATAGGTGGGTTAACATAACCCTGGAACAAGGGTTAACCATCTTGATTGGAAAGGGAAGGAAAATATCAGATCAATACCTGCATACCAGGTGCCACACCTTGTGTTGTTTTGTTGTAGTAGAGAGTAACCATTTTGTAATTGTATTTATGATTGTCATAATCAAATGACTAAGTTTTGATAATCTACTGTCAATCTACAGGAAGCATTTGGTATGGTTTTGTTTTCTTTCTTTTATTAAACCAAAAAGGTGAATAAAAAGACATATAACAGAAAAAAAAATAAAAAAAATAAAGTGGGTGTCAGGGAGGCCCCTTTGGAGGAGGTGACATTTAACTGAAGACCTGCCTGACATGAGGAAGGAAGCTACCTCATGAAGGTGCAAGGGAGAGCATCCAGGCAGAGGCAATGGCCAGTGCCAAGGACCAGAGGTAAGTACAACCTTGGGGTTTCTGAGAAACAGAAAGACCAGTGAAGGGAAAGTTGGATGTACATAAAGGAGAACAGAATAAGGACATCTGAGAGCTGGGTGAGGACAAAGAGTTTGGGTCCTTGACTCAGTGTGACAGAAAGACATTGGAGGGTTCACACAGAGGGGTAAGTGATTTGATCTGTTCTCCAGAACTGCCATTTAGCTTTGTGAAGACTTGTTTGAGTAAGAGGCAGAAGCAAAGAGACAAGCTAGAAGATGGCTCTTGCACTATCCCTGGTGCAAAGACTGTGACCTGTCTCGGACAAAGAGAGAAGTTCAGAAGGATGTACGATATGATTGCAAAGTCAGTGGGATTCACCAATGAAAGATGGCCAGGAAATAGAGGAATACGATGATTGGGTTTCTGCTTGGCTTAATCAACTAGATGCATGGTGGTACCATGTACTGAGCCTGGGGAAAGAGAAGTCCAAGGAGGAAATCAAGAGCTTCCTTCTTGGGTGGTTGAGGTCTGAGATTCCTATGAGATACCCCGGTGGAGATGAAGAGAAGACCGTTGTATACGGTGAGTCTCAAGGTCAGAGAAAAGGCCATACATTTGAATTTTGGAATCATCAACATAAGGTTTAGTCATTAGGTGAAGAAATTTCCCAGAAAAGGGAAAGTGTAATCAAAGAAGAAAAGAGCACTCAGGATGATACCCTCTACACTTCTTCATTAAGGTGTGTCCAAAGAGCCAACAAAGATGAGCAAGCAGATGTGGATACTAAAGCAAGTGGAAGCACAGAAGAGCACAGAGCTAGCACTGTGGGCTAAAGTAATCATGAAAGGCTTCTTGGAGTAGGTGGTATCAAGTCAAGCCTTGGAGACAGTATGCAATTTACATCAGTATACAGCAATGAAGAGTATTCCTGGTGGATGTAAGTGTAAGTAAGGACCTGGAGTAGTGCTGGGGGAGTGAGAATCTGTGGTGACTGTAGTGGCAGGAAGAGGGAGGGGTGGGTGGTGCATGACTAGGATCACTACCCATGTGTTGGGGCCACCAGCCAGGGTTTGATGGTGTCTCCCACAGCCTGCCATCTCACCTGGGGTGTGGATACCTTAAACGCGCTGGGAGTCAGGCCTGAGCATCCAGGGCTACTGCTTCCCCCCTCTGCCACCCCATCAGCAAAGGGCCACTGAGAGGATGGCCCAGGACCCAGGTGACCTTGCCCACTGTGTAACCAGACACAGGCTGCCCTGCATCAAACCCTTCCTTTAACTGCTGTATACTTTATGGAGGGAGGCCACAGTGCAGCTTTAACCCAAGAAGTTAAGAAATTAGCTCCACTTTTAGTGCTATTCTCTTCAGCCAACTGAAGAGGTTTACCTTCTATAAGCCCTTCTCTGCCCCAAATTAAGGTGGCTTCTTAATTAAGGTCATCTCTCAGTCTTTCAGTAAGTGAAGATGCCTTGTGTTTCCAACCTTACTCCTTATCTGCTTCCAGAGGTTTGCTCAATAAACCCAGTTTCCAGATTCTGCTTATTTTGTAGGAAATTTCCATTCTAATTGAAGAATCTGCATTCCAACCTGGGCAAATCACACTCCATCTTCAGTGCCCCCTAATACCCAGAAACTTGTGATTTGTTTCTCATATTCAAGCCTAAAAGCAAGAAAGCTTCTAGAGCTGGTTCTCAGATATGGCTCCTCAGAAGAGGGACTCATTCCCAAATGGAAAGCCCATGGGATGGAGCCAGGAAGGTGGCCACCTGGTTAAGAGAGAAAATTTCCTGGAAGAAGAAAGAGAATGAGAGAATGGGTTGTATGATCTGTGTATTGGTATCTTCAACCACACTCCAATGTAAAGGAAACCCCCACAACTATGTGCATACACACATGCAAATGTGTACAACTTACACACACACATACACACACACACACACATAAACCTTTGTTTACAAACCACCCAGGAGATGCTACTAGAGTCCCCTTAGATATATCTCCTTAACAATGTTCATGTTTTCACCTACATATACACACAACTGTGCAGTATTCACTTCCAGCCTGGCCTTCCTTCAGTAATGGAGGACACTGAGTTTCCTGCCAACTGCTATCTACAAAGTACCTGGTTCTGCCTAGGGCTCTCTCTGTCCCTCTTGCCTCCTGATTCGACTGTCAGCTGATGGACGAATCCCATGTGTTCAAGACATCCTGCTCTCAGCCCTGCCTCTCTGTTCTGTCCCCTGGCTCTAAGTAGTCAGCTGTAACCATTTGCACATGTTAACGTCTTATTGGTGTCTGTTCTTGGGCCTTTTAAATATGCATGTATGTCCTAAATACTGGCCTGTGGCAGAAACCACATCTTTCAAATTAGGCCAGGAGATCTGGAGCTCCCCAAGAGTATGGACTGTTTGTCTCCCACCAGACTTGAGACACCTCGTGATGGTGTGCCTGTCAAACCACTTAAGCTGGAAGCTGCTCGGGGCTGGGGTCTTCACCTCTATTTTGCCAAAGTGGTCTGTCTGGCCCCCATTTCAGGGCTGGGCACACAGAAGATGTTCTATGGGAGGCATGAGAGTGTCTCAGGACACATGCCTACTTGACCATCTGTCTGCATGGGTCCAGTTTCAGAAACACCAGGAAGAACCCTCAGATCTCCTAAACCTTGCCCACCTGCTGGATGATGTCCATTTTCTTTTCCATCATTGGATTCTAAACATAGAAGGCAAATATCCCTTGGAAGATAGCATACTGACTCAGACATTATTCCCTCTAAGAGGTGAGTGCCTGGTTCTGGTGCCTCTTTGATGGAGCGGTTGAGCACTCTAAGGGCCAATCTTGATGATGGTCCAGGGGGAATGACCTCCAGAGAAGGAAAACTGGGTAATGGGAGCACCTGGGTGGCACAGTAGGTTAAGTGTCTGACTCTTGATCTCGGCTCAAGTCATGATCTCACAGTTTGTGAGTTTGAGCCCCACAATGGGCTCTGCATTCATGGCATGGAGCCTGGTTGGGATTCTTTCTCTTCTTCTCTTTGCCCCTCACCCGCTTATGTGTTCTCTCTCTCTCTCTCTCTCTCTCTCTCCCTCCCCAAATGAATAAATAAACTTAAAAAAAAAGAAAACTGGGTAACAGATGGGAGACTCAAACTGCACCCTCACACTGTGTTCTACCTGCCCTAGTTCTGGCACTTTCCTTTTTGTCATCTCATCTACTCACAACCTTTCCCCCTACTAACTATCCACTGTGTAATAAAGAGTATCTAGAAGGGGTAGGATTGTTGAAGCAAGCAAGAGCATCCACTGCTTCAAGAAGGTGCTCAGTCTCTTCAATAGACTGCTCAGAAGGGTAAGGAAATGTAAACTAGAGGCACTTGGGCTGACTCCTCTAGCTAAGAACATCAGCATCCCCTGCTGAGATGCTCTAACACTTTTTCAGTAGCTCAGAGAGGTCTCTGGAGTTAGCTGTTGACCACTGCCACCTCTGGTAGATGGTGAGCAGCTTGGGTAGGAAGTAGGTCTTATTCCTCTTTATATTCCAGGTACTTAACACAGAGATCAACATGGTGAGCACTCAGTTAGCACTAATGAAAAAACTATGAACACAGGAAGGCCTTATCATAGGTTGGCTTCCACAGAAAGCAGACTCTGAGATGAAGAAGACTTACAGGAAGGAGATTTATTGGTATGTTCCTGGGACCCAACCTGTGAGCTAGGGACAAGGAAGGATGAAGCAGAGAAAGGAAGTGAACTGCAATACCATCACTGCCGGGAGTTCTGGAGTTGACAGGCCTTCAAAGTTAGCCCATCTGTATACACTATCCTCCACCCATCTCTGCATGAGAACTGGCCCATCAACACCCCCTGCAGCCAGAAGAAGGAGTAGGTCAATGCCCAACAAGGGATCTACAATACCTGACATGGAAACCCTGGTGAAGAATTAGTATTTAGGGAATGGAAAGAAATGCACTAGCAAAAGAGTATAGGGCCCAAACTGGAAGCCTTGTGTGGCAGACTCCACATGTGTTATCTGATCTTGGACAACTCATTAAAATAGCTCCTCAGTGATTACTTTTTAATCTGTAATACCAGGTGGTGGATTACATCAGTGATTATGATTACTGGCTGTACATTAAATTTTCCTGATAATTTTTTTAAAAAAATTACCCAACTCTAGTCCCCACCTCATACCAACTCAATTAGGATCTCAAAGTGTGTGGCAGACAGACATCAGTGTTTTTTAAAACTTCATGGTGATTTTAATGACTGGCTAAATTGGAGAACCAATGGACAATGCATGGTCCTTAGGGCCCCTTCTAAATTGATTTCTTATGCCTATTTACTAGATTTCTACTGTCTATTCTCTGTAGCCAAAAACAGGTCCCCTCTGTGTATAAAAGGACCAAAGTGGGTAGTAGTTGCAGAAGGCCCTCCAAATTCATCCCTTTTCATGGACTAAATTGTGTCCCCTCCAAAATTCATATTTTGAAGTCTAACTCCCAGTACCTCAGAACGTGACTATATTTGGAGACAGGGCCTTTAAAGACATAATTAAGTTAAAATGAGGTCATTTAGGTGGACCCTAATCCAGTATTCTGGTGTCCTTATAAGAAGCTAAGATTAGGACACAGAGAGAAGGAAGACCATGACGCACAAGAAGACAGCCAACTGTAAACCAAGATGAGAGGCCTCAGGAGAAACCAACCCTTCTGACACCTGCACCTTGGACTTCTAGCCTCAAGAACTGTGAGGAAATAAATCTCTGTTGTTTAGGCCCTCTCTCAACCCTAAACCCCTCTGCCTTCTCTCAATTTCTCTTTCCAGTTCATTTCCCCATTTCCTCCAGAGACCAGAGTTCATAAACACTCTCAAAGGCTTCCTCTCCCCCTCCAGGCTTAAATACTGATATCACAGGACAGAACTTAGGGAACTTCCATCTCTGTGAAAAATTAGTGAAATCTACCGTGCAGAACTATTCCCCGTCATGCTCCTACCCTTTCTCTCCAGTCCATCAATGAAAACAGAGTTGATCAAAGTTCTTCCAAAATAGCCATCCCCTTGGGCTCATTCTTAGCAAAATCATGGAGGGAGATGGGACATTTATAAGGGAAGCTATTTTTTATGTGGAGTTGTGGTGCATTCAAAGAGCTTGAGGAAAGCCAGCCTGCCCAAAACAATCTGCCCTACCAGCCTGTGGCCAGTGCCTGAAATTCAATCATCTAGGAATTTCTTGTTATATTAGTTAAGGCCTCTGTTACCACGTCAATGCCAAGCAGATAGGAAAACAAAGCCAGTATGTGCTGTTTATACTTTAAGGTCAATTGGCAATGAAGTTTAGTCCTATGAGCTGGGTTGATTAATGATTTTTGGGAGAGAATTAAGGCATTGACCACTTATTAAAAAAAATAGACTTGTAGAAGGCCTGCTGCCTACAAAGGCTGACTTCTCAAATGTAGTGGTCACCATTGCCTTTTTTTATTTCACAAAAAGCCCTCCAACAAATAAACAGGGAGAGTTGTCCAGCCTGGCCTTGTTCTAAACAACCTTGAACAGGAACTAAGTTTCTCCAATTACACTCAAAGGGAGGCCAATTGATTTGTACAAATAAAAATCATAAGTACAAAGTGTTTAAAAAGCAAAGGGAGAGAGAAGAGACTTCTGGCCAATCTTGCACTGTAATTCTGGTTTCTAACCAATACTCTCAATGACCTGGAAAGTCCTGTGTGCACAGCAGTGTATTTCCTAGGGAGAATTTCCCCCATGAATGTATTCTCCCTAACCCATTGGTTCGCATAAACAGGAATGAAGTGTGAAAAAGCAAAAATGTTCCAGAAAGGAGATGTAATTATTTAGGTCCTTTCTACAGGAAAAGAAAACATCATCTTGCTATAATTTTCTCTTTACTTCCCTCCTTCACTTTCTCCTCCTCTTCTACCCACTGTTTAATGAGCCCCAGAATTTTTCTCCAGAGGACTTTTCCCCATCATATAACACAACCTTGGAAATAAACATCAGCTCCAATTGTATGGCCTGAAAAAACAGGATCGGCCTAAAGGAAACGAATTCACCATAAAGAAATCGAGCGAGTCGTGCATTAGATAAGGCTGGATGGTTTCTGCTCTCTTCCATTCCCTTATTGAGGTAGTTCCCACTTAAAAAAAAAAATGAGACTGACTTTTGGCCTTGCCCTAGTATTTGGCCAACACCAACCCTGGAGAGGGAGTCTTTCAGAGGCTCTTCATAATATCCTGGGACTCAGCATTGTTAGCTTTAGTTAGTGTGAACCAGCCCTTGAGCCAGGGAACTTTCTTATTGGATTCTTGTCACTGCTCCTGTGTGTGAATTCCTGTCTCCATCATCAACCAATATCCAGTCGCTGTAGGATGTGGTTTCATGCTGCTCTAGACCCCAGCTGCCACCCATGAGGACAGTCCTGCCATTGAACCCCCATGCTAGCTTGCTGAGTTTGCCTAAATCAGCTGACTGCTGGGTTCCTCAGTTTCATGCTGTCCACCCTTAAGGCCCCATTGTTCAGAGAGGCAGGTGACAAAAGGTGTAAAGAGGGTGAAAACTCCAGTGAGGGAGCCTAAGACGATGTCCTGGTACCATTTACCAGCTGGGTTACCTGAGAATGCCATTGCTTCACTCTGACTCAACTTCCTCATCTGTAAAAGGAAAAGCCATATTACTAGCCTCACCATTGGCTAAGGGGAGGAAAGGAGTTAACACACATAGAGCGCCTGACACACAGATGCACTCTCTGACTGTTTTCTTCCTCACAGGCTATTCTCTACCTTGCACTGCTTGCCCATGGGGACAATCCATGCTGCTCAGCCATGCTTACTGAGTAGTGACTTTTCTGTCTACTGGACTGACTCACCCCTGCCTCAGTCCCATGCAATTGGACCAATCTAATTCCAGAGCCTACTCCTTCCCAAGGCCTAGCCACAGCCTCCTCTAAGATACTATAGATTAAACAGCACTGAACATGAAACTTTTCATCCAAAAAATTATTTTTTGAACACTTACTTATTTTTTGAACACATTTGCTTATGTGCCAAGCACCATACTGGATTTGGAGATACACAACAAAAAACTTATATTGTCTTTTCTTCTCAAGGAGCTTGTTGTCTAATATATTTATAGAATGTCTCTAAAATCACAATGGAAGTTTATTGCAAAAAGAATCCTTGCTTCCCCCTGAAATGGAACCACTGCATACATTTTGATTCTCCCCAAAGTTAATGATACCGAACCAGGCCCTTGGGTTCTTGAAGCAATAGAAATTGACAAGAGGCCAAATGGAAGTTTCAGGCAAGGCTTTATTGGGGCTTGTGCTCCATCACAAGGGAGATAGCACAAAGGAAAGAATCCTCAGGCTGACTCCCCAAGTAAAGGTGAGGGAGAGATTTAGAAATTCTTAGGTGGGAGAAGGGTGATGTCTAAGTATGTAGAGGCAGAGATTTATTAGCACTTGCTCGCTTAAAGGTCATGTTTCTTCATGCATCACATGTCTAATTAATATACTAAATCTCCACCCCTGGGCATGATTTTTAGTATTATAATGAGGGGAAAAGTCGATGAAGGTTCAGCACTGGGGTCCATCTTGGCGCAGACTGGTTTGGTCCAGGCTTGGACAATTTTCATAGTTGAGTCCGTCCATTCAATAAGCATGCTGCCTCTGCATTTCTGCAAGATATGCTACCCAAGGGCGTTAAGGTTTTAGCTATCCTGGAAGATATACTATTCCAGGGGCACAGAGTTTCCACCAACAAGGAACACTGATTTGGCAGTTGGGGTTGAGGGGGCCTGTGTCCGCTCCCTGCTCTGTCTCAGTCAGATGTCCACAGTTTTCAATGCTGGGTTCTCTGGGTCAACTGAGATGGGGGAAACTGGGTCACCTATCCAGCATCCCATTTGAAGACTGATTTTCTCTGGGTTGTGGGGCAAATGGATCTGCAGGGAAGGGACCCCGAAGAAGAGTCCTTTGGGAGTTCTCCAGTTCTTAGATCTAAAGCCCTTGTTGAAAACAAGAGATTGTGTTTATGGTTCCTATACTGGGAAACAGAATCATGTGATAAAACTGGAAAACTAGTGAAATTGGTAGTACCTGCCACTTCTCTGATTTGTTTCATCACTAGTATGGACAGAATGTGTTCCCCCCAAAATTCAAGTTGAAACCTAATCCCCAATGTGATGGTATTTGGAGGGGGGGGGCTTTGGGAAGTGATCAAATCACAGGAGAGGAACCAGCATGAATTAATTAATTAATCCCATTAATGAATGGGAACCAGCGTGAATTAATTAATCCCATTAATGCATGGGATTAATGCCCTTGTAAAAATGATCCAGAGAGTTCCTTAGTCTCATCCACCATGTGAATTCACAACTAGAAGACAGCCGTCTGTGAACCAGGAAGTATGTCTTCACCAGACACTGAATCTGCCAGTGCCATGATCTTGGACTTTCCAGGCTCCATAACTGTGAGCAATAAATGTCTATTGTTATAAGACACCCAGCCCATGGGACTGTGTTATGGCAGATCTAAGACAATCACTGTCTCCCTCAACCAATCCTTAGGAACCCAGAATGCTCACAGGTATTCATGATTATTTTTTATCTTTCCTATCAGGGAATTAAAAGTGTTGCAATGGACTTAATCACTCTGTGAAGATGGGGGGCTTTCAGCCAGCACAAACTGAGGATTACAGGGGGTCGCTGCCTCCCTTCAAAGTGCTCACAGGCCAGTGTGCTCACGTTCCTCATAAATCAGCCCAAGACTCCTGAGGCAGGGTGTAGAGAGTCTTCCAGAAAAAAAAACCAAAATGAGTATATTAGACTCAAAGAGGATCCCAAGATGATGATGTTTAATCCAAATGATATAATGTTTAAACTGAGTGAGAGAAGTGCCTCAGGCAGACTTTCAAGCAGCCACATAGAATGATAGGGAGTCTTGCTACCAGGTGACTGAACTCCAGGGATATTTAAGATAGCCCTGTGAGCAGCTATATAAACTGCATGGAAAATCAGAACCTTAGATATTGGGTGTCCCTCACGAAGCTGGTTTCCCAGGCCTCAGAAAGCAACTCTCCCTTCCTCCAACCTGCCCCTCTCTGCCTTCAGGGGCTGCCATCAGGTGGGATCCCTGCCTGGGTCTCCTTCTACAGGATGGGTTTTGGGGAGGCATCAGAGGATTGGAGACTTCAGAGCTTCATCCTGCCCCTCTTCATCTGTTAACATTGCATTGAGAACATGTGTCCCGGGAAACCTGTTTATGCAGTATCAGCATCAGCAAGCCATTTTCTCACCTCCCTAATGCCTTTTCTGGGACACATAGTAACTCACAGGGATGAGAGCTGAAGCTCTTCCCCTTCCTTTCTATGATTTTCATGGCATCAGGATCAGCCATCACTGAGACCAACAGAAGCACAGGAACTGTTCCAGGTGCCTGAGGCCACCCTTCCCAAATACACACTCACACACACACACGCACGCACACACACACACACACACACACACACCCCACTGACCTCTTCTAATAGCCTCTTAGATCCTTCCTCCCTTGTTCTCTCTCCCTCCCCTCCTTCCTCCTTTCTTGTTCAGCTCTCTTACATACTTGACAGGAACCCTCAGCAACTGCATTATAGGCATCTGCTTACTTAGTAGCTCCCCCTACAGGCTGCCTCAACTCTGAGAGCCACACAGGCTGGCAAGTATAGATGCTCAATAAATATCAACTGCTTGTTTCCTTCAATCTCCCTTCTTCTCAAGGAGGTCTTCTTTCTGGCCAGATAGAATCCAGTCTCATCACTCCAGCTCTCTAGAGCTTGTAGGCATGGCTTAGCCCTTTCATGAGTTAGCTCACTGCCTCTCTTTCCCCATTAGGGCCACATCCCCAGCTCTAGAACAGAATTGGCACATACTAGGAGTTCAGTACTTGTAGGATGAATAAATGAGTGAATAAGTGAATGTGTCTTCTGTGGCAGGTGAGTCAAGAAAGCAAGGGCTCCATTTATTTCACTTTGGTCTTGACCTGACCTTCACTCTTTACATGGTTCTGCACATGAAGATGCTCACTCATCTATTGGCTAATTGCAACTGCAAAAGCCACTTGGATTGTTTTATTTTGATGGGTAACTGAATTTTGTCCTTTTTCATTTCCAAGTCTTACTCACCCCTGTCCCAGCCCATTGCCCCCACCCAGAGGCCATACCACCCTTTTCTCCCATTTTTTACCCTCCCACAGCACTGCCAGTGAATCTGAGAAGCCACACCCTGCCACTGTGATTATTATAGTGCTGAGTATTGGGGGATGTCTCCTTTACACAGAGGAAAGATCCTCAGAGTAGACACACAGCCTCTATTCCTCCTCTAGGAAAAAAAGGTTTTCTCGACTCAGGATGAACCCTGAAAACCTCTCCTGGCCTGACTTGAATCATAGCTGCATTTTACTTCCCAGAGGCCCCTTCACTGAGACCACTTCTGAAATCTGAGGGCAATAACCCTTGACCCTTGACCACCATAGAACCTCCCTCAGCAAGGGACTCAGTGTGAACCAAAGACAACTGCAGAAGTCATCACTGTGCAGCTGGACTTGTCTTTATGCCATAATTCTGTTGCCCAAATGCCAGATGTTATGGGCTTCTCTAAATCAAACCAGCCTATAGTGTTTCAGAAGTATTCTCCCTTCTCCAGACAGACAGAAATTCAAATTCCTGGTCACACTCAAGGCTGTGTCTGCCACAGGAGCCTCTTGGCCCCTCGTTTCCCTCAATTCTTATCTGCTTCCAAGACAGCCGAGCCCTCCCCAACCTGCCCCACTCTTAGCCCAGCTAGGCCCTCTTTGGGGGACAGCATATGGGATCTCCAACTCCCTACTTCCAAAGGGCAAAGGCTTCTTCTGTTCTCTCCTTAGCAAATTCTGACTCATTATCAAACCTCTCAAATACCTGAAGTTTCCCTTGATTTCCCCAGCACAGTTTCTCTCCCTGCTCTGTTCCAAAATGTCATTCTATGCTACATTGTCCCACATGATCCCACAGGATCATTAATACAGGAATAAATGAAATCTAATTGTAGCAAGTGAGACCTCTGCCTAAAGCAGTTCTATAGGACACTGATAAGGAAGTCACCTTCTTCCTCTGACACAAACTCCATCTCCCAGGGTTGACAAAGTCAGAGATTCTTCCACAGGGCACAGGAAGAAACTGGCTCTTATATACCAGCACCCACCATGGAGTCAGCTGGTCCTCAAGAGACTCACTATAATCACCACCTCCACCCACAGCCTGGCCAGGCACACACAAGCCCTACTCTATTCTGCCGCGCTGGGAGAACAAGACTCAGGTTACATAACAGAAATATACTAAGAGGTCATGTGCCTGGATAGTGTAGGAAACCAGGATGGTGATGGTGAGAACCATCAGAGCCTAGGACCAGGAGGCTGCCTATAACTCCTTCCACACAGGGGCAAATTCAAGTGCACTGAGACCCTTACATGCACCACACCCAAGTGAATAAGGACCCACTGGACTCTCACCAAAGTTCTGGTTTCCTGCAGAGGATTCACTTTTCCACAATTAATTCTGGAAATTATTGTGTCCTGAAAAGATCATCCAGATCCTTTGCTATATGACCTCAGTGGACCACCATATACAATGCAGATGGTCCTCAACTTAACCATTTTTTGACTTTACAGTGGTGGAAATGTGATATATATATAGTCTAAACTATACTCTAATTTTGAATTTGCATCTTTTCCTAAGCTAGCAATACGTGGTATGATCCTCTCTTGTGATGTTGGGTGGAAGCAGCAAGCCATGGCTCCCAGTCAGCTATGCGATCATGAGGGTAAACAACAGATACACTTACATCCATTCTGTACCCACACAACTGTTCTGTTTTTCATTTTCAGTACAGTATTCAATAAATTGCATGATATATTCAACACTTTATTATAAGGTAAGCTTTGTGTTAGGTAATTTTTCCCAACTGTAGGCTAATAGAAGTGTTCTGAGCAGGTTAAGATAGAGCAGGCTAAGCTATGATGTTCAGTAGGTTAGCTGTATTAAATGCATTTTTGACTTGCAATATTTTCAGTTTATGACAGGTTTATTAAGACATAACCCCATTGTAAGTTAAGGAAGATCTGTTTGTTGATCAACAAGCCCAACATTTATCTAAGAGAAAGACACCTTCATTGAGGCAGGTGGGGGATGGCATATTAGAATCTTTTCTTAATTCAACAACTTTCAGGAAAGGGGATATTGCTCTTGCTCCCACTATTTCACCAAGAGAGATAGATGTTAAGTCCAAGTTACCTGGTAACAAGCTCCCCTTATGAATTTGGATTTGGGAAAAGGAAGTCGAGGGATCTGAGTAGGAAACTGCCTACCGAGAAGTGACAGAGCTGATGAGATGAACTTGTTAGTCTGGTAAACTGATTCAGGGTGATGTGCAATGGGCCAAGCCCAAGCAGCCTCCCCCATTCCTTCCCAGCAGCATCTGTGCATGTGTGGGGCCATCTGGAGGATGTCCCTGCCTGATGATGATGGAATTTGATCTGAAAAGCAAAGGGCATCACCGGCTGATCAAACTATAGGCCAGGCCTGCCTGGTGGATGACTCTGTACCGCCTCCCCCGCAGAAGAACACACAGGGCCAGCTCCAAGGCCAAGGGGGAGGCCAGGGGCAAACCACACAGGCAGGGCCACTTCTCCCCTCATTTTACAGCATGGGCCACGTGGTTAAAATGCACATACCAAGGACAGCTTGATTAATACCACTGAGAATCTAAATATCCACTCAGACACAGAAGAGAGGGCATCACAGATGTGAGAACTGAAGGAACAAAGGTTTGAAGGGGGCAATGATTGCATTGTGTTCTGGAAAAGAGAAGAAATCAGTTGATTTGGATATCAGCTTTTTTTTCATTAGGAAAGAAAAGACTGAATTGTTTTTCTTGTGCCTTTTTAAATATAAATTAAATACTCTTTATTGATCTCCCACAAAGAAGGCCATTCCTTCCCTTAAGGAGCCTGTGATAGTGTGACTAATAAGAAATATATATTTGGTTATCAGACAGTCAAGATATATTTCTCTTATTCATTAGGTCCTAGTCCACAGTTCCTGGCTCACAGCTCCCCAAAAGTCTTGGAATTCCCTGAGCAAAAGAGCAGTGGGAGCATCTTTCATTATAATATTTGGCCTCCTGTCCTCAGTTCCTAAAATAGTTACCGAGCCATCAAGGTGAAATGGGTGTTTTGTTATTCATAACTAGTACCTTTCAACCACAGATGGGTATATGTTAATGAGATGACTTATGAAGAAGATTTAAAGGTTGGGGGCTGCCTGCCAGGGAGAACCAACTGGGAATAGCAGGTTGGAACTTCCAGGCCCACCTCCTGATTTCCCCAGGGGAGGGTGGGGGCAGCTGAAAGTTGAATCTATCACCAATAACCAATGATGTAATCAGCCATGTCTAGGTAATGAGGCCTCCATAAAAAACCAAAAGGATAAGCTTTAGAGAGCTTCCGAGTTAATGAACATGTGGAGGTTTGGGGAGACTGGAGCTTTCAGGGAACATGAGGGCTCTGGACCTTCCCCCCACAACCTTGCCCTAGGCATCTCTTCCATCTGGCTGTTCCTAAGTTATATCCTTTTATTAAAAACAAAACAAAACAAAACAAGACAAAACCAAACACCAGTCCAATGAGTAAACTGATTTCCTGGGTCCTGTGAGCCACTCTAACAAATTAATTGAACCCAAGGAAAGGGTTCTGGGAATCTTTGATTTACAGCCACCAGGTCAGAAGCACTGGTGACAACCTGGGGTCTGAAGGTAGAAAAGCAGGCTTGTGAGACTGAGCCCTTAACCCATGGAAACTGTCAGTGTCTCCAGGCAGACACTGTCAGAACTGAGTTGCTTGGTGGTAGAGGAAACACTGTAACTGGTGATCAGATCAAAGTTAATCTACTAGTGAGTAGAAGATAACAAAATTGAATCATAATGCGGGCCTGAGCAGGAGAGTGCCATAGTTCATAAGGAAGGACAGGGAGAGGATACTTTCAAGGGATGTCAGAAAATGCCAGCACTTAAGAGAGTCCTGACATAAGAATCATTTCAAGAAAACATTCCCTAGGTTTGAGAATGCTGCCCCAGGGAATGGCTCCTCTGGGTTTGGCCCCCTAAGCCCTATGTGCTGTGGTGAAAGCAGAGAAATTGTTTTCAGGTAAGATATGCCCGCAGTTGCTGCTTCAGTGATTCTGCAGGTGGGGACTCATATCTTTCCTGTGTCAGTGATTTACAATAAATGCCGAGGGTGCCTGGAGCCATCTCTCTGCATTGCTAAGTGTGTGGTTCACAGCTCTTTGGGGAGAGATGGAACAGTTGAGCCAGGCTCCCAGCCCATACAGGTGAGTGGGTGGGGCTGGCACTGTGAGATTTGCAGGGTAATGCCAGAAAAAGCTTTTCCTCTCCCCTTTACATTGCCCCTCTCACAGCCCCCACCCCAAACTGAGCTTCTCTGGTCAGAGGTACAATTAGAAATGGGTAACAAAGTAAAGGTTGTGTTCCCAGCTTCCTGGACCCCTCCTGCTACAAAGAGAGAGGAACAAAGCCTGGACCTGTGTTCTACCAGTGAGGAGGAGGACCTGTTTGTGCTGGATGCCCAGCAAGACCTTCCCAAACCTTAGGGAGCAGTGCTGCCCACAGCTGGGCCAGGTAAGCAATGTTGCTGAGACTGTGGGATTCTTCCTCCATTTCAGAAGTCGGCTTCCCCTTTAGTGCCTGTCTTCCTGGCCTTCAGGGATGTTCTGTAATTTCAGTTCCGACACAAGAGAGGCTCTTCCCTTACCTGGCCAAATCCCTTCTGTTAGTGTGATCAGCCAGTGTTCAGCCTGCAGGGAGTGCTGGGAGGGGCATTTGGACTTGCAAAGACCTGTATAATCCCACAGATAGATGTTGTCCAAATGGCTGCTCTGCATTGGCCTTTGGGACCTTGGGCAAAAGCTGTATCTCTTCAGCTTTTTTCCTCTTCTGCAAGACGTATGTCAGAATACCTAACTTTTCAGGTAGTTTGAATGGCTTGGATCATTCATATAAAGATCTTAGCTCAATGTCTACTGCATATAATCAGATCTTACTTTACATCATTTACAAATAAAGCCCAGATGGATGAAAGACTTGATATTTTTAAAAAACAGAAAACAAATATTGAAAAATGTGTTTATGATGTGGAACATGAAGAGAGTCTACTTATATATAGGACACAATAGAAAGCCATTAAAGAACAGAGTGATATAAATGGATTAAGTCAAAATTAAGCATATGTATAGGACAGAAAACAATGGATGGGAGAAAATACTGTCACCAAGTATAACACAGAAAGGATTATTATCCAAAAGATGTTTCTAAGAAGATCTGCAAAAGATAATTAAAAAAAAAGAAAAGAAACTCAATAAAACAGTAGGCAGTGAACATAACAAGTAATCCACAAAAGAGGAAATACCATCAGCCGATAAATATAAAAAGTGGCTCAACTTCATTAGGAACAAAGAAAGTTCTCATTAAAACATCAATAAAATTCTGTATCCTTTTACACCGCCTAGAATGACAAGATCATAGTTAGGTAATATAAAAGGATGATGAGGTGGTGTGAAACCATGTAATTTGTACACAATTGCTAGAAGTATAAGTTTTCACAACCAGTTTGGAGAACAGATTGATAAACTCTGAGGAAATTTTAAGATGTACACATACATAGAGACATCTACAGGGATGTTTATTCTAGTACTGTCTATAGTAAGGGGAAATTTTAAACAACAACTGAATTAAATGTGATATCCCCATTATATGAAACAGGCTGAAGTTGCTTTTAGATATGGTACACTCTATGTTCTGAAATAAAATAATCTCTAAAACACAATGCTGAATGAAAAAGACAGATAGGTCTGACATCATTTAGACTAGATAAAGAAGGCAAATAGATAGATACTTATATATACTATGTTGTTTTCTACAAGTACATACATGTATATAGAGGCCTTTTATAAAATCCTAGAAGTCTGCAAACCAAACTGAAAACCAGTAAATGCTGGCGAGGAACCAGGAATAGGGCCAGTAAAATGAATTATAGTTTTTGCTGTAATGTTTTAATTTTTTTACCATGAGAATATATTCATAAATTCCTTATGTAATTAAAATTAAATTTTTACTGAACAAATAAAATACAATAAAACCTGTATCCCATCATAAACTTCAAATCTGAATCTAGGAATATATAATGCTAACAGTGAATGTTAATTGAGAGATTATCAAATGCCAGACCCTGTTCTAAGCGAATTCTATGCATGTTTCCTATGTTTATATGTTTCTATATTTTCTCTTTTCACTTTTATCCTCAGGACAACATCTTTCCTGTAGGTGGGCATGCTAATGCAATAGTGAGGTTAAGAACTGCCTGTGGTCGCCACCCCCAAGTAGTTGTAGAGCTGGAATTAGAAGGCTAGCAGTCAGTCTAATGAAGGGAGCCCTCCTCTACCTGCCAGATAGCTTCCTCCTGCCTCATGCCAGAACATCTATGGCACTAGCATCCTGGGCCCAGGGAATGAGAAGCCCTTCCCAACTCAGGGCCCGAATGTCCCCAAAAGAAACCCTCTGCCTTCTCATGACCCAGGTACTCCATGCCACAGAATGGCTTGCTGATGGGTGAACTTTAAAGAGTCAGTAAAACTGGAAAGCCAGTACAGGTAAACAGGACAGAAGTAGGGGACAGCCCAAAGGACCTGCAGCAACCAGTTCATGGCAGCAGAGAGAGGCAGGAGGCTGGGAAACCTCCCCACAGCCTGGCCTCTGCCTCCCCCGAGGAACCAAGATTTCCACCTGTGGCTCTTGCTAGAGTAGGAGGTCATACCATATTTAATCCTTCTAAATTGGACATGAATTATTCAAAGAAGTTAAAGAAGGAAAAGAAGAAGAAAACCTTTCTTGTAGTAAATGTGATCTTATATACTCTAATATCTGATGATAAGCAAGAGGCAAAGTGAGGCATTTGGCCACAGAGCTCGAGCAGCAAGTGACAGAATTCAACTGGGACAAATCCAGCCCTCGCTCCAGCCTCAGGCCACCAAGGGCCAGGAATGTCTCCGCAATCGCTGCCCCTGTGCCAGCCAGAGATGGTTCCCAAACAAAGTTCGTTAATGAGGGTCTTTCCCCAGAAGCAAACCTCTGCAGGAATGAGCAGAAGAACGCAGTACACATGCAATTTAAGAACCACCAAGAAGCACTGCTTGACCCAAATATGCCTCCACACTCAAGGCTTCCATAATCGGAAATTAGCACTATGCTAATAGACCCCATAAAGGTGGCAGCCAATGTCTCATGAATCTCCATGAGAGAATACCCAGCTAGAACATCAGAGGAAGGAGTTGCCCTGGGCCATTCCTTAGAGAAGCTTCCAGATCAGTGATGCTCATAACCCTCCGCATCAGAATACTAATGGGTAGCACACATTGAGTGCTTGCTGAGTGCCGTGTTATTTGCATGTATTACCTAATTTAATCCTCAAGGAAATATATGAGATAACTATTAATTTTAGTCCCATCTGGCAGATGAAGAAACTGAGGTACAGAAAGGTTGGGTAACTTGCCCAGGATCATGTAATTAATTTGTAGGTGCCAGAGGAGGGATGTGAACCCAAGGAACCTAATGCGAGAGCCCACTATCTCTTCTTCCCTTAATCATGTAGGATAGCATTAAAGTAGAAAGTCTAGGGATAGGACCGGGGAATCTGCATTTTAAGAAGCTCGTCAGGTGGTTCTTATGAATGCAAAGTTAGAACTTTAGACTACTGTGTGCCTCAAAGAAAGGAGAGTCTACTTTGGAGCTAGCTGTGTTAGCTAGCTCATCTCACTGTGTGGACGGCATTCTCTGCAGGAGCAGTGTTTTCACTTCTTGACACCTTCCCCACCCCTGACCCTTAGCACTTCTCCAGGTGTGGTACACCATGAATGCATGTTAGTTCAGGTAGAGAGCTCTGAGCTGAAACTTGCATTTCAGCTCTTAGGAAATTCACGTGGCCAGCTACCTGCAGTGGATTTAGCCTCAGCATTCTAATCTACCCAATGGGGATTATGTCAAAAGGGGATTTTTTAATAATATTTTTAAAAACAGCTATCTTTTATTAGCTGTTTATTCTGTGATGGGCACTATGCTAGGGCCTCTGGCTTATACCGCCTTTGATTTTCAGGAACCTTCAAGGTAAGAATAATTGTTCCTTTGTTACAGATAAAGAAATGGGATTTCAGAGACTCTGGGTTGCCCAGCTAAGCCTGCACAGCCAGCAATGATGGAAAAAGTATTCTTAGCCAGATCTCTTTGATACTATATCACACACTCTTCTCCCACACCACCCAGTGTGATCAACCTTTTCTCTGTCCCATGGATATAATGAGAACCAAATGAGATCACAGATATATCAGTAGGGTGGGGTGGGCTATGCTGTGATTAAGAAACAGCTCCAAATCGCAGTGGCTTAAAACAGAAAACGTTTATTTCTTGCTCTCACTGTACATCCATCAGGAGTCAGCAGGGCATTTCTGTGCACCATAATCATTTAGGGACCTAGATGGAGTGGCCGCCATCCTGAGTATCACTCAAGGGAAGCAGGGCCAAATCATGCAAGCACATTGAAAGTTTCTGCTCAATTAAATGAGGTGAACATCACAACTATCCATATTCCATTAAGCAAAGCAAGTTCTGACCAAACCCAAAGTCAATGGGGTGGGAAACATAGCAAGGGCAGAGAGGAAACAGTAATTGTGAACAAATAATTAATCTACATAGAAGACCATGGATGTAAAGAATGCTTTGGAAGGTACTCAAGTGAAACAGCATGAAGTATGCCTTCACCCATGGAGACATGGTGTCGGTCCCGTGGCTCCAAGCTGAGCTTCCACATCTGCAAAGCCATGGATATCTCCTCTGTTATCAGGAATCTAATTATTACTCTCGTTTCTGCTCAATTATTAAAGACAAGGCAGTGAAGAGCTATGGAAAAAGAGGAAAGTCTGTTTTGCAGCAACGACAAACCATATTTCATATGCATAAAGGGGAGAAATAAAAGAGCATTGCTTTTACTCTTATAATTGCAATTTCCTGCTCGTTTCCTTTTCAAATTAGTGAATATAATTGTTTGGTAATAAAATATCAGCATAATATATTAGAGGCAGAGAACAGACGGGCTTAAGGGACAGTTGCCAAGAACAGGAGAGAGACAAAAATGAACAGACTGAGAGTCTACGGTCCTTGTGGGTCTTTCATAGGATGTGTGCCGGACAATTTCCTGGTCCTCTTGTGCTCTTCCCTCTTGACTCTTGCCTGAAGCAAATGAACGGTCCAGTCAAATCAGGCACCCAGGGGCGCCTGGGTGGCTTAGTCAGTTAAGCGTCCGACTTTCGCTTAGGTCATGATCTCGCGGTTTGTGGGTTCAAGCCTCGCGTCGGGCTCTGTGCTGACTGCCAGCTCAGAGCCTGGAGCCTGTTTCAGTCTGTGACTCCCTCTCTCTCTGACCCTCCCCTGCTCATGTTGTCTCTCTCTCTCTCTACTAGAAATAAATAAAACATTTAAAAAAAAAAAGTAAAAAAGAAAAAAAATCAGTATCCCCAAACTAGCTTAAAGTTCCTGTTAGCACCAAGCTCAGACCAGATAGAGAAAGAGAAGAATAAGCATTCAGTAGTGATTGAAAGACTGTGGCATAGAACCACAACTTTGAGAACACACTTGGACTTAATACCATCTCCACCACCCACTGGCTGTGCCACCTTGGGAAGATTATTAACTTTACTGAGTCTCCATTCATTTCTAAAGGAGGAATAAAAATAATATGCCTCAAGAGGCAGGTGCTCCATAAAGTGTAGGTACTCATATTTTTAGAAAATTAGAGCAGGTGGTTTAAAACCCTGCAGTAGGATCAGTGATGGACCATGGGGTTCACCTTTGACAAATATGTCAAAACTAGGAAAGACTTTCTTTGTTGTGTTCAATCCACTATTAGCTTCCCTTTCCTCCATCTTGGGCCCTTCTTCCCTGACTGCCTCATTTTTTCAAGGCTTAATCCATGTGGCTTTCAGGAATGTTACCCAATTTTTGCCATGGCTTTACCCCATAACCAAGTTGCTACCCAATAAAGAAACCTTGAAGGAGACTGTCATGGACAATAAAAGTCTCCTGCACTGGGGATAAGCTGCTGCCTCCCCCCACACTGCGAAAGCAGCCTTGGCCTTTAATGCCTGCCCTAATTGAGTGCTTGGACCCCATAGGCGAGCCCTAAATTGAGAGCCATGGGAGGTTAGAAATTATACAGTAGTTTCAGTCTGTAACCTCAGAAACCTCCAGACTGGTGGAGGGAGGAGAAGAGCCAAGTCTGCCCAGTACAGAGGTTCTATTTCTGCCGCTCTAGAGTGTGAGTGTGTAGGAAGTCACTCAATGGTGTGACTGCATAACTGCAGGGACCTCAGGGTGCCCCAGCTGCTCACATGGGGCCCCCAATCTTGGATGATAACAATTCAGTTCCTTGCACAAACAGTGGTGAAGGCAGATGCCCTGTGGGAAGCAGTCTCCATGTACCCCAGAATTTCCCTTGTTGGTTTGAAGAGGGGGAGGACACAAGTGCCCTCATGAAGAAGATCATAGTGAGGGGAAAATCCCAAATGCTGATGAAGAACTTCCCAGGTCACCCCAGAACATGCCCTTGGGGAGGCAAACTATGCCAGAGAAAAAGATCAGTGGGAAGATTTCCCAGAAAAAGCAGAAATGGAACAAATGACCCTCAGTCCCAAGTAGAGAAAGTTGGTATATACATAGAGTGAAACTTGTTGCAATAGAGAACAGAAGCTGTGGGAAGCCTGGAATTCTGTCACTCTATCCTCTAAGCCAACTAACTCAATTCAAAGCGCCCCTAGTGGTTGCTTCCTGGAAGTTTTAAAACAAATACAGTCATCCTCCTGAGGGAGAAAGGCTGTCTAACAAATTCCTTGAGAGACACCAAACCAATACCTTAAAAAAAAAAAAAAAAAAAAGGAAAACTGAGAGAAATTCCCAAAGGACGAAAGTTCTTGAGGAACATCTCTGTTCTATTGGGACTACCCCCGGAGGCTTGACCTTGTCTTTTCCAACAGAGCCTCTGGGGCCCTATCCAGGTCAGGGTGAAAGCCAGAGGTACCTTGCATCAGCTTGAACCTAGAGGTTTCCTCTCTCTTAGGCTCTCATTCAATAAACCCACAAATACTTAAGGAGGAGCTAATCCATGCCAGGAAATGCACTAGGTACTTATTAAGCACACCATAAAATTCTGGAAGTGCTGGATCCCTCAGATATATAGAATGGTGAGCCAGAGGCCCTGTCAAAGTCTTTGCCAGCATTGAATAAAGTTAATACTGTGCATTCAAGGAGCCCAGAGGCCATGACCCAGCACAGTCAGGATGCCAAAGCTTGGTGAGCTGATGAAATTTTGGATGAGATATTATTGATTCCCATTTTCTGGTGAAGTTTTCCCAGACTATGGCAGCAAAAAGGCATCTCTCCTGCTAAACTGACCACATACTCACTGTCCTCACACTCATGTGTCATTATACTGCACCATTCCAAGTAGTGAATATAGTTCTTGGATATGTGCCTCTAGTCTCTTGAGCCACTGAAGAGACTTTACTTTCTCTCACAATGCCTAGAATAGAGTCTTAAGTGATATGGTGCATAGTATATATAATCATATATTGACTATATTTATATGTTGAATGAACAATCAGGTGTCTAAATGCTTCTACAAAGTGGATGTTGTTGATCCAAGTTTATTTCTTCTACATGTACTGAGTATCTCAGGAGGCCTCTGGAATTGGCCAAAAATACATGTAAGTTAATAGGCCAAGATTTATATGCATATGGTGCTTAATATAAGTAATGTATTTCATCATCCTCAGTGCCTCCCTGCAGGATCTTCCTGGACCTGGATGCATTTTCTCAGCCAATCATTCCCAGCCAGAAGAATCCTTGAAGCTTGGCTCATCATCTCAGAGTGTTTGAATCTTGAATTACAAGTAGAAAAACAGTAAGATTGCAACAAGGCTAAAACAGAATGCTTTTGAATACACACATTTATGAGTCCACTCTGTTTCCCCCTTTCCACCACCCACCCAACCCTAACCTGAATCATAGTATTAATTGTCCATACTGTACAATTGTAACTTGGGGCTCTTTGACTTGTAACATCTCCTTCATTGCTTTTTAACTTTTTCCTAATTTAATTTTGGCTCTTTATCTAGACTCTAAGGCACTTGTGAGAGCAAAGCATGTGCAACAAGATAGAATAGATACTTCCTGCTTCATTTTTCAATATGACCCTTTTGCAGAATTTACAAAGGAAAGAAGTTGAACATGGTTTCACAACTTGCAGACCACTCAGCTCAGTCAAGGATTTAGGGAGAATAAATGCCACCTTTTCTCCCCAGGCCTATTGGGGAGGTCCTCTAATAGGACCTCTTACAGGAATCTGAAATGTAGTTCTTTCTTTTTTTTTTTTTTAAGACAGAGAGAGAACTTGCATGAACAGGGGAGAGGAGCAGAGGGAGGGAGAAGAGAGAGGGGGTGGAGAGAATCCCAAGCAGGTTCCATGCTCAGCATGGAGCCTGACATGGGCCTTGATACCACAACCCTGGGATCATGACCTGAGCCAAAATCAAAAGTCATGATTCAACCGACTGAACACCCAGGTACCCTCAGAAGACACAGAGGACTGCCACCTGACTCACACCTGAGAAAACTAAGGTGACTGAAGCCAAAAGTCTGATCCCCACCTGGAAATCCACTGGGTGAAGGCAGAGTTTACCAACTACTCCAATGGTGAAGGCTGCTTCACCAGGCCTGGACTTTACTCCTAGAAAAAATAAGAGATGCACAAGTATTTCTCATGGATCAGATGTGGGCCAGGTAGAGAGAAGCTACTTCAGGCCTTCTTGGTTCTAGTCAGTAGAGCTGCCTGAAGGAAGAAGGGTCTTGAGCAGAAAGAGGTTTGAGGCATACCACTGGATGCCCATGACAATGAAAGATGTCATAAGTGTCCAACTGGATTAGATGGGAGTCACATACAGGTCACAGCAACCTCAGGATAGAAGAAACCAGCAAGGAACCCCTAAAGATCCAAAGAGGGGCACCTGGATGGCTCAGTCAGTTGAGTGTCAAACTCTGGCTCAGGTCATGATCTCACAGTTCATGTATTTGAGCCCCGCATTGGGCTCTGTGCTGACAGCTCAGAGCCGGGAGCCTGCTTCAAATTCTGTGTCTTCCTCTCTCTCTACCCCTCCCCTGTTTATTTCTCTTTCTCTCTCTCTCTTTCTCAAAAAAAAAAAAAAAAACTTAAAAAAAAACCAACTCATAAAGATCCCAAGAAAGCACTCTCAAAAGAAATAATTACTCCTATCCATTGGCCAATACCAGAGACCATAATGACCCTAGCCAGGCAGATACTATCTACTATCTCATCCATTCACCACTCCTCCCTTCTGTGCCTCCAACCTTATGAGATCCAACAGAGCAGCTAATGACCAAGTGGGAGAGGAGAATAGTAGGGGGAGAGTCCCATAGAATGGTGCCTTGTTTCCATACCAGGCTTCCATCCTAAAGCAGCCAAGTCAGAGCAAGGAAGAGTATAGAATACAAAGTCCAGTTCAGAGTTTCAACCATCACATGAGACTAGATACACTATTTATATGCTCTAGCCTGTGTTTGTGGCCTGCAACAGTGGTCATAGGTCTATCAAGTCATCAGAAGCAGAAAAGCCTTAAGACATGCCACAGTTCTCATTGACCACAGGGGAAATTACTCCAATTTAAAAAGTTTAAATCAATGTCAGGAAACAAAAATAAAGGTCAATTTTGGTAACATCTAAATCATTCATATTCAAAATGCCATGGAACCATTTCATGTTTCACAGTTCTGGACAAAAGTCCAGCTTTTTAAAAAGTAATGGAAGTCAGGGACCAAATTAAAAATTGATAGTGAAAGCTCAGGGGATGGTCACCAGGGCTCACCCTAAGCCTCCAATCTACTCAAGAGACCACAACACCTATTGCATGGACAGTCACAAAAGGGTGGCATATATGGCAAATGAGACCAAAATTCAAGTGGATCACTGGGGAGATGAACAACAAGCCAGGATGTGGGTTAATTAGGAAAGCTAACAAAAGCCAAACAAACAAATAAACTCTCTAGTATAAATGAATTTAAAAAATTATAAAATCCAGTCATATTCTTCAATCTGAATTCTTTTAACAACAACAACTTGAACAAGGCTACAATGGGCTTCCTGCTGGCGAGGATGTGGAGAAACAGGCATCCTCTACACTGTTGGTGGGAATGTAAACTGGTGCAGCCCCTCTGGAAAACAGTGTGGAGGTTCCTCAGGAAACTAACAATAGAACTCCCCTATGACCCAGCAATAGCACTGCTAGGAATTTACCCAAGGGGTACAGGAGCACATGTACCCCAATGTTCATAGCAGCACTCTCAACAATAGCCAAAACATGGAAAGAGCCTAAGTTTCCATCAACTGATGAATGGATCAAGAAGATGGGGTTTATCTATAGGATGGAATACTACATGGCAATGAGAAACAATGAAATCTGGCCATGTGTAGCAACATGGATGGACCTTGAGGGTGTTATGCTGAGCAAAATAAGTCAGGCAGAGAAGGACAAATACCATATGTTTGCACATATAGGAGGATTAGGAGGAACTTAATAGAGGACCGTGGGGGAGAAGAAGGGGGGAAATAGTTGGGGAGAGGGAGAGAGGCAAACCATGAGAGACTCTTGAATGCTGAGAACAAACTGAGGACTGATGGGTGTGGGGGGGGAGGGGGGAGATGGGCATGGAGGGGGGCACTTGTGGGGATGAGCACTGGGTGTTATATGGAAACCAACTTGACAATAAACTATTTGTTAAAAAAAAAAAAAAAAGGCTTCAATGGGCTTCAAAGAGTTACAAACATGGTATCTCTGAGTTCCAGGGCCTCCTCAAAGGTATTTGAGGACAGGATATCTCTCCTTAATGACATGGTCCTCTGGGAAAGTCAGAGACCAGGAGAGACTATACCAGCCCTCAAGAATTATGAAATGTCGAGGAAGCAGATGGAGTTCAGATGACTATGCTCTGGTGCCTCACCATTCAAATCACCCCATAACAGCCCTGCCCTGGCAATGGGGTTTGTATTTTCCAAGCTCCAAGGGGGCTGCTCAGAAACAGAAAGGAATTCTTGTGGTCCAGGGTAGGAAACCTCTTTTTGTCCAATAGGGTCAGGAATTGTCCAATAGGGAGGAATGGGAAAGTAGATTAATTATCATCAGGAGTGTGTTGAGGAATATAGGTTGGAGCCTGATGGCTGCCCTCGCACTGGCTCCCCAGATCTGTTGATGTCGGTACCCACACAGCTGCCCTCTCACATTGGACCCTTCCTACAGGTGTGCCCCCTCCATCTGCCAAAAGGGTCCCTTCAGGATCACTGCTTTCAGTGCCCCTGAACAGTGTTCTCTGCTCTCTAATGTACATCCTAATTTTACCTTCCAAGGGTCTCAGCTAATTTGAGGAAGGGAAGGCTTATATGAATAATTTTTTTCTGATAAAATCAAGCTATGTCAACTACGGCACAGGAGGGAAATCTCCTTTAAAGACCAAAACAGCAACCAACCTAAAAACAAGGCTGTCAGAATTCTCTGCTAGTTCATTTGTTTTTAATACCACTACCACCAACAACAGCCAAGCTGACGGTTATTAAATAATTATTTTTTTCTTTTACCATTTTTCAACATTGTAAGAACCCAACCTGTAATCACAGTTAATAAGAGTAGCCTCTCCCTACTCTTAGAATTGTTTTCAAAGGGCAGCTTCTTATAATCCTTCCTCAGATACCAAATCCTCCTCACTCCCACCCCATCCAAGATTTGCTTTACACACAAGAGGAGGTGACTCACACGCTCAGGGGATTTGTTCAGTAAGTCACTAAAACTCAACTTCCCTGATACTCATGTGGGAGAAAAAGAAAAAGAAGAAAAGAGAAATGAACAAAAGGAAAAAAGGGAAGTCTGGTTATCCTGGGAACTTGAAAAGGAAATGCAATCGACTCGCTTAGAAGTTGAGGGATTCGGGAGCTCTATAACCAAATGCAAATAGACCCTCAGCAGAAAAATTGTGTGGGAGGCAATGGAGGAGTAAAGAGAGGAAAGAAGACGGAGATTTCTTTGGTACTTACCTGTATGGCATCGACTTCAAGTCGTCTTTAAGTGGAACTGACGGCATTACAAACACAATAAGCACTTCTAGACAAACTGGAATAGCAATCACTTCAGGAGCCGGGAAGCATTCACAATTTTGCTGTTGTCAACGCTTTCAGTGGCTTTAATTTTCAATGGTAAGCACAACTTCTATATAGTGTTGTCAAAACCGCAATGAAGTTATGTCATTGAATATTAAAGGCCCAGCCCGCGGAATGCCAACACACAGATTTGAATTTCATGCTCGCTCCTAAACATCAAGACAAATATGTCTAATTTCATAAAAACCTGGCCAGCCCCAGGGAGGCTGACAATCATATCTATTGTTACCCAAGTTTGCTAGAATAAAACCTGGCCCTGCTTGGTGTATGAGGCCTAAAAGAAGGAGGAAGAAGAGGAGACAGAGAACCAAGGATTATCAAGATACACAGTAAAAACTAGCTGATTTTGCATGGATTTTGACGGGGAGCAAATCTCTGCTTGCAACTCAACTGGTATCTAACTTGCTCACGTTGGACTCCACATTTGAAAGTGGTACTAAGAATTTACTCAAAAGGAATCCTTTGAGCCTAGCAAAGTAATACGCTTCACCTCCAAAGAAATGTGTACTGATCATTTCCTACCATATGTTGGTTTGTCCTAAACACAACAGGCAATGCACTAGGGTGCAGGAGTGATCAGACCAGTTGTAATGGAGATGGGTTTTAGGAACCATTGGGAACTAAGGTTTAAGAGGTACAGGGGAAAAAGGTGGGAAAGATCTCTACTGGAGATTTTTCAACAAGTATGTTAAATGTGGTATTCAAAGAAAATTAATTCGAAGATTTGCAGAAGCTCAGTTTTCTTTAAAAGAAGAAAAAGCTGGCAATGAAATGTAGTGGGTCATTTATGTAGGAAGAACAGTGATAAGGTGGTTGGTAGAATAGGCTGCCCCTGATCTTAATATTCATTTCAAAAGGTAGATCTTTTGTAATCCCTCCTAGATATTAACCCCACCCCCACCCTGCTGCCACCCACACTTAAGATCCACCTCACATTTGGAAGAAAAATATCAGTTAGAAAATCTAACACTCAGAGGTTCAGATGAAATCCCTGAGCCTCAGTAATCCATTTTTGCATCATGGTATTTTAAGATTTAAAAGTGTTGTCGCAGCCTATATCTCACTGGATCCTATGAAGAAGGTGCACTGATGCTACTAATTTGATAATCATTTTCCACAGCCCCTCTTAAAGGTGCCCAATGTGATATCCAGAGGATCTATAACTTGCCCAAGAGAATACATTGATTTGCTTAAGTTAGATCCCAGGAACTCTGATCCCACCACTGATCATTATCTCACTTCATTTTTCCCTCAGACTTCAGATGGAGTTCCTGTGTCTCCTTCTTCCACAAAGCTCATACCCTGATCCAGCTGAGAGACATGCAAAAGAAACCCCAATTTAAATAAAACATGTCTATTTTGTGAGGACATGGGTCTTGGTTAAGACATGATAAAGAGGAAAGTGCTTAGTGTCCATGGAGAATGAATGGGGTAAGTCCTTCTTCCCACATTTCACAAGACCATGTGGAAAGGCACACTCCTCTCCACAAGCTAGGAAAGACAAGGCATAGTGAGTGATGCACTGCAGAAATAGTGGGCAAAAAGTAGGCAAAAACACAGAAAAACACAGCACCTTTCTGTAACATCTTTCTTATAGCATTTATAGCCAGGATTACATCATCTAGTCATTGATTAATTTCATTTTGACCTCTTATAAAAGGCAAGAACAGGGCACTGCTTTGTTGTATTTTCCAAAGCAATGATTTCCAGTTTTTTTTAATGCATTAGACACATGTAGGGTGGTAAGCATTTGTCAAATATGCAGATTCTGGGAAGATTAAATTCCAATAAGTCTCATCCAGAAGCTCTGGACCAGTGTCTAGTGAGTATATATAAGAAATTAGATGGCTGGGTCATGGAATGGATACTGGGAAACTTGCAGGAGGTAAGAAGTATGCCTGGAAAGGAGAAGGAAGCAGATCTGTAAGGGCCCTTCATTTTATGCCAAGGCATTTGGACTCTGTCCTGAAGACAGTGGCAACCTCAGTAGGATTTTAAGCATTTTAGATAAGGTCATAATTGTTAGGAAAATTATTTTGGCTGCAAGGTAAAATTGGATCAAGGTAGGTAAACCTGGAAACAAATAAAACAGTTAAGAATCAAACCCCACATGAGTCTCTGACCTGAGGCAGCTCTGAAGAAAACAAAAAAACAGGCAGCTCTGAGAAACAACCAGAATATCCAGATCCTTGCTGCTGGACTGGAATAAGGAGGTGAGGAAAGAGAAGTCTGGAATGACTTCTAGGTTTGTGTTTGGATGACTGGGTGGATAATAATAGATGTTTATTAAGCATTGGCTATAGTCTAGGTTCTATTTCAATGTGGAGGTAGAACAAAGTATGATAAATTACCCATTTAGGAAACAGTAGCCCCAAGATTCAAATGTTGAAACCCAAAGCAACTGGGTCTAGAGTCCATGCTTCTAACCACTGCATCCGCTTACTCCATTACTCAGAAAGAGGAGTCTGAGTTTAGGAGTTGAGTTTGGAAAGGAGAAAAGGAAGAGCAGAGAGTAAAAGAGATATAGACAGTGGTTAGAGAAAGCAGAGGAGACATCAGAGAAAGGGGAGCCTGGAGATGACAAGAGGAAAGATGCTTCCCAAGACCCCACAGGAAGAACAACATCAATGCCATATGCTGCAGAAAGCAAGATGAGAACCATAAAAGTCCTTTGGATTCAGCCATCTGGAGGCCATTGGAGAATTCATGTGTATTTCTGTAAATTGGTATGGGGCAATCACAGGGGTGTAGGTGACAGGGAAGTGATGAGAGAGGACAATCCCCAGAGTATAGGCAATATAAGGGAAGAGAGGCAAACTATTCACATGATGAGCATACATACACAGCAAAACATGGAAGAAGCTAGTCAAGGAATGACAGAGAAGACAGTGAGAACATCTGAGGGGTATGGGGAGGTGAGTGAGTCAGAATTGGAAGAAGGCCACAAATGTCTAAAGAAGGATGAGAAGGGTCTGCAATGACAATCTTCAGGAATCAGAGGATATCGTGGGCATACAAAGTGATTGCTGGGGAATGTTGAGAACCTAGTGAGGTTGTGGCTCCACCAAAGGCATGGTTGTGATGGCATGTTCTTTAGCTGTTCCTACCTGCTTGAGTATAGGTCTACAACTAGGTCTACAACTAAGGATTTGTAGGATAGTTTTGTATGGCTATACAGTTAGTTTGGATGAGAATAAAGTAGACAGATGCATTGATCTAAGAGAGTAAGTAGAATGAATAGACAAATGGGTGTGGCCACAAAAGCACATGTCCCCACCAGACCAACACAAAACAAGGAGTGAGGCAAAGCAGAAGCTCATGGCTTCTGGATTTCTAAACAGGAAATCCAAGCATGAGCTAATGAAGAGTTGTGAAGAGCCTTTAAGTGCGGGCAGCTGTGCCCTAGGAAACCTAAACTCCATGGCTAAGCCCTAGATCTGAGCCCAGGGCAGTCCAGCCCACTGGAGCCCAGGGTCTTAGGGACAATCATGTGGCATGGGCAGCCTGTTCCTAACTCCCATCAGTTGGGCAGTCATTACTTCAGGATATAGTACTGTCATTTATGTTCTCATTTCTCTTTTCCTCTTCCTCAGTGTATCTGAATTTCTTTCCTTTAAGGTGCAGGTCAAATTTTGCTTTCTTAATGAAATCTCTCATGCCCCAAAGCCTGACACATATTAAGTGCTCAATAAATAATAACTGTCCTATTTTCATGATCACCATGGATATTGTTTTGATGGTATTTGTTTTCTTATATCCCCACCCAATCTGTGGACTTCCGTTAAGCAATGAACACACCTCCTCATTTCAATGCCCCCATTACTACTACCTCAGAGTCACAGTAGTTCCCCAGTTGGTAGATGATCTTTACCCCCAACTCTAAGGGTAACTGTGCTTGAAGTCACCTAAGCAAACTGTCACGCAAAAAAAGGTAAGGATAGAAACCTTGAGTGATATGACAATAGGGAGCCCCAGTACCACCATTCAAATCCTGCCCTTGCCTTCAGAGAGAATTGTTCATTGGTATATAGTGATGGCCCAGCAGGAAATGGAAGACACCAATTCTGGGGTTTTAAAAAGAATTTAGACTAGGATCAGGTTTAAAGCAGCCAATGAAAGATGTCAAGACACCAAAAGATTACAACCTCAGGGACCTGAGGGGACAGAATATCAAGGACGTGATGTTACCAGAACCTCGTAGGAGCCACAGTCCTGGAGGAGGGCTGCCTGGCGGGTAGTGTGGAGACATAGATACAGCCAGAGCTGTTGCCCAAAGCAAGGGAAGAACAGAGTAGAATCATCCTGACTTTGCTTTCTCCACCACCCCAGCATCCTGCCAGTGACTCCCATTGCTGATTTCAAACAGAGGGCTGCATGGGAGCCCAAGGGAGGTAATTTGCAGAGGTCAACATCCCAGGGCAATAAGCAGGATAGTAAAGGCATAAATGGATGTGTTGGGGGTGGCCGATGGAGTGTAATCTATACAATAAGCAAAGATAAAGAGCCAAGTGAGGGGATGTGTGCAACATATCCATCATAAAAAGAGTTAATATTCTCAGAAAAGGCTGGACACCTAACTGGTAGGAGATAATTACTGCCGAATAAGTGTTTGCTTAATAGTTGTTGGGGACACACTAGGAAGACCAAGTAGAGCCCATCTGGGCAGAGTAGGAGCAGAGCCGGTAAGATGTGGGAATTTCATGATCCTATGTCTAATTGCAAATTAAGGGATGATCATGAAAGCCTCTTAATCAGTCTTGGTCTTGTATCCAAAAATCACTATTACTGGCAAAAAAGGAAATAAATAAAAATAATTGAATCCTGGACTGGGGAAAGGAAGCATCCCTAACTTCTGCAGGCCTGAGATGATGAAAATGAGCAAATGTGGTAAATTAATCCATTAAAAAGAAAACCCCCTAAGAACACTGGAGGCAGTGGTCATCACTCTGGGGTCACTGGTGGCATGATGCAGGCAGTGGCCATGAAGGCTCTGACAGCGCCAAAAGAGAGACTGCTGCAGCTCACAAACCAGTGGTTGTTTTCTTCCTGGAAGGGAAAGCAGGCTGGGAAATAAGCAATGATGCGCAGGGGATTAACGGTGCAGCCCCTGCCGGGAGCAGGTGGTGGCTCAGCGGGCTGGAGAGACTGGAGTCCCATATCCCTTCCCCACAACAACTGTGAGTTTTATTAAGAGATGCTTAGATTCGATGAGAGTGGGAATTATGTGAAACTCATCTCACCACCCATTTGACTCTGTTGATTAAGTTTCTTTAAGACCCTGCGGTATGAGCACTTGGGAGGCTGATAAGAGAGAAGCCAGTCCCCAAAAGCCCCATCCCTTGGGTAGCTGGGTGACAGGACTCTAGGCACAATTTCCATCTAGACCCTGTACCATAAAGGTGATATACGGGAGGGAAGATGTTAGTAGTATAAGCTGCTTCTCTCATTACAATTGTGGTTTTATGATACAGTACATGAAGAAGTTCTCTGGAAAGACAAATATAAGGCATTATAAGGGTTAAGAAATGTATCTTTGTATGCAAATAAGATATAAAACTAAATTTTTTCTCTTTGGATTCAAATATACATATATACCCATATAATTATGTATTACTACACGCAAGAACTCTTCAATGGCACTTTCCATTTCACTCAGAGCAAAGTCTTACAGTGGCCTACAAGGTGGTCCCCACCCCCTTTTTAAACCCATCTTCCCCTGGATCACACAGTCTCACTCCAGCCATGCAAACTCCTCGCTATTCTTTAAACACACCACACTGGGTACCTGGGTGATTTAGTCAGTTAAGCGTCCAAGTCTTGATTTCAGCTCATGAAGGCTGCCCTGACAGCTCTAGTGAATATTGCCTTTCCTCCCAACCACCCCCCCAGTTTCTATATCCCTTACAGAGCTCTGCTTTTCTTTTATTTCCACAGCACACAACATTCTATCATACTATTTAGTTTCCTTGTTAAATTATTTTTGTTGTTTCCTTCTCTATAATGTAAGTTCTGCAAAGACAATGACCAGCACCTTGTTCACACTTAGAACAATGCCTGGAACACAGAAGGCAGTAAATAGGTATTTGTAGAATGAATGAATAAATGATCTACCACGTGCCAGACCTTAATTACAAGTCTTCACTCCATTTGTTCCCAGCATAACTCTTGTCACAAAATAATGCTTCATAAAGGGTAATCAATGATGTCACTTATTCAACAAACATTTATTGAGAGACTGTTTTACCTAAAACATCATGGTAGATGCTAAGAAATATAGGATGTCCAATCTTCTCTCACAAAATTATTGCGTAGGTGGGGATATGATTGGTATCATAGTGTTGCCCAATATCCAGACACCTGGACAACTGTGCTTATCAACTCCCTTGCAGATATATGGTTGTGTGACTAACTGGCCAATGAAATGTGAGTTGGAATGACATCCATCAGAACCAGGATGAGTCAGTGAAAAGTACTATCTACCCCTATGACAGTGACCAAAGGGACCCTGTGCTCTAGGGTACAATTACCGGATGGAGGAAACCCATTCAGTTTAGATTTTAAACAAAAACATGAAATTCTGTAGTGCTGAGCCACTGGCATTTGGGGAATCTTTTGTTCCTGCATAGATAACTTCTCCCTTCCTGATTAGCATTGGGTGTAGGGGGCACCATGAAATTGATAAGAATGGTAAGAACAGAATGAATAGATTTCATGAAGCTGGATGTGACAAGTGGCCGGTAATTGGTACACCCATTGAAGTATCTGTTTCCAAATACTGAAGGACCACTGGGTGAACTGAATGAAAGAACAGAGAGCATTGTAAGGATGAATGGAATTTAGCTAAGCAGGAAAAAAAAGAGAAGTTTTTAGTTGGACAAATGGCTTTCAGGAAGGTATGATGATGATGAGACACTCAATGGGTGCTCAGTCAGATATAAAGCCAGTTGAGATAATGGAGTCAGGCTGATCCACTCACTATCAGCCAAGCCTGACTTAGAATTGTCAGCACTGGGACAGGCCCCGAACAAAAGAAGCACACTTCCCCTCATGGTGCCCCACACACATTTTACAGGAGCAAATGTAGCCTAAAATTCAATTTACCCATTTTTGTTGATTTAGGATAACTGTTTAATTAGTTTTTAGCATTGCATGTTGTTTATGGTCATTGTTTCAATGGAAGTTAAAAGTGAAAAAGTTTAGCATGCCTTGATTTGTAGACAAAATAACTAACAGTTCCAGATTTCTCTCCTTTCCCCTTGCCACATTTCTGATTTAACAGTGTCTCTGACCTAGTGAATTGCCTCTAAATCATATCCCTGGGTTTCCTGAACTTCCATTGTAGGGAACTTCTCCCCTAAGACAACATGCCTCCAGCTGAGAAAACATGTTTTGTCTTGGTGTTGCAAGTGAAAGAATATCTAATAACAAATGTGATAGGCCAAAAGAACATCTGTTTTCTGGAAACGGCATAGTCCTCAATGAGGAAAAGTCCACAGAAAGCTTAAGCTGAGAAGTTCATTTCAGAGTCCACTAAGGCTGGTCCCTGAGCAAACCTAAGACTTGCCCATGAACCAAACCAAACTTGGACAGGGCTCCATGCAGAGGCCATTGCTTCTTACTGTGGGTTTATAATTAATAAACAATGGGGATTAAATATCAACCATAAGAGCAGCTGGTTGGCTCAGTCAGTAAAGTATGCGACTTTTGATCTTGGGGTCATGAGTTTGAGCCCCACATTGGGTGTAGAGATTACTAAAAAAAATTTTTTTAACTTGAAAAACAGAGATATAGATACATTTATACATACATACATAATGTCAGCCGTATGCCAGCCCCTGTGCTGGGAGGAACGGGAGATGTTAGGAGAATAGGATCTGCTCTCACATTTCTCACAGCTCTGAGTACACACAATTAATTCTCATGGAAAGGAAGCTAACAATGGCTTAACAGCAGCCATGTTATTCAGGCTCCCTTCCTGCTGCCTTCAGCATCACAGCCTGCTTGCTCAACTGCTTTCCATGGGCGAAAAAGAGGAGCAGTCTCAAAATGAACTTTATTTTGCTATTTTTTGAGAGACTGAGAGGGAAAGAGTGGCAGAGGGGCAGACGGAGAGAGAAGGAGAATCTTAAACAGGCTTCATGCTCAGCGTGGATCCCGCCACAGGGCTCAATCCCATGACCCTGGGATCATGACCTGAGCTGGAATCAAGAGTCGGACGCTCAGCAGATTGAACCACCCAGGTGCCCAAGAAACAACTTTCTGAGACAATTTAAAACATTGACAACAAATAGAAAGTAAAGATTACTTAAAGTTCTAAAATTAAGACTGGGACAAGGTTGATGCAAACATAGCATATGAAGAAATGGTCTATTTTAGGAATATTCCTATTTGTGGGAATTTAAGTTGTTAGAAGGATATACACTTTGAAAAAGAGATTTTTTTTTCCTCAAAGCCCACAAAGATTTCTCCCTCATATGGCTTCTGTCCTTGTCATTCCTAACTTCACCTACTATACTAATATAGGCCCTCTACCCAGCACATGCATGTACACACATACACACCTACATGCCAGAAGTCTAGTTCAGTGGTTAACAGCATGGATGTTGGAGCCAGACTGCCTCGGTTCAAACCTGGATTTATCATTCTTTAACTATGTGACTCTAATCAAGTTCCCAACCTCCCTCTGCCTTGGCATACTTATTTGTAAAATGGGACTAATCATGGTATTTACCACATAGGCTCTTATGGGAATCGAATGGAGTGATGTGTGTAAAATACTTAGAACAGTACCTGGCATACACTTGTACCATATATTTCTATTACAGTTCTTACTGTGTGCATTCCAATTCAATGGGCAGCCAGAGAAGACCTTGCTAGGGCTGTGGGCTGCAAGAGAGTATTTCATAGCCACCACCCCTAAGGTTGTCATAATCTGCTTGGGAACACAAGACATAGAGAGACTAACTAGAGAAAGTCCTAAGGTGTGTTTAAGGATCAGATCAGAGGGAGTAGCCACTAGTCCTGAGTAGTTGGGCTCCTAACATGTGCCCAGAGCTCAGGCCCTCCTCTCTTGCCTCACTTCCTCCTTGCCTAGTACAGTAGGCAAACATGGAAGCAAAGTCAATGCATAACAATGTCACTATACATCCCTATCACCACTTTGCTATCCCCAAGAACTCAGGCATCCCACCGTGGCCTGTGGTCTCTGAAATGCAGAAAATAGGGATTGAGAGGTGTTCCCTTCTGTTCTCTCAGCCACTGTTTCTTAAACAGTCAAGAAACCCCTCTTAGCCCAACTTGCTACGACAGCTTTGGGCTTCCAATCTGCCAGTCTGTCTCTAGAGCAAAGGCAACAACCTGAACATCAGAGGCCAGGATAGAAGTGGGAGGCACTGCCCACCATTCTGTCTACCATCCGTTATCAGAAACCCACAGCCCCCTTTATCTTGACCCAACAAGAAACCTCTCTGTCTTTGCCCTCTTCCTACGCACACTCACCTAGCCAGGACACCATGGGGCACTGTGTAAAAATACCATAGTTCTCAAATGTTTCTGTAACTCCATCCCACTGTGCTCACATTTCAAACAATGCACAATTCCAGCTGATGATCAGACAGGAAGAGAGGGCAGGGCTGGGGAGCGGCCCTTCCTGAGAAGTTCTCTCCCATCACAGCATTCACGATCCAGAGAAAGGAGGTATCAGTGGTAGCTGAACAATCAAGGAATACCTCCCAAAGGCCAAAGGAGTTAGCAGATGCTTGAGAAATGGTTCTGATTAATAACATACATGGCAGTGGTTAGAAATAGCAAGGCTATCCCAGATGTGGGAACTTGCAAGGGCAAAGGTGCAAGAGAAATCAATGTGGCATCTGTAGAGGATGGTGCTACAATTATAATGACATGTGGATCAGAGGGTAGGGGGCATAGACACACACACACATTTATTTACATTAGCAGCTTTTCACACTATGCCACATATATTATCTCATTTGATCTTCACAACTGATCTGTTGGATTGGCAGGATATGATATGATTCTTCATGTCACAAGAAAGAAATTCAAGCTCTGAGAGAGAAGCAATTTGTTTAGTCCTTTTCAAATTAGTAAGGGGGAATTTGGATTTCAAGCCACAAGTTCAGTGCATTTTCCAGAAGCCTTCTTCCCTCTCCTCTCCCTTCCCCTCCACTTCCTCTTCTTCCTCTTCCTCCCCATCCCCTTCTCCATCTCCTTCTTCCCCTCCTCTTCCTTCTTCGCTCCTCTCTTTGTCCTCCCCCTTCCTTTCCTCCCCCCTTCCTCTCTCCTTCGTCCCCCCTCTTCATAGCTATGGCTACCTCCACCTTCATTTCCACTTCTGTCTCCCTCTCAGCAGTTCTGTGCATAAAGTGAGAGAGGTAGGTCAGGCATCTAGAATGGGGTTCCCGAGTGCCAGCTGAGCCTGTATCTCCACCCAGTCTCTTGGATGAGAAATGAGTCCCCATCACTCCGACCTTTCCCTGAATGCCCTCTCCTTCCTGCTCCAGGGCTGGAACTCCATTTGCACATTCTCCCACCACTGGGGAGTAGAGTATATCTGAGGCAGAGGGGAGTCCTTCTCAGGAGACCCATATGCTGAATCATGCTGCACCAGGGACATGAGGTCCTAGTGTGAGAACAGGAAAAGGGAAAAAGAAAAGGGGGCCCTGGGGAAACAACCAATGCTGAGAGGGAGACAATGCCAGCACGGTTAGCTGGGTTGCCTGTATTCATGGATCTAAATGCACATGAGGGACTTTAACAATAAGCAAAAATGAATAGAAAAGGAATTGAATCACTGAGGAGGAAAATGTCAGGCCGTATATGTAAATGTTACTACCAGACAGTCATTCTTAGCCAATCAACTATCCTAGAGGCTGATTATACCCCAAGATTCAGGGGGCTTGAGAATGTGCTTAAGGTAGAAAAGAAAGAACCTGGTCTCTGAGGTCTTCCTCTTCAAGTGATCTTTAGAATCTTGCTTGGTTTGGGGATCCCATAGGAATCTTGGATGCTGCTTCAGACACCATCTCTCTCTCTCTCTCTCTCTCTCACACACACACACACACACACACACACACACACACGCATGCACACACACACACACACCATGAATCCCACCCAGACTCATACTCACTGACAGGACCCTGTGCTGGGAACATCTCTTCATACCAGGCCCCAGTCTCCTCCATGATGCCCCACCTGGAAAGACTCCGATAATGTCATTCCCATACCCATGACAATGGCTGAGAAAGAGGCCCCCAAGTGTTTGTCCTGGATAACATATGTATTGATGGAGAGCCATGCCTTGGTCCAAAGGAATGGGACTGCAGGACACACACCTCATCTCCTCCCACTCCCCATATGGAGGGGGGCCGAGAACTATTAGAAGCTCAGCCTTGGTTCAGCCTTCATTTGGAGTATCAGGGACAGGGACAAAGGGGTCCTAGACTTCCTGACTCTCACTCCAATTTGTACTTCACAGAGCTCAGGGCATGATGTGCTCTTCAGCAAGGGGGGCCATTTCAAAGGAAAAATAGCACCAGGAGGCTTCACCCACCAGGATGAGAAGCCCCCTTCTGTTCCTCGTCTCCATCTGGAAAGAGCCAGAATTGCTCTTTCTGACTCACCTGTTCCCTGGCACCCTTCTGAGTCTTTACATGTGGGATTCCTCAGAGCCCCTCTGGGGAGTCCTCAAAATGCTTTGGATTGGTTTCCATCTCCTGCCTTAGGAGAACAAGTGCCATACATCATTCCTCTGTGATATAAATTGATTTGTGGTTTCACCCTGCAGTGGCCTCTTGCAAACATCCAGAAATGCCCAGGTCTAGGTTTTTAAGAAACAAGTCATTCTTAACTTTTCAGAAATAAATATTATTTTCACACTCCTGTCCCACACCTAGCTTGAGATTTTCCAGATTTTTTCTTACCCCCAAACTCACCCTCTACATTTTTCTGCACTTCCCCCTCTGTGTCTCTGGGAGAGTGGTTGGTGCATAACAATGGGTGACTGCTTAGGACAGTGGAGCTGGTGCCTCTCAGGGAAGGGGATGTGAGGACACAGGTCCTCCCTCTAAAAGGAGCCAGGGTCCAGGATAATCAAAGGCATTGACAGCAGATCTTTGTGAGAAAAACCTCAGGCCAGTGGCCTACCTTGAGTCCAAAGATTTGGGTGGGAAGGATGGAACATGAGATAGAAGAATAAAAACTGTTAAGCCACATTGATCAACTGGCAACCATATGGATACAATCTAGCCCTATATATGCTTTGCTTTGGAGCCCTCATCCTATCATGGAACATTCCATGAGGATGAACTGTTTAAGGCCTGGAGGTACTTGTAGTCATAACCCCATCCCTCACATTTGATCAAACACTGTTTTAAACTTGAAATGGTGCCATTCTGGAACACACTCTTCCTTAAGACTTGTGTGTATATATTAGTCTTATCTGTAAAGAAAGCATTAGCTCCTCTAGGCCAAGGACCAAATCTCCCTGGACATTGCTGCTTTTTTTTTGTCACCAAATCCCATCCCAGTGCAGGGCCGGATATGCAAAAAGAAGGTCACACATTGTAACCATGGCAAAAGCTGCACTTGGATGCAGGAGAACCAGGCTTTAACCTTGGACCTAATCCTGTGACTTTGAAAAATTCACCTAAATTCTCTGAGCCTTTGCTTTTCACCTGTTAACTGACACTTGAGCTACTTTACTTCTTTAATGGAAAACCAACTTGAAAATGCTTAAATCAATACAAGCTATCCAAATATTAGGCACTGTAGATCCTAGCATTCACGTCCATCTTTGACAGCTTGCAAAAGACCCCCAAATCCAGGATATAACAAGAAGTCGCCACTTTGCTAGGATTTGATTTGCATTCAGGGGCCAAGGAGGCCAGGTTAGTTGTGTACCTGATGAAGGAGCCTAGCTGTGCCCAGCATCCATTGTCCTCAAGCACAGCAGGTGTCCCCAGTGTGAGGCACCCTGCACCATAATGCGGGATCTTAAGGAGTATTGGCAGGTTCTGTGTGAGTCATCTGTATATTCCTAACATGTCTTGAATTCCTCTGCTTGCCTCCACCTGCCTACCCTATCCTATCTCATCTCCTTTGGGCTGCTGCAACATCCTCCTAACTAGTTGGCTTACTTCTAGTCTTTGCCCCCTATGGTCTGTTCTTAACATAGTGGTTGCTATCCTTAAAATCATAAGATAGATCCTGTCGTTCCCTCCCCATCTGAGGGTAAGGAGTGCTCTGGCCAACTCATGGAGGGCACTGACTAAATATTTGTGGAATGAATGAGTGATTGCTGTATTGCATTTCTAGAGAGAGAGAATTATACATGACTGTGTTTTTCATGCGTTTGAGATTCACAAAGGCCTCAGGATATAATCTCACAGATGTCAAGACTCTCTCATACTACAATAGTAAATAATCCATACATATTTAATTGTATATGGAAGTGAATTGAACGACACCTAAATCCACATTTCCAGACAATGCCCAGAATAGGTGTACAAATCAATCCAGATTTGTGCATTGAAGCATGAGGTTAGTACACATGCAACCCAAGAGGTGGTGGGGGTCATGTGAGAGGGTGGGAGGGTGAGAGCCCTGGACAGGCCCTGAGAGGCCTCCTCGAGCAGGCTGGAGCTGGGCAGTGATCACTGCCTGCAGGGGAGAGGAGCAGCACTGGGTGACTTGCTAAGAGAATTCGGTGGAGTATGTTAATTTCTGTGGGACTTCAGAGGCCCCATAACTCTTGGAGATTAATAAGAATCTGGGAAGTATCTGTCTTTGCCGGCTGCTTTCATTTGCGCAGTAATAAAGCTCGCCTTTCTTGTTTAATAAAAACAATGTGGAAACAAATGGTTCTGTGCACAGTGGAACTTTAAAGAAATGAATTCAGCGGCACGGAGGGAAGTGTTTCATCACACTGCTGGCTCCCCAGGTCTAAAAACAGAAGCCATGTTTCCCTTTCCCCACCCACTTTTGCATACCCCACCCCATATTTTGGTTGTGCATCTGGACCCCTCCCTGGCGTGCCAGGCTAGTGGGTGGAATGGGAAGGGAGGGGCAAGTCCCCTGTCCCTGCTGGCCCACACCTGTTCCTTAAACAAAGGATGCCAGGGCTTGGCTCCTAAGATCCCGGTAGCTGGAAGGAGGTGGGTGGAGACCCAGTCCCAGGCTGGCAATAAATACAATGAGAAATAACCAGCTCTTCTGTAAACGGAAACCTGCCTGGGAAGAGAAACAGACTGAGAAATGGTTTAGAGATATCACTGGGAATTGGATCGCTAATGGGTCCTGGGGAAAATTCTGGGTCCCCTTGGCCATTTGTGCATTTATCATGCTCAGGTAGATGATACAAAAAGCCACACAGTCTCCATCCAACTGTCTCAGCCACAAACAGAGTCCAATCATCCACTAAACAAGCCATCATCCTGACCCCAACAGTACTTATGAAATCTCTCACCTGAGCCTGAGATCCCAGCTCCAGCCCTTGCTAGAACGTTATGTTTCCACTTTGTGGTCCTATAGGACCATGTGGAAAATGGTGCTAAGACCAGTGAAAACCACAAGATACTTCATGATGAGGTGAAAGACTAGTGGACAGCCTCCCACTGTGGGAGAACCTGGAAAATACGGGATTTATTAACTGCCTACTATGTGCCCTGCCCTGCTGGCCACCAGCCCCAGGGGAACACATGAATCACAGTAATGAATTAGAACCTCATTAAATTAGACAAGTAGGGGGTCTGGCCTATCTGCATTAATGAAGATCTGATTTATTAACTATCTTTAAAGAAATGCAGTTTTATTACTTTCAAGTATAAGCATTGATTCATATCAAGTGCCAACAAGTATTGCCAAGTGGAGGTACTGATGGCCCTGCCTTAACAAAAAGATAAGATTAATTTGTAATTAACGGCTTCCATTTGCATGGAAACAATTAATGGGCTAAAGTCCTCATAAAAACAGTGCAATCTATTAACTAGATTAATAATGCCCCCTTTACAATCTAGGATAACTTATTAGTTTTTTTCCAGAAAAGGCAAAGGTCAGAGCTCCAGGAGCCTGGGTGCTATGCTGAGCCCAGAGAAAATTATAAAGATGCCCAAGCTTGTTTGCATGGTCCCCAGCCTTCCCATCTCTTTTTTCTTCTTAGTTTCTTTCAGTTGGTAATTTATTGAGGGCAACTAAAAGAAATTTTCAAGAAAAAGTGTAGGATAATCTTTGACCCCAAGGAGCTTACAACGTGGCTGCGATGATAAGACACAGATATATTAAAATATTAGGGAGAAAATCAAATGCTCAATCAAGGCAATGCATAAGCAATAAATCCCAAGTGTGTTTGAACCCCTTAATTGTGCTGGTCACTATCGGAATCCTTTGACATGTATATGTTAATATGTAAGCAACGCTGGGAAATTAGGTATTATAGTTTCCTTTCCCATTCCACAGGTGAAGAACCAATGCTCTGAATGCTCTACATTTTGTCTATACTAACACAGCTGGTAAAACATGTAGTAACTAGTCTTCAAAATGGCCTCACAGTGTGCACACCACTGTGTGGACTAGTCTCTTGAACCTAGGCTGGGTCTAACTTGCTTTTGACCAACAAGAGTATTACAGAAGAGGTGCCATATGACATCTGTGGCTAGATTATAAGAAGCCTTACAGTATCTGTCTAGGCCTCCTAGAATACTTCCTTTGGGGAAGAAAGCAACTAATAAGAAGTCCAACTACCTTGAGACAGACATGCTGTGAGGAAGCCCAACCTGGCCACAGGGAAAAGCTATGTCAGAAAAGACTGATGCTCAGATAGTCCTCAGCTATTATGGCCATCCTCACCTGGGTACCACTCAGGTGAGTAAAGACTCCATCTTGGACATGCAGCCCAGTTGAGCCCTCAGCTGACTCCAATGCCAGCCATCATATAGGACTACAACCACAGAAGAAACCCCTACTGAGAGCCACCCAGTTGAGCCCAGCCAATCTGATAATGGCTTATTTCTTATGTTTCTCTGCAATAGATAACCAGAACTAGATGGTGATATTTGGATAAGAGTGGTCTCATGCCAGAGTTACAAGCTTAACCTCCGTGCCAGACTAGCAGTTGGGTATTATAGGCCACTGTGTGATAACTGCATGTGTCTGTCCTCCTTATCCCTCCCTCTGCCCTCAGTTGGAGAATCTCAAACAGACCTGCCCCTTCATTCCAATTCCTGTTCTCTGAGAATGGTATTCGGTCTGTGAGCATGCTTCAGAGTAGCTATAACCATGCCCAGCTTCTGTGGGCCAGCATCCATTAGATGGGTATTAAAACACAGGACAGAAGGTAACTGTACATGTCCCTAAGACCCATTTTCATGCCCTCTTTGTGGTTATTGTGAGAGTCTGTCTCGGGTGCTTCATTCAGATATATATCTCTCTGGTGTGAGTCCTAGACCCTGGTCCCTATTTTTGCTTCACATCCTATTGCCCCTCCAGATCCACACAGATTAGGCTCTTGAGTTCTGCCAGTACCTAATTTTGCTTGAGATCTATGCAGGTGTCACTTTAAACTCAGATGAAGCTGTCCAAATTCTGAATAATCCCTGGACCTTTGGTCTATATTGGTCCACCTCCTCCCCCACCCCCCCAAAATGAGTTCTTGCCTAAATAAAGCTTTGTCTTATAGCCTATTCTGGGTTTGGGGTCTTCTGGCCTCAATAATGCCAACCAGGGGCTGAGACCCATGAGCAAGGTTATACTCAAAACATTATACTGCCTCAGCCTGCCACCAAGGAATTTGCATTTTGTCAGAGTCAATCTGTTACTAATAAAATGAAGCTTCTGTTATAAAATCCCTGCCATTCTTACATTTGGACTAGCTACTTTGATGGGTCTCCTTTCAAACTCCCTGGACACCACCATGTCACTTCATCCATGTATATATACCACTGGCCTGACCTTCTGGTGGCTATCTACATCCCTGAGATTTTATTAGGATTTCCTTCTATAGCTCCAAACAAGACAGGAGTTTAATTGGAGGATAAGGCTGTAACAAAGGGAAGAAATCTTCCTCCCTCTTCCTCTCAGCTGTCCATGCCTTCCAGCCCTGAGGGCTCGGAAAGAAAGCTCCAGAGTAGAAGTCTACCTTTCGGAGATACCATGGGACAAGTAGGTACACAGCACACATGGAAGGTGACAGGTGAATTCTTGGAGACATCCCTGGCATCCTAAGCCCCACTGAGGCAAGTCACATAGCCAGGATCAGCTCTGATCTTGGAGCAGAATCCTGAGTATAAATTTAGATTCTGCTACTTCCTCACTCTGTGACTTGCTACAAGTTCTTTAACTTCTAAGAGTAGTTTCCTCCTCTGTAAAATAGGGTTATTGGTGGCTGTTACATAAAATTCAGCGAGAAAATATCTATGAAACTCTTATACATAATACTCAATAAATGATATCTGCTAGCAGTGGTAGTATATATACATAGTTTTTATATTTTTAAATCAACATGTAAGTTTGCAGTATTTGGCCCCTAATTATATCTCCAGATTTAATTCAAATGAATAAAGTAAGACACTTTTTCACATGAGATTTTATTGAATCCTCACAAGATCACTACTACAATTACACTTTCCTTAGCGTGAAAATGAGATCTGGAGAAGTGCAGTAACTGGTATCACCTCAGTCTGGCAAGTTAAAAAGTTAAGAGCAGTGACTTGGCCAAGGTGACACAGCCCCTTGAAAAGAGAAAAGTTTGAACTCTCTCTCTGAATTTGAAGTTTAACTCTAGGCCCGTGCCCTGTCACCTTGACCTTCCTAATGTAATGACTCATCTGTCAATAAACAGGCACTTGTTTGAACATCTACTTTCTACTAACCTTCTAGGAGAGACATAAGGGAAAAAGAGAAATAGCCAGGCCTTCTTCTGAGGAGTTCATGACTAGCAGGAGCAACAAGAAAAATATAAACATTATGTAATGTTTTTAAACGAATACAAAAAAAAGATTGCTATGTTTGTGCCAAGTTTAAAAAGGCCTCTAAGAGTTCCAAGAAGAGAGGATAATACCTGGGAGGTAGATATAGGGGATATATGTCAGGGTCCCTCTGGAATAGATGGAACACTCAAATGAGGAGGATTTCTTTGCAGGGGGTTCATTACAATAGGGCAGGCAGGGTAAAGAGGTCCATTGTAGGAACCCAGGGTTCACAGGAGTGAAGATGTGACCAGCTTCAGTTTAAAAAGGTGGGGACAGGAAGAAGTCACTGACACTGAAAGGGAGAGGTTTGTGTACAGCAGGCCACTGACCAGGGTAGGGACCTTACAGTGACAGGTGAGGACTTCACAGAAGGAAAGGAGGGAGGAAACAATTTGACCCCACATATTTCCCTCTCTATTAGCCCAACTAACCAGAAGCCAGAGGACTCACTCACCTGTTAAGGCAATCCATACAGGACACCATGCCAAGCAAAAGGCAGGTGAGAAGTGGATCTGGAGGCCAATGGGAGCTATGCAGCATGGGAGGCTCTGAATTTTAAGTGGAGTCTGAGTAGGTCAAGAGAGGAAGCATCCCATTGAGGGAGCCAGTGTCTACAGGCTGGACAAAGGTGTGAGACCAGTGGAAGGCAATGGATGGTAAGAATACTAACTTAGCTTGGCTACTTGGGCTTGGCTGAAGAGTAGTATTTTAATGTTCTGAATTATAGGTTAGATCATCAGAACATTCAGCATGGTGTTCAGCACACAACAAGATCTCAGTAAGTCTTTTTGATGAAATAAATCAGCACAACCATTAAATACTTGAGAATCTGGGATTCCACGAAGGAAAGCCCTCTCTAGATCCTACATGTGAAGAGGAGCTCTTGTAGGTAAACTGGGGGAACAGGTTTCATACCTTTTCCTCTTCCTCTTCCTGGTCTTTGTATGTGGAATCACTGTCCCACTGAGCAGATATAGCCTATGGAGGCCCAAGAAAGCCACACTACCTTCAAAGAGAGTCTAGGCCTTTCCCCCCACTTTTATCTTGAGCACTAACCTAAGACATTTCTATTACTGCAGGGAGGATGTTTAGGTGGTGGAGGGTTCAGTAGGGCAGAAAAAGCAAGGAGGGAGCCAAGCAAAGAGATAGTCTCTAGACCACAATATGAAGGTGTGTTGCTATGGCAGGCCTTCTGCCTCCCAACACAGGTCCAAGGGTTTTCAACTCTCCAAGCCCCAAAGTAACACTCGGTTAGGACCGATACTTTCCAGGAACAATGTAACAACATAGGGAAATCCTACTTCATTCATGTTTTAGTCACCACGGAAAACTTGCAGTGATATGGCCATTAGATGCTCATAGAATAAACAGAGTAGTAAGGAAGGAAGGAAGTAGGGATGAAAAGAATTGGGGGCGGGGGGGCGGTGAGGATAGCTTTACTATTCCTTGTGTCTCTCTAGAACAACACAAGGTACTGTTGAAAAGACAGGAAAAGAAGGCGCAGTCCAGTTGGGAGACAAGACTGTATCATAAGGCATTAACCAAGTAGGACCATTCAATGGTTGAATAACATGGCTGAGTAACATGGAACCGATCACAAATGTAAAAACAAACAAACAAAAAAAAGATGAACACATGGAAAGCACAGGTAACAAAAGTGTGGGTCTGGGTGGCTCAAAAGGTTGGTTTAATTTTAGTAGAATAAGTGGATGCAGGAAGGTTTCTCAGGTAAAGGGAACAGCTTAGATGAAAGCAAGGAGGTCAGAACAAACAAGGCATGGGTCCAGAGCATATGCTCCCAATTCATATTAACAAATATTGACACATACACACCCTGTACTGCCTAAGGCACAGGATTGAAGATTAGAGAGTCCGTGAACTCCAGAAGCTGCCCAGTTGTTTCCAGCTCTGAGAATCTAGGAGTGGGAAGAAACTGGCCAGGTCAAACAAAAATTCTTTTCAGAGAATCCTAGATAGCTGGTAGGCTGCCTTCTGCTCAGACATCCCCATGTAGGAGATGACAAAAGGTCATCTGGGTCCTTTCTTGGATGATTTTCATTGCTTAAAAGTTTACTGTATAGTAACTTAAATCCTCCCCCTTGTTCCCACAAAATGTTGCTCTTGTTATCATAATCATCAATATTATGAACATTCCTCTGTTTCGCCACGCCAAGTCCTCTCTCTGGGCTTTTTCCCGGGACACCATGGGACTGTGCGAGAGAGCTGGGGCCACCATCTTGTGAGGATGGCTCCTATTCCTTCTCAGGTGCAGGGACCCCAGATCAGGCCACAACTTGCCCCCAGCCCCCTGGCCTCTCTGCTTTGGTCACAGAAGAAAGCCCATCTACAGTCTGGTAATACCACACATGTTTCTGGACATTAAATGGCCAGAACTGTCAGAAGAAATGTCAAATAGAATATCGTGGAGCCCCCAACTGCTCTCTTTCCCATCTTGCTGACACACCCTTTGAAAGCTGTGGGAAGCAGAAAATTGCTCATCTTCTTTTAATCAAGGACACTTTTTAAGATGCTTAAGTACAATACTATTTAAAAATGGGCAGCTTTATATAAAGGAAAGGAGAAAAAGTACAGCAGCAATGTACAGTATATCAGATTGAATTAGTTTTTCATGCCACAACATGTAAACAAATCTGTTTAATTAGAACACCTTGTTTTTATTGCACTCTGAGCCATTTTTCAATGATGAAGAGAAAATAAGACCATGGGGAAGGGAATCTGAAATTTCTCAGGGAACTCCAGGGATCTTCTCTACTTTCCCTAATGACCCAGCTCCTGGGGTGTTCCCTTACATTCCCCATTGGTGACTCTTGGCACCCCCTTTCTCACTCAGCCCCTTCCCCCAGAGGCCTTCAAAATAACCTCCATTTGCAGAGATTTCAGATTTTATCCACAGAGGGAAGATGAGATATGGTCTCCTATATGATGATAACGTGGACCTCCAGGAAATGGAGAGAGGGAAATGCTCAAGGACCCCAAGGCTCCAATAGCAGCTGGCAGAGGAGAGCAAGATCTGGGTTGGAGTCCAGCATCTTGTTCTGAATCTGGCACTGGGGGTGGGCTATGGAGTTGGCCCCCCGGCTCCAGCCTCTGTCTCCTCATTTATGTAAGGGAGAGCCTGGCCGAGAGCCCCTGACAACCCCCACACTCAGGGATTCAGACTCATGCCTTGGACCTCATACCACCATACACATCCTCCTGGTTCACAGAGGCTTCAATCAAGGGAGCTGAGAAGGATCTATAGAAAGCAGCTGCGTGCTCTTCAGCCAGCCTGCTCAGAGCCCTGAGGATGCCCTGATCTCCCTGGACTGTCTGCTGCAGTTCTCTCCTCCCCAAAATGCATACTTTCCCCTCCTTACATACACCCCTGTTTCCACCCACCCCCCCAACTGCATTCACACCTGCACGGGTGTGAGTGTTTGTATTTTTGGTTTCTGGTTAGTTTCCGAACAAGCAGAAGATTTAAGCTTCTAATCCATCTGTTGGGTGCAAAGCATAATATATTCTGGGAGTGGATTAGGGGACTAAATTTGGGAAATGTGTTGTCAAAATGTGGTTTTGCAATGCAAGCTTATTGATGAGGGTGTCATTTGGAGTCTGAAGGCCTTTTGGGAGTTGCTGTGTGAGGAGGGGTGAGACTGGGGGAGCAACAGGTGCACACAACTCGACCTCCACAGAATATGGAGGTGGAAAACTTTCTTTTGGGATACCAAATCACTCCTTTCTGGGTTCTCCCCCATCCCTTGCTTCTTCTCTCCTACAGCAGGATGATACAACTTTCAGGATCCTCCCTTCCACAGAACCACTCTCGGGACACTGACATATATTTATTCACAGTCAGGAGTGATAGATATTAAAAGATAAAAATCTCAATTCCTTTCTGGAATGTGTGCATTTTAATGATGTTCAGAGTCTTATGTTATCATAGTGGAGATGTAGGCACCCTCTTGCACATTTGAAGTGGTGGAAAGATGGCTTCTGTTTGTCTTCTTCCCGACACCACCCCCTGCATCTATCCCTTGTGTCCCAGGCCTCAAATGGGGGTAGAGGGAGTGCATAGTCTAGAATGCAGAAGTCAGCTGCAGACTTGGAACAGTTAAACAGCAGCTTTAGGATTCCAAAGCAAGAGAGTTATGGGGTGGAGACAGGCAGGGAGGAAGCAATGAGAGACATCACTCACCCATCCAGGCTGGGCTGGGTACATCACAGAAAGGTGATAGGGTCCTTAGAGAATATCTATAGCAATGTAGGAAGACCATCCACAGCATCCCTGACCAGTAACCACCAGCCTCTGATATATTGTCTCCGGCAAGGGGGCGCTCACTACCCGTCAGAGAGGCTGTCTACCACGCACCAGGTAGAGCCTGACTAGGTAGAGGAGAAAAGACTGACCCCTAATACGTCGGTAGATCAGGAACACCACATTCCAGCCTCCATTTGATATACAAGGTTGGAATGAAATCTCCCCTTCAGACCCACTGTCCTTTTTCCAGATTACTTGAAGATGGGGCTGAAACCTCTTCCAATTCATAAGCTTTACTCCTAACTGATCCCTGTCATCCCCCATCTGAGAATTGTCAAGTATTAATCGATCCACTACCCTGCTCCTGAAAGAGGCTAAGTGCCCTGGAGCATGTGAGAAGTACAGTCCTTGGCTTTGGAAAGTTCATAACCCATGTGGGTCTGGAGGAAAAACAGCATGTAGGACATTGAGAATGATTTCAAACAGGGCAAGGAGATCATAGGAAGGCTAGAGGATGGGATCTGGATGTCAGCTAAGTAAAATTAAAGAAAAAAAAGTAAGATCCTTTAGTGGGAAGCTGCAAACACGGGAGAGAGCTCACTCCTCCCAATAACACCGCCTCCATCTTGCTTCTGAACAGGACAGTGTTCATCTGATCCACTTCTCATTAACATCTCCAAAGTTGTCAAGCTTCGTTAACTCTTTCTCTCATGGTTGGACCCAGCTTATCTCAATACTACCTCGGTGTTTTAAAACAGAGTTTGTCCCTACTGCCTCATGAACTGAGGTCAGGGAGTCCAGTTTTCTTTTCTTATGGTCCTGTCCATGCAACAAAGGAAACCCAGGAAATGGCTCAGGGTTCCATATTTAGAAAATGAAAAATGCCCTGGTACTTCTGTGCCCTGAGTGGAGGGATAACAGAAAACAAGAGAGGAAATACTAATGCTGATGGTGGCACTGAAACCACCAATGGGATTTGATGCAATAATCTGACAAGAGAGAATCTTAATAACATAATGAACATCCCTGGGGGGTAAGGAACACCAGGAGTAAAAAGCCGGAAATGCCTGAGCAGTTCCTTTGGCGGTTTCCATATCACTATCCTTTCTCCTATTGTCTTCTGCATTATCAGTTTTTCAGTCTCTACTGGATTATTACCGCCCACACAGAAACATGTCATTATGTCTGCCATTAAAACTCTCTTGACCCCATGTTTCTCTAAGTACTGACCCATTTCTTTGTTCAACTCTGTACTCTATTCTCTTTCAAATTCCTCTCATCACTTTCTCTCTTAAACTCCAGTCTACCTTCTATAAACACCTCTCAATCAAAACTCTCTTGCCATGATCTCTAATGACCTCCACGTTGTTGTATCCACCCATCAATTCCCAATGCTTGCCTTATCTGCAGCATCTGTCCACCTCCCCTGACTGCCCACCTCCCAGGACTGCACATTTTCTCTACATGTTGAGTGCTCTGAGGCACCTCATTGATCCTTTTTACCAAAACTCACCCTGCTGCTGATATAACCAGGCCCCTGACTTCCAACACTGTTATGAGCTCAGTGACTCCCAAGTTTGTCACTCCAGTCTGGATTTTGCTCTTGATTTCTAGACACATGTCTCCCACTGCCTCTGTAATAATCTTCACTTGAATGTCTACAAACTCCCTCAAATGCAAGATGTCCCAAACTGAACACTTAATTTTTCCCACCCCACTGCTATTCTACCCACAACCTTTCCTATCCCAGTTATTCAAGTGAAAAAATCATGGAGTTGACCTTGACTCCTCTTTTTCTGTCACACCCACATCTAATCTGCCAGCAGATTCTATTGGCTCTACTTTCAAAACATATCTAAATTCCAGATATTCCTATTCATCACCTCTGCTGTCACCACCCAAGCCAAGTTGAGGCTTTACTACCTCCTTCCTTGAGTGTTCTCACAGCCTCCCTGCCTTTTTGGAGGTATTCTCTTTTTTTAATTTATTTATTTAAATTCAAGTTATTTAACATGCAGTATAGTATTGGTTTCAGGAGTAGAACCCAGTGATTCATCACTTACATAAAACCATCACTTTCTGCCAAGTCTTCACTCTCACTTTCTCAAGAAGGCCCACCTGGCCATGCTATTTAACCCTGCAACCTTCCGCCCTTAGCATCACACCCAACCCTCTTGCTCTCCTCTACATACTTTCATAGCATCAACATACTGTATCATGTACTTATCTTCATGTTGTGCATGCATATCTCTTCCTCTCCTGAAATATAAGCTCCACATGGACAGGAATCTTTGTCTGTTTCATTCTCAAATGTATCACAAGAACCCAGGGCAGTGCCTGGCACATAGATGTTCAATAAATGAGTAAACTTCCCTTTTCCCATACACAGCATGCTCTACCTACTTCTTCCAGGTAAGGTCTCTATGAATCTTTCTCTTTGGGATAACAAATATCTGCATTTCTGACAAATATTTATTTATAAAAGATATAGTACTTGCAATTTATGTACTGCTTACCAGTGCTACTATCCACCTGTAAAACGCTCACAGTATACCAGGCAAGAATCTTAACAAGGACCATCTTTTTACATTTTTCCAATAGTTCCGTAAGGTAGTATGATAAAATGCATAGCTGGATCCAGTATTTCACCCCCTTCCCACCTGCAGCACCCATACCATTGGGTAGCCCTTCTGATAAACATGGTGTATTTCCTCTCCCCTAAACTTAGAGTGTGGCCATGTGACTTGTGTTGGCCAATGATATATGAGCAAAAATGACAGCATCAAGTTCCAAATCTAGGTTCTAAAAAAGGCCCTGGCCTTGCATGTTTCCTCTTGTCATTTCTGTCATCCCAGTGAGAATACACCTAGGCTGGCCCGCTGGTATTACAGAAATACAAGAGACATGAGCCACCTGAGTGAAACCCAGACTAGATCAGACCCTTGGACACATAACCAGTAAACATGGTTGTTGCTTTTAAACCTCTGAGCTTTGGGGTAGTTTGTCACACAGTAATAGTTAAGTGATAGAAGTATTCCCACATTTCTCATTTTAGACATGAGGAAAATGAGGTTTAACGAAGGTAAATAACCCACCCAAGATCTCATGGCTGGTGAGCAGTGAAGCCAGGTTCTCCCTGAGGCCTTCTGATTCTAGAGCCTGTGCGTTAACCACTAGGCAACATCACCAACCCCTTTCTTGCCTTCCCTGTTCTTCTGGGCCGCACACCACTTGGACATACTCTGAATTCCTCTCCGAATATATTTACCAATTCATTCATTCATTCATTCATTCATTCACACTTCAAAACAATAAAGTAAAAGTTGATTGAGCATCACATTAACTTGAAAGGTGCTGGAAATGCTGAAATAGAACTCAAGCAATGTAAAATAGGAATGTATCAAAAAGGGAGAAAACACACAAAGACTGTAGCTGGAGAGAGATGTGCCCAAATGAAACTGAGAACAATAACAATGAGAGTGTGCTAGTGACAGCTGCTGGAAATGTTCCCAGAATGTGGACCCTGCTATGGTTCGGAACGTCCAGCTTTAGGACAAGGTGCTTGAGGGAACTGGACAATTTCTATCCTGGGTGCTGTGTAGAGCACGACCCTCCCCCCCCCCCGCTTACAGATACTCCTTAACCCCCATGACCTTTCACCTCTCTCTCTTCTCAGAGTAGGATAAGAGACCTAGTATTATTAGTCACTGCCACTCAATGTTAAAAATAGACAAGCCATTTTCAGTCTTCATCAAAACAATATCATGATGAGTCACTTATTTTTCAGGATTGTGAATATCCAGAAAATATTAAAACACTCCCAAGACAGGCAGGCAGTTCTCATTGTAAGAAAATGCTATTCTTTATAAGGATTTGTGACTTGTCTGGTACCATATGGTTAATAAGTGGCATAATAAAACTGAGAACAGAGTATTTAAGGATGAGAAGAATCAACAGATAGAGAAGTAAAGCAGGATATTCTTTGACCTTGGGTGAGTTGGTAAACTTTTCTGAACTGCTGCTTCTCTATTAATTAAGTTGGAAATGATAATGCCTAGTTCATGAGCTGTGATGAAGTTTAGGTTAAGTTAGAAAATCAAGGGCCCAAAAAGATGTTTGGCATGAATCCTTAGGCAGATAGAGCATCATGCCATCCATTCAATAAATATTCGTTGAATGTCTACCGTGTGCCAGGTTCTATAATATCCTGGGAATACTGAGATACATAAAATGTATGGCTCTCCCTTCTGGAGCTCATGGTCAAGTAAGAGATGCAGACTAGTAAAACTTGCAGCTATGGCACAGTGAGCCATGTGCTTTGTTGATCTACATACAGGAGACAGGGGAACACTCACCAGTTTGCAGTTTCAAACTCACAGTCTCAAAGCTGGGGGCACTTGTCAAAACTTCAGAAGAGGTTTCAAATGATAATGCAAAGAACATATTCACCAGGATGTAGTCACCCTGTAACAAGATGGGAAAAACCCATTCCAAGCCTTTTAATAAAGCACCCCTGGAATGAAGACTTGCAGCCAAAGGGGAAATAAATAGTCTTGTCCTTTTAGAACTCAGCGAAACACACTGAATTGCATCCACTGGGACCTCTGACTGTCCTCATTCTGCATTAATCCCTCCTATGTATTGAATTCTCACTCCACACCCTCACATAATCCTCATAACCTCACTGTGAAATGAATGCTGTTATTTATCCCCTTTTCACAGAATAATGAACTGGTGTTTGGAAGTTCAGCAACAGCTTGGAATTGATAGCCAGGAGCCACTGGGCTGGGATTCAACCCAGGACCAGTGAACCAGCTTGGATCCTTCTCTCTTTCTTAGTAGACCTGGCTGGCGGGGCAAAGGAGCGTCGGCAGACATTTTGTAGGGTGCTCTTTCAGACCTAAGCCTATCTAGGATTGCTCAGTTACCAAGAACCACAAGACCAAATTGGGGTTATAAATATAAGTGTTGTGGGTGATCCACTCAGTTTGAGTTATTAGGGAAGACTTTGCAATAGAGTTAGGACTTCAGTTTGTGGCTGGGTAGAGAACACAAGCAACATCCATTCCGTAATTCTTTTGATAAAGATGCATGTTTCTGTGCACCGAGCTGCAGTTTATTTCTTATTCGTCTCCGTCTGTCCTCTTCCTTAGAACATCTTAGATGTGTAAAGAAAGAAAACAATTGAACTGCTTCTATTACTGTAATTACAGCATGACACTACAGTGATGGAAGAGGAAACCACCTCAGGGGCTGGGGAGAGGAGGGATAAATGCCAAGGGAGCCACCCGTGCCTGTAGGTCAGGTCGAAGGGCTTGCAAACGAAGAACAAAAGTTCTCATTACACAAGATTCTTATCTATTCCTTCTAGCAAGCCCAGCACGACCCCGACTTAGAAACTAGTTATTAGTTCATGATTCTATCTGCTCCTGGCCCTCCCTACAGGAATTATTCTCTCTTCTCAGACCTCCTATAATCCATTAACTATGCCTTTTTTTGAGGGATTTGGCACTTTCCACTTCATATGATGTTTACATATGTGCAAGTTACTACTTCTCCTCAACTTTAATCTCTGTGCAGGCAGGGTCTGTTTGGACGTGTCTTCGGGTCCCTCACAGCAGATGCACATGCCCACTGTATGCTTCATTAATGTTTATGGAAAGGATGAAGTTACAGTTCCAGCCCTTGAAAAAAAAAATCTTTTAATTCTACTGCTGCCTCCTTCAAGAATCCAGTACAAGAATTTTAGTACTGTTCTCGATTTCTACACAAGAATGTCTGGCCCTTGAAAATGTCTGTTCAAGTCTCAGGAAAGTGATCCGTTGATCAGTCAATGAACACCATGGGTAAGGCCAAACCCCTGCACTGCTTGCTCCCAGCTCCCACCCCTCTTCATCATCACGGTCCATTCCCTGCTGTCCCTTAGCACAGACCTCATCACTGTGTCCACCAGCATTTCAGATGCTCCTGACCTCAAACACTCCCCTCTTCCTTCCAACCCATACAATGCTTCTGGATTAACTTTCTGAAACTCTTCCTTTAATTATACTGAGGAAGAAACAAGCCTAGTGGTTGAACATGGAACTTTGGAAACAGTCAGACTGGACTCAGTCCCAGCCCTACCATGTATTAACCCTCAATCATCTCGTCTGGAAAATGATGATGATAATAGTACCTGCCTCCCAGATAGTGGTAAGCATTAAATGAAATATTTAGATTTCCCAGAGTACCAGCCTCCATATAAACTTTTAAGAGATGTTAAGACACAGAAAAAATAATACCTCTCTTCCCTAATCTGCAACTCTCAATGCTTACAAGGCACTTCCCTTTGCCTGGCATCCCTGTTCCCCCAGAATGTAAGTGCTCTGCTACCTCAAACTGGCCAGCCACCCTCTGCTTCAGCCAGGCTCACACCATTTCTCCAGAGACCTGGACTCTTCCCTCGACTGATCCAACAGCTGGCAAATATTTGGGAAACAATCTTTAGGAGCTCCATACTCAGAACATATTTTAAGATACAGTCCAGATTGATTCAAGAATTCAGTATTTTATATATGTGTGTGGGTGTATTGTTGTGGGTGTGAGTGTGTATGTGAACGCTAAGGAAAAACAAGATAAAATTAATCTGTTATTATTGTGGCTACAGCTTCTCATACATAAGAGCAAGAGAAAAATATATAAATAAAAAGATTACTAGATTTGACCACACAAAAGCTAAAAAACAGAACAAAACAAAAACCATATATCCTTGCATCTAAAAACACCCCACAAACAATGCTAGAAAGCAAAAAATCGAATAAGAAAAAAAATGATTTCACGATATATGCCAAACAAAAGATTAATAGTTTATAAAGAGCTGTTACTAAGCTATATGAGGAAAGTGTCAATAGAGAAATAGGCAATGTACTTAAAGTAGCAAGTCGCAGAAAAAGAAACGCAGAAGATCAAGCATTGAGAAAATGCTACCTCAATAATAATCAGATAAAATCAGAGTAAAGCCCACAGTTCCACTTTGGTCTCCCAAAAGGGGAAACTGCCCTTTGCAGCCAGTGACAGTCAGTACTGACAGCCCTGCAGATAAACAGGAACTCCCATTCTGGTGGGACGACATCGGTGCCTTGGAAGCCCCTGTGACAAGATGCACAAAAGGTGTTTCAAATGTGAATAACTTCTGACCAGTAATTCTACCTTCAGGAATCACTCCTACAAGAATAATGGGAGATAAGCACCAAGATTTCTGCATAAAGATTTTTATCACAGTGTTTCCTTCAATGGAAAAAAAAATGGAACAGCTTAAATTTCCAACAGGAAGATGTTGAAAGGAAGTGAGAGCATGTTCACAACTCAATGCTGTACAGCTACTCAAGATTATATTTTAGGGGCACCTGGATGGCTCAGTTGGTGTCAGACTTTGGTTCAGGTCATCATCTGATGATTAGTCAGTTCAAGCCCTGCGTCGGGCTCTGTGCTGACAGCTCAGAGCCTAGGGCCTGCTTCTGATTCTGTATCTCCCTCTCTCTCTGTCCCTCTCCTGCTGGTGCTCTGTCTCTCCTTGTCTCTCAAAAATAAATAAACATTAAACATTTTTTAAGTTTATATTTTAGAAGAATATTTAATAGAAAAATAGCCATAAAATATTGTAAGTAAAAAAGTCAGGTAGGATTCTAAATTTGTAGTATATTCCCAGAAAACTGGGAAGATACCATGGAAATGTTATACAGTTATCTCAGGAGGAATTACCAAGAATCATAATTTTTTTATCAGTTTTTGTCTGAGAGGGAAGGATGTTTGGGGGGGGGGATAATTATAAATTAAACATAGCCAAATGGACCCTCCCTAGGCTTCAAAGTCAGTTCAAAGTCCTACATCTTCCATGAAATATATTTTGACTACTCTGGACCTCACTGAACTACTCACCCTTCACACTCTTTCAACAATTATTATTCATGTTATACAATCACCCATTTGATCATGTTTCCTTCTATCTAATTATCGAAGGCTTGAAAGTATTAGTTCTTCAACAGGTTCATTCAGGAAGTACTGATAGCTGGATCTACCTTACCCACAGCAGACTGCATTTCCCAAGACAGTCTCAAGAATTTCTCCCATCCTACATGCTCTTCTTACATTGGCATTGACATTCTTCCTATGAAAAGGCAGGATCTATGTTTCCCTGTCCTTGAATCTGAGAAAGGCTGTGACTACAGCAGAAATAATGCCATGTGACTTTTGAGGCCAGGTCATAAAAGACAACAATGCTTCCACCCAGTTCTCTTGGGATGTTCTTTTTTAGAACCCTAGTGCCATTTGATGAGGAAGCCCATGGAGAGTCCATGAGTCGGTGTTCATCAGGCTAAAAGCTCTAGCTGAAGTTCCAGTCAACATCCAGCAACAGTCACCAATATACAAGTGAGAAAGTCTTCGTGATGACTCCAATCCCATCCATTATCTGCCTGCAAATACATGAGAGACCCTGAAAAAGAACTGCCCTAGCTGAGCCTAGTCAATCTCTAAACTTTGAGATATTATATTTTAAATCATCAAGTTTCAGGGTGATTTGTCACACAGCAATTGATAATCAGAACTTACTTATACTTCCTTTTTCCTCTGATGCCTCACTGACCACTCTGGAACACTTTTTTTTTTTTTTTTTTTTTTTGATGAGAGAAAAAGCACACAAGCAGGAGAGAGTGGCAGAGACAGAATCTTGAACATGTTCCATACTCAACAAGGAGCTCAACATGGAGCTTCTAATCTCAGTATCCTGGGATCATGACCCAAGCCAAAATCAAAAGTTGGGTGCTTAACTAACTAAGCCATCCAGGGACCCCCTCTCTGGAACACTTTAAATCCTAAATCCATTAGCCCTATAAAAAAAAATCCATGCATATTTGTTATATAAATGAATGGATGGATGGATGGATGGATGGTGGATGGATGAATGGGTGAATGAATGAATGAAAGTTCTAAATATCACTATATATTCCTTAGTTCCACACTTATGGATGCTAATGACTCTTCTTAAGAACCTTCTGACCTAAGAGAACCAGCATATTCTGAACTTTGCTTCCTTCTGCATACTTCCTTTCAATTACCCCTCCAATTCTCCAGCATGCAGAAAAGTTTCACTCACTAAAAAAGAAGAATTAGATCCACTGACTGGGTGGATCAGTCAGTTAAGCATCTGACTGTGGCTCAGGTCATGATCTCATGGTTCATGGACTGAAGCCATCATGCAGCAGGCTCTGGGCTGACAGCTTGGAGCCTGGAACCTGCTTCGAATTCTGTGTCTCTTTCTCTCTCTCTGCCTCTCCCCCACTCATGCTCTGTCTCTGTCTCTGTCTCTCTCTCTCTCTCTCTCTCCCTCAAAAGCAAATAAACATTAAAAAAAAAAAAAAAAAAAAAGAAGAGCTAATGTAGCAAGAGGACCAAAGAAAAAATTGATGGCTCTGAGCTCTCCCTTTTCTCAGGAGAAGCCACTTTCTGTGAAAAGATGAGCCCTCTTTAGCAACCAATATGTGTCAAGGATACTGCTATCCTCCTGCCCTCAGTCAGTAGGATGCCAGCTATAGAACCATAACCCCAAAGAGCAGACAGACCCCTTCAGTCCAATAGGCCTTCATTGCCAAAGCCCTGGTACATGGTGCTACCTATTTAGTGTGGTTGGAAAGGCAAAGTGTCTTCTCTGTGCTAATCCATCATTTCAGATGCCCTCATGGGGTAAGCATTTTCCCCTCCAGGCTCTTTCATTAAAGAGAATTACCCTGGGAAGGAAGCATGCATTCACAATGTGACAGCACTATTGCTACTTTGCCCTAACATTATGTAACGAATGGTTCCTAAGAGTTTGTCCATGGACTAGAGGGGTAATTGTGCACAAATGAAGCAGAGGTTTGTGAATGAGGACATCCACAGGGAAGAAAAAAAAATCAAAAGAAGAGAAGTCTAAGGGCTCCGAAATGGAGCTTCTCACCTTTCACAATCTCACTAAAATTGGTTGATTCTGCCAAGGGTTCTCTTTACTTGATGGTAACGGATTAAATTTGGTTCATCACTTATTTTTCTATGTTTTTGATAATCAATGAAATTGGGATTACCTGGGTGTCACACCCCCCCATTTACTAAACTTCAGAGAGGCCAAACTTATGCCTTGCTGTTGAGGCTGCCATCAATGCCATAAGCAGGAGTCATCTGGATCTCAAATTTTCTTTACCTTAATGCTGTCATTCCACCAGGTGGACCTAGTGACCGGGAAAGGTAAGGATCCCATGATTTAAGGATAGAAATAGGGATGTAGAAGGACTTCCTGCAAGCACAGCCGTACAATGGGATTGTCTCAGATTCTGAAGAATTTAATGACTGACTTTTCTCATTCCTCTTCTCTAGACAGTGTTTAGAACAGGAATAAGAGGATGATTGGCTTCTTCTTGTATTAACCAAAGATCTGAGCAGTTTTTGTGGCTACTAATACTAGTTTGAGTTTGTATCTCAATGTACACTGCTCTGGGCTCCCTAACCCACCAAAGCCAGTGCCATGTTGCAATATATTTGATCTACCAAGTATTTGGTTTAACAAACTGACCACAGACAAAAGGGATTTTCTTTTCCCTTTTCCTAGAGATTGATTTTTTTTCTCTGCCAATAATCTACTTGCCACACAAGAAACCAAGTTCAAGTCAAGGTCTGTCCCTTAAATGTACCAGCAAATGTCTAAAACTGAGCTCCCTGACATTGTCATCACCCTCCCTACTATCACCATTGTCACCATATGCCCACATTCTCCATCTTTCCTGTCACTGAACCAGGTTGGCCTCATTACCATCACCATCTCCATCATTAGTGCCAATTAATCATCACCATTAACATCATCAGAATAATGGCCTTTGTAAACCCCAACTGAGAAAGGCCCATTCCCATCGCCACAGGAATTTCCACATTAAGACTTCCAAGCCTGTGAGCTCTGGAATATACTAATGGAGAGAAACCGTGTTGGAAAAGACCCCTGGGAGAAGCTGGGAGGGAAAGCGTGCCCCAGTCGCCTCTCAAAATATCCAGCAAGCAGCCATCGGGGAGCATGTGTCCGTTCTTTGAACTCCCTCAAAGTACCTTTCATCTGTTCTAAATCCAGAATCATCTTTGTACAGGGCTTGCTGTTTCTGGATAAATCCTTGGCCCTTGTTCAGGCCCTGGACTGTGTCAGGATGTTCCACAGACCCCAGCAGGAAAGCACTGCTAAATGAGCCTTTCCAGCGGGACCCCTTTCTAGTGACACGGATTCCAAATCCCAGCCCAGAGCGTCTGCACTCAGCAGTACAAGGCAGCAAGCGACATCGAATTCTCATTTCAACGCCCATCTTCCTGGAGGAGGCCCCCACACCCACCACAAGAGAGTCCGCAGCTGATACTTCTTTCCTAGGGCACTCTATTTTCGGCTTCATATCATATCACGGACTCTCCTTCCCTGTGGAGCAAGCTGGCGAAACATTTTTTCCTTGCCTAAGCATTTGCTTTGTATCTGATTCAAATCTCTAACCTGAAAATGGGGAGAGCAAGCCAACAAGACACCAGGAAGAGGGCTCATAGACTGAATCTCAGTCCCAAGACTTGCTGTGTGAGATTGAGTTAATATCCTCCCCTCTCTGGTCCCCATCTCATCTCACATTGTCAGAGAAAGAGCCTTGCAGTCCCTGCTTCCCTGGTTGTGGCAGAAGACTAACTCTGCTTTCCTATGTGTATTACCCAAATTAAACACTTTCCTTTGGTATTTATTTTTTCAAAAACAAATAAATAAATAATTTCCTTTGTAGTGCCAACTAGCTGGGCATTCCACCACTTCACACTGCTGATGTCATCTATGATGTAATGAAGGCAACAGCCATCAACACTGCATCCCACAGGCTGTAGAGTCTTCAGGATCTCCTCAATGGTTCCAGAGAGTTCTCTGGCTAAAGATCAGTGCTGCATCTGTCAGACAATGCTGACAATGTCATCAAAAGTGGTGTTTCCACTGAGCTTAATATTTTTCTGCTTCTTTCTCTCTCTGGGGTGGTTCCTCAAGGACTTTGATGATCAGGGCAGAGGCAGGAGGTGCCACCTCAATCTGGGCCGGTCTATTTGGAACTATCAGGTCCCTGTAATCCTCAGACCTGACCAGTCACCTGCTGCCTTAGCAATGTCATCACCAACCTTTTTTGGAGACAAGCCCAGGGGACCAAGGACAGACATGACACTGACTTCCCCACAGTGCACCCCAGGTACACTACTTTAATCTCCTTGAGGTCAAACGTGGGCGGCATGGCAGAGGCAGCTGGCATAGGATAAACCCGGATACAGTATAACTAAAGAAAGTTGCAGGGTGGCCTCCTCGAGCCAAAAGCTGAGAGCTCCCCTGATATTTTTATATAGCCTCTACCTTTCACTGAATTTTCATTTAATGTGTCATGTAAGCCACAACTAACTGTGAGAAAACAGTGTGATTCTACTCCCATTTTACAGTGAGAAAACAGACTCTAAGTGGTGGATACCTCTTTCAAGGTGTTGGCTACCTGGAAAGCAGCCACTTTGGGACTGGACCCCAGATGTCCTAACTGCTAGGGCTAGGCTAGACTCCCCACACTTCCCACTCACTGCCCTGTGTGGAATGAACATGAGTAAATCACAAAACAAGCCTGAAGCCAGTGGAAAGGAGCAAGAAAACCATGAATGAGTTGTGAAACCTGAGTGGATCATGAAAAGTATCCATTTAAATCTGCCTCATGTTCCTACTGGGGACACTTTCACTGTAAAACACAGAAGGCCCACAGGCCACTCAGAGTCACAGACCCCACCTAAGACGTTGGTGCGGGAAGAGAAGAGGACTCAGAATAAGCTTAAAAACATCTCCATTTTGTAAGCAAGAAGAGTGATGCCCCACATGGCTACTTCAGGACTTGGAAGCAAACTGAACACCTGTTTCCCAAAGCTTTTCTCTCAGTACCTTACTCTCTCCTTTTATAAGGACATGACCTCTTCACAGTGGTAGACGCCCAGGCATTTCACTATGAGCCAGGAGAGTTGGAGAGTTGGCCCTTGGCCACAGCCACAGGCAGAGAAACGGAACAACCAGCCAACGAACTTGAGTCACTAGGACGAACGTTCTATGAAATCATCTCTTCAGCAGCCTGCCACGGTGCCTGAACTTTTACCACTAGGTAGCCAGTTCCATGGATTATGGCAATGGCACAAGGGACTACAGTCCAAATGTAAGACTGCCACAGGATTACTGACAGCCAGAGTAATTTTTAGTCAACAGTAACTTTGTATAACTTCATCAAATGACCTTGGCAAAGGGCAGGGCCCTGAAGCAGTGGAACATATATATGACAGGCATGTTTTGACAGAAAGAAGAAGGGACAGGTGGCCCCTGGCCTGAAACCTGGAGCTTCAACAAAGGAAAGCATCCTTAGTCTGGAGGCCAGCCCTGGGTACTTGGGCAGTAAAGGGATCCAGCGGAGGGGTGAAGCAAAGTGATGAAGTTATATAGATAGAAAAACTCTACCGGGCCAAGTAGTAAAAATTCATGCAAACTGGCTTTAGCATTAATAAAATGTAATTAAATTAAATAATAAAATGGAATATACTGGTGCATGAAACCCAAAAGTCAGAAGGTGTACTGGCCTAAGGCCCCACTGGCTTTCTCCTCTGCCTGCCTCTGATTTCCTCCAGGTTGGTTGCATCCTCCTCAGGCAGAGATAAGACTGCCCATGGTAGCTCTGAGCTCACATCCCCACTGCTTGGCAGCTCTTGCAGGAAAACAGCTCCTCCTTCAACGTGCAGGGATGGGCTCTGCTTGGCTAACCTCAGATCACATGCCTCCTCATTAACCAATCACTAAGCTCTGATTGGCCAACTCTAGATCATGTGCTCTCCCCACAGCTGTATTGAACCAACCACCCAGTGATTCTTCAGGCTAGTTCAGCCTCTGCAAGGTCTTCAGCCCTACCCCTTGCCTCTGTGGGCCTCTGCCACACAGTGGGGGAGGTCCTTAGAGGCCAGCACCCCCAATTAGGAATACTTCTGCCATGACTGCCTGATGCTATTCCCATAAATGCCACAGTTCTGGGCTTCAGAAGCTCCAGGGTGATGGGCCTGGTATGGGTCCAAACCGCTGAACAAGAACCCAGAGCCATCTCAGTTCTGAGCAGTACAGTTCCTCGGGAAGAGAACTCTCAAAAATGCTACCCAAAGTAGCCTTATTTGCTTGTCTATTGTTTGCTGACTTTCTTCTTTGGTATAAATATTAGCTCTGTGAGGTCAGAGGCTGAATGTTTCCTTGCTTACAGAATTCCCAGCACAGAGAATGGATAGTACTGGGCCCAAGGTATGGATTCAGTGAACTTTGTAGCTTACACCACTGAAGTGAAGTATCCCTTAGGCTGTCCTCTGAGTTTCTACCCCTCGTCAGTCTGGCACTACGGCTGCCCCTCTGGACCCCAGGGACAAACATGAACAGTCACATCCCTTCCCCTGGGTCACCCAAATGCAACAGACATATATGTAACTCTTACTTCTCCAGGCTCCAAGTGCAGAAGGACCCTGTGTTCCCTTGCCCCACACCAAGGCCTAGTTACCTTTGCTAAGATAAGCCATGGAGGTCTGCCTAAGTTGAAGAAACAGCAGCTGAAGGCAGTTCCAGGCAAGGTGTTCAAGGCCTGGCTGGTCCAGATCATTGTGGGTCTGAGTGGGGCAGGAGGAGGCCAAAAGCAACAGAATTCTGGGGCCTGCATGGAAGGAAGTCCTGCTAGTGAGAAAGGGGAGCAGGACAACAGGAAAGAGAGATGGCAAATGGCCTAAGCAAAGCTTTATTTCTCCTTCCAGCCCTCTCATTTCCTCTCCAGGAAGCCATGAGGGGTATGAGGGGAGGTGGCCACTGTCGTCTTCCTTTCTACACAGACACCTATAATCACAGGCTCCATCAAACTCCCCATCCCTGTGTGGAGGCTGCTCACCTCGGTGAGAACCTCAGCTCCAGACCAGAGTTGCCTAGCAACTCAGGGTCCTGAAAAGAAAGCAAGAAAGCAGAGGAGCCAGGCAGGGAAGGGTAGAGGGGAGTGGGCTGGCAGAGAAAGGAGACAACCAGATGTAAGCAGCCTTACGCTTAAATACAGGGCAGCTTTTCAAGTCCTTAGGGTCTCTGCATGCCTGCCCCTAGTGTCCCCTCACCCTCAGTTAGGTGCCTGATGTCCCAGCACGGGAGGTATTTTCCTTTCAAACCACTTAAGTCCCTTGAGATGCAAATCCTATGGACTGAGCTGTCCCACTTCAGTGCGGGAGGAATTTATCAGACCCTCTAGGGGAGGAGAAAAGGGGAAATGCGGAAATGCAGTTTAATCCCATTTTAATCCATCCTCTACTTTCCACTATATTCTTTATCATTCAGTCCATTCCATTCTTCTCCATTCAAAGTCTGTCTGTGGGTGTATGGCAGAGATGTCAGGTCTGGGGTGGCATCTGTGTGACACTCAGCAAGCTGCTTACTTCAATTCTATCTAAAATAATCCTCAATCATAAAGTTGTCATCAAAGTTAGGCAAAATTGTGTATTTGAGAATGCCTGCACAAAATCTGTAGACAGCACACAGTATACACTAGCTCCCCTTCCTGAAGACTGAAGTCATAATGCCATCGTCAGTGGGACCCCAAGGGTCTATACTCTCCTACTTTGTTGCAAACTAAGCAGATTCTAATTCTAGAGGTGAAATTTAACTCCAAGGCCAGAGGAATCCCTGGAACCCAACCTTGACTTCAAAACTGGGAGACTTCAATTCTTGCTTTTTAGGAATGTATCGCCCAGTGGGCAAGGCAGAATCCTAACAGCCAGGAGAGTCAGAGAACAATGCACAATGGCACGATTTTTCCTAAATCAGATCTTCCATCATCTTTATTTTTCCAACACTACTGGGACCATTTTTGCATCCAGCTGCCTTTGAAGGGTCATTTCATTATGGTTGTGCTTATGACTCAGTCCACCTATCATGGCAGTGGGAGTCAGGGCTGGGATGAAGATTTGTTTGAAATTAGGTTTCCCATTCTTTGGCTGGTGTTAGACCTCTGGACAAAAACAGGGCTTCATTTCAGATAATTGGTCCAGGGTTTAAAATCAAGATTTGACTGGCAAATGGAATTATTCTGTGAACTAATGATCTTGTGTTTTCCAACCATCCATCTATCCTGTATTTATTAAGTTGAACCCAGTTCTGTGCTAAATGTAAGGAATACATAGAAAAATGAAACTGGTCCCTGCCTGAGTTTCCTGAACAATAAAAGAACAGTAAAAAATAACACATCATTCAAATCCAGATAGAGTGGATACTTTTGGCAGAATAGGGGCAGTTCAGAGAAAGAGTTGGAGATAGTATGGTCAGGGCAGAGGGCTTGAGGCAAAGGAGACTTTTTTTTTTTGAAGTTCTCTACATCCACACAAATTGATTTTAAAAAATCACATTTGGCCTTTTCCAAATTCCGCATTCCTAGACCCAACCAAACCTTAGAAAACAGTATACCTAAGGATAGAGAGACAAGTGACAGGCAAGCAAGGACCCCAAAGTTTACAGGATATTGAAGCTGATAGAGAATTGACAGGAGAGGAAAGAAGAGGGGACAAGTGTGCCCCTGGTGTCATTCCCACAGCTACCTGTTGGGTGTCTGATTAACAGTCTCATACATCAGCTCAACCTAGAGTCTTCATTCATTGCTCTCAAATTAGAGCAGTTCTGTCCTCCATGTTCCCAAGCTTATGTAGTTTTGAGAGTGTGTGTGTGTGTGTGTGTGTACACGTGTGTGTTGGGGAAGAATATCTGTGGTTAAGGGAATGAAGAGGCACTTACAATGCGTGCAGGTGGAGTCTGAATTATGTGTGTGTATGTGTGTGTGAAACTATATGGGTTCATCATAGGAAACAGTCTGATATTAAAAATGGATAGTAAATATTAAACTGATAAATAAAGAACTAACTTGAAAGCCAGAAGTTCCTGAAAACTTTGGAAATGCCTGACAATTTTGTTTTTTCAGGGCTCCTATCTGGTTTTATTCCTGGAATTAGCATGTACAGTAGAGAGATGGTCTGAGATCAGACTCTCTTTCACTGAGCTGCCCAGAGCAACCTGTGATTATCATAACATCCCCACCATGGCTGTGGTTGTATTTCATATTTATCTCAAGTGGGCTGGTCTTCTCTACAGTGGGTGACCCACTTTGAGGGCAAGACATAAGACATGGGCATCAGAAGTATGGTCTCTGCCTGACATCTAATGCTCTGGGAAAGGTGCTCAATAGGGAAGGGACCCTGTGGGCTGCCCTCTCTGTTCCTCACTTATGTCCTAATCCGGAGGTTTCTCCTAACCTCCAGACTATAACTTTTCATTCTCCCTCCTGGCCTTTGTCTGTGCTGTGCCTTCTACCAGGAACAGTCTCCTCCCTCTTGCTCTGCCTGGGGGCCTCTGCATCCCACAACTGACCCTTCCTATACCATGGCTCACACCATGCCCTCTTCCACTCCCTCCACTGTTACTCTCTGTGCAACCCTCTTCATGGGAATTATATTGTCTTTTAATTGTTTCCATCTGAGTCTCCTCTTTTCAAATGAGGCAGGAATTACTCCCTCTTTGTCACCTACTCCCTTTCTACAGTCCTTGGCTTAGGCCTGGGCCCTTTAAAAAACCTGTTTCCATTGCATTAGCCACAGCAGCCCTGCTGGAAGACTCACAGGTGGATGGCTAGCAATGTACACTAGTGAGGGACTTTAGTGTTTACACGAAGCTACTTTCCATGAACCATAGAACTGGGGGCTCACAATGTTCCTTTGAGGAAAGCAGGAAAGGGCTTATTATCCCCATATTACAGATAAGGAAGGTGAGTTTCAGAGAGATTTGTGATTTACTCTGAAGTCATGTAGGCAGACTAGGGAATCTACCAACCCCTCTCCTCACTCCTCTCCTGCGTGTGGCCAGGGTACTTCCTTAAGGCCATTCCCATCCTCATCTCAACTGTTTGTCCTCCTCAGAGCTCAATGCCTTCCAGAGGATGGCCCTCCAGCTGCCTTTGGCCTTGAAATCCAAAACCCCACCAGCGGTGGTAAATCCTTAATCATCTTTTTACCACAGCAACACTGAAAAGAGTTTTAGAATTTTGATCACTGTGGTTAAAGGTCAATAACATGATAAGGAATTCAAATATGAATGCTTAAACGGAAATTTGAGTTAGAACAGGTAACAATCCCTTAATCCACTTGCCTCCGCAAGCACAAATGGCAGAATTTCAGCAGAAAAGAGATCACTGAGACCTGTGTTATCCTGTATGGTGGCCACCAGCCACATGGGGCTATTGAGCACTTGAGAAATGGTTGATCCCAACTGAGATGTACTTTAATTGTAAATAAATGTGGAATTTTAAAGACTTATTATGAAAAAATAATGTAAAATATCTCAGTAATCTTTTAAATTATTTTTAAAGTGTATTAATTTAAGAGAGAGAGAGAGAAAGCATGGGGGGTGAGCAGAGAGAGAGGAAAAGTGGTAATTCCAAGCAGTTTCCATGCTGTAGGTGTGAAGCCCAATGTGCAGCTCAAACCCATGAACATGAAATCATGACCTGAGCCAAAATCAAGAGTTGGACGCTCAACTATATGAGCCACCCAGGAACCCCTCGATAATTTTTATAATAATGATATGTTAAAATTAGAATACTTTAGATTGAATTTAATTTTTAAAATTAATACAATTAATTTTACCTGCTTCTTTTTTACTTTTTAAAACATGGCTAGTAGTAAATTTTATGTTACATTTGTGGCTCGCATTTGTGGCTCACATTACATTTCTATTGGACAGTGCTGATACAGACAAAAGCACTTTTCCAGTACTCTTCAAATAACTCCACGAATGTGTTTGAGGTCCCATTATCTGAAACAGTAAGAATTCAGAGCAGACCTTCTAGAAATTCCCTCCCAAAGGTGCCCCTAGCAGCCAGTTTCTCCAGCCTCCAAGGTTGCTGGAGCCTAGGTGAGCAAGCCCAGACTGAATTCCCTGAGCCAGGCTCTTGGTCTGGGCTGGGGGTCCCTCTAACCGTCTCTCTTGCTGCATATCTTGCCCTGGCCCCCAAGGGAAGACTATTAGTTAATGTTATGCCTTAGAGTTCCCCAAGCTGCTCAAGAGCACTGAGAGGCTACGCTCTCTACCAATCTATGATGTCTTCTAAGAGGTTGCTGGTGTTGACCAAAGCAAAACATATCAAAATTAAAAACTGCTTAAAGCAAGGTTAATATATTTGATTAGAGTGGAATCTGGAGCCTGTATTCAATGGGTTCTTGCAGGGAAAAGCCCCTCCCTCAAATAGTAAAACCCAAACCTCCTGAGCTGTGCTGGAAAAAGAATCCATTGATGAGCGGGAACTTCTGCCTAAGGTCCCAGGTATGCCTCCAAAGTTCATCTTTGCCATAGGAGTATAGATATTTGTACCAGCATTATGACCTAAAGATGACACCACTTCCCCTTTAAACTCTGCCCGATATGCTTAGGACAGAAATAATCACCTGTTGGCCACCCAGGACATCCTGACACACCTGGATCACCAAACAAGACTTGATTAAAGATAGAAGGATAACAGGAGGGAAGTGGGAGGAACACAAAACTATGAGGTATGCGGCCTTCTGTAAGGGGAGCTTTCTCCTAGTTCCTCAGGCTGCCTCCACTAGGTGGACACTATCATCCACCTTCCCCACCCAGAACCTGGTATCCCAGCTCCTGGGAGCACCTTGAAAAAGGCCCAGGACAATGGAGAGATACACAATTCCTCAGATACACCTGGGGCCTGTCTCCAAAGTTCTGGCCCCTATCTAAAGCTTCACTCTTCTCCATGAGCTACTCTCACATGTACATTACATGTCCCACCCAACAACGGAAAGTGTTCCTGGCCTGGACAGCATTCCCAACCTCCCATGATCACTGATTCCAGCTACTGTATGTCCAGGGCTCTCTCCCTAGGTAGAGGCCCTCTAGCTCTTTCTCTCATCCTTCCCTCCCTTTGGCAGCTTCTACATGGTCTTGCAATCTGCATATTGTAAGGTCTAAATTTAAGATACTAACTCAGACTAGTTTAAAGTCAATTAAATTGGATCAACAAATAGTAATTGTCCACCTTGTAGTAAAATTTGTCCTACTGTATACTACATGTCCTGTGTACACAGAAGCAGTTAATGCAGTCCTGCCTTCATTGAATATATAATAGTTAGAAAGATCATTCACCAATAAGCAAAACTTAATCACAACTAAAAAAATAAAATTCAAGACAACAATGGACAGCTTTTTATCTTAGACTTTAGAAGTCTTCCAGTTAATTTCTACTTCTGGTACAGCCTCTATGGCATCGTGGAAGGGTGACTGACCAGCTGAGGCTCAGAGCCAGCTCTACCACTACTGAGCTGTGGGACTCCTGGCAGAGCAGCTTCCTGTCTACCTGGGCCTCAATTTCCACTACCCTCATATTTTAAAGGTGAGGCATGGACTGGCTGAACTCTCAGAGCACTTGCAACTCTAGCCTCTTAGAAAGCTGTAATCTGCCCTAGCATCCCCACAAAGACATACGGCCACTCTTTTAGTCTTTCAGTAGTATGAACCTTACCTGCTTACAGAATTTTGGTTGCTTCAGAGTTCTCCCTAGGAGCTGATATTTCACTCTCTCCAATTTCTATCTCCAAACTGACACCAAGTGAATGAGCAGATACAAGTTGTTCTGGGTTTCAGAGAAGGCCAGAGCTTGTCAGGCTGGAGAAGTGAACAGCTAATTCAGGGAGAAGAGGAAATTTCAGTAGAGTCTTGAAAAATGGCTACTATTAGACATGCAGAAAGCAAGAGGGTGCAACACAAAAAGTACGTAAAGAATGAAAGGAAGGGCTAATCTCTGGCCTGAAAAGAGATGCAGGAAGAGAAAAAGAGAAAGAGGTTATAAAGGGGGAAAACATCGTTCTCCCATCACCCTTTTTAGTTTCCAGAAGATCAGTGCAATAATACTTATAATCATAAATATAAAATATCTAATATTTATGGAGTACTTACTACATGCTAGCCACTTTGTATTATTTTATTAAAACCTCACAACCACCTCCATGAGGTAGGAACCAAAGGATTCCCATTTCATAGGTAAAGAAATGAGATACATGGAAGGATTATTTGCACAAATGTCTTGTTCTGGCTCCAAAATTCTGCGATTCTAAAACATATCTTCCTATTAACACTGAAAAGCACCTGGAGAGTTAAGGCAATAGATGAGGATAAAATGCCTCTAGCAGATCTTCCATCCCATAAATACTTCCTCACAAAGAGAGCATCCACTTCATGCAATGCCTTGGAGCACATGCTGGTGGACACGGTGACTTCATGGGATAGAACCATCAAGTTGAAGTCAATGGTCAAGCTCTGGACAAGAAAGTGCCACCTAGAAGGGAGTTCACAATCCATCCTCCATGGGATAGTTCCCATTGGTCTCTGTTCTCAGGTCCACATCATCTCTCAAAAGGGTGGGAAAAGTCTCTGGAATTATAGCTTGTCTCCAACGACTCCATATAAACCAAAGAAGGCCACCCTCAGAGGTCACTGCTGGCCTCAGCTTGAGCAAAAGGCTTTGAATGAAACAAAACAAAACAAAAGAAGCATACAAACAACCATTTTCCATAGTGTAAAATCTCAGGACCCCCTGAAACATGAATCCACAAAGCTAAGAAAGTCTATAGATTTCAGGCTGCCCCTCACTCTGAGGGGTAGGGGGCACGTAATGATGTCATTCCATATGATTAAAAAATATTGCATAAGTAGGGCCAAGGAAAATGGAATAAAATATAAACTAAAAATAAATGGTTGAGTCAACTCATCTTTAATGCCTTTCCGTGTAACATCTATTTTGTATAATGGAATACGACTTTCATACTCCGACTGCAAATTTAACCTTGGCCACAAGTTATAATGTACATTACAATACACTTTTATTATGTTACACAGTATTGTGGTGGTTTTTTTTAATCTATTGCTAAGCCCCTAACAGTATGTCTGCGTCAGTGAAGCCCATCTGTCACAACCACAGTGGAGACATTATTATGTAAATAGTTCTAGGGCCTCCTTTTGGGGGAATTTAATATACTGTCCTAATATCCCAGCCGGAGAAAAAAATGTTTATGAAAAAAAACTTTTTTTTTTTTTTTGGTTTGTTTGTTTCGTCTGTAGAGAAAGGCTGCTTGCATTGCTGAGGTGTGTGTGTGTTTTTTTAAATAGTTCAAATCTCTTTTCTTCTCTCTTTTACTCACAGCATCTTTAAAAGCTAATGATATGGCTCCTAATAAAATAAAATAAAATACATGAGAGACTTCTTTTAAACACACCAGCTGAAGTGTAGAGCATTAATATCTTGCAGCCTAGTGCATTAGCCATCTTTTCTATATTACAGTCATATTTCAATAAACTTAGTTTTCTTAGCAGGTGCCATCTTGGATTATTTCTTTATTAGACTGAGTTATAAAATATGCAGAATGGTATGCTGAATTTTCTCTTACTTATTGCTGGTTTTAAACCTTTGCCAAAACCCATACAACTAAATCTTCCTCCTTAGAGGTGGAGAGGTAACACCTGGAAGGGGCGTGCAGGCACTTTCACTTTCAGGGATGCCAACTGGGTGGCTGAGGAGAAGAGGGCAGAAGCAAACAGAGAGTGGTTTGCAAAATGGAAGACGCAACTTCCCAGTCTTCTTAGTGCATTTTAATTAACCATGTCGGGATTTTAAGGCAGCACAAAGAAAGGGACTAATCACCAGATGCAATTGGGCTACCAGGATCTCCCAGCCCCACATCAACCATGTCCTTGCTTTTACTCACTCAGGCATTAAAAGGTTTGCTGAGCACCAGCAAGTAACTGCTTTGCGAGAAGCAAGAGAAGCAGATGACATGCTCCAATACCTCAAGGGACATCCAGTCTAGACAGGGAGAGATGACATCAGGTAGAGAACAACTTGAGGGGTGTCTTAGTCCATTAAGGCTGCTATAACAAATTACCATTAAATGGATTGTTTATAAACAACAGAAATTTATTGCCCATAGGCTAGATGTCCAAGATCAAAGTGCTAGCAGATTTGTGTCTGGTGAGAGCCGTCTTTCTGGTTCATAGACAGCCATCTTCTTGCTATGTCCTCATGTAGCAAGAGTGCTATGGGATCTCCTATAATGGCACTAATCCCATTCACGACGGCTCCACCTTCATGACCTAATCACCTTCTGAGGGCCCCACTTTCAAGTACCATCATATTGTTTGGTTTCAACATAGGAACTTGAGAGGACACAAACATTCTGTCTATAGCACAGGTAAAATGGTCACATAATTGCATGGGTGGTTCCAAATCAGGGCTGTAGGAGCTGAACAGAAGGAGCTATGGTACAGAATTCAAAAATCAAGGGAAGATTCTCAAGGCAGTAGAAGCTCAGGAGAGCCTTGAAGGAGAAGTGAGATTTAGCTGCTTAGAGTGGAAGAAAGATGCCAGCAGACATCACAACACAGAAGTACATCTCTACTTGCTCCAGGCAGGAGCAAGGGCACAGAGAAAGCACAGGAAGAAAGAGCACAGAGGAGATGACAAAGAGGCACATGGGGTCAGGGCAGTAGGTTCCTGGTGGGATCAAGCCAGGTCTGAAAATCAGGTGAGGTGAATCCACTGGGTATATTTCATGAGGGGCTAAGCATCTTCTTGGCAAAAAAACCCAAAAAAACCCTCTTAAAATAAATAAGAATCAGGAAGCCAAGCTTGGCCCAGGAACACAGCTGCAGTGCTTGGTAGAGAAAGGTCATTGAGGGCAGCATGATTTGTGTTCCCTGTATGCACCTCGCCATCCAGCTATGTCTCAGGTCTAAGGGGAAAAGTGACTATGAGAAACATCCAGTAAAAGCTACTTCTCAAAAACTGCTGCCAGTTATTACAGACAGGCTTCTACTTATGATGGCACCAAAAGTGTATCACACAGAGGGATAGGGGGGCATCCTCTAACACAGTGACTCTACATAGCTGCTATCTCCAGTGTCACCTGTACTGTGGAGAGGGTGGCCACAGAGCCAGCAAGCAGATGACAGGGGTGCCTGGGACAGGAGGACTGAAGTGGGGCCTGGAGCTCAGAGCAAAGAAGGTAGTAGTGCCCAGCAGAAGCAGAGTACCCAATAGTATTGACAGAAGTGCTCGGTAATGCCAACAACAAGATTTACAAGAAAGAACATATGAAATTCCATCTGGGAAGCTAAGTGTCTTAATAGAAAGATTTCATGAATGTCAGAAGGTGACTATTGCTAATGTGACTCTATTACCCACCAGCACCATATCCTAGGGAAGTTCAGGGTACATAGGTGAGGATAAGGGAAATAAAGCCAGCAAGTTTACTGATGTTGAGGTCAGGGATGTTGGACTAGGAGTAGGCCTGTCTGTGGCAAAGTAAGCCTATGTGGGCAACCAGCCATTCCTCTGCACTCTGCTGTCCTCAGTGGGAATCCAGCTAAGCACGTGCAGGCAAAGGGACCCTCCTCTGGAACCCTCCAAAGGGACAAAGCCAGTCAGGTCAGAGCCAGGCAAATGGGAGCCCAGAAGTCTCTGTGGCTTGGCTACGCTGGTCACTCAGTTTCTTCATCAGCAGGGTACATAACAAGAGTGGTCAGGGAGTGAGACCATGAAAGCCCCATCTGGGCCAGCCAGGAGCTCTTGGTCCCAAGAGAGGAAGGAGACCCACGTGAAGAATGAATTATTATTATTTTTTTCCTATGTATAGTGTAGTAGCTGAAGACGGTGGGTGGAGAGGAAGAATGTGAGAAGGAGGACTGGGGGACTTTCCCAGCAGGACTGAGTCTGAAGCTGTCTTTGAAAGGTGACAAGAATTTGACTTGGGAATAATGTGAGACCCACCGGGAGCAGAGTATAGGCAGTGCTTGAGTGTCCCCTTGACTGTCTCCAAGACAGTCAGTATGCAAGCATGCCAAGTTCTCCTTGAAATCCAAGCTCTACCAGTAGGTGTGGTATGATTTTAGGCTATTTTCATAATCTTTCTGAGCCCTAATGTCCTAATGTCCTCATATGCAAAAGGGGCATGATAGTGCTTGCCTAGTAGTGCTGCTGTCAGGGGTAGATGAATTACCAAATGGCACATAGTAGGCTCCAGGCCTCCTGCACCACCCCACCACAGAGAGGAAAGGGTCACCTGAGAACACCTCCCACTGTCATATGAATAAGGCCACGGATGGTGGCCCAGCCTGGCCCATTTCCCAGGACATCTTCCTCAGACCATGGTCTTCCTCAGGGGGAAGGGAATCAGAACGAAGGAGGCAAAGAGGAGGAAAAAGAAGGGCCAGGAGAACAGCCATCTGGGGAAAGAGCAAGATGGCCTCTAAAAGTGAGATTTCCCAGGGAAGGGCTCAACAAGAACCTCTTTCCATAGAATTAGCTGTTGGAAACTTCCAGGTCTGTGGCAGCTTCGCAGAGATGAATTATCTGTGGCTGAAAGCCGGAGAAGGACAGGGGCTTGCCTGAATGTGACACCTAGGGATGGGGGACCCTCAAAGAGACTAAGAGGATACCACAGAAGCCAGGGATGCCTAGGGAACAAGCTTTCTTCTTTCAGGGGCTGAAGGTTGGCACTGACACCTGAAATCATTTGGCACCTCCGAGGATGGGCACCACTGCAGGGACCCTTAAGGCAGGACCCCACCACAGGCCAGAGATGCTGCAGAAAGATGAGAGACATTGAGGGGAAAATAACAGCTTTCAACTCCCATCTGCACTCTCTATCCAAATTCAGGAAACAGATAGTAAAGAATGTCCAAATAAGACTGTGTGAACATGTTTGTTCCCAAAGTCGTCAGGAAAGGACTTCAGCTTCCTGTTTTACAGATGATGGAACTGACAATAAGAGTCTCAGCTCACCAAGCCCATACAGTGACCCTGTCCCAAGACCCTCCACTTTGGTGTTCCTTCCATAAATTCAACTATTTGACAAGATATCAGGGCAGCACTGCTTCAGCCAGTCAGCTCCTCTTGTGCCTAGGACTCTGAAATCTAAGAGCAAACACTTCTTTCCCATTCCCTGACCCCAGGGTTGCCTCAACTGCTCACCCATCACCCATGTTCAGAGCTGATTTAGCTGTTTAGACACGAGTGGCTGATTAGTAAGTGGAAAGGCAAGCAGTCTGGGAGGGGCATAACTGGGCAGGCACTCCAGTGCACAAGGAAGAAGTCCAAGGAAGAGGTAGCTCCATTTGGAAACACCCCTGCCAGGATGCAGATGTTCCAGCAGCCGGCTGGGCAGTGGGCCTGGCAGGAAACTGCTCCAGTTCTGACCCCAAAACCCATGCCTCTCCCCTGACCCCATTCTCCCCCCTTTCATTCTGCTTTTCTCCCTGCCTCACCAACTCCCTTCCCATCTTCTTTCTCTCTCCACCTTTTTCTCTCTCTTTTGCTGCATTTCCTTGCCCCCTCTGTCCCTTATACCTGGTCCCTTTCCCTCCCTGACATCTTGTCTGTCTGTTGATGTGTTTGTCCATCTCTCTCTCTCTCTCTCTCTCTCTCTCCCTTTCTCTCCATGTCTGAGCATTGTGTGTGTGCTGAGTAGCTCATCTGGGAAGAATAGCCGACCGACCTGGCAGTATCTGGGTCTTTTTCTTCTGGCCAAAATCAGGGAGTGCAGACACAAGCAAAACATGCCCAAGGGGACAGGAAGAAGAGAGGAATCTTATCTAAGGACACATTCCATTTTCATATGCCCTCCATTAATAGATAGTTGGAGAAAAGAGAAGATAATCGGCCATTGAATAGTTAGAACTCATGAGGCACAGACATGAAATGATTTTCTTTTTCCCCAATACCTGTTTCAAACCAGCCTGACAAATCTCTTTTCCCACTTTTAATAACAACCTAGGCATATCTCATTGCTGCCTAATCACTTCCAATTGCTAAAAGAGAAAAAAGAAACCCCACAAATATGCTAAGCCTTGTTCAGAACTCCATCAGACATCCAATATGGCTTCATTTCCTCCTTTAACACTGGCCAGGTGTTGGCCCAAAGGAAGAGAGGGGAGCTTGGTCTACTCTTAGGACATCTCCTACTATCCTTTCAACCTCAATCCTTTGCCCTTTTGTGTTGGGGCAAAAAGGATATATAGAAAAGATGGAAAGTGACAAGTGTCTTACTAGTATGGTGCTCTGTCCCTCCTTGTTTGAATTGATTGGTCACTGCTGTCTGCTGGCTTCTAAACCTTGCTCTGTCATAGTGACCATATGGGAATCTTTGGAGGCCACTCACAGGGGCTGGCTCTGATCAGGTGGGAGGTCAGCTTCCCCTCTACCTGCTTTGCCCTCTATCACTTTCTATCTCTGCCACTGGCCTCTTCTCCCCAGGCAGCTAACCCCTAGGTAGATCCCAGACAGTGGAACATATTGTAGTGAAGAAAGCAGGAACACTGGAAGTATAAACCAACTTTTACATTTCAGAATATTCTTTGGCTAGAGATTCAGGATTCTGCATTCTGATCCCTCACCAGCTAGCTCTATGTCAATTGGCTTTTGAAATTAGCAGAGCTGAATTCAACTTCTAGTTCATAACTTGCTCACTGAGTGACTTTGGCCAGTTATCAGCCTCTTTTGCACCCTGGTTACTTCATCTGTGAAATGAGATTAATAATATCTTCCATCTAGTGCTGCTAAATCTGATCACAGTTAGCATAGGACTGGCATAAAATCAATATCTGCTAAGTGCCAGGCACATTATCTTGCTTCTTAGAGCCCCAATTTCCTTCATATTTAAAGAGAAGTGTTATGAGTTCCCAAGTTCCTTTTCAGCTTTCAGTTCTCTGGAGAATGTACATGTTTATCTCTTCCATTGAGTTATTAGCTATGTCTATGCTGGCAAGGACACGAATCTCCCTGCATGTCTGCCCAAGTAGTTGTATTAAGTAGAAAGGCTGGGGGACTCAGCTATCAATAATCTAACCCCTTTGTGGATCTGTCAGCATCACTAAGGACTTGGACTACACACTCAAGTTAGACCCTTCACCAAGCCTAAGAAGGAGTGAAGATGAACAATTCATCGTTGTCCATGCCCATTGCTAGATATGGGATACCCAGAACACACTCTACTCAAAGGGGTCAGGACTATCATCTGGGTATCTGGAAAATAATATCTTACTGTGATGTCTGTTTCCAAAGTCACAAACCACACATCAACCACAGAAGCTATCTCTAGAACACAAATCCAAAATTGCAATATCATAGTCCTACTATGGGGAACTGAAGAATGGAAAAGGAACTTCTTTTGCCCAAGGTCACACAGTATATAGAATTAAAACTCTCTTCATCCTGTATGTTAGTCTACTAGCCACAGTGCTTCTAAAACAGTTTTCTCTCTCTCCTGGGCCACCCTTCAGACTCTGCTAGGAGCAAGGAGAGATCTGAAACCTTGGGGTGCCATTTACTTTGTTCTTTTTCCAAGCTGGTCAGACCCTGGGAGCCACTGAGACTCTGAGGAAGGAGCAGGGCTTTGGAGGTTTGGAATGACTCCAATTCAGAGCATTCACCACTCTCCCTGGGTTGCCAGTAAAGACAAAACCCAATAACCCTAGGATGCCAAAAAGAACTCAATAATATATTGGGATTTCCTGAAAACCCATGGAGAACTTGGCCAGGCAAAGGATGTGTCAACAGCTTTTTTGATAAGTTCAATGTAAATGAATTAGAAACAGATGGATTAAGTTTCCCTTCAAATACACACATGCTGGAGAGTTACAGCTGAGAAAATGCTTAGACTCATACATTTCCAGGGACTGGTCAACCCCAAACAGGGTGGGATGTTTTGTTGAGTTCCAAACCCTGGCTTCTTCTCCTCTCCCTAAAAATAACTTAGCTGTCCAGCTGTTGGATGGGTATTTTCTCTTTTGGTTTTATTTAACTTGGTTTTCTCACAAAGCATCAGAGTGATAAATGACTTCAAAACCTGGTAGAATGTTCTAGAGGAATCAGACATCCAGAAAACCTTTTTAAAAACTCTGCCACTATGCTCACATCATTCCCCCCACCAGGTATCTTGTGCCTTGAATATTACCTATTGTTACTGACCCATCCATCCAAGTCAACCCCAAGATCTACTTCCTTTGGAAATATTTTGGGGATTATTTCAGTCCTCATGGATATAGAAATCAATCATTAGAATAGTATTCTGAGTACCTAGCATGTACTCACAATATTCTCAGCATTTAGTGAATATCTAAGAAAAGGCTCTTGCCCACAGTGAGTTTTTTGTCTAAGAAGCTCCTACAAACCCATGAAGCAGATATTAAGAGATAATAGGTGGTATAGGTTGGTCAAAATTGATATAGGCATTAGGTATCTTTAAGAATTCAGAGAATGGGAGGGGCACCTGGGTGGCTCAGTTGGTTAAATGTCTGACTCTTGGTTTCAGCTCTGGTCATGATCTCATGGTTTCTTGAGTTTGCGCCCCACATTGGTTCTGTGCTGGTAGCTCAGAGCCTGCTAGGGATTCTCTCTCTCTCCTTCTCTCTCTCTGCCCTCCCCAAATTGCGCTGCCTCTGTCTCTCTCAAAATAAATAAATAAACTTAAAAAAAAAAAAGAAAGAATTCAGAGAATGGAGAAGGCACTGTGTATATTAAAGAGGCCAAATATAATGATAATAACCAACATCCATTAACTGTTGCATTTACGGGATTTTCATAAATGTTTTCTCTGTGGCTCTTCACAAAAGCCCTTTAATATAGAACATGGGTTTCTTTTATAGGTGGGAAACAGGGACTTGGGAAGATTAACTGTCTTCAAGGTCACGCTAGTAAATGGTAAAGCAGGGTTAGAGCTCAGGGCCATGACTTAGATGTAGTCCTATTTGTTCCAAAGAAAGAGAAAATTCCAAGGTACAAACTTACACTGAATCTTTAAAAAATGGGAGAGAGAAGGAGAAAATTCATTAGCAAAATGGGAAGGTGGGAGTGTGCATGTCAACTTTGGACATATTCAGAAATGTCTAGGAGATTCCAGTTATAAGGAGATTCCAGAATAAGGCTGTAGTTACACCAGGGAGCCTCACCTGTCTGACATTAACATACCTTTGCAGGAAATAGTGTGACATAAAGCAAAGGTGCCAGGATTAGAAGTCATGGCCCTGAGCTCTAACCCTGCTTTACCATTTACTAGCGTGACCTTGAAGACAGTTAATCTTCCCAAGTCCCTGTTTCCCACCTATAAAAGAAACCCATGTTCTATATTAAAGGGCTTTTGTGAAGAGCCACAGAGAAAACATTTATGAAAATCCCGTAAATGCAACAGTTAATGGATGTTGGTTATTATCATTATATTCGGCCTCTTTAATATACACAGTGCCTTCTCCATTCTCTGAATTCTTTCTTTTTTTTTTTAAGTTTATTTATTTATTTTGAGAGAGACAGAGGCAGCGCAATTTGGGGAGAGGCAGAGAGAGAGAGAATCCCTAGCAGGCTCTGAGCTACCAGCACAGAACTGAATGTGGGGCATGAACTCAAGAAACTATGAGATCATGGCTGTATCTCTCATTTGTCAACTACACACCTGACTACACATCACTTCTGTTATCTTGGACTTTCACTTAAATAATCTTAGGTTATTGTTTAGTGCATCAGTGTTTCATTTCTGCAGAGATTAGCTACTCTCTGAGAAGAGCTTTTATGCCTGATAGACACTCCCAACTGTTTTGAGGGTGGTTCAATGCTATGCTAAGCATGTGCTGACAAGAGTAAACATTTCCACCCTATGATGATGACTCCCACACCTGCAGTCCCCATTCCCATTTTGCTGTAGGACTCTTCACCAGCATGCTCTTCAAGCTCCTCATGCTGAAAATGCTACCATCTCCCCCTAAAACTAGCTTTGCTTCTAGAGGTTTGTCTTGCTTCCAGAGACAATGTAATATTCTCACATTTAGATTCCTAGAGTAATCATCAGTATTGATCCTGACCTTGGAGTCCTGTTGACTGTTCATTTGAAATTTCTTATATGTAAAAGGGGCCCTATTGTGTGCCTGATGATCTGAGAGAGATAAAGAACAGATTCCCAGGAGAGCTTCCTGTCTTATAAAAGGACAAGATACACAGAGAAACAATTAGACAACAATGTAAACCCTGTGTCTTCAGTTCACACTGCAATTGCCCTGGGGATAATGAGCTTTGGTTGAAGTAAGCCACAAATGCTTCCTAGAAGAGTATTCAAATGAGCCTTGAGGGGAAGGAGGGCTATTTTGGGAGGAAGCAAAGGGAAGGCCCTGTGGCCTGCCCTGTGGAGAAGAAAGAGAAGATAAACGCATGATCCCTGCATCATGCATTTCAGAACCTGGATTTCCTCTCCCTTCTCTTCCTGAACAGAGCCAGGTGTAGTCTTCACAAAGGCAGAATTCGAGGGTTGTTCTTATCTGATCATGGCGTGTGCTTTCAGTAGTAGAAACGTTGTCAGAAACAGTACTCAGCAAAGGTCTTCCACACTGACTTTGAGAACCTCTCTCCCTGCCCCCAGAATCTATCTCCTAGGATGCCTTGGAGTGCCCCCAAGAACAGGAACCTCACAGAGGTTAGAAGGATATGGGCAGTTAAGACCCTTGTTTCAGCTTTAGTCACTGGATTAACTTCAGGCTCCAAAGTGATTTTTCAAAGGGCAAAGATTAGTCAGCATTCAAAGTTCTCACTTGGGGGAGGCACTGGAAACTGTCCTCAGAATACCAGCTTCCTTTTCCTTCCTTGCTATACCAGTCATGAGAATTTTTCACCTGGACTTTCAGGGAGCATAAATGATTAAAGGCTCTGACTCCTAAGATTTTAAATTCACAGACTTTGGCTCAAGGGCTCCCTGCAGCTTTGTAGAACCTTCCTTAAACTAATCTAGAACACTTTCACCCAATCTTCTCCCTATCTCCTTCATCAGGCTTGGATGGTGGTCTGATTATTTTTGTGTGTGTTTAGTAAGAACACATGAGATCCACCTTCTCAACAAATTATTAAGTAGGGAATTATTAACTATAAATACAAGTTTATACAGAAGATCCCTAGAACTTTTCAACTTGCATAACTAAAACTTTATACCCATTGAATAGCAACTCCCCATACCCCCTTCTCCCAGACCCCTTCACCCTTCTACCTTCTGTTTCTATGATTATGATTATTTTTGATACTTTTAGTAAACAGAATCATGCAGTATTTGTCCTTCTGTGGTTAGCTTATTTAATGTAGCATAATGTCCTCAAGGTTCATTCCTGTTGTCTCATGTAATAGGATTTCTTTCTTTTTTTTTAAAGCTGAATTATATTCCATTGTATACATATACCACATCTTCTTTATTCATTCATTAGGTTGCTTCTGCATCCTTCCTGTTGTAAATATTGCTGTAATGAACTTGAGATTGCAAATATCTCTTTCAGATTCTGATTTAATTCCTTTGGATAAGTACTCAGAAGTAGGATTAATGGATCATATAGTAGTTCTATTTTTAATTTTTGGGGGAAATTCCATGCTGTTTTCCATAATGTCTGCACTATTTTACATTTCCACCAACAGTGCACAAAGGTTCCAATTTCTCTGCATTCTCACCAACAACTTGTATTTTGGGGGCTTTTTATTGTTGTTGCTATTGTAGTTGTAATAACCATCCTAATAGGTAAGAGGTGATATCTCATTATGGTTTTGATTTGCATTTCCCTGATGATTAGTGACATTGAGGATCTTTTCATATACCTTTAGGTCATTTGTCTTTTTAGGATAAATATCTACTCAAGTCCTCTGCCCATGTTGTCAACTGACCTTCCACAAGAGTGCCAAAGATACACAGTGGGGAAAGGATAGTTTCTTCAACAAATGGTGTTGGGAAAACTGAATATCCACATGCAAAAGAATGAAACTGGATACTTATCTTGCACAATACACAAAATCAACTCAATATACATTAAAGACTCAACCATAAAACCTGAAACTATAAAACTCCTAGAAGAAAACATAGGGAGGAAGCTTTATGACATTGATCTTGGCAATGATTTCTTAGATATGACATCAGAAGCAGAGACAACAAAAGCAAAAATAGACAAATGGGACTACATCAAACCAAAAAGCCTCTACACAACATCAACAAAATAATCAGAGTGAAAGGCAACCCACATAATGAGAGAGAAAATATTTGTCAACCATGTATCTGATAAGGGGTTAATATCCAAAATATATAGATAACTCTTGCAAGTCAATAGCAAAAGGACAAGTGACTATTCTATTTTTTTTTTTAATGTTTTCATTTATTTCTGAGAGACAGAGAGACACAGTGTGAACAGGGGAGGGTCAGAGAGAAAGGGGGATATAGAATCCAAAGCAGGCTCCAGGCTCTGAGCTGTCAGCACAGAGCCCGACAGGGGGCTCAAACTCGACAACCACAAGATCATGACCTGAGTAAACTTGGATGCTTAATCAAGTAACTGAGTCACCCAGGCTCCCCCTTTACTTTTTATATTCTAAAAATGTTTGAAAAAAGAAAAGTCATTACTTTTCTGGTGAAAGCATAAGACTAGTTAGTCAACTAAAGTAGTGTTCTTGTGATAAGTGACCTTCTTTCTCTTTCCTCTATATTTCTTTCTTTCTTTTTTTTTAATTTTTAAAAATGTTTTATTTATTTCTGAGAGAGAGAGAGAGCGTGAAGAGGGGAGAGTCAGAGAAAGAGAGTGAGATACACAATCTGAAACAGGCTCCAGGCTCTGATCTAGCTGTCAGCACAGAGCCGGATGCGGGGCTCAAACCCAAGAACCATGAGATCATGACCTGAGCCAAAGTCAGACACTTAACCAACTGAGCCACCTGGGCGCCCCAAGGACAAGTGACTATTCCCTGGTTCTCTCCCTTTTTTCTGCCACAGAGACATTCCTCTACTTCACCTCTCTCTGTGCTCAGAGATCAGGTAAGGAAGACAATGTCAAGGAACTCATTGTCACAGAGGGGTCAGACACTGAATATGTCCCCAACATCTCCCTCCCAAGGGCAACTGCCTGTAGGGAAGTCTGGAGAGAAAAATTAAATGCTGCCTTCATCTCCAGAGGTCAGAAATACCTTCCAAGCATTCTCAATGTTAAACAGATCTGCCCACATCTACAAGTGGGTAGGTAATATTCCTTAATCTAAGAAAAATTCAGAGCATTAATATCACCATGAACAAGGAGTATTTTAAAATCTCAGCCAGAGTTTATTCACTGCTTTCAGAACTCCAAACCCCAAACAGTAGGACTCCTCTCGCCCCCACAACTGCAAAGACTAATGGAATGTGTAAAGTACAACAGAGGAGCCCTGAGGTGACTAATGATTCCAGTCAGTTCTTTTATCTTAACACTTGTCTTCAGAATACTATTCTTTGGAGAGTAAAATTGTAAAAAGAAAAAAAAAATCCTTAGGAAAAGGTATTTATTCCGTTTTTACATAAAAGAGTTCTAGAGCTCCTAGGCCTGGATAATGCTCAGAAAAAAAAAGAAAGAAGAAAAGGAAGAGGAGGAGGAAGAAATGGAGGTAGAAGTCAGGTTATCATTTGTCTGTCAACTCTGCCCCATCTCTTTTATATAGCAAAATTATACCACATATACAGAAAAGTACCTAAAATATAAATATGCACTTTATTAAATAATTACAAAATGAGCACTTGTAAAACCACAACCTAGGTCAAGATAAAAACATTTCTAGAATCCCAAAAGCCCTCCATCTGCCTCTCTATCCCTCACCAGCCAAAGGTAACTACTATCATGATCGTTATGATAATCACTTGTTTGCTTTTCTTTATAATCTTATAACCTAATTTGCATTCGTAAATACTATAGCTTAAGTTTGCCTGTTTAAAGCCTTATATAAAAAGAATCACACCTGTATTCTTTTGTGTTTGGATTCATTTAACATTAGGCTTGTGAAATTCATTGATGTTCTGCATGTAGCAGTAGTTGCTCACTATTATTGCTAAATTGTATGCTGCTATATGAATATACTAAATTCTATTTATCCATTCTACTGGTGATGGACATTTGGGCTGTTTCCAGCATTGGCCTACCGTGAATAATCTTTTGACATATGTGTGCATGAATTTCTGGTGACTGTTTATTTAAGGGTGAAACTGTTTGGTCTTGGGATATGGATATCTTCAGTTTCAGAAAACACAGCCAAAATCATTTTCCAGCATGGTTGAGTCAACTTACACACTCACCAGTAGTGCATAAGAGGTCCAGTTGATCCACATTCTTACCAAAACTTGTTGCTAAAAAGTTTTTTAAATAAGCCATTCTGTAGTTAGGTAGTGTTATCTCATCAGAGTTTTAATTTACATTTTCTCCATTATTATTGATTACTAATAAAGGGAGATACATGGTCATGTGAATATTTTATCTTTTTGTGGAATCCTTGTTCAACTCTTTCACCCATTTCCCTACTAGGCTATCTTTTTCTTCTTTTTTTAATTGATCTCTAGGAGTTCTTTATTTTATTCTGGAAACTAGCCTTGGCTGGTTTTAGGTGTTGAAAATATCTTTTCTCATTCTTGGGGTTGCATTTTCATTCTCTTGATGATTTCTTTTAATGGGCAAAAGTTCTAAATTTGAATATAAATAGTCTTTTCAATATAAGTGGTTTTTTCCTATTTAAAAATCTTTCCCTTATCTGACACTATGAAGATATCTCTATCTTGTCTTCCACAAGATTTATTATTTTGCTTTTAACATTTATATACACAATTCATCTGTAACTGATTTTTTTTAATGGTGTTAGGTAAAGGTCAGAATCTTTTTCTGTTTGTTTGTTTGTTTTTGTAACCATATAGAGATCTATTTTGTTCCACAAACATCTATAGAAAAGACCATTCTTTGACTCCTGTGATATAGGGTAACATTTGTCATAAATCAAGTGCCCATATGTACATGGGTCTGTTTCTAGGAAATTTATTCTGTCTCATTGGTCTATTAGGCTATTGTTGCAACAATAATGCACTGTATTAATTACTGTAGCTTTAAAATAAATCTTAATATTCAGTAGAATAAATCTTCTTACTCATTCTCCTTCAAGAGTGTCTTGGCTATTCTTAGCTGACTTACATTTTGCATATTTTTTTAGATTTATTCTTAGAATTTCATTTTATATTTCTGATGCGACTATAAATTTATATTTATGTTTTAAATTGTAATTTTTATTACATTTATTAAATTGTAACTTTTTAATTGTTTGGCTGGTGTTTCAAAATCAATTAGTTGTGAATAGTGACTTGCTTACAGAAACTTTGGAAAACTCACTTGTAAATTGTAATCATTTATCTGTAGATTTGTTTAGATGTTTTTTACATATACAAAAATATAACCTATTAATATATACTGACAATTTTATTTCTTGCTTTCCAAATCAAATAATATTTATTTTCAATTTTTCCTGCTGTATTGGCTGGTGTACCCAATATAATGTTGAATAGAAATAATGATAGTGGGCATCTTGTTCTCGGCCCATGATCTCAAAAGGAAATCTGCCAACATACATACATAAAGTATTATTTTTATATTAATAATAATTTTATTGTTTTTTAAAAAAACACTTTATAGAGTTATGATTGACATACATAAAGCTGTTCACATTTAATGTATACAACTGGATGAGTTTGGAGGTAAGTATACACCCATGAAACTATCACCACAATCCACAAACATATCCATCACCTCCAAAAGTTTCTTCCTGGGGTGCCTGGGTGGCTCAGTCGGTTAAGCAGTTAGGCTTCTGACTTTAGCTCAGGTCATGATCTCACAGTTCATGGGTTCGAGCCCCACGTCGGGTTCTGTGCTGACAGCTCAGAGCCTGGAGCCTGCTCAGATTCTGTGTCTCCCTCTCTCTCTGACCCTCCCCTGCTCACGCTGTCTCCCTCTCTCTCTCTGAAATAAAACATTAAAAAAAAAGTTTCTTCCTGCCTTCTTAATTTAATAGTAATAGTACTATTACTATTAATGATAAGAATGTTTCACACAAGACCTATCCTTTCAGTAAATCTTTAAGTATAAAATACAGTATTGTTAACTATGCCGCCCAGAGCTCCAGGACACATAACTGACACTTCTTCCCATTTGCCCCTTCCTCCTGCTCCTGGCAACCACCACTCTGCTCTCTGCTTTCATGAATTTGACTATTTCCTATTTCCAATATATGTGGTATCATGTAGTATTTGTCTTTTGTATCTGGTTTATTTCAACTTAATTAAAAAATGGGCAAAGGAAACAGACATTTCTCCCAAGCAAGGCATGGAAATGAACAATAGGTATATGAAAGGATACTCAGCTAATCATCAGTAATTATCAGAGAAATGTAAGTCAGAACTACATGAGATATCACTTCACACCTGTTAGGATGGCCATCATTAAAAAAAAAAAAAAAGAAAGAAAGATAACAAGCATTGACAAAGATGTGAAGAAACCTGAATCTTTGTCCTTGTATACTGTTGGAAATGTAAACTGGTGCAGTCACTACAGAAAATAGTATGGAGTTTCCTCAAAAACTTAAAAATAAAACTAGTATATGATCCATCAATCCCACTTCTGAGTATTTATCCAAAGGAATTAAAATCAGAATCTCAAAAAGACATCTGCTCTCCAATGTTCATTGCAACATTATTCACAGTAGCCAAGATACAGAAGCAACCTAAAATCCATCGATGGATGAATGAATAAAGAAATGTGGCATATGGATATAAATTAGATATAGCTATAGCTATATAGACACACAAAATTAAATACTATTCAGCCATAAAAATAAAGGAGATCCCAATATTTGCAAAAACATGGATATACCTGGAAGACAATACAAAGTATAATAAGGTATTATATAAGGTAGGGGTTTTATAGATATCCTTTATCAGAAAAACCATCTTTTGTTACAAGAAAGTTTATTTCTAGACCTAGTTTGCTAAAGTTTTATTTTTATCTTAGATCAAATCTGTATTCACAAAATAAGCCCAACTGAAAAGTTCAAATAAGTCTTCCCATATATTACTAAATTTGGTTTGCTAATATCTTGTTTCAGATTTTTGTCTAAATGTTCAGGAAAGCATTGATGTGTAATTTTCCTTTCTTTTTTCACAAGTTTTAGTAATATGTGATGGCTTCATAAACAAGTTGGAAAATACTCCTTTTTTTGTTCTTCTATAAATGTGCTTGGCTTAAACTGGCATTATTTTTTCTTAAATGTTTGGTAAATATCCTGAGGAAACCTGTGTTCTGAAGTTTTGTTTTTGGGGAAATTACAAGTTAACTTCCTTTGTTGCTTATGGGACAGTTCAGATTGTCTGTTCTTCTTGGGTTATACTTACTGGGTTGTGTTTTTCTAGAAATTTGTCTATTTGAAATAAATTTTCAAGTTTACTGCATAAAATTATATATAATACCCTCTCTTTTTTCTTTTTATGTTTCGCAGATCCATAATATTTGCTTTTTCATTATTTGGGTACTTTTTGTTTATTCATGATTATTTCCACCCAGAGTTTATCAATTATTTTATTCTTTTCAAAGACTGACTTTCAGTTTCAGTATCTTCTATTTTGTGTGCTAGTTTTGCTTTATATTTTATCTTTATTTCATCATTTTATGTGTTTATTTTGAAGTTTTGTTTCTAACTTTTAAAATAGATCTTCAGGGGCGCCTGGGTGGCTTAGTCGGTTAAGCATTCCGATCTTTTCGCTTAGGTTCGTGGGTTGAAGCCCCACGTCGGGCTCTGTGCTGACTGCTAGTTCAGAGCCTGGAGCCTGTTTCAGATTCTGTGTCTCCCTCTCTCTTTGACCCTCCCCTGTTCACACTGTCTCTCTCTCTCCTAGAAATGAATAAAACATTTAAAAAAATAATAAAATAAAATAGATCTTCTTATTGTTGATTTTCAGCTTCTTTTTTCTAATATGTATATTTATGGGCATAAATTTCTCTCTGAATATTTCTTTTGCCACATCCCACAATTCTTGATATATTTTATGTTTATTATAATCCAATTCCAAATAATGTCTATTTTACTTTGTGACTTTTCTCACCAACAGATTACTTAGAAGTACATTTTCTATGTCCAAACAAATGAGGATTTATCTGATGACATTTAGCTCATTTGTGTTGCAAAGAACACACTCTAGGGGCACCTGGGTGGCTCAGTTGGTTAAGTGTCTGACTTCAGCTTGGGTCATGATCTTGCAGTTAGTGAGTTCAAGCCCTGTGTTGCGCTTCATACTGATGGAGAATCTGGAGTCTGCCTGGATTCTATGTCTCCCTCTCTCTGATCCTCCCTGCTTGGGCTCACTCTCTCTCTCAAAAATAAACAAACATTAAAATAAAAAGAAAAAAGAACACCACTCTGGATAGTTTTGATTCTTTGAAATATGAGACTTGCTTTATGGCCCAGGAAATGACAAAATTTTATCAGTTTTTCTGTGTACTTGGAAAAAACATACATTCTGCAACTTTTAGGTACATTGTGCCATATATATATATTAGGCCAAATTTATTCATCATCTTTAAAGAATGTTTTATAGCCATGGTCTTTTTTTTTCTGTTTGTTCTTTCAGTTAGTGACAGACGTATCCTAAAATATATTTTGTAGTTGTAGATTTATTTTTCCTTTTAGGTTTGTCAACTTTTATTGTATATACTCTCAAGTTCACATTTTTCTAGGTGCATTCAAATTTTGATGTATTGCTGCTTCCTAATAAATTGAACCTTTAATCATTAAGAATCATCTCAATTTCTAGCAGTATTTTTTGCCTTTAAGCCCACTTTTCTGATCTTTATATAGCATATCTTTTCCCATTCTTTTAATTTTTATTATTCTCATGTTTTAGTAGTATAGCTCAAAAGCCAATTGAAATTTTTGAAACTAAGTCTGATAATCTCTTTTTGGTGAAGTCCATTTACATTTAATGTAATTATTACTATATGTGAGTTAAAATAACCACTTTATTATTTGTTCATGCTTGTCTTTCTTAATCTGTTTTTTTCTCCTTTCTTTCTCCATTATATTTTGTTTTCTTTTTTCTTTTTCTGAGGATATTCATGTATTAGCTTGTTAGTTATACATTTATTTTTCTCTCAGTGGTGAAATTAGAAACTATGAATTGTATCTCTATCTTCTCAAAGTCTAAAATTAATTGAAACCTTTATCCTTTTCCTGGGCAGGAAAAAGACCTCAGACTACTTTTATTTTATTTATCCCTCTCCTAATTTGTAAGCTTTTTCATTTATTTTAATTCCATATTAATTTAAGCCCCACAAGGCAACATTATCATGGTTTACTCAATCAACAATCATTTATTCAGCTATATACTTACTCTTCATTTACTCTTTTGCATCGTCATTCTTTCATCTGAACTCATTTTCCTTCCACCTGAATGATGCCCTTAGCATTTTATTTAATGTAACATTGCTGGTGACAGATTCTCTTTTGTCTAAAACAGTCTTTATTTTACCTTCATTCCTGAATGATATTTTCTTAGAGGTAAAATTCTACATTGGCAGTTATTTTCTTTCAGCACATTAATAATAGCATTCTATTGTCTTTTGGTTTTCTTTCTTTTTTTCCTATTGTAAAGTTTCCCAACAGTTTAATTAGTGTACTTGGAAGTAATCTATCTTTCACTATGATTGCTTTTAAAAGTTTCTTTTGTCTTTGGTTTTCTGCGATTTTAAAATAGCAGTCTATGTGGGGCCCCTGGGTGGCTCAGACAGTTGAGCATCTGACTTTGGCTCAGCTCATGATCTCATAACTTGTGGGCTCAAGTCCCACATCGGGCTCTGTGCTGACAGCTCAGAGCCTGGAGCCTGCTTTGGATTCTGTGTCTGTCTCTCTCTCTGCCCCTCCCCTGCTCATGCTCTATCTCTCTGTCTCTGTCTCTCTCTCAAAGATAGATAAACATAAAAAAATTTTTAAATAAATAAATTAAATAGCCGTCTATGTGAAATTTTAATTTTTTTACCTGTGGTTCATTAAATGTTTAATTTTTAGCTTAGTGTCTTTTAGCATCATTGGAAATTTCTCAGATATTATTTCTTCACATATTTTTTTCTGCTCCATTCTTTCTCTTCTATTTCTGGGATTTGAATTAAACATGTAGTTCAGCATATCACTATTCCTTTTGTGTCTCTTTCCCTCTTTTCTGTTTCACACACACACACCTTTCACATAACTAGGCTTCATTCTGGATATTTCTTCTGACCTATATTCCAGTTAACTAATTCTCTCTTCAGTTATATCTAATCTTCAGGTAAACCATTTCATAAAGTTCATGACTTATAGTATTAATCTTGACTTCTACAGTTTCTATATCGCCAATTTTTAAATGTTATACTTATTTTATAGTTTCTTATACTATGGTGGACTTTCCATCTTGTTTTAATTGTTTAAAATAATAAATATAATTATTTTAAAGTCTACACCTAATATTTTCAATATGTGGATACTCTTCAATTTTTTCTTTGGTAAACTTCTTGTTTGTGTTGGTTTTGCATCCTTATAATGTCTGGTTATCTTTCATTGTATGCCAGACAATGTTATTGAAAGAATTATTTATAGAAAAAATTTGGGACATAGAATAATATCTTTATCCTGAGGTGATTTTCAATTGCTTTTGCTATACACTTAAGAACAATAAAAACTTTGGATTGCCTTAATTCAGTTTCAGGTATTAAGAATTACTGGGCCATCCAGTGACTAAATCAAGGCTGGAGTCTGGAGAGGGTTCTTTTACTTCTAATTCACCGGTATTCTAAGGTATAGACTTTCAAAGTCCCAACCTAAGTTGAGGGTGATTTACTAGTGTCACTCTAGATTTTAATCTTCTATGGAGAAACTCTACTACTCTGTTAGGGTTCCAGTCCTTCAGACTGCTCTCTTTTGTTGTTGTTGCTCATCTTCTCTAGTCCTCAGCTAAAGGTTTGTCTAAATTAAGTAATCCATCAATCTGGCACTGCCTCCATCTTACACTTAAGAATTCCATACTGCTTTCTAATTCCGGAAATACCTCTGCCCGCCTCTACCCCTTCTCTAAAGACATGTTACTAGCAAAGGGAACTGAAAGACTTATAGATTGTTACCTAAGGACTCATCTTCAAGTTACCTCTGCCCAAGTCTGGCCCTGACTTCATGTCCTACTGCTAGTAACTGGACAACTGACTTATTCTTTTTTTTTTTTTTTCATATTTGTTTATTTTTGAGAGACAGAGACAGAGACAGAGCATGAGTGAGGGAAGGGCAGAGAGAGAGGAAGACACAGAATCCAAAGCAGGCTCCAGGCTCTGAGCTGTCAGCACAGAACCCGACATGGGGCTCAAACTCACAAACAGTGAGATCATGACCTGAGCTGAAGCCGGACGCTTAACCGACTGAGCCACCCAGGTGCCCCACAACTGTCTTATTCTTGTGACCAAATAATACCCACCTCAATTACGGTAAACACATTTATATCTTTTTCTTGGTATCTAAAGACATGCACTGTTCTCTATCACCTTCAGGACCAGGGTTCTACCTCTCTCCTTTTCAACACCTTCCTAGCCTTAAACTACAGCACCTATATAGGTATAAGGCCAGGGTCTTGGGGCTTGCCAAGGCTCCTGGGATGCCACCTGCTAGCTAGTCCTTAGTTGCTGACATCTGAACTCTCTGCCCTTTCTGTGACTTCCTTAACCATTTTCCAGAGCACCATCTAACTGCCCCTCAGCATTCACAATAAGTCTCCTTCAAAGCTGGGCAACCCATCCAGGGCTGTTCTTTCACCCAACTGGACTCTGGCTCCAGCCAGGCCTGTCTGGGCCATGAAATTCCATCACAACTTCCTTCTGTGCACCCAATCTCACCAGCAGGCAATTTGACTACATGAGGTAAAGGACCTGAATTACAGTGAGGGAGACTATACAGCATTCATTCATTCATTCATTCACTCTTTCACTGAGAAGAGGGGGTAGACACCTTTGTAAGAAACTGAAACATGACTTTAAACATCTAATTACCAATAGGTTAATTACTCAAAAGCTATTTGGCCTTAATCTTAATTATCAAGTTGTCATTTCAACATGGACTCTATAGTGGTAATAGTAGGTCTGAGAGACTAGCTTCTCTAGAGCTTGGCTAAACACTATAAAACCTTATTCTTAGAATAATACTTGGTTGGAATGAACACAGTATTCATATTTATGTAAAGACTGTTCTGTGGATGCTTTATTTACACTGAAAATATTTATTTAGGCAGGCTCTGAGCTAGGAATACAGAGAAAAGGGACTGGGGGCATTGTCCTCAAGGAGTTCCCAGTCTGTTGCAGTGTGCTAAGGGACATGATGGAAGATGGCATGCACAGAACGGCCCTTAGCCTCTACAGAAAAGAAGGGAGGGAGGGCTTCCTGAGCTTTAACACTGAGCCTGTGCTTTGCAATCATTAGTCAGCTGGATACTTCCCCCATCCTCTCACCCTACCCTCCCACTTCCCTTCTGACACTGCTCACTGACTTTATGGATGCAGTTTTCAAAGTGCAAAGGCAAACTTCAGCTCTGTGGGTCTGAGTGATTGCATACTCTAAATTAGTGGAGTTTGAGTTAATGAGGTTTAAAAAGGTCGTTTTTCTACTTATAGTCAAGTGAGTCTGGGCTCTGCCCATGAGGCCCCAGAATAAGACCTTGTTTTATTTCTTGAGCACCTTATCCCACCTGCTCAGTTTCCTCATTCAATGGTCTAATTATTTACAACAGAACAAGCTGATCTAAAGTTCTATAAAGTCCCGATTAGAAGGGCTGGCAAGCTGTACCCTATAACGTCTCTCCTATGTTTCTCTGTTTATTTAACAAGCATTATAAGTATTTAGTAATCCCCAATTGTATACCTGGTCCTTAGGTATTACAGATTTTTAAAATAGGGTTCTTATGCTCAATATCCTTATAATCTAGGTGAATGTAAAGGAGATATTTTCATGATAACCTAGGCAGCAAACACTTATTTATTCCACAAATCATTATTGGGTATTGAGGATGTGGTGGACATTGCACTAGACGTCAAAAGCTCTCAGCCAGTAGGACAAATGAACAAGCCAAGAGAAAACCAGTGTTAGATGCAGGGAACTATCTGGGATTTCCTCAGCATAACAAGTACACAGATGACTACTGAAACTGGCTGCTACCAAAGTTGACATCACTTTGGACTGTCAGGCATAGGAGTCAGGTTACATTTTGGGATGCCCACCAGGCCCACCGCCCAGATCTTCCTACCTGGGTCCCTATGGTTGCATGACAACCCCTTTCCCCACACACCTTCTGCCACAGCTGGCTAGATCATATCTGGGATCAGGAAAGACCAATCCCTATGTTGGCCATCAGCTTTTGAAGGGGTGGGCACCCAAACTGGGACCAAATAGGCCTAGTGGTGATCAGCTAGATACATCATACTTTCTCTGGTAGATGGGACCACAGAAATCACACCAAAAGCAACTAGTCTGAAAAGGCCTTAAGTCTTCAGTTTGCCCCAATAAGCAGAAGCTTCAAGAAAACAGAACATTTAAAACCAGACAGAATAACAGGGAAGGTGTTGGTCATGAATGAAAGGATCAGTAGGTCATGATCTTCTAAGTGACCAAGATAACCCAGGCACTAGATCTAGCCTAGAGTCTAAAAGCCCCGAAGACTCCCTCTACTACAGTCTTGGCATGGCCCTGCTCTCCTGCAGTTCTGGGATGTTCTACCTATGGACCTCACCTGTTGTGAACCAACTCTTGATGTGAACTGAGCCTCTGTACTTTTACCTTAAAGAGCCCAGACAATGTGACAGGCATGGCCCACTCCCCAGAGCTCTGGCCCCCTGGCAGGGATGCAGGGAGGCCACTCCATCTGTACCCCAGGTTTGTGTCTCTTTGAAACATCACTATTGGGCCACGCATACAAGCTATGCCCAAATGCAGGCTGCTAATGGAGATGTGGATTATAACTATTAGGAGTGAATTACTTGTACTGAAAGTGTTATTCTGGAGGTGCATGGCTGCTACAGAGGGCTGCTGGGACCCTGAGAAGAGGAAAAGAAAGGCCACTCTCTGAAGGAGGCAGGACTTGGACCCTGCATAGTGGCCAGAAAGACAGGTCCATGTGTCATCACCTTCCAAACTCCTTCCGTGCTCTGGCCCCCAAGTCTGGGTTAGGATAAGTGTGTGGTGAGAAGAAAAGTGTAAAGTGATAAAATTCAGGTGACAAACAGAAAAGGCCACAGGACAGAAAGCTCCTCTGAGGTACACTGCAAACTGTGCCAATACTTTATGCAAATAGAGCCTATATTTATATGGGCAAATGCTCACAAGGGCTCCACTAGTTACAAGATGCAAAAGAGGAAGTTCTTAGGAAAAAGGGCTGTTGACTTCCATTCTCATTTCAGTCAAAGGGTTTGGACACAAGGCTTCAAATGTTGGATTTTTAGAAAGCTCAGCCCAAATTACAGAGGAACTTTCTTTAGCAGGACCAGAGCTTCCTTCTGGAAGTAGCCAGCCTCACTGCATTTAGACACCAAACCTAGACACTACATGACCTCTCACTGTCTTTTGCTGGCTCACCATGCTTTCTCTTCCCAGTGCAGTACCCCATGCTACAAACCTTCCTCGCTTCTCTGCTCCCCCATTAACCTGACACATACTTTCTGCTAAGACAGTCAAACATCACACACATTTGAACAGGTACTTCCAATACCTTAATCTAAAGAATAAGTGCATCACAAAAAATATATATTAATAAAATAATAAAGAATGATTGTATCATAATGGAACTCCAAGCAGATATTTTTTTAAGTTTATTTATTTTTGAGACAGAGAACACAAGCATGAACAGGGGAAGAACAGAGAGAGAGGGAGAGACTGAGAGAATCCCAAGGAGGCTCCACAATGTCAGCATGGAGCACAATGCGGGGCTCAACCTCATGAACCACAAGGTCATGACCAAAACCAAACTCAAGAGTTGGATGCTTAACCGACTAAGCCACCCAGGCGCCCCAGCAGATACTTATTTGTATGGTGGAGGCTGAACCTCTCTTGCACTTCCAAAGTCAACTGCACAAGGAACCCCTTCCCTTACCCTGCCAATGACAATGAGGACCCCACCCCATGTTGACTCCTCCTTTCCTAGGAATCCTTAATTCTGCATGTTAGTTTTTATTTCCCAAGTGATTCTGTACCTGAGGCAACTCTCTTGAAGGAAAGAAAAAGGCTGAATTTTTAGGAAACAACTTCCCTGGAGGCATGACCCTGGCTGGCTTCTGGAATTCATTTTCCAGCTAAGCACTTTAGAACCATGTTCCTTGTGGTTATTAGCACGAGTGACAACAGCCTTTTCCTCCCTGAGCCACGCAGATTAAGGAAACCTAAGACTACATTTCTAAAATTGTTTCCATTTCAACCCACAGAGAATCAATACAAGAGAAGAGCATTGCCTTAAACGCTAATGTTATCCAAACTCAAATTCATTTTTGATGGATTGGTGGCTGGGTTTTCTTAAGGCGAGGCCAGGATAAATATACACATTTCTTGAGATTCTTTCTCTTTCTCTCCCCATCCTCACCCTGTGCACATGGAAAGTGGAGTGAATAATACACTCCTATCTGTAGTCCCTTCAGGACACAATCTGTATGGGGGCTTTGGAAAACTATTTCTAGCCAGGAGGTGCTGGGGCTTTGCTAAGGCAGTCTTCCAGCACTGACTATATGACTCAGGAGTCCACAATCTGATGGGAGACCCCTGGCATAAGCTTCAGAGGCCCTTGAGCATAGGGTGCAGAATCAGACATCAGGACCATCTGCAGTCTCTGTTAGACCCAGCCCCGCCTCTCGCCTTCCCCAATTCTAAGGTCTCTTGAGTCCTATCACCACCATTGTGCATTCAAGCCCAGCCCTGACCTCGGTGCTCAGAACCACATGAGGCCTGCAACAGTCCCACATGTCCAGGCTCAGCCTCTAATCATTGCTGGCCTCAGAGATCTGCCTTGTTCTCCTCCTGTTCCCTGAATGCTTATCTTCACTTCCTTATTCTGTATGATTCAGCTCAAGCATGGAAACCCTCCTTCCTTCACCACCCTGTTGAGGTTAAGTACCCTCTTCTGTCTTTCATCGTTATACCCGGGCCCACCCCTGCTACAGTGCAGGACACCCCGAATTGCCTGTGGCTGTTTGTGTATATCCCCCACTATAATATGAACTACCTGACCATAAGGTCCAATTTACTCAACATCAGATCTAAGACAGTACCTGACACACAGTAGATAATTTTTTAAAGGAAGGAAGAAATGAGGGAAGAAAGGAAGGAAGGAATACTTGAATGAAGCCCAGCCCAGACCAGATACCCAATTAACAAACAAAACTTCTACTTTCATTCCTAAGACTAAATTGAAAAACTGCCGTATTGTTTAATTCCTACCCTTTAGAGGTTTATTTTTCTGGCCTTTTAATCAGGTCTTGGCTACATGAATTGCTCTGGCCAATGGAGCATTAGCAACTGTGACTCCAGAAGAGGCTTAGAAAGTTCTTGCTCCATGGAGCTTGCCCTCTCTTGCTGCTAGGAATCCTGCAACTACCATGTGAAGAAGCCTGGGCTTCCTGTAAAAAGATAAGAGACCCTTTGGAGAAAGAGGCCCAGCCACCACCATCCCTGCCATCTCAGCTGAGACCCTAGACATGCAAGTAAGACCATTCTAGGCCTTCCAGGTCCAGCCACATGCCCCAACCAGAGTAACTCCACAGAATCACAAAAATAATATCTCATTATGTTTTTTTGTCACATAATGTGAAAGTTATTTGTTTGCAAAAGCTAACAAATAACAGTTCCATGGCTCTGTCTGCTTCAGCTGTTCTTCTCCCTCTTGCCCATTCTCTCACCATCCTGATCCCTGTTTAGTTCCTTCCACAAGTCAAGGATTTTCTAACTTAGGACCTGTTTGTATGCTATTTCCTTTACTTTGAGTTCTCTCTTCTATGTTCTGAACCTGGCCAGCTCCATCTCATCCTTTGAGCTTTGGCTGGCTGGCTTGCTTGCTTGCTTTCTTTCTTTCTTTCTTTCTTTCTTTCTTTCTTTCTTTTTCTTTCTTTTCTTCCTTCCTTCCTTCCTTCCTTCCTTCCTTCCTTCCTTCCTTCCTTTCTTTCACATTTATTCATTTTTGAGAGAGACAGAGAGCAAGCAGGGATGGGGCAGAGAAAGAAGGAGACACAGAATCCAAAGCAGGCTCCAGGCTCTGTGCTGACAGCTCAGAGCCAACACAGAGCTCTAACTCACAAACCATGAGATCATGACCTGAACCAAAGTTGGATGCTCAACTGAATGAGCCACCCAGACACCCCAAGTCTTGGCTTAACTTGCTCACGCACTCAACTTTGTGCTCCAACCACCTCCCACCATCATTTGCTCTCTTAGCACTATTTGTTTCCTTCATAGATATTTTTACAGTTTGTAGTTATTTCATGCATTTGTTTGTTAGTTTTAGTCTGCTCCCCTCTGAGCTCCAAAGAGTCTTGTCTGTTTGTTAATCAGATTGCCCCAGGACCCAGCAGAGCTACTGAGTGTTTGTTAATTATTTGATGAAGTAAAGGAGGAAGGGACAAATAAAGCCAGCCCACTCCATCCTAGGATGGGATGCTTCTTGACTCTTGGAATTCCCCTGCTAGATACCAAAGGGGGTCTCAAGCTACTAACTGTTACTGTGTCCTGAGATACACTCTCCATCTGTATTCGTTAAGTGTTATCTGTCCCAGTATCCCAGTTCTGCTTTAGCCCAGATTAATCAAATGTGGCCTATGATTATTGTACCAGTGGGGCACTGCATTTTACTCACAGGCCTGAATCTCCTTCTGGAACTTTCCATGGGGTAAGTAAGTCCATCCCTCCAGTCCTCTGTTCTCATTCTCTCCATCGGCTGTTTTGGATCTTATATGCACTAGATCTTCTTCATCTGAATGTTCCCAGCCGGTGCCTGGCTAGATCTTCATGTTACTAAGAGAAAAATGCCCCAACAGAAATTACAAACATGATACACAGATAAACCAATTCTATACCCAGGAGGGTCAAGGTACTATTGGCATTTTTGATACACTGGAGTCAGTTCAGGCTAGCCAAAAAACAAGCAACTTGGAAAATCAACATCCAAGCAGACTTTTAATGGAGAGGAGAAAACATGTAAATTTAGCCCCACTCCACCAAGTGTATAGAGAAACTAGTGGGCTGGGGAGAAGTGTGTGATTGGTGTGGGAAGAGGAGGAAATACCAAACCAGCAATCAACAAACATGACAGATGATCCTACTGTGGACAGTCCTGAGATCTCCATCTCAAAAGAATACAAAAGGAGACAAATACTAGCATAATGAAGAAACCAAAGTTACCTACAGAATAATCAGCAATTAACCTAAACCCTTGTGATGCTGCCCCAGATTGGGGGGAGGGGGGTAGAGTTGGGGATACAGAAAGGACTAGGCAGAGGCAGAGGGGCAAGCTGCAACAGGTGGGTGGGGCTTACTGGAAGAGAGATGAGGCCTAACCAGGGACAGGAAATATACCCAGTCCTGGTCCTAAGCCCGCATACTATCCCTGCTTCAACCACTGCTCTCTCTAAGGAAGGGGAGGATAGGGTGCAGCCCAGAAGAGAGCTTTCTTGCTCCAACAGTGGGATTCAATAAAATGTCCCTACATTATATCAGTCCCATAGCATGGCTGGGAAGGGCTCACTGGCAAGATTTCAACCATTACAATTATGTCCAGCTGCCCTTTTTCTCTGACTCTCTCAGTCTTGGTTCCATGCAGTTCTGTTCCTAGAAATTGTCCCACTCGACCTGAGTATCTTTGTCCAACATGAGTGTGACCTCACCTCTTGGGCTCGGTCTGATTTTGTCCACTGTTTCTCCAACTTGAGCTTTAATGCCACTGATTCTGTTCAGCTCAACATTTACTGAATTATAAAGCCATCCCACGTTCAGTGTTATCTGCATTATCATCACCCAGCTAGAGAGACTGGAGGACTGGCATGGTTGCTGTCAGCATCCTGGCACAAAGGAAGCAGTCTTTCACCCTCTTGGGCACTGTGGTGACAGCCAGTCCACCCTCTGGCATGGCCATTGGGTGGGTGGGAAAAGACTTGAGCAATGACAGTGCAGATTCGAAGATCAGCTTCTTGGGAATTTGGTGGAAGTCTAAATATTCTGCCCTCCTGGTTAGAGGGAAACAGTAAGAGAGAATAAGAGATTATGAAAACATCTTAGTATTGGTTTCAATTCCAGATTCTTCATGGAGGGCTGGGAACTGAGCTGAGGGGCAGGTAGGTCTCCTGATCCAGGGCATGGCTGGATGCTAGGCATGTCTCTAGAATAGGAAAATGTCCTCTGGAGGCTGAGGCCCCATAAATAAGCTTTGTAGAAGCTACAAGACCATATATGGTCACATCTAGAAGTTTCAGGAATTGGTGACAAATTTGGCCCCATAGAATTCCGATGGGACAATGAGTCACTGCATTCCACCAGGAGACCCTGGTGCTTATGCTGTATTGGGGAGTCCATCCTCAGCTGGGTGAATGGATTCATGGCCAGAGAGAGTATCACACAGGTCAGGTATCTCTAATGCTCTTTCTCAGGTGGTTCACCTTCTCAAAGATATAATCTAGTGAGGGATCAAAGCATTAGTAAAGAAATCAGAGTTGTATGCATTTTTGGGTGACATTTTATTATAGAGTAGATCTTTTTTTCCCAGGGAAATTCCTCATTGCCCACCATATATAATTAACAACCAATTTTAATTCCTTTGGAGCAAGGGTGGTATCCTTTTGGCTTGGCAATTCCACAACATCCAAGCACATGAATGGCAAAATAAGCTGTGTCTGAATGATTCTCACTGAGGCCACGTGAATGCTCACAAGAAACAGAGAGAGAATAGGAGTGCGACCAGGGATTAAAATGTGGCATTTGTTGTTAGATCATCCCTCTTTTCCAGTTTCAGGTTTGGGATAAATGAACTTTAGTCCAGAAGAATCAAAGTAGTTCAGCTTAGTAGATATGCTCAAGACTATCTATTTATGACTCATCCTTTTCATTGATTGAATACATTAGTTGAGCACCTACTAGTTGAACACAGAGCATCAGACCTGCTAGCCTGGAAGCTAGAAATTTCAAACCAGAGATGGACACTGCTTAAGAAAGAATGAATCAGGGGGCGCCTAGGTGGCGCAGTTGGTTAAGTGTCCAACTTCAGTTCAGGTCATGAGCTCAGTTTGTGGGTTTGAGCCCTGCATTGGGCTCTGTGCTGACAGCTTGGAGCCTGTTTTGGACTCTGTGTCTCCCACTCTCTGCCCTTCTCCCACTCCCTCTCTCTCTCTCCCTCTCAAAAATGAATAAGTATTAAAATTTTTTTGGAAGAATGAATTAGGCAATTATGTTGGGAAAGAAGAGTAAGGACTTCTCTTGATATCACCATCACAGATTCAGCAGGTGTTTCCTTACATGAAACACAAGCCTTCTAGTTTCTCCAGTTCCTGTGGTCCACCCACTTTCTCCTTATTTACTCTATACTATTAATCCTGACTTTAATAATATCAACCTCATCTGGGCAACTCCAAGAGTAAAAACCCAGTGCAGATCTTAGCTCCTCCTCAGAGGTAATCTCAGCCCCACTGAAGCCTGCTTCATTCATCATCAACGTGTAGCTATGTTTGTAACACCTGGTCTAGCTCCTAACTATAATTTATCCTTGTCATGCTCTGTTGTTTTCTGTAGGTAATGCTAGGTCCCCAACTACTTCCTCAAGGGATCAGTTATTTTTCTTTGCTTGGTCTTCCTGTATAGGACAGAATACACAGTTAGAGATTTATTTTTAAAAAGTTATCAAGTGAGCAAATCAAAATATAAATGAATGGATTATATAATATTTCTCCTAGATTTGGGAAGACCACACTATTGGTAATTGAGTTGTGTGTTGATTTACACTAAAATGTGAATGGATGATAATTATAAACCGTTATTTCTGCAAGATGGCATCTCTATTCATCCAGGGGTCTTCAAAGTCCCAATCCAAAGAAGTATGTTACAATCAGTCACTATATTAAAATAAACGTAATCTACACTCATAATGCTGTCTCTCATTTAACCCATTCCCCTTCACAATGTCATTACTGTCCCCAGATGATCCAATCATAGTATCACAAGAAGCCTGTGCATGTTTGATGAGACTCGAGGCATCTAAGTATCCCCAGGGACCCAGCTCTGACTTCCCCAAAACAATGGTAAGCAAGACAGCAACTACCACCACCCCCACTAGAGTCTACACACACACACACACACACACACAATCCCTGGAAGTCTCACATTTCCCCCATAGAATGGTTTCTCTCAGGAGAGAGTGGTTTTTAAGATAAACTCCTTTAAAGGTTGTGTGCCCGCCAGCCACTGATGCAAGGAGCATAATTAAGATGGAAAACAACCAAATTCTGCAAAGAGCACAGGCAGAACAAGACTGGGCTGCCTCAGTGAAAAGGCCTCTCTCCCCTGTGGCTCCATGCTCAAGAGCTCTCCACAAGCAAAGAAATAAGTGATAGTAGAAAGGAACATGTGGAAAAAACAAGAGGTCTATTTCTGGAACTCTGTTGAGCAAGCCCTACATTGTAACAACCCACTGCTGGCTTGACCCCTAGTGTCACCTTCCAGTCTAGGCCTGGATCACCACATTTCCCTGTGTCCTTTCCCTCAGGCCCCAGATACCCTAAGTCAAGTGAACTCTGGTGGAATTGTGTGAGTTCTCAGCAGTGGGCAGGTGGCAAAAGGGAAGATCCCAGAGAAGGGTTAGGACATTTTGAGAACTATAGGGCCAGCCTCAAACCAGTGATGAAGAGCCCCAAAGAGTTGTGAGAAAGTCAGCCTTAGCTCCACAGGGCCCTGATATCCCCAGGACTACAGTTCAGAAGATGGAGAAGGTGAGCAGGATGAGCCAGATGGCAGGTGTTATCAAATTCAGGTGAGGGCAGCATCCTGGCATGAGAATGTGGTTCGCATAGAGCCAGAAACTGGCTCTCACTATTTTGAGAATCAAGGAACAGGGTCCAGACTCACAGAGTCTAGGAAAAAAGTTGCCAGAGAGTCAAAGACAAACCCAGGTGGGTCTGGGCTTCAGGATAGCATTGTGTTCCTTCCAAAGAACTGGATGACAAGGTAGAAAACGGCAACAGAAAACCCATCTTGAGGACTGTATCATTAGGACTTAAAGGAATGAGTTTCAAAATCAAATGGATATCAGCTGGAGTCCAGCCTGTTCTTCACTTGAAAGGTGGGGAGAGTGCCTCCCTAAAGAAGGGCTATGAGGACTGAAAGAAGTAATGAATGGGAAATGGTGAGTACAGAGCCTGGTACATATTTCTAGTATGATGATGACTCTGACTGGCAGAGCCTGCTGGTGTTGAAGAAAAAATTTTAACAGTGACATCTAGGGGCACAACCACATTATCAATTTCGGATTCAACTGGCTCATGGGGCCAAGTGCCTAAAAGCTAACCTGCTGATTTGGGATTGGTCCAGAAACTGAACTGCTATAGGCTAAAGACTATACCAGCTCCTGCTGTCCATTGCTGGAGCCAGCAGAAGCTATACCCAGGAACACAAGCAGCTTATCTCTCCTCCCACAGTTACCACCATTGACTCCGATTATAGAGTTAAAATACACATTACCAATCAGCTTGCTATAAAAGGCAAGTGATTTGCACAAGATCACCCAGCAGGTTTTTAACAGAACAAGAACCAGACCGGAGGCCTCCTAACCCAGAACCTAGTGTTCTTACCATTCTGCTGGAGTTCCTTCATCATTATGATGATCAGGGTATAAGAAAGCATCCACACCTAACTCCCTCCTTTCCTCACTTCCCCTTCTCACAGATAGGGGTGTCTCACAGATCTATCCTTCTAGACTTGGGCAGCTATTCCCATGGGAAACAGTCTTGTGCTAATGAAAAGGCCAGGCATGGAGAAGCTACACACACTGCAGGAGTCTTTCCTCCCTGGGTAGGGAAGCCACCTCCTCACTGAGCACAGGGAATGGGTGTGGGTGACACAGTGCACACACCATGGAGAAGAGCCAGCTTTCCCCAAGAATTCCCCAAGAATTCTGATACCAGTCCTGCCCTCTTTTTCTCCATATCTTTCTTTTTGTTATGAGACACCAACTACGCTATTCCAAACACGAAGTATGAATCAGAACTAAAACTGTTCCTTAAATTCACAGCATTTATATTAGTTATTTTTGTCTAGAATACAAGGGCAGTCTATGAATAAAATACACACAGTTGGAGAGGAGGAGAATATTCATCCCACAGCTCTCTACCAACCCAAAGGCCAACTGAACCATCTTCGTGATTTTCCAGAGTTAAGAACATAGTACCAGCCAACTAGAATGGTTTGATCAATGTTTGGGGTATTGAATTCAGTTCTCACCTGAGATTATTTGAGTTGTTGATTTACAGTAGTTAAATTGAAATAAATTACTTTAACTTCATGAATTACTGGGTTCGATGAGGTTATTTGAAGTTAGGTAAAATGAGGTGAATTTAAGTTAGTTCATTTTTAGAGGGAAAGTAACCACTGTTTTAGACACTAGATTGGTGACCAATGGATGTGCTGTGTTGACCTTGAGTTACGATACCAAGGCATGGTCGTATGTAAAGCTATTGTTGGGCCCTGCAGGTTAGGCCCATTTGGGACAAGGGACTCTAGGTCTGGCACCAAGGAGTTTATTATCCATCATTCTAGAACCCCACAGACCAAGGAGAGACAGAAGACTAATGGCTCTTCATAATTTACGCATAGCCTATAAAATGCAGGCTGTGGTCATACCTTGACCTCTTAATTTAATTCAATATTCTTTGTTACTGTAGAATTCAACTGCTGGTCTTAAAATTAAGAACTGTATGTGTGTGGAACTGCTTAAAAGAAAACCCACATGGGTGAACCACACAAACCCAGAGACTATTTTAGGCATTCTCTCTGTGTTTTCCACTCTCCTTTCATGCAGAACTGAATGTGTTCTACATAGTGAATGTTCACATCTTCCCCCTTTCCCACCAAGAACACGATTTCTACTTTTATCAATTCTTTCTTCCAATTCCCATTGTTACGTAAGCTGAAATAGGCATATGTCTTAAAAATAGGCCTATGTATATAATTCAGCTGTGAATGTGGTATTCAGCAGTCTCCAACTTAAGAGCAGGATCCGCTCCAAAAGTTTCAGTATATGTCAGTTTTCTGGTACTCAAAATGCATTTTTCCATAGAAACCATGTTGTGCGTGGTGGTTAGAGTCCCAGGCAGCCCACGAAAGCCTGTTGAAACCCTATGTAACTGGAGTGCAATCCTGTCCTAATAGGACCCTAGACCCCAACATGTTTCTGTGGGAGAGCACATCTGGCGTCCTAACTAGGGGTTCCTTCTTCCCTCCAAATTCCATGGTTGTGGGGGTGGTCAGGGATCTCCCCAAGTTCTCATAGAGATGGATCCTGCATCTGAAATTCCAAACACCCTCTCTGGAATAATATAAGTTTCCTCCTTTTTTTCCTATATCTTGTCCATTAAGAGTCAAATGATGTTTTTTCTCATGACACATCAGTGCAACCAGACTCTCACCAGGTTATCCTGCCTTCAGGGAGGGAGAGCTTTATGGAAAGGCCTTAACCTGGGAGGAAGGTAGGTGGCTATCCCTATATTCTCTATCAGGCTTTGGTAGCTCATAGAAAGAGCTAGAAAGGCCACAAGAAAGTAGACAGGAGGGTTGCTTAGGACTCACTTCATTGTCTTAAGGAGCACCCTTAGTGCCCAGAACTGCATCAAACACATCCAAGAATGAACAAATTATACTTGGGGGTTCAATGTCAACATAGAAGAAAAACTGATGTATGTTTCTTTAAAATTATAATCACCCCTAGGTACATAATTAAGTGAAAACCAGAACAAACGAAGCAAAACGAGGTGGGATAAGAGAAGGTGAAGGAGTACCATGCCAGAGTGAATGGAGTGCACTCTCAGGGGCACCAAACAGTGCCTAGCTGCCCCACTCCCACAGCAGCTTGGGCACCACAGAACAGAACCAAGTGTAACCCCCTTGGGATCTCTAGTAAGGTGATTACTCAGTTGTTCTCAGCTATGGTTGTTTTTAATCTCAGGTTTTGTTTTTTTGGTTTTAGCACTTAGCCTGAAGTCACCTATTCAATGAAGAATTAATATAAATAATATTTAGAGACATGGAGTCCATTTTTTCATTATTTATGAACCATAAAGTAGATAACTCATCCTCGTAGCTTTCAATAAATTCTATCTCCAGCTTCTACTATAGTGCTGGAGAAAGAAAAGTAACTTCATACCCAAAATTTGGGGGCTTCCTATAATTGTCCAGAAATGCCTCTCCCTTAGTGAGCAATCACCACAAATCCATAGGAGAAAAAACTCTGTGGCTCTTACTCATCAGAAGGAACACAAGGGGTGACAAGAACCACCTGTCACCCCACACTATAGTCCTTTGGGCATCATCTCTGAAAAAACAGAGGTTTCCATCATCAATAGATGAATGGATAAACAAAATGTGATATATAAGCACAATGGAATAACATTCAACTTTAAAAAGTTAGGAAATTATTTTGTTTGTTTGTTTACTTATTTTGAGAGGGAGAGAACACAAGCAGGGGAGGAACAGAGAGAGAGAATCCCAAGCAGGCTCTGGACTGACAGCATTAGATCATGACCTCAGCCAAAATCAAGAGTCCACTGCTTAACTGACTGAGCCACCTAGGCATCCCAAAGGAAGGAAATTCTGACACATACCATAACATGGATTAACCTTAAAAACATTGTGCTAAGTGAAATAAGCCAGATACAAAAGAACAAATATTGTATGATTCCATTTACATGAGGTAGCTAGGGTAGTCAAACTCACAGAGACAGAAAGTAGAATCGTGGTTCCAGGAGCCAAGGGGAGGGAGTAAATCAAGAGCTCTTGTTTCTTCTTTTTCTTTTTTTTTAATTGAAGTATAGTTGACAGACAATATTATATTAGTTTCAGGTGTACAACATAGTGATTTGACAACTGTATACATTATGCAATGCTCACCATGATAACTGTGATTACCATCCATCACCATACAAAGTTACTACAATATTGTTGACAGTATTTTTATGCTATGCTTTTCATCCTCATGATTTAATCCCCTTTACCTGTTTCACCCATCCTCTTACCCCTTTCCTTCTGGCAACCACCAGTTTGTTCTCCATTTATGAGTCTGTTTCCATTCCTGTTTGTTCTTTGTTTTGTTTTTTAGATTTCACATGTATGGTATTTCTTTCTCTGTCTGATTTATTTCATTTAGTATAATACCCTCCATGACAATCCATGTTATTGCAAATGGCAAGATCTCATTCTTTTCTCGATGGCTGAATGATATTCCATTGTGTGTATATACATCTTCTTTATCCATTCATCTATTGTTAAATACTTAAGTTGCTTCCATATCTGGGCCACTGTAAATATTGCTGCACTAAATACAGGGGTGTGTAAACCTTTTTAAACTAGTGTTTTGTTTTCTTTGGGTAAATACTCAACAATTATTGGAACTATATGGTATTCCTATTTTTAATTTTTTGAGGAACCTCTATACTGTTTTCTATAGTGGCTGCACCAGTTTACATTTCTACCAACAGTGCACAAGGGTTCTGTTTTCTCCATATGCTCACCAACACTTGTTATTTCTTATCTTTGATATTAGGCATTCCAAGTGGTGTGAAGTGACATTTCATTGTGGTTTTGATTTGCATTTCTCTGATGATTAGTGATGTTGAGCATCTTTTCATATATCTGTTGGCTATATGTCTTCTTTGGAAAAATGTCTATTCAGGTCCTCTGCCCATTTTTTAATTGGATTTTTTGGCTTTTTGGTGTTGAGTTGTATGAGTTCTTCATATACTTTATATATTAGTCTCTTGTCTGATACACCACTGCAAACATCTTCAGGGAATTATTGCTTAATGTGTCCAGAGTTTCAGTTTGAGATAATGAACAAAGTTCCAGAAATTTAGTGGTGATGACTGCACAACATTCTGAATGTATTTAATACCACTGAACTATACATTTAAAAATTGTTTAAATGGCAAACTTTATGATAGATATAACCACACACACACACACACACACACACACACACACACACACAAATATATGAGTTTCCAGCTTCTGCTGAAACACTCCACTTCATTCTAAAAACATGTACTAAGGGACAATTACATGTCAAGTGCTGTTCAAGGCTGGGGGAGGGGTAGGTTTGTAATTTTAAATACGATGATAAAAGAGGGACTCATTATGAAGGTGAAATCTGACTGAAGGCTTGAAGTGGAAAAGTGAGTAGGCCATTTCTGGCACAATGAGAGAGCACTCCTGGCAGAGAGAACAGCAGTGCAAAGGCCCTGATACACTTTATGCTTGGATGTCTGGGGACCAAAGGTTGCTAAGGGAACATGTGTGGGTTTGTATGGTGTGACTGCAGAAATTCTGGAATTTCTGAGCAGAGATGTTCTGCAGGCAGCTACTGCTGAATATGGAAAAGGTCAGGGATTCAGGTAACCAATTCAAGTCTCATCACATGGAAGAGATGAAGCTATGATATAGACTATATATGTTCTTCATTTAATCACTGTTTTCCTTAAGGTACCACACCCCCACCCTCTGTTGTGGCCAATGATGCAGTTTGGGCCGCTAGGGTTCAATTTATACAGAGACTAAACTTCCCATCTCCTGTCATGGTGTGAAGTTGGGTACTGGAGTGGCTCTAGGGGACTAACAACTTCTCAAACAGACTTTCAACAAATCCTCTTTTTAGTCCACGCTTTCTGAAGCCGAGTACTTCCTCTCCCCTGCTGGGTAGGACTGGAGCCTCTGTTTCCTTTTTGTTGAAAGAATGAATGAGTGAACAAACAATATTTATGAAGCAAAAGAGTATCTGATGCTAGAATATGTGGCCCAGATTCCAGGGGCTCTTGGGAGATCAGGTGAGAGGGAGAAATCACAGAAAACACTGGAAAGATTAGGAATAGTGTTAAAAGACAGGGCCCGCTGCAGACAGAGCACATCATGGGGCCAGAGCCAAGTGTCTGCAAAGGTGACGCTGAAGGGGGTCCCTGTTGAAAGTATGTCCTAGGACTTGGGTTCAAGACATGAGTGCATCATGTACACACTTTAGGGTCTTATCCAATTCTAAGCCTTCTGTCCTACTTAAGAGCATTTTTTCTGGTTGATATACTCAGTGGGAAAGGAAAAAGAGGAAATCCCTAGAGATTTCCAAGAATCCTTGCTACTTTGGTGGGCAATTTTGTCATGTGAGGTTGCATTGGGCACCTGGGCCTCCTCAAATCATTTTGAGGATATTTCAGAACATTTAATATAACTGTGTTTCACTCTGTCTCCAAACTGTATATCACTTTCTCACAAAGACCATGACCTCATCGAAGGAAACAGGGATATCACATTCATTTCTGTAGTCTACATTCGCAGCACAGTATCTGACCATAATTGGTGCTCAGTAGGTATTTATGGAATAAATCAATGGCTGACTACTACTGATGCAACCAAAATGAGGCTTCACTATTGAAATGTGTTTTAAAATCTTATTCTTCCTGCTATACTTAGGGGGACTGGCAGGAAAGTTTCCATTTTACAGATCAGTGACATAAAAGGTGTGTTAGTTATCTATTGGTGTGTAACAAATTCTCAAAACTTGATGGTTTCAAATAACACATGTTTATTATTTATCATTATTTCTATTATTTTCCATTTTCTATGGATATGGAACCTGGGTACAACTTAGCTGGGTCAGCTTCAGGACCTCTTACAGGCTGCAGTCCAGGTGCCAGCTGGAGCCACAGTCTTCCAACGAAGCAGGACCTGCTTCCAAGCTCATGCCCCAGCGGTGGCAGGATTCGCTTCTTTGAGGGCCATCAGATTGAAGATCTCGGTTCCTCCCTGGCTGTTAACCAGAGGCTACCCTCAGGTCCTTGCCATGTGGGTCCCACCACCATGGTGGCTCACTTCATCAAAGCCAGCAAGCCAAAAAGGCAAGACAAGGAGTGCCAGCAAAATGAACGTCAGAGCCTTTTATAACCTAACCTCAAGAGTGATGTTTCCATCACTTTCATGGTATTCTAGTCATTAGATACAAGTCACTAGGTCATTCCCACACACAAGGCATGAACGCCAGGAAGCAGGGATCATTGAGAGCCACTTGAGAAGCAGCCTATAACCAGGGGCATGAAGTGTACCTAAGTCCTTCAAGATCATGCAGTGGAGTCAATGCTTGAAGGTTTGAGCTCTCCCCTCTGAATGGAGCTACAGGCAGGCCTTGGGGAGTGGGACAAGTGGATTGGGAGGGAGAAGAACAGAATAGTGAAGAAAGGAGGGCACCAATCCACTTACCCAAATTTACAGTGGAAGAGAATTTACATTTTTCAAGATATCAGAGAGTTAGACAGAAATGAGAAGTGACTGCAGGTATGGATTTATTACCACTAATACAAAAGCTGTTCCTAATAATGTTTTAAAGCATTTCCATATAATACATCTGTTCAGTTCAAATTTATAATTGCAGTCTGGAAAGAAGCACAGTAGCACTCTGGGAGCGGTGAAGGGCTGAGTTTGGCCCTTTGTGTGTAGTCTTCCTGGTATAGAGGGGAGTGGTTTGGGATGATTTGGTCTAGAAACCATTGCTGGTTCAGCTGGTGATAAATCCCTCTCCCCACCCTCCCACCCTATGATGCTGTTCACCAGCACCCATGGAAGAAGAGAAAGTTTAGGGAACAACAGTGCTGGGCCGGGGGAATGGCTTCTCAAATCAAAAACTGTGTAGGTGATTAATTTAGATGATTCTAGACCCTCTTCCACTCACAGTTCCCTCTGCCTGAGCCTTCCCCATTGTGTCCTTTCTTCCTGTGGGGTTAGCTCCTCTCCATTTGTGAGGCAGGCTTGATGCAGAAAGTCTGAGGCATCTCCATACCATCTCCACATCTCTATCCAGTGTATGTGTGCATGTGTGTATTCATGTGTGCAGGCACATTCACATGCATGTCAGGGATGGGGGAAGGGTGCCTAACTAGCACATCTCATCCCCCTTAATGTATTTAGAAATACATGAAGCATGATTAGAACAATGAGAGCCAAGTGTGGATAACTGAGGTAGAAGGGGGGCAAATAGTGGAAGAAAGCAGTAGAGAAGAATATATCTGGTACATTTTGACTCATTCTTCAAATTAAGCCTTCCCATTTGAGGAAAAAGAAAACCAAAGCCCTAAGAGATGAAATAACTTGCCCAAGGTGACACAGTGGTAGATCCAGACCAGAGTCCTAGAGCTGTCTAACTGTACCGGATGGTACTGGCAGCATGATCACGTCTGAGGGAGCACCTGGCCTTCCTTATAATAGGAATTTGGCAAAATTATCCTTCTCCTTCCAGCATAGAAATTATATACAGACAGTCCCTGGCTTATGATGGTTTGACTTACAATTTTTCAATGTTATGATAATGGGAAAGCAATATGTATTCAGTAGAAACCATACTTTGAATTCTGATCTTTTCTTAGCCAAGTGATATGCCCTACAATCCTCTCTTGTACTGCCAGGCACCAGTCAGCCATGTGATCATGAAGGCAAACAACCAATACACTGACAAACATTCTGTACCATACAGCCATTCTGCTTTTCACATTCAGTATAGTATTCAATAAATTACTATTATAAAATAGGCTTTGTATTAGATTATTTTGCCCAATTGTAGGCTAATATAAGTATTATGAGCACATCTGAGGTAGGCTAGGCTATGATGTTCAGTTGGTTAGGTGTATTAAATGCATTTGCAACTTACAATATTTTCAGTTTATGATGGGGCTATAACCCCATCATATTTGAGGTAGATCTGTATATATGTTTCTGATTGTTCAAACTATCTTAGATGACCATTGATCATTCTTGGCCATTCCCGAGTATAGAATACTAGAATGTACTATTATAAAACTCCTGCAGGTGACTAGAGTGGCAGCAGGACACTTTGTGGTGCTCAGGGCACGTGGCCTCTTGGCTACACTACCAAGCTGTGAACAAGACTCCCTCAGACCAAAAGTGTGAGTTGAGAACGAAGCCTAATAGACACAGAGTGTCTTTGTAGTCCTTAACGAGGCTTCTGGTTGCTGGCAATGGAGTCTCCTGGAAAGCTGGCACCTGCCTCCCACCAGGGACTCATGAAAAACTAGAGTGAGTTTGTCAACCTGAGGACCCAGGGCAACAAGGCAAGTTATACCTTAAAGTGGAAGCAGTCTTTGCAGCTCATCTTATGTCAAGAAAAAGGGGAGTATTTCAAGGAGAAGTCAATTATAGATATTTGTGGTAGGGATAATGCCAATCCCCCTCCCCAAAGATGTAAATGTCCTAATCCCCAGAACCTGTGGATATGTTCCCTTACATGGCAACAGAGAATTAAAGTTTCTGATGAAATAAGTTTGCTAAACAGCTGGACTTAAATAGGGAGACAAGGGGTGTCTGGGTGGCTCAGTCGGTCAAGTGTCCAATGTCAGCTCAGGTCACGATCTCGTGGTTTGTAGATTCAAGCCCCACATCAGGCCCTGTGCTGACAGCTCGGAACCTGGAGCCGGGAATCTGCTTCAGATTCTCTGCCTCCCTCTCTCTCTCTCTCTGCCCCTCCCCTGCTCAAGCTCTGTCTCTCTCTGTCTCTCTCTCTCTGTCTCTCTCTCTCTCAAAAATAAGTAAAAACATTTTCAATTATATATATATATAATTATATATATGTTATATATATGTATATATACGTTATATATAATTTTATACACACACACACACACACACACACACACACACACAATAGAGAGAGAGGGATAGAGACTATCCAGGATTATTCAAGTGGGCCCAGTGGGATCACAAGGGTCCTGAAAAGATGGAAGAGGCAAGAGTGTCAGCATCAGAGTGAGGGTACATGAGGACACAACCACCCATTGTTGCCTTTGAAGATGAAAAGGGGCCATGAGCCAAGGAATGTGGGAAGGCTCAAGAAATGGGAAAAGGCAAAAAGATGACAGGTTCATTTCAAAAGATTCCAGAATGAATACAGTCCTCCCAACACTGTGATTTTAGCCCATTGAGACCTGATCTCTGACTTCCAGAATTGTAAGATAATACATTTTTTGTCATTTGAAGCCACTAACTGTGTGGTTATTTGTGACAGAAGCCATAGGATATGCAAAGGAAACAACAGAAACTCTGTAGGGTCCAAAGAAGCAGCCTAACTCTTAACCTAATGAGGGGCTTAGAGGAGGAAGGTGGCCTCCAGTCCCTGCGGGGTGCAGCCAGCCACGGTTATAGGGGAGAGTCTGAACAGGCTGACTTCACTCAAGTCATCAGGGACTGTCAGTGAGACCCTAGACACAGCCAGAGACGCTCTCAGTCCCCTTTTGGGAAACTTTGGAGCCATTGTTTAAGAAAGAATTCAGGAGCTACTAGCCAATGACAACCACCAACGTTCTCTTTGACCTCTTCACCATCTATGCTGTTTTGTTTATTCTCTTGGCAGTGATTGACAGCAAAACACTTTAAGGAAAACACACTTGTAATGTGTTTCATGGACAACAGTGATAAAGAAACCAAAACAAAACAGCTCCCATTTCTTGGTCAGCCAACAGGGCTGTCAGAAACCGGAGATAGAGAAACAAGTGTTGGCAGAAGGGAGAAGCAGAATCCTGATGGAGTTGAGACAGGGAGAAAGAAAGGGCTTTTGAAGGGTTTGAGAAGGCTGTCCACACAGGCATGGAGCCAGGATCCAATGGGTGCGTCCTCATGAGGGACCACTCCAGCCTGGCATGAAGATGGCACTCAGTAAACATGAGTTGCTTATTATTATTGCATAAGAAGGAATGCCCTTTTGAGGATGATTATCAGACTACCCATATGTTAAAAAGAAGGCCTGGGGTACCTGGGTGGCTCAGTCAGTTGAGCATCTCACTCTGGATTTCAGCTCAGGTCATGATCCCAGGGTCATGAGATCCATGCTGGATGTGGAGCCTGCTTGGGATTCTCTCTCTCCCTGTGCCCCCCCCCCCTCATCCAGACTTAACATTCTTGTATTCTTTTGCATGACTATTTTATCTGATTCTTCCATAACCACACTGACATGATAGGGCAGGTGACATTCTCTCCTCCATTTAGTAAATTGTAAAATGTCAAAGTGAAACATATGCTTGTTTTTAGTGGACTTCAGAGGTGAGCAGCCCAATGGGCAACACTGCCAAGAGGCTCCAAAGCAGAGGAGGAGGAAATGTCATGAGGAACATAAGGGCCCTGGTCTCACAGAACTTGGGAGACACCCTCTGTGACCTCCAGGACTAGCTGGGGAGATAAAGAGCTCAGAAATACCAACTCACTGTCTTCAGACTTCATAGCTGCCCACCAGTTGAACCCAGGCTCCACGCTCTGTGCTCGGCCCTGCATCATACTTTTGTAACTGCCTTATCACAAGCTGGCTGGGAGCAGGGATGTAGAGGAAGGCCAGCCGCCTGGCAGGGCTCCCGCCCTCCTGAGGCTCAGAGCCGCACCCTGGAAGGGCTTCCAGCCATTTCTGCTGTCTTCTAGTTACCAAAGGAAAAAATACTGATTGTAAACATCACTTTAAAAGCATGCCATCCGACAGCCGGCTCAGCTGCAATACATCAGCCTGAATTGTACTCATTTATGGTGAAGCATTTTATATTAATGTTTTCATTGCTTATCACAGACACTGGCTTTAAAGTGCTTAAGCCAGCTGTACTGAGTTATTTATTAGGCTTTTTTTTCCAAGTTGCCTTTTCCTTAAATAAAGTGTTTGTTTTACTTTCATACATTTAAGAATTCCTCTCATCTCCTGTCAATCACTTCTGACGGCTGATGTGCATACATCACCTATTTCCCCAGAATATACTCAGAACCTATGGATGGAACATGAACTGGAGCCAGCAGTGGCCGCAGAAGGACAAGAGTCAAGTGAGACAGACAGCTCAGTCTCTATAGGGTCATGTAGCTTCCCTTCCTCCATCTCCTTCCTTTTTCCCACAAGCTGAATTTCACCTCCACAGCCACAGTGAAGACATAATTGCTGCCTGAAGTCAAATGATTTGACATTTGGGCTATAGTCAATGCTATTTAGCAACTCTAAATAGTTTCTTGGTTCTCTTTCTGACATGGAGACCAGTCTTCTGTCCTCTTCATTGACTTCACCTCCCTCCTCTTCCCTAAATGTGGGTGTCTAAGGGTCAGGCCTCAGGCCTGTCTCCTTCAGAACAGGAGCCTACATACAGTGAAGTCTAAAGACTGGATGGTGAAATACTCTCCTTCCTTAACTCGATAGGCTCCAGGAAGACTGACAAATGGAAAGCTAGAGGGCTTGTCTTTAAATCATCTGACATTTGGCTAACAAAACTTCCAGGATCCAATCACCTCACACTGAAGTCCATCAGTCAACAAAGCCCACCCATAACCACAGAATTACAGTTAGCAACATGATTCCTCACTCTGAAGTATGAACACATAGCCAAAGATCAGCAGATATTTAATTATGACTCTAACGAAAATCAAAACAAAACAGAAATTGGACATAAGGGACTCACAGGAAACTAAAGAATTCTTTTAAAAAAACTACTGTTAATAACTTCAGAAAAAATAAGATAGGTAGCCATGCAACAAGAACAGAAGGTTATTGTAAAAGAAAAGTTAGGAAAAAAAAGAGTAAATGGATATTCAATGTGGAATAACTATAGTAAATTAAATAGACTTCTAGAAAATAAATATAAGAAACCTCTTAGGAAGTAGACAAAACACAGTGGGATGAAATGGAAAGAAATAACAGGAAAATTAAAGCATTCATCAAGAGGATCCAATAGTCTCACAGAAATTTCAATAAGAGAGCTCAGAAAGAACAAGAGAGACAAGTACAAATAATAAATCCCCAGAGGATTTCCAGAACAAGAGTGTGAAACTCCAGATATAACGGAATTTTCAAAAGGTCAAACACAATGAATGAAAAAAAAGATGCACATCTAGATGTATCATCCTGAAATTTCAAAACACCAAGATAAAGAGGAGGGAATAAACACTTTCAGAAAAGGGTAAAAAAGGATCACACACACAGGCAGAAATCAGTAAAGCATCAGACTTTTCGATAGTAACACTAGCACCTAGAATACACTGGAGCAATGTATTTCCATCACAGAATTCTATATCCAGACAAACGGTTAACTCAAATGTGAAGAGAGAATAAAGACATATTCAAATATGCAAGTGCTCTAACACTGTACCCATGTGGGTTCTCATGAGAAACTTCTAGATGAGTATCTTCGCCAAAGTAATAGAGTAAAACAAAGAAGACAAAAGATTAAAGAAAGGCGCTCAGCAGGGGAGACGAGTACAGAGGAAAGTTGAGACAGGAGGGGTGCAGCAGGGCAGGAGGGAGCCAGTCCAAATCATACAGAGCTGGAGGTTGGGGACCCCAGAGGGAGAGGTTTCAAGAAACAAGCGACACTGTTCAGTCAGCCAGAGGGTTAGACTGTGTCTAGGAGATCATGGTAGCTCTGTAGAGAGTTTGGGGAAGAATTCAATGGTAGGTACATAGAAAACTAGGTAAACAATTAATTTTGACAATCTTTAGCTCTTTGGAAAACAAAAGGTTGTGTATAAAGGGGAATTATCATATCTGTATCCCTTTATGAATATTTTCATAGATAAAAATTTGAAAATCCTAAAAATAAACTTAACAGAAAAGTGCATTATAGCTACATTGGTAGGATGGAAGAAAGAGAAGGGCTGATGCGTTAGCTCAAAGAGAGGAAGTCTATCCTTCTACAGATGAAAGTTAAAAAAAATAAATAAAACTATCCTGGGATATGGCAGTATAAATATATTATTTAGAAATAGGAAGGTAAAATGCTAGCGACAAGAGCTTAAAAAGTTGAAATGGTGTTTCCATGGAGGAAGACTCAGAAGTAAGGAAACGTAGGTCTTGTCATAAATTTGAATTCCGTTATCTTGTACATGTTGTAGTTTGATAGTAAAGACTTGAATGCAGGTGTATAAGCTTAACGACATATGCATAGCTGTATATTCTAGAGAGGACAACAGTTCACTATGAACAGACCTACAATGGGGAGCAAAAGTAGATGAAGTCCCTGCCCTCTTGCAGCTTCCCTTTAAACAAGGCATGCTGTCTCCTACCTCAGGATCTTGCACGCAGCTCTCCCGGACCATTCGTCTATGTGGAAAATGCTGACTCAGTCATCAAGGCTTCTGTCACACACCTTCCTTGACTCCCCCAGGCGGCAGGCCTGTCCTGAGTCCTCCTGCCTTTATGAAAACGCCATCGCAACAATGGTCTCACTATACCGTACTAGATGTGTGTATTTTCAGGCCAATCTCTCAGCTAGTCATGTATTTTCCCCTAAGTGTGTCCCTAGTCCCTAGCACAGTGTCTGACTCTATGTCGAAGCCCAGTAAAAGTCTGTCAAATAACTACATGCATGCACGAATTCGTGTACGCCTAAAAGCAAGAGGACCACTCATTGGTTAAATAAACAAAGACTGAGAGAGCAGGAAACATACAGGAAAATAGATTCTGCCATCCTGGGCTAGACACGCTGGTGGCACAGAGGAAGCCCCTAACACCTGAGTGGGAGCTAAAATCCTATATTATTGCTTCTACAATGCTAGGGACCCAAGATGGTCCAAATACTGTGCACACACAGATGAGGGTAGAAAGGAGGGAAGTGATATGAAAAAGGGAGGCAGAGGCTCTGAAGGCACACCTTGCTGGCAGTGGCACCTGTCTCTACTTGTGACTTCCAGCAAGAAGCTCAGATGCCTCTTGTGTGCCACTGGATGTTTCTCTGTTATCTGTGGCCACTAAGCAAGAAGCCAGCTGCCTCGGTAATGACACATGTCCAATACTAGAGATGTGATGAATGGCTGGAACTCTTCTCGGGCTCAGTTCTGCTTATGCTAACAGTTTGCATTCTTTCCATAGAGATCTCCAACCAAGTGGGCAACAAGGTGTAGGGCTCATCTGCAGCCCCCCTCCTGGCCCGGCCCCATCAGCCGAGCCATTTTCTAAATCAGAAACCTCAACTTCATAATCCGAGTCTAAAGGGCAAGGGACATTTACCAAAGACTCTGAGAAAACTTCTAAAGTCCTACTAATGCCACTTGGTTCCCACCAAAAGGATCTTCAGCAATTGAAAGTTAAATGAATTTCTCACACATTCATCCAAGCCAGGATGGTAGCTGGTCAGCTTTGTGGCATGATTTAAAGGCTCTGAAAAACCACACTGCCCCAAAATATCTCCCTACTGGCCTGAAATTCTTCATTTCACTTTATAATCATGCCTGAAATTCCACCAATTAGAAACTCATTTACAAGCCCCTCTTGTAAAATGTGCAAGAGTGATTAGCTTTATCTGATGCCACTCCAGAATCTAAAATTAGGACCAATGGTTGGGCCTAATAAAGAAAAATTGATGGGCTTTAGTTTGACTGAAAAAGCCTCTTCTGTCAGTTCTTGCTCTTCAGCAATGGGACTGGTAACTCCCATGAATGACAGATAAGCGATCACTTGAGACAAAATCTTCTCCTTCTGGACAGCTCTAAAGGGGTAGAAAGTTCTTCCTGGTGGTGGATTAAAATTTTCTTCTTGACATTCTCTGCGGTTTGCCCTAGTTCTGCTCTCAACAACACAAAGAGAGTCTAATCACCATCTCCTTGTCAAATAGCCTAAGCCAGGCCTCCTCTCTCCCCTAGAGCTCCCATGGTCCTTCCACCACGTCTAACAGCTGGGCAGTGTGTGTACACAATCTGGTTAAATAAGGTGTGGCTTCAGGATTCTTTGCGTGCCCACCAGAGAATGTACGCTACAAACTGTAGAGTGTCTATGACATGCAATAACAGCCTTTTTTTCCTCTGCTCCCCACTGACAAAGCCCTCTGGCACACAGACCACCGTGTGGGACTAGAAGCATCACATGAGTGTTATAGTCAGGCACTAGGCCATGTGCAAGGAATTGCTCGGGAAGGTATTGACACCTGGCCTGGTTGGTTTGGGCAAAATATGTACCAGGGTGCAAGAAACTCTGAGGGTGTGGTCTGATGCTAAGCCAGAAGCTCTTTGCTCTGTATTTCTCCATGAAAGTTTTGCTCTTAACGGCCCAAGACATAGCCTTCTGTACTGGATCAACCCCTCACTAATTTGAGGCTCTGAGCACGTTTTCACAAAAATATTTTTTTTTTTTAAAGTACTATCTTGTATATTTTATTTATTTTTTTTTTTACAAATAGTTTATTGTCAAATTAGTTTCTACATAACACTCAGTGCTCATCCCCAAAGTGCCCTCCTTCATGCCCATCCCCCCCTCCCCCCCACATCCATCAGTCCTCAGTTTTTGTCAGCATTCAAGAGTCTCTCATGGTTTGCCTCTCTCCCTTTCCCCCACCATTTCCGCCCTTCTTCTCCCCCTTGGTCCTCCGTCAAGTTCCTCCTAATCCTCCTATACGTGCAAACATATGGTATTTGTCCTTCTCTGCCTGACTTATTTCGCTCAGCATAACACCCTCAAGGTCCATCCATGTTGCTACACATGGCCAGATTTCATTGTTTCTCATTGCCATGTAGTATTCCATGGTATAGATAAACCACATCTTCTTGATCCATTCGTCTGTTGATGGACACTTAGGCTCTTTCCATGTTTTAGCTATTGTGGAGAGTGCTGCTATGAACATTGGGGTACATGTGCTCCTATGCCTCAGCATTTCTGTATCCCTTGGGTAAATTCCTAGCAGTGCTATTGCTGGGTCATAAGGGAGTTCTATTGTTAGTTTCCTGAGGAACCTCCACACTGTTTTCCAGAGGGGCTGTACCAGTTTACATTCCCACCAACAGTGCAGGAGGGTGCCCGTTTCTCCACATCCTCGCCAGCATCTAGAGTTCTCTGATTTGCTCATTTTAGCCACTCTGACTGGCGTGAGGTGGTATCTCAGTGTGGTTTTGATTTGTATTTCCCTGATGAGGAGGGATGCTGAGCATCGTTTCATGTGTCTGTTGGCCATCTGGATGTCCTCTTTGGAGAAGTGTCTGTTCATGTCTTCTGCCCATTTCTTCACTGGGTTGTTTGTTTTTCGGGCGTGGAGTTTGGTGAGTTCCTTATAGATTCTGGATATTAACCCTTTATCTGATATGTCATTTGCAACTATCTTTTCCCATTCCGTTGGTTGCCTATTAATTTTCTGGGTTGTTTCCTTGGCTGTGCAGAAGCTTTTAATCTTGATGAGGTCCCAACAGTTTATTTTTGCTCTCGATTCCCTTGCTTTTGGGGATGTGTCAAGTAAGAAGTTGCTGCGGTGGAGGTCAAGGAGGTTGTTTCCTGCTTTCTCCTCTAGGGTGTTGATAGTTTCCTGTCTCACGTTCAGGTCCTTTATCCATTTTGAGTTGATTTTTGTGCATGGTGTGAGAAAATGATCTAGTTTCATTCTTCTGCATGTTGCTGTCCAGTTCTCCCAACACCATCTGTTAAAAAGGCTGTCTTTTTTCCATTGGATATTCTTTCCTGCTTTGTCAAAGATCAGTTGGCTGTATACTTTTGGGTCCACTTCTGAGTTCTCAATTCTGTTCCATTGGTCTATGGGTCTGTTTTTGTGCCAATACCATACTGTCTTGAGGATGACAGCTTTCACAAAAATATTTTTAACATTTATTCATTTTAGAGAGACAGAGCACACGTAGGGGAGGGGCAGAGAGAGAGAGGGGGAGACACAGACTCTGAAGCAGGCTCCAGGCTCTGAACTGTCAGCATAGAGCCCAATACAGGGCTCAAACTCACAAACCACGAGATCATGACCTGAGCGGAAGTCAGATGTTTAACCAACTGAGCCACCCAGGCACCCCTGAGCAAGTTTCTTAACTCCTCTGAGCCTCTATGTCTTAATCCACTAACTGAGGACTTTTCTATCTGCCTCTCTGGTAGAGTTTTATGAGAACTCCAAGAAATGATAAACTTGAGAATGCTTTGAAGCCTATAAAGCAAAACACTGTGCAATGGCCAGTAGTGGAGTTCATGGTTGACTCTGTCTGGTTGGGGACAGCCAAGGTTCTCAACTAGGAGTAATGGCCAGAAGTAGAGCTGATACTCTGCAGCAAAATGCATTTCTAATTAAGGCAAGGCCCAAGGGCCAAGTGTTCCAGAAGTATAACAATCAATTTATAGTCTCTTGTACCTTTTTGCAACAAAACAATACCCAGTGAAACTGCACAGTTTTATCTTCTGACATGTTGCACGCAGCATGGATGTTGGAGTTGGTTGCTCAGCACAGCCCACTGAATGGAGATGCCTCACTGCCCATACAGGTCTACAAGGCCATACAGCTGTTACCGAGCAGAGACATTTGTTTGGGTTACTCACCAGCCAATCATAGAGTAGACTTTACTTTTACAGATATCAGGACTATGGGAGCCAGGGGTGAAAGGGGTTTGGAGCCTCTCATAAAGAAAGGTACAATCAGAGATCTGAGAGGAAATATGATTAAGTCTGTGAGTAGACTTTAACTGAAAACAGTGGCCTTAACTGTGATGTATCTATTTGGGGAACTAATACTGAGTACAAGTCAAGACAGGGAAGTCAGGAGGCCTAGATTCCTTCTTTTCCACTAATGTGGGTACTACTGGGAGAGCTTCAGGTTTCATTGTTCTCATTTGTAGATAAGGGAGCAGGATCAGGTGACCTTTTTCTCTAATTTCCAATTTATCCTTCCATTCTACTCCCCTTTACCCCCAAATATGGCTATCTCCTGACATAATTTAAGCTTTAGGCTTAACTTGATTTTCTCAAAGAGGTCTTCCTATTTTCCCTAAACCATACTAAAGGGCCTTGCCAGACACCAATACAGCACAGGTACTTCTGGCCTGTCTTCCCCTTCTCCCTGAGTACTCTGTGACCACCATATCTTCTTATAGTCCAGGGTGCCGTGCCCAGGGGAGGTATGCAATAAATTAAAATTTAAAAGAGACCTCATCAAGATTAAAAGCTTCTGCACAGCAAAGGAAACAACTCACAAAACTAACAGACAACCAACGGAATGGGAAAAGATAGTTGCAAATGACATATCAGATAAAGGGTTAATATCCAGAATCTATAAGGAACTCACCAAACTCCACACCCGAAAAACAAACAACCCAGTGAAGAAATGGGCAGAAGATATGAACAGACACTTCTCCAAAGAGGACATCCAGATGGCCAACAGACACATGAAACGATGCTCAGCATCCCTCCTCATCAGGGAAATACAAATCAAAACCACACTGAGATACCACCTCACGCCAGTCAGAGTGGCTAAAATGAGCAAATCAGAGAACTCTAGATGCTGGCGAGGATGTGGAGAAACGGGCACCCTCCTACACTGTTGGTGGGAATGTAAACTGGTACAGCCCCTCTGGAAAACAGTGTGGAGGTTCCTCAGGAAACTAACAATAGAACTCCCCTATGACCCAGCAATAGCACTGCTAGGAATTTACCCAAGGGATACAGAAATGCTGAGGCATAGGAGCACATGTACCCCAATGTTCATAGCAGCACTCTCCACAATAGCTAAAACATGGAAAGAGCCTAAGTGTCCATCAACAGATGAATGGATCAAGAAGATGTGGTTTATCTATACCATGGAATACTACATGGCAATGAGAAACAATGAAATCTGGCCATGTGTAGCAACATGGATGGACCTTGAGGGTGTTATGCTGAGCAAAATAAGTCAGGCAGAGAAGGACAAATATCATATGTTTGCACGTATAGGAGGATTAGGAGGAACTTAACTGAGGAACAAGGGGGAGAAGAAGGGGGGAAATAGTGGGGGAGAGGGAGAGAGGCAAACCATGAGAGACTCTTGAATGCTGACAAAAACTGAGGACTGATGGATGTGGGGGGGAGGGGGGATGGGCATGGAGGAGGGCACTTGTGGGGATGAGCACTGGGTGTTATGTGGAAACTAATTTGACAATAAACTATTTGTAAAAAAAAAAAAATTCAAAAGAGAAAGAGAAACACCCTAGCAAAGGTGAAATCACATTCCTCTTATAATGCAAATGGAAACTAAGAAGGAGACCAATGCTCTAAGCAAAGGGTTTACTTCTGTGATTAACAGCAAATAATCACAAATTCTGAGTAACAAACCATTTCGGTCAAGAGGTGGATTTGACCAATGGAATGTGTCTTCCAACCCTAGGCCTCAGGAGGTCTTGTAGTGTCTTTTCTTGCCATCTTTGGAACCCTGAGACAGCCCTGTGGATAAGCCCAAGCTAGCCTGCTGGAAGCTGAGAGCCCCATGGAGAGGCAGCAAGGCACCACAGCCAACAGTCAGCCAATACCTGGCCAATAACTTGCCAACTTCTGCACGTGTGAATGAAACCATCCCATCTCATCAAGCCACCAGCCAACCTAGCAGGTAACCAGGGATACGTGAGAAAATCCAGCAGACATCAGCTGAACCAGCCCAGAAAAGACAAACCATGAACTAAATGAATGGCTGTCATTTTAAACCATGGCATTTTTGTGCTCATTTGTTATGCAGCAAAAGCTAACTGACACAACTTCCCTTCTGTCTCTTTTTGTTAAACTCAGCAGGCCGAACTGTTGGCAAGGGTCATGGAGGTAAAGTCTTAGGAGTCCAGGAGCCTTTTGAGAGAAACACAGTCCATATCCTATCCCTATAGCAAAAGCTTCAGATTAGGGTAAGCTGGTATATATGAATCACTGTGACCATGATCAGTCAAAACATACAACAGCTAATAATACTTCTATAGTGCTTACTCCCTCCCAGTCATTTCTAAGGGCTTTACATCTATTATCTCATTTAATTTTCAAAGCAAGCCTATGAGATTTTATTTTCCATTTTATTCCCATTTTACAGATGAGAACAATGAGGTACAGAGATGCTAAGTAATTCTCCCAAAGTCACACTGCTAGGAAGTGGAGAAACCAGAATTTGACCTAAGGCGGGGTGACCTCCAGAGTCCTTGCTCATATTCGGGATGCTTTCTGCCAAGTCCTCTGGCAAAATAGCAAGAAAGAATGCTTGGGATCTTCCAAAAGGAAAGGGAGTATGCAAACTGGTCACCTAGGATTGGTCCTAGGGCCTGTGGGTATCATGGGGACAGAGTGGTTCTGACACAGACCACAATGCAAACAGGGGCCAGTAACACTGGAGAAACACTTTGGGAAAACTGTAGCTCAGCCTGTGAGAGTGAGGACCCAAGTATAGGAAACCCCAGAAATGTCTTTGGGTGCAGGTCTGGACCCACAAAGGCATTAGTAGGCTACCCGGCAGGGTCCCACAAACAATACAGGCCCTGTGGACCAGAATGCAGTTAAGTACCACCCCTCCCCTTCAAGCATCAGTGCCTTGGACAGACGAAGCTTTAAATTGTCTTTCTCCCTGCTTATGGGAGAAATGTGCATGGTGGGGGGTAAGAAATGAGAAACTGGACTTCCTGATTGTAAGAGCAATTGAGGTCTTAAGTGATTGATTAGGAAAATAAAAAGAGTGTGACCATATTTACACCTAAAGCAAGTGAAATGGTCTTAGCAGTTTCATAAATATTTCTTAAATAGAACTCCACAGTTTATAGAGTATTTTCAAATATTTTTACTCGCTTATTTGCTTTCCACAAAGACCTTGCAAAATAGGTAAGATAAATGTCATTGTGCCTACTTTTCAGGTGATGGAATTATATCTCAAAGGAAGTGCCTTGCCCAACATCATGGAACCAGTGGGAGGCAGAGCCAAGAAGACACAAGGCTTTGCCATCCAAATCTAGAATTCCCTTCTACTGAGCCATGTCTCCTCTTTATAAACATGGAAAGTTGTGTAACTATTAAATAGAACTCACAACTCTGGTCAGAGCTCCAAGGGAATGTACGTTAGTAACTCGTTATCAAGAGAGTGGTCCAAGACCCTAATGGGGCCAAGAGAGAGTCAAAGTACCCCCAGTTAGTCCAGCAATGGCCTCAAGGAAGAGGGGGGAACTTGAGTTTAATTTAATCCATTTAAGCAACTTTGTTTCACAAATGGCTATTCAGAAAGTTGCTGATGAATTCTACCTAGTTATTCTGTAGCAACAAGTTGCTTGGGACTGATCTACAAAATATTCCCCTTCTTGATGCAACCCACTTTTACCCAAACAGCTCTATGCGATGAAAAATCATGGCTATATTTTCACGTTTGCTTATTTGTTAGCTTAGAAGCAGAGGCTATTCTAGGGTAACAGCCCTGGCAGTCAACCCCTAACACCTGTTTACTCTGGGCGCAGTCCCACTGTGGGTATGGCTTTGATGGCAAACACACCCTTCCATTGCTCACTGTTGAGCAACTGAAAGGGGACACGAGCAAGAAGAGGACCCTGGCATCAGAAGTCAGCTCTCTGGATACGGGCTTTTTTATCGGGAAGTGGAATAGAGAAATCGCTGGAATGAGAAGAATTATCATTTCTGGAGTCGTCTTTGGATAACAAATTGCCGAGGCCTAAATATCCACAGATTATTCTATCGGAGTTTATCTTGTTGCGACAGATCCGCATGCCGTAATCAATCACACTGCGTATCCATAAAACAGCTTGATAGTACACATGTATTCTCCTCAAAATAAAGTTGTAACATTTACACATAATAACTTATTGGGCTGCAGGCTTTGCCTGACGTATGCTCAATATCATCTGATGTTTTATTGGATCCCACACAAACTTTTGCCTTATACGGTCATTCTGCAGAGAAAAGTTACCTGAAGTCTTGACTCTAATGAAGGAAAATAGAAAGAGTGGAAACTGAGGCAACCTGCTCCAGAGGCTGAAGCATGGCCAGAGTAGGTAGAGTCTTAGGGGAGAAGATCAAGGCTGGGTTCAGAGCCTGCAGGCAGTCCAACTGCCCCCAATCATTGGCTGTGCACTATAGAACAGGTCAGTTCAACTCTTCAGACTTGGGCTGCCTCATCTGTACAATACTTGGCATTACTAAATGTTAAAATGTAAATTATACAGAGAAAGTAACAGAGAAGAGGAGGATGGAGACCCTGTGGCAGGGGGTTCCTATGCAGGAACGAGACTTAACTAGCTAACGTCCGCTGACTCAGTATAAGGAGTGGTTGGGGTCAAAACAGTGTGAAATGAAGTTTGAGGCTTTTTCTATTGACTGTCAATCTTACCATATCTGTACAAATCCTATCTTTGTGTTGATTTGCCTATTATCTCTATCTCTTCATCCTACCTCACTCTGGACTATCAGTTCCATGAGGCAAAGACCTGGCTGTCCCATACACTATGGTGTCTGCCGTGCCTAATACATAATAGGCATTCAGTAAGCAACCAATGAATGAAAGAAGCACACATTAGTTAATGAATACACTCATTCTGGAATACAGTGCATCTGACACTCCGAGAACTGCCACGTGTGCCTTATCCTAGGCAGCCCCTCTGGCCAAAGCCCTATGCTCTTCCTTTCCGCCTTTTCTGCCACCTCCATCAGAGCATTCCTGTGCTGTTTTCAGCAGTATAACTTACCCCCAAACAGCAAAAGCAAATGGTCATGCCGCTCTTTGTGGATGACATAAGGGCCCTGCTGCTCTCTACCCTGGAAAGAGGGCATGTGGGACATGGAAACCACCTTGGGGACACACCATAAGAAACCCCAGAAACTGGGAAGTGTCATATGAATAAGCAATGCTTTTTATGTTGCAGAAGTACTAAGTGGTCTGGGGGTAATGTGGGTCTATGCTAGTTGTTCTCAGGGCATCACATCACCCATGCAGCTTTGACAACTTACACCCCTGAAGTCCTGATGGAGCCCAGAGAGCTTCAATTCCTAAAGCTCCACAGATGATTCGTTATGTTCTGAAGACTGAGAACAGAAGGCCAACCAAACAAAGGCTTGCTTATGCCCCTTCCTGGTTCAATTCTAAATGCAGGTTTTAAATATCCTTTGGGGGTTGGGGGAAGGGGATGGTAACTAAAAACTCAGAAAGTCTTAGACAAAACAAATGACTCAAATAGTGCATTTTTAAACATCTGGCCCTACTAGTTTTCACCGTCCACTGAGCATGTCATGCCCACTCCCTGCCTATTCTTGGTTTATGGAATTCTTTGGGCACTTAAGTTACCCTTGCATCCTCAACAGCCTCTCAAAATCACACCCATTTGTTTGGGGGGAATGATGGGATATCATCACTCATGTGAAAATCAACTGACATTTGGGCCAAGAACCTGCCTCCACCCTGCTGAGACCTCTGAAATTTGTCTTCCAATGGTCCAGCCATATTCATACACTCATTCACTCAGTGAACAGGCACATTTGATCTCTTCTTATCAAGAACTGTGCTAGGCGTTAGGTATGGAGCAGCGAAGCAGTACACATTCATGTGTAAATATGTTTTTATATGTGTGGAGACATAATGCTTGTTGCACGCTTAAGCTTTGCTAAGAACAACCCTCAGCTTCCAGCTTAGCACTTCAGGAAGTCAATGGTGTAGACAGCTCTCACAGATTTCAGGAGATACAACTCATGAAGAATCACAAACATTATCCTGATGATTATCCATGCAATCTTTCAAGGTTTCCTTCTCATACCCTAGTGGGATGTAGGAGGCTGAGATTTCATGTGATTCTCTCCAGGGGGCACTACTCTGTCCCTGGCAACATACTCACAGAAGTAAGTGGAGTTTAAATATAAACTCCGGGAAATTTGCCTTGAAAATGGACCTGGTATCTTCAATTCTCCATCTAAGCTGGCTGGGTCTTGCTGTAGCAGAGCTGTAGATCTTCACAAGTTCATATGTTTGGCTGGAGGGAGCCAGCAACATGCTGGGCACAGGTGGAAACAAGCCAGCCTGGTGAACCGGTAACTGCTTAGATAATCAGGGGTACTGATGGTCAGAATTCATCCTTCTTCCAGGAAGTCTGTGTCCCTTGCACAAAGCAGCTGGAAGTGGTTTGTACTGGCCTGCGCTGGCCTGTGTAACTGAGTGGCAAACACAAACTCAGAGATTAGGGACATTTCCCAGGATGTTCCACAACTATTCACAGCCCTAGGTCTGACCCTCACCCTTCTCAGTACAGGCCATTCTGTCTTTCTAGAATGATTTGCATAGTTCTAGAATGGCCCTAGGCTTGGAAAATAGTCCAGGTCTGGAGGGGTTAATTACTATGCAACATTCAGCATTTTCTTTCCCACATTCCTTCTGTCAGCCAGTCCTTTCCTAGCCAGGACCTCTGCTATGTTCAGGGTACACAGGCACCCTACCTACCATACCACACACATCTTCTCTTTAGGTAACCTAATGCCAGGCTAGGATTTTCAAAAGGAACTCTTATTAGGGAACCCAGGGAGCACAAAGAAGAGAAATAGATGAGAGCAATAATGCTTCACATTTGTAAAGCACTTTGCAGTTTGCAAAGCACTTGCACATTCATTACCTCATTTACCCAGCATGAATGCCTTCCCCTGACTTAAGTAAAGCCTAGCCAGAGACTGGCATGGGCTCCACTAGGAGTTGCCTCCAGCCCTCCCTGGCCACCATTCCCCAAACCCAATCCTACCATCTGGTAACACTGGAAGCCTGCATGATTCCTGACAGTCCCCCGACGTCTGATTCCTGGTCCTGGGTCTGCATCTGACTTTCCCCTGGAGGTGGTGACTTTCTCCAGAAGCATTCTCACCACCTAATTGCTAATGGTGGTTCTACCCACTAAGGGAAGTGAAGTTTCTTGTTTCTGAGACAGTACTGGGTTTAGTCTCTCCCATCTTACTCAAAGAGAACAGTAATAACTAACATTCACTGAGTTCCAGGCATTGCTTTTTGTGTATATTAAATTGTTTTTTCCTCACCAAAATCAACAAGTAGACAGTATTATCCCCACTTTACAGATCAGTGAGGCTTGGTAAATGCAAGTCTTGTTTTATGTTGTGGAGCTAATCAGTGGATTGGGTGAAATGCAGGACAACTTGACTGAAGTCATTTGCTTCACTTAGTCATGACTGTATGGATGCACACATTCCAGATGCATTTGCCAAGCTCCTCCTACACAGCTGGCTGGCCACGGGGACAAACAGTGAGCCAGGCGTGGCTCTGCCCCCAAGGAGCCCGCTGGCTGGCTGGCTGGCCCAATTAGCTTCTCCTGCTGTAGATAATATAATGTAATAAGTGTTACCACAGAGGCTCAAACCTAGTCCAGACCCAAAGAAAACTGGCCTGGAGGACATAACATCCATGAGGAGGAGTGGGTACCCCAAGTGGACAGAGAAGCAGAAATAAAGATTTGGGGGTCAAAGAGAGCACGGTACATTCAGGAAATCCAGCACTGGTGGTCAAGTAGGGTGAAGTGACTTGTAGACTGAGTTAAGGGGTTCAAGCTTTATCTTCAAATCGCTAAAGCATTATTGATCAGTTTTAAGCAGAGAAGTGATATGAGAGGGACTCTCCCCCCGAAGTTTTGTTTGGTTTTTTTTTTAATCAAGTCCCTGCTTATCATCCTGTAGTCGTATAGTTGCCTCTCTCCAATAAAAGTGGGCTCAGATTGGGTGTGGAGCTGAGGGGGATGCTCATCAACTAATTCTCTCTGGCCACTGGCTGCTAATTAGTAAAAGTCTTGCCACCCTCTATGTTTTCCATCCTCCTCCAACTCTCCCCCACTCTCAGAGGCTCTCTCTCCCCCGCTATCAGACACTTTGGGGACCTGAAGCTGTTTTCATCCAACAGTTAACAGCAAATTCTAGGCCCGTGTCCCTGAATACTGGTAGTTTCCATCTCTTCTGGATTTACCTCTATCTTTGGTGTCCATCCATGACAGTTGCCTACTGTCCACACATACGGTCAGAGTTCACAGATTACCCACCACCAATCAATGTCCCTTTGTCAGGTGATAAAAAGCTTATGCAGACTTCTGGCTGACTGGCTCTGTGCTCCTCTCACTGTGACAGGCAACTCTTGGGGGCCAGGCCAGGGCCACATTTGGAGGAACCCAGATGGAGGCACCTCCATATCTTTGGGGAGCACTCTTCATTTGGCTTAGCATGCAATTTCAGTAGGCATGGACATAAAGAAGTGAGGAAAGAAGAAACCAACTGCGGTGATTGATGGGGCTAATGCAGCATGGCCAGCTCCTCCCCATAGCTGGGGCTGGGGCTGTGTTTCATGTCGGTCTTCAACGTCCACAGCTCCCAGCTCTGAGCACACAGACGAGCTTCTTTGGCAATCTCTGTCTTCAGAACCAAAGTCCTGTTTTGTTTCCACAGTTGAGAGAGGCCTCGTAAATTGAGCTTAGACCAATCTGTGCTATGATATGGCATGAGTCACCAAGACAATGGACACTGCCTTCTTTGAGGCAGGGAGTCTTCACACCTGGACCATGGCAGGCTGAAAAACTCAGAAAGTCTGCTGAGATCCATGCAAGATGGTATGGGGTGGGTATGCTTTTATGAGACCCCAAAAGAGGTTTACAATTCCCACAAAAGGTCAAAAAGCCCTGACTTGGAGGGTGCTTGCTGATCTGCACACACTGACCCTATTAGCCCAAGGCGGCCCTCAGAGTCCTCGGAGCCCTCAGAGCCCAAAGGCCAACCTTCCCCACTGCAGATTTGCCCAAACACATCCAGTTGACCCAACTAATGCAAACATGGCAATAATTTATTTCAGTTCAAAGAAATGCAAATTGGGTTAATATCCCTTTCTCTGAACCATCACATATTCAATATAAACTAATTCGTTTCCACAGCAGTGAATTTTTCTAGAAACAAATGATACTCTGTTCTGCACAATTCAAACTAGCACATTTTTTAATGCAACAAACATTTATAAACCACTCATCCCTCCCCCCTTCCCCCCTTCCTAAAAATACCCATTGCAGCACCATCTTCAAGCCTACAGCCTGTCATCCCGAACTGCTGCATTGTATTTTTATAATGGGACTGTTTCAATCCTAGTCATCAAATTGCCCTGTTTATTATTATCCCCATTTTACAGATAAAGGAACTAGGTCACAGGGAGGTCACCTGACCAGCCCCAAGCCCCACAGCAGGGCTATAATGTGGAAGATGTGCTTCCCTGGTACTGCAGCCTCAGAAGGGCAGAGGCAGGCAGGCTGGCTTCCTCATGCTTCCAGGGAGAGCAAGAACTCAGGGGGAGATAAGCCTATTGTGTCTCAGCTCAGGCAGGGCTGACCACAGGGAAGACCATGACCAGCCTCGTGGCAAGAGGTGTCCCGGCCAGACAGATTTACGTGACTGCCTGAGAGAGGAGCTCAGAGAGGGACTTCATGGAGACATGGCAGCTTACGGCCAGCTGGCAGACCTGGAGCCACAACAGAAGGGGCGTGTGACCAGAAACCTGGGCCCTGGCACGTCAGGCAAGTCCCTCCTCTCAGTGAACCTCCGTTTCACAGCATGAATGACGCCTGGATTCCTTGAGCTCCAACAGCCTTTCAGGAGCGGCAAAGGAGTCCGATCCGGGGCGCTTTGCGGAAGGACTCCTGCAACTGCTGCCTGAGCCCCCTCCCCGCAACCCACACGTGGCTCGCCCCTCCCCAGCTGGGGCCCCACAACAAGGCCTCTGGCTGTCACTGCTGGGACCTGCTGCGGGACAGCCAGCTCAGCTGATCGTCTCACCAGACAGACTAGGGGTTGACGTCACCCTTTATATATACAAAATTTCATGCACGTGCACACACACAAACACATATACTTTTTTTTTTCTTGACACATAGTTCTTGGTTTAAAGAACTAAAGCCCAAGGATGAGATTATTTCTGGCCCCCTCCAGGGCCATGAAGGGGGAATCTTAGGACCTCAGCCTGGTGCCCATCAAGGTGCCACACCCAAATATCATCTATCCAAGAGCTGTCTGTGGTACAGACCATCAAGCCGCAGGTTCCCAGGGCTAAAGTAACTGCTCTGTTTGCCTCTGTCCTCAAAGCGGCACCAAGCACACCTCTGCGGAGGGAGGCCCCAGCCCTCTGACAGGCTGGGCCCCGGTGCGCATGCAGGTCAGGGGCCAGGGCGCAGCCACAGTATCAGCACTCTCCTGCAGCAGGGTTCGTTATTAATAAACATGTTGCTTCGAGCATTTGCTCACGATTGTTTGATATTTCAGTTTTCAGTAATTTTCTCAGTTAATAATTTATTAAATGGATTATTTGTCATTTCAATTTATTAAAAATTGATAAAGGGCTCATTTCTTTTTTCCCCAGCTAGGACACAGGAGATATACAGGCCAGAGTACAAATTAAAGGCGCCCTGATTTCTTCCCCGCCCTGATCCCCACCCAATCACCTGCATCCAGTGAATACCCTCAGTCCCCTCCCTGGTGTCTCTGCACCCAGAGCCTACTCCCTGGTCAAGCAATGAGGCTGGGAAGGCATGCTCCCACCCACTCCTGAGCCAACTCCACCACCCATCCGCTGGCTTCTTACCTTAGCTTTTCCCGCCCCCCCCCGCCCCCCAGCCATGCTGAAGGCTCCCGTCTCCCACTGCCCTGCTCAGCAAGGAGAATGTCTTATCAGTTCTTTCAGCACGCTGAATTTTGCACAGTGCCCTCTCTGAGGTGAGGCTGCCTTTCTGAGAAGGAGCCTGGGATGGTGGTGGGGCCTAGGACTCTGGAGTAGCAGGGAGGTATTGGGAGGGTGGGAGGAGGTGTGGGGAGCACCCAAAATGGCCACCTGCTCTCCTGCAACCCACACCCACCCTGGCAGGCAGCTCTCTTGTCTTTGGTGCTATTAATTACTTCATGGTTTCTGTATTCTGATCATGGCACTGCCTGTGTTTACAGAACAAGCATATAAAGGCACTTGAGAAGAAAAATATCATCAGGACAGTCTCCTGACCCCTTTCCTCTTCTTTCTCCTCCCTGTCCTCCATGTCACCCTCCACCACACGCTTCTCTTACTTACTCCATCTCTCCACTCTCTTACCATCTCCACAACCCACACTGCTTTTCTCCCCTCTCCTTCTTTCTTTATCCCTCTTTCCCTGAGATCTCTCCATCATTTTTCTTCTTTCTGGTCCTTCCTCCCCAAGGTCTTTTCAGCAGGATGGTTAATTGCCGGAATTCCCTTTTCTGTGGGTGTGGTCTCAGAACCACGAGGAGCCACCATGGACCTTCCTCACCAGTGCCCTGAGGTCACAATCATTCTTTGGCTGTTACTGGGCTCAGGGCTAAGCCTCATGCACCCAGGTCCCAACCTCAGGTCTCGGAGTGCCCACCCAACCACAACAAAGAAAAAAAGACAGTGCTCTCTGGGTCAAAAATGGTACAGATGAAGGCCCGCACAGCCATCAGCGGACTCGAGGCAGAGAAAGAGGAAGAAATCATGGGTTGGCAGATAGGTGAGCGGAAACAGCAGCCACCTCAAAGTCACTTTAGCCAAGAGACTTTGGTCATCATTTTGCAATTTCTGCCTGCTTTCATGGGCTCCTCGAGATCCCATGTATCACTGTTTTCCAGAGCGCTTTTTTCTGAGATGAGTTTAATGGCCTTATAAAAGTCACATTGTGCACAAATTGGGAAGTTTCTGAAGCTCTGCGCTGGCTCTCATGCATATACACTCGCAAACTTCCCACAGCTGAGCAGGGAAGGCAATTCAAGGCACAAAAACATCCTTGGGTAAATTACTTCCTATTAGTATGTCACATATTTCTTAGATACGACTGTAGTTCCAGGAGGTGACAGCAGCAGTTGACAATAAAACTTTGCACTCTTTCTTATTTATATTTTCCTTTTCTATTTTGTTTGTTTTTTCTTTCCCCTCTAAGTTACATAACATCACATCCAACTCATCATCTCCCTGCTCCTTGGGGAAACAATGCCCCCAAGGCTTTTCCTGACTGCCTCACTGTGGGGTGGTCCAAGTAGACTTCCAACCTCAAGTACCATGGAGGAAACTCAAAAGGGCATTGCACCATCCAAAGACAGGAATCCCACAGCTGGGGGTCCTTCAACCCCCCTATAGCTCCCCAAGTCCACTACTAGCCACAGCTTCTCTTCAAATCCATAATTTTCCACTGAACAGCTACCTACCATATTCCTAGACCTGAGCCGAATGAGCTGGAAAAGACCAGAGAAAATAGGAGTTCATTATTTGCTTATTGAACAAGACCCACCCAGTGAGACAGCCTAATCACAAGAAAAGAAAATATATGATAAGTGGCATCATGAGCACTTCCACCCAACCAGACCCCAGGAGTTGTGCTGGAGGGGAGGAGAGGAGGTTATGACATAAAGCAGGGTTCTGCTAGACAGGTGGAGGACAGAGCCATTGAGATAGGGGAATCCCTTATGCTCTTCTTTGCAAACACAGTAACACCTCAGCATTTTAGTACATCCAGATGGAGAATGAGGGTGTAACTCTCTGATAAGAGTCCCCAGCAGGGAACTGGTGCTTCTGAACAAGAATTTTCTCTCCATTGTCCCATAACCTTAGAAAGTCCCTCAGGCACAGGGAAAACTCAGTTTGCCAGCCTGTGGGCTGGGGTGGAATGCAGGAGATTCTCCAGTTCATGATAAAATCCTGCATCTCCAGACTGGACCCCACCCTTCTCCCAGGACAGAGATGCCCCAAGCATCCGGGAGATGGCCTCTGAGGAATGTCTCTGTCCTCCCAGGGCCTTTACCTTCTCTGGCCTTTACACCTCATAGTCTATTCCCTCCTCCCACCACCCGGAGTATTCAGAATCCTGAGCCCTCCTTGGGAGGAGAATAAAGTTTCACTTCACCTTCCACTCTCTGGGCCCCTGGTCCCATTTTGGCTCCAACTCTCCCACTTTGCAGGAGCCTAATGCTGGTGGCCCTTACCCCAAGCTCAGAACTAACTGTGGCACTAATGGCAGCTCCTTCCCAAAAGCACCCAGCTCATTCTCCTCAGGATCTCAAGTCTAAAATTCTCCCAGCTCAATTTTATGGCTAAACAAGAGGTTCTGTTGTTCTGCCTACAATGTATCAACCTTGTCTCCATGAAAAGATGAGAATACAGGTTCTTAAAGAGACATCAGAACCACGAAATGTAGGGACAGGGCCCATACCCACTGATGAGGATGACTGATAGAAGGCTGCCCTAGTGAAGAACAGGATCAGATAGCCTTTTCAAAAGGGGCAGCTGTGAAGTTTGTAGAAAATAAGGTAGATTTTTCTGTAATGGGACAAAGGAACAGAGGGACAGATTAAGGAGCAAGTATTAGGGGAGGAGGGATATTACCAGATGTCATTTTGTATAAATGCCATATATGGTGAATTTAATTATTTTTTTAACTTTTCGGCCAAAAGTTTTGCTGTTGCATTCAGAGTCACTGAAACAATGGGAAATGACTATTACTAATAAAAAAAAAAATTAAAGCACTTTCAGATCAGTTCCCTGATTGTGACCTGTCCAATACTATTTTTTTTTTTTTTGGGTCAGTATAGATACATCCTGAATATTTTAAGACTTTCTGGACTTCAATTCACTACCACTTATAATTCAAAATTGCATCTTCCCCCATCTTCTCTCAGGACTCTTAATTTCTCTTCTCTTTCCACCATTATTTATTTAAGCCTCCTAACTGTATTATTTATTTTAACACCATATCTGTATTATTTATTTTACTGTAGCTCCATAACGATATTATTTAAGTCTATAAAATAAAGCTTTTTCCCTTGAACTGTCTGTGCAAAATAAAATTGTGTTGTACTGAAACATTCTTTGAAATGCCCTTCTTTTCTACCACTGGATAATAATAATAATACTTTGCATATATATGGTACCTTTCATCCTGGGATTATTTAAGCCTGCAAGAGTAGTCTGTCTGAATTCTCCATGCAAAAATCAAGTTATATGATAATATTCTTTGAAATGCCCTTTATTTTTCACTTGCTGGTACAGAAACACTCTGTCTTTGTGCACTACTTTTCCACCTATGAATCCCCAAGTGGCTCTCTCATTAAAACTCACCTACTTAGAAATGGCCAGGTAAATACAGTCCCCACTGCCTGAGTGGTAAGAGCAAAGCAATAAGAAGACCTCCATGGACAGGAAATATGTGTAAATCAGAGGACATCTCCACATACAGATACCTCTGCTATTGGAACAGCTCTTTGCAATCTTCCTTCTCCCATCCGTCTCCCAGATTTATCAAAGAAACATGGGAGCCAGACCACCTGGGTTTAAATCCACTCATTCCCAAGCAGCACATCCTGGGCAAGTTCCTTCCCCTCTTGAGCCCTCAGTGGCTCATCCATACTTAGTATCATTCCCAACACCCTGTACTTTGCTCAGGCATCTCTCACATCCCAAAGTATCCTTCCTACACCTAGTCATTTGTCTGTCCTTAAACACCCAACTCCAAGTTCACCTCCAGGGAGAGTAAATGGCAGCCTGTTACCTTTTCCAGGAACAGCAGCTGGTATCCATCATTTTCTTTTTGGATGGCCCTTGGATTCTAAGTCTCAGGTAACATATTCTGGAGCTGGACTACATGTTATTTTGCACAGATTTTAAACGTCGCTTGTGTCTGAACTTTTTATTGGTTGATTCATTCAACAAATATTTACTGAGCATCTAGTATGTACTAGGCACTCTTTTTGGCTCTAGGGATACCAGGTGAGAATGAAACAAAACCCCCAACAATCTCAAAGCTTAAAACCTTGTGGGAAAATATGTCCACCATGAGGCCTGTAAAGCTAAACCATAGTAAGACTCTACCTTCTTCCCTTCTGCCTCTCAAAGTGCTGAACCAAGCATGGCTACACAGCAAGGAAGCAGAAGATATTGTTTACCTTATTTTTAAAATGTTAATGATAAGGAGAAAGAAGTGTTTGAAATCATAATTGTAATAATTTTCTCCAGTTTCAAAAAACATTTTTTAAAAATTGTCTCTAGCCCCAAACTGGTTATTAAGTCCCTAAGTATCCTTATAATGTGGTCACAGGACCTTCTCAAGGAATAACTCTCTCTATGGACTGGGTCCAGTCCACAGCCTCCAACCCTTCAATTATCCATCTCTCAGGTGGGGCTGGCATCTTCCAGTTACTGGGAGTAAGCAATGAGATGGCCAGCTCCATGCCTCACACACACCAGAAGCTTAGCAGACCACAGTACATCCTTTCCCCTCTTGAGGCTCTGGTCCTAACGCCACACTGATGACTCTGGTCCATGTGATGAATGGGAGACTGAAAGTCTGGGCCAGTGAAAATGGCAGCCCATTCTCCTCAGTAAGTTCCTCTGTCTCTTGTGACTCATACCCGAGCCCATGAACTCTACAGCTTTCACTGGGCTGTGTAGTGAAACACAGCACGACACTGGATTCTGGTCTTGCCCTCTGCACTGTCAAACTACTTCCACCTTCACTTGTTCTTTTTATCTCCTCTCCTTCCTATATATTGCATTTGTAGACTGTATGCTGTATAGACTTCCAGCACTTTGCATCCTTTCCTGGGAAGTTTTACCCTAATCAATTTGCAGGTGGATGTTGCTTCTCACTTCACTCCACTTCCATTTTGGTGTGCCCTCAGGAAGAGGAATGCAGCATCATCTGCACAATAAACATTCTTTTCACGGACTTTGTTTTGATTGTGTGGATTATATAAAGCACTTATGATTACCCCCATTGGGGAGTATAATGGGATCTACTATCCCATTATAGTAGATCAGAAAGAGAGAGCTGCCCTTTGCAAACTCCCTTGACTTCCTCCTTTCCCTCAGGGGATGGAACACTTCCTCTCCAAAGCTGTGCATCATGTGTCCCTCTTGAGTACCTTCTCTGCACCTATAACTATACTGGACACTGAGGATATATTAAAGACCAAGCCACAGTCCCTTGTATGCAGATACCACAGTCTAGTAGAGGAAGCAAAGAAAAACAGACAACCAAAATACTATGTGGATATAAAATGGGGTAAAGCACAAGGTCTCAGGGGGCAACATACCATGGTCTCCTCACCCAGCTCTATCAGCTCAAAAAGGCTTTCTAATGCATGAAGTGAGCCAGACACAGGGTTAAGGAGATGGCAGGCATTCAGGCAGAAGGAACAGGGTCTTTGCAGGCAAGAACATGTTCAATAACTAGAATACTTCAGGGTTTCTAGAACCGGGGCCAGATCCTGCTAAACCCCTCTAAGGAAGTGGGGTATTGCCTTGATGTTACTAGGAAGACATCAGAGTCACTTTAATTGATTAATCTGAGAAGCTTCATGAGTAAATACAAAGAGGGCTCCAAAGAGAGCAGAAGTAGATACCAGAAAGAAAGTCAAGGGAGTAAGAGGTAAGAAAATCACTTGAAGAATTACAGAAGATTCAGTCAGGAAATATTTGTTAAAATGTTTAAAGAATGACCATATCTGTAGTAAACCCTAAATATTACAAACACACACACACACTTGTTAGAACTAATAAACAACGTGGGTAAAGTTGCAGGACACAAAACTGACATACAAAAATCAATAGCATCTCTATATACTACCAATGAACAATTCAAAAAAAAAAAAAACCCAAGAAAAAAATTCATTTTACAAAACATCAAAAAGTATAAAATATTTAGGAATAAATTTAACCAGGGAGGTAAAAGACTTGTACACTGAAAACTGTAACCTGTTTATGAAAAAAACTAAGAAGGTACAAATTAAGGGAAAGACATTCTGTGTTTATGGATTGGAAGACAATGTTAAGATGTCCATGCTACCCAAAGGAATCTACAGATTTAATACAATCCCTATCAAAATTACAATGACTTTTTTGCAGAAATAGGCAAATCCATCCTAAAATTTTCTTGCAATCTCAAAGGACCCTGAACAGCCAATCCAATCTTTAAAAAGAACAAAGTTTGGGGCGCCTGGGTGGCTTAGTCGGTTAAGCATCTGGCTTTTGCTTAGGTCATGATCTCGCAGTTCGTGGGTTCGAGCCCCGCGTCGGGCTCTGTGCTGACTGCCAGCTCAGAGCCTGGAGCCTGTTTCAGTCTGTGACTCCCTCTCTCTCTGACCCTCCCCTGCTCACACTGTCTCTCTTTCTCTCCTAGAAATAAATAAAACATTAAAAAAATTTAAAAAAAATAATAAAATAAAATAAATAAAAAGAACAAAGTTTAAGGTCTTACACTTCCCTGTTTCAAACTTACTACAAAGCTACAGTAATTGGAATAGTGCAGTACTGGCATAAAGACATACATATAGGCCAATGAAACAGAATACAGAACTTAGAAATAAATCATCACATATATGGTCAAATGATTTTTGACAAGGGTGCCAAGAACATGGAACGGGGAGAGAACAGTCTTTTCAACAAACAGTGCTGAGAAAACTGGATATCCATGTGCAAAAGAAGGAAATTGGACCTGTATCTTACACAATACAAAAAACTTAACTCAAAATGGATCAAGGACCTAAACACAAGAGCTAAACCTGAAACTATTAGAAAATATATAGGGAAAAAACTACATGACGTTGGATTTGGGAACGACTTCTTGGATATGACACCAAAAGCAGAGGCAACAGAAGCAAATATAAATTTCACTTTATCAAGATGCACCAAAGGACACAATCAACAAACTATAAAGGTAATTCATAGGATGGGAAAAATATTTACAAATCATATATCTGATAAGGAGTTAATATCCACAATATGTAAAGAACTCCTAACTAACCTCCAAAAAAAAAAAAAAGTAAAACTGATGAAGGGTTTGAATAGATTTCTCCAAAGATATACAAATGATCAACCTGCACATGAAACTACGGGAAATGCAAATCAGAACCACAATAAAATCTTACCTTGCAAATGGTCACTATCAAAAAATAAAAAACAAGTGTTAGCAAGGATGTGAAGAAATCGGTACCTTTGTGACCTGCTGCTGAGAATGCAAAATTGTACAGCTGCTATGGAAAATAGTATAACAGTTCCCCAAAAGATTCAATACAGAATTGCCATAAGATCCAGTCATTCCACTTCTGGATATATATATATCCAAAAGAACTGAAAGCAAGATCTTGAAGAAATATTTGTGCATTCATGTTAATAGCATTATCTATAAGAACCAAAACACAGAGGCAACCCAAGCGTCCTTTGATGATGAATGGGTAAACGAAAGGATACACAATGGAATATTATTTAGCCCGAAAAAAGGAAATCCTAACACACAGAATAACATGGATGAACCTTGAGAATGTTAGGCTAAGCAAAATAAGCCAGGCACAAAATGACAAATACTGTACGATCCACTAATATAAGGTACCTAGAGGAGTCACATTCATGGAGATAGACGTAGAAGGGTAGTTACCAGGGGATGGAGGGAGGGGAAATGGGAGTTGTTTGGTTGGGCACAGAGTTTCAATTTTGCAAAATGAAAAGAGTTCTAGAGACTGGTAACACAACAGTGTGAATGCACCTAACACTACTAAACTTTACATTTAAAAATGGCTAAGATAGTAGGTTTTATGTTATGAGCACTGTACCACAGTTTTTTGTTTGTTTGTTTTTAAATAATGCAATTGAGAAAACAAAGTGTTTCTAAAGGAACTATGCTACTACTGAGCTTTGCTTCCAAAATGCAGTTTGGGGTCATCTCTATCACAATGTTAGGCACATCAGTAACAGCCTTTACTCCTTGTCCCCTGAGAGCCAATGGAGGGACTGGCATGGGAGTCCAGCAAAAGGAGAATGAAAGATCAGCCCCATTGCAGCTAAGAGCTGACTGAAGAGCACAACTTCAGCTCTGTAGCCATAGGGGATGGCCCACCCTTTGCCCCTAAATCAGAGCCCCACTGCCAAACCACCTCTGGCTTGCCCTGCTCTGCAGTCCATGGGAGAGAGCAAGGGAGGTGGAATCCTACAGACAGGCAGCCTCTGATCAGAGGGAGGGCAACGCCTAAGCTCTGCAGCTTCACCACCACCCCCCAGCTTCTCATCTCCACACCCCAACCCAGAGGAGGAAGACGGGAGATTCCAGAAGTGTAAATGTCCTTCCACTTGGGGAGCGGGAAGCATATCTTCTCTCCCAAAAAGCTACTAGGCAAATTAACATTGCCCCCACCCAATGCTTTCAAAGTTTTATACTGAAAAAGTTTTATACTGAGACTTCCTCACCCCTCCCTGACTATTCCCATTTCCCTCCACAAGATCTGGACAGGAGTCCTGGCACACAGCAAGCAGTGCATTTCTTAGAAGTCCCATTTGAAAACAGTTCCTCCAGGGGCAGCTGGGTGGCTCAGTTGGTTAAGTATCTGACTTTGGCTCAGGTCATGATCTCACAGTTCATGGTTCAAGCTCCACATGAGGCTCTGTGCTGACAGCTTCAGTTTGTGTGCCTGCCTCACTCTTCCCCCTCCCCTTCCCCATCTCATGCTCTCTCTCAAAAATAAATAAACATTAAAAAAAATTTTCTTTTGAAACTAGTTTCTCCAAAATATCACCATAACCTTGCTGTCTGTGGGGAGAGGACTTTGTCATTGGTGAGGTTTTCCTAATCCTCACGGATCATTTGTCAAGAAGGGACTTTATTACCTTTGAAGCAGAAGGACTGTACCCTGATAGAGAGCACAACCAAAGGGTCCCACAGACTTGCTCTAGTGGGGGAGGGGACATGTGTGAAGGAAACTTTTGACCTGCTGGGGCCTCCAGTGATGGGTCAGGAATGAGGCCAGGGCTACTGGATCTCCTCCCAGCCCTCCCCTTTCTATATCTGGAGACTAAGGATAAGGGTCTGGGCACATCCACCTAAGCACACCAGAGCTTTGGGAGGAAAGTGATGGAAACCCCCAACCCCTTCTCTTTGAAGCATGAAGTTAGTGAAACATACCAAACAGAGCAGAGTTGGCCTGATAGGGCCAAATGGCAGCAAAGGAGAGCAAGATCCCTGAGAAAAAATGTGGGGGGAGTCCAAGGGAATAAGGCCCAGACTCTATTCCAGACTCTGAAGGGCAAAGCAGTTCTGGAAGCATCACTTGCCTAATGCTAGTTCCTCCTGCTAGCTCTCTCTGATGCAGACACAGGGGATGAAAGATGGGGTGATGCCAGAGCCCCAGCTTTCTTGCTGTGAGGTGCCCCCAGGTCTGCCTGATGAAGAAGCATCGTCTCACATCCGGGCAGCCCACAGTTTGGACAATTTCAAGGGGCCAACCGCGGTGAACTTGAAAACAGGGAAACAGCCAGGTGCACTAATTCTTCAAACCAAAGCTCCAGGAAAAGGCCAAACATCTTACAATAAGCGTAACTAAAAATTACTGCTGAAATCAATAGTTTTCCCACAACCTTTCAGAAGCTTCCGAAAGATGTGCCGTTTCTTCCCGAGGCTTGGAGGGGCCCACACCCCCCTGAGAACAAGTGGGCCTGAGTCCCCACCTTGGGGACTCACACATGGGCCTCGAGATCACATATGCCAGGGGATTCTTCCTGTGGCACACAGTCTGGGGGCCTTGGCAAAGCAAGAATGAGCAATCTTGTCGACAGGCCAGCCTATCAGCCTCTTCCTGCTCCCACCCCGGGTCCATGCCAATTCCTCCCATAGCAAATGGACCGTCCCCTCCGGAGTTGCATGAGTGCAATCAGAAAATATGGGCTACAGCAAGCAGAGAGTAAAGACCTTGGGCTCCTTGGCATGTTTGTGGGGCTTTAGGACCAGGAAGACTGGAGCCAGTTTCTGAAACTCAGCAAACAGAGGGCTAGCTGCCAGCATGGGTCACAGGGCCGAGGAGTGGCTTTCTGAAGAGCTGAGTTCAGAATCGATTAAGCAGCAGGGCTATTTATTGACCACTTTAGATTCCATAGAAAGGGCAAAAAAAAAAAAAAAAAAAAAAATCCACCACGAAAATGAAATCCCGTCAGTAGCCCCAATAGGCTTGCCCACCAACTAACGAGAACAAGGTAAATTTGAGCTCAATTTACTCAGATGGATAATAAAACTTTCAATTATGGTTGCATTATTTGTTGCTATATGGTTGAAAGATTAGGTGACAATATGCAAAAAATAGTTTCTTCATATTATAATATTTAGTAATGTCATTTTATTTTTTATATGTTTCATTAAATTGTTTTGTGGCTTTATTATCTACCCAGATGCACAGCCCAGAAATACAATTATTCAGATTTAGAAGCAATAAAATTTGGCATGCATTTTCTCGTATTCAGAATTCCTGCATGTTAAAAAGAAATTATAGCGTTCTTCCCACATTGCACTGCTCTGAGGCCCTCACAGACCCATTCATTAACCGAAGACATTACAGAAAGCACACCATTTAGGTTAAAGGGCCCTTCGGATAACAGATATGCATGCACGAAGCAAATATTTCAATGTAGCCCCACCTTTTGATTATGACAATAATAGAGGCAAACGGATATGCGTTTGCTGTAATGTGCTGCTCAGTGATGGATCCATTGAGTGGTGAAAACTATGATTGCAAAGCAGCACACAGAGAAAGCATTATGACAACAAAACCTATCTTTGTAACTATCAGGAAGTGGGAGTTTTACTACTTGGAGAAAAATGAAAGCTTCCTGGGGAATTGTATTTCAGAAGAGTTCTACAAGATGTGAATCCTGAACATATTTCAGCTGCCCATGGAGCAGTGGGTGTAGACAGTTTGAGCTGAGGGATGGTGGCCCCTGTGCCTAGAAATATTTCTTCCAAGTCATAATCCTAAGCCTCAGAAACCCCCCATTAAAGTGCAGATAAATACTTTGGAATATTTGTCCACCACTGGGACCCTAACACCTGTTTAACAGATTGTTAGTGGAAATCATGGAAACCTAATGTAACACATTATGGAATATATCAAATGACTATGTCAGGTCTTTTGGGGGGGGAACAGTTGATAGTGCTAATTGAAAGGAGGTATCAAAAACGAGAATGAAGATGTCGAAGTGTGATCTTACACATGCAATATAGGAAAAGATAAATTACAAATTGGAAAAACATATTTGCCACACATACCATCAAAAAGAATTCATGTGGAGAACATACAAAGAACTACTATAAATCCATAAGAAAGGAGCAAAAAAAAATGATAGAAAGGAACAGAAGACACGAACAACCATCTCACAGAAGAGTAAATACCTATGGCCAATAAACATTTGAGGAAATATGAAGGAAATGCATAATGAGATGCCTTTCATACCCATTTGATTGGCAGAATTTTAAAAAGATTCCATTATCAAGTGTTAGAAATTATATGGATACATAGGATTGTCAGGGGGAGAGTAAACTGGTAAAACCTTATTGGAAAAAAATTTGGCATTATCCCATCAAGTTAAGTAGTCATATGTCATATATCCTGCAACCCCCAAATTTCACTTCTAGGTGTATACTCAAGAGATACTCGTACATATGTGCACCAGGAAGAACGTACAAAACTATTCATAGTAGTACTATTCTTGGAAGCAAAAATCTGGAAACATTCCAACTGAATAAGTAAATTTTAGAGTACTACACGATGAAATATTGTGAGGCACTCAAAACTAATGAACTGTAGCTACACACAACAATATGGTTGACTCTTGGCAATACAGTATTTTGGGGGAAAAAATGTTGATTCCAGAAGACTACAGGCAACATGATTTATTTTCTAAAAAATTAAAAATAACCAACCAAGCAACATAATCTTAGAAATGTACATATGTAATAAAAATGTTTTAAAGGAGATGACAAGGACAAGATTCAGAAAAGTGACTGGCTCACACTGGGGGAAGCAAGCAATGAGCTAGAAAAACCACACAGTTATGCCAGGATCTAGTTCCTGTGGCTCCCATGTGCTCTTGGGCCAGAGATTAACCCACTTCTAAGCACTGAATATGCTATGAGATTACTTAGTCTTCAGGCCCCTCTGATATGCATTTGTGTGTGTTTGTCAATGTGTGTGTATGTATACATATATTCCATCTACACACTCACCAAGGATAATAGTGTGTTGATTTTAAATGAGCAATTAAAAGTAATCTGTTATTATTATGATGATGATCAAGAAGTAACAAAACAGACATTCTCTGCTCAAAATGTTAATCATCAAAAACGAAGGGAAGGGAGGAGGATACTAGAGAATTGGGTAAGATGGAGAGAACAATAATGACCCACCTTATGTCACTTACTTGTAGGGTGAAGGCTGCCATTTGTAAAACACACACACACACACACACACACACACACACACACACAGAAGGTACAGGAAGGCTTAAGTAAACAAGAGAGAGGACATCACTCAGTGTGGCGTTCCTCAATCTAACTGTGCCTCAGCAAGCACCTAGCGAGCTTAGAAAAAATACATAAGTCTGGACCCAACCTCTAAAATTCTCAGTCCATTCAGGCTGGATATCAGGAAGCTGAAGTGCTCTCCAGTGTTCCTAGGTGTCACCAAAGCTAAGAACCTCTAAGCTTGCAGGGGAGATGTCAGGTTTGAAATCAGCCTACCCAGGAGTTCTAGTTCCATGTCTCCCATGACCTAGAGAAGCTTTTCTCCAATAATTTTAGCTCCTTGAACTTCTATTTCCTCATCTCTAGAATGGAGAGTATCAAGAATGAGAAGGGGCAAGTGGACTCAAGACATCTAAAGAGCTTCATATACTGATTCCATGACTTCCCCTTCTATTTCTGTGCTAGGCTAGAAGAAGGGTAATCTCATCAAAAGGGACTTCATTTGCTTCAATCCAGGGAGCAGGAAACTGTGCACAAGTCATCAATTTCCTGGATGGATAATTGTATATTGCTAAAGGAGTGATTAATTAAAGAGGCACAATAGTCTAGTGGTTAAAAGCAGGTGCTGGGAAAATCTCCATTCAAGACAACTCAAAGACTTCCATCTTTAACAACTCTTTCTGCTACAGTTAAAATTTTAAAAGAAAAAGAAAAAACAATAAAAACCAAAACCAATTGTTGTGGACCAGAAAAAGAACAGAAAATCTAGGGACTGAACAGACCATTGCGTCTGCTACAGCCTGAGTTGGAAGCAGGAGTGATAATCTTAGACCTTGGCTTCCACCGGTTAACAAACAGATATTCTAGGAGACTAAAGTTAGATGGAAAAGCTAGGATCATTGCATGAAGCCAAGGCTGGGCAGAGCTCCCACATAAGCAAAAGGAGGCCAGGGGAAAAGAGTAGCCTGCTTCCAGGGGCAACAGGCTTGTGAAGACATTAGACAGTGAAATTAGAGGGAGAAAAAAGTCATAGACTTATGGCCAGAAAGTGAAACTAGACAACCACAGATTCTGTGACTGGATGTGACATCCCTCAATATCAACATAAAACAAGAACATCAATGCATGCATCCAGCTGGAATCAACCACAAAATGTATATGAAAGAAACGTTTTCTAGAAAAATACAAATGACCAAAACTGACTCAAGAAGAAATAGAAAGCTTGAATAAACTAGTGACTATTGAAGACGTAGAATCAGTTATAAAAAAAAACCTCCTTCCCCTTAAAACCAGATGTACACAATTTTAAAGGTAACTTAGCAAATCTATAAGTAGCAGACAATTCATATCTTGTACAAAATATTTCAGAGAAAGGAAAAACAAGAGAAAGTTACCCATCCAATCTACTAATACCAAAACGTGACAAAGGCAGTACAAGTAATCAAATATAAACCATTCTTCTGAACACAGATATAAAAATCCTAAATAAAACACAAGTAAATAAATTTCATAAAAGATATAAAACTATTTCAAAAATACTTTTGTCAAAGGAAGGTAAGGATGCTCTAATATAAAGGAGATATATCGTATGACTTTCTCAATATGCACACAAAAAGTTTTTATACTAGATGTTCTACTCAACTAATAATATCAAGATTAAAGAGTGAGATATAAAAAATGGAAAGGAAGATTGAAAACCAGCCTTATTTATGATAACATATTTATACATACAGAAAATCTGAAGGTATCTAGCAAGTATTAGAACAGATAAGAAAATGAAGCAATCCTCATGTACAAAAGATAATCTTTAAAGAGCTGACAGGGGTACCTGGGTGGCTCAATCGGTTAAGCGTCTGACTTTGGCTCAGGTCATGATCTCACAGTTCGTGGGTTCGAGTCCCACATCGGGCTCTGTGCTGACAGCTAGCTCAGAGCCTGAAGCCTGTTTTAGATTCTGTGTCTCCCTCTTTCTCTGGCCCTCCCCTACTCATGCTGCCTCTCATTCTCTCAGAAATAAATAAATAAATAAATAAATAAATAAATAATAAAGAGCTGACAACATTCCTATAATGTTAAGAAATAATAGGAAAAATATCTCATTTACAACAGCAAGAAAAATGATGAACTTCTCAAGAATAAAATTGAAAAAAATCTATGTAAGAACTTTATAGAGAAAAATTCCAAAATTTACTGAGCATCATAAAAGAAACTTCAACAAATAGAAAGCTGTACCATGTATACTCCTGGGAAGACTCAACTGCATAAAGGTTCAATTCCACCCCCAAATTAATGTATGAATTCAACACAATTGCAATCCAAATTCTGACAGGTCTTTTTATGAAGCTACACAAGTTGATCCTAAAATACATGAGTAAGAGGCCAAAATTACCTAAGGACAAACAGGAAAATGACATGAAGAGATGTGCCCTGCCCATATCAAGTTTGCTAATGAAGCAATAGTTTGGTGCTACGGCAACAGCCCCCAGAACAACGAGACAGAACAACACAGAACAACAGTCCCCAGAACAACGAGACAGAACACAGAGCTGAGAAACACCTCTCATGTGGCACAGAAGGAGAACGGGGGTGAAGATGCGACTCATGAGTGACATGGCCTGGGGTAAACCACTCTCCATCTTGGAAGGATGAAAGTAGATCTCCACCTCACTGCATTCACAAACATTAAATTCCAGAGAGATGTGGGAAGAAATTCTCTAAAAATTGAAAAAGGAGGCTATCTTGGTGATAACAAAGAAAAATATTTCAAAAACAGGACCCACCAATCACTAACCACACAAAAAAAAAAAAAAATCCTAAAAAGACTTAAAAGCTCAACCATAAACATTTGATTCCATTTAGATAAATGTAAAATTACTGCTTGTTAGATGTTATCATAAATAAATTTCAATCCACAAAATTAACATCCAGACTCTACAAAGAATTTCTACACATAAATTTTAAAAAGACAAATATCCTACCTTAAAAAAATACCCTGAAATATAAAGTATAACTAAATATTAAGATCTAATAAAATTGGGTGATAGGCACATGAGTGTCTGTTGTGTTGTTCTCTAAAGTTTTCTATGTGGTTGAAATAGTTCAAAATAAATGTAAATAAAAATAAATGCAGTGCTTTAACACCAGACAGGCCTGCTATATTCAGGTTTACTTCCAACACTTAGCAGTAACCATAGATGAGACTGTTGAACTTTTTAGTTAAGGATCTCAGTTTCCTCATCTGGAAAACTGGAGTAGTAATACTACTACTGGATTGTTGGATAAATAATATTGGATAAGGAGCTTTATATAGGGCTTGGCAATTGTCAATACTTAAAACCAGTTTCTTTCATGTTAATAATAATATAATTAATCCAATCATTTTTATCCTCTCCTACAAATAATATCCTTAAATCTACCACATAAAAACAAAAAGAAGGAAGATCAGTCATACCGAGCTTCTGACCTAACTGATGGAGCACATGCTTTTGAGTGGTGTGTGACATGTATTTATTTGCAAGAAAGCTGTGCAGGTCCAGGCCTGGATAAAACCTAAAGTATGAAGTGTAATAAGTATTGGTGTCCACACGTGCCATCAGAGCTCCCTAATATCTCCAAAGCATCTACCCCCTGCCTTATCTGCTATTTTCCACTTAGGGGCTAACCAATAACAAAGGTGTTTATGAGTATTCCTCTTTCTTAAGGCAGGATTCTTAGAAATAAAATGTCTTTCAGACCCAAAGGACTGGTATTAATAGCAGATTAGGTTCTACCCTAAACTCCCTCAGATCACACCATGTAGAAATTTCTCATAAAGTAGGACTGGAGCTGGAAGTGTAAAAGTCATGTGCCCTGACTTCTGAGCCAGTATCTTGCACTTAAACACACACAGAGAATTTTCTCACACAATCTCTGCTTTTACATGTAAGTAGAGCCATCTAGAATAGGCCAATCATTATATCTGGATACCCTGCTGTGGTCTGCAGGGTAAAGGTCTTGTCCCTGGAAGTGCACAAGGTCTTGAGAGGGTCTTGAGAGGGAAGTGCATGTCCCTTGAGAGGCACAATCATCCCTATAGTCAATTATCCAAAGAGGTGGCAGGTTCCCGAAAGGCAGGCCTCAGGCAGGGAAGAGAATCCTGTTTCTCTCAGAGCCTCATTTTATAGGTGCTATTCTTCAAGGAGTCAAGATGCCTGGGGTGAGCTCCTGGGTAATAGATGCGGAAATGATGCCCACCCCACGAGGACGGGCTAGGAGCAGGGATGAGGGAGTCCCTTCACTGCTGAAGAGCAAGTCACAGCCTCGCTGCGGAGTCTGTAGTGCGGCATCCTCAGCTTCCTGCCTGGGTTGCTTTCTCCTTGGCTTTCTTCCCAAGGCCTCAGTAAAGTATTATTGGAGCATGCCAGTACTGCCCACACTTGACTTGTTAATGTGCATTTCTCTGTGAGAATTAATAGAAGGCCCTCCAATAAGAGCTAATTTTTGTTTTTAAACTCATAAAAAAAGAACAGGGGTATAAAGAATGTTTAAGCAGAATTGACATATCTTCTTGTGATTCATGCCTACACATTCTCACCAAATACCTCTTCCCTCAATGGAGAGGCTTTTCCCTCTCTTACCAACCAGATTAGGTATTTAGGTCCTTCTGTGTAACAAACCATTCCAAATCTTAGTGACATGAAACAACATTTAATATTAACTCGTGATCATGTGGGAGAGCAATCTGGGCTGGGCTCAGCAGGCCAGTTCTCCTGCCAGCCTCCGCCGTGCTCACTCCTATGGTGCAGAGAGCTCACAAGTGGGATGGGGGCCACTTGGCCCAGGAGGGCTCCATTCACATGACTGGCAGTTGGTGGTGGCTATCACCTGGGGTGGCAGGTGTTCCTGGGCCACATGTCTCCAGCAGGCTTGCCCCGCTTCATTGACCTTGTGTTGGCTAAGGACTCCCAAGAGCAGCAGAAGATAACTTCAATGTACAAGTACCTTTAAGATCTCTGTTTGTGTCCCATTTGGTAATATGCCATTAACTAAAACAAAAGCACATGGCCAAGTCCAGAGTCAGTTTAAAAGGGCCCTATCCAAGGGTGTAAGGGGAATTATCATGATCATGTTTTCAATCAGCCCTAAACAGCCTGGATCTTAATCCATAAGACAGGAAAGAATTTTCCTTAGACATACAACACACCCTCTCACATTCACACACTCACAGCCACACATGTACCTTGCATATTCTCACAGTAAATACACATACGTACATATCACAGCCACACATGTCCCAGACATATGGACACATCCCCATAAGAGAGAGTTATATGGACATACACATAAAACTGGTCATGTGTATAGGTATAAAAATCAACTTACAAGGCAAGGCTTTTGCTGTACATACTCTGCTTCATTTTAACTCCCAGCTTTTCCTTGAGAAAATCTGCCATGGCAAATTCCTGAGGAAGAATCTGCTGCTACAACCCATCCTTTGATATGAAGGGTTAAGTGATTAAAGATGACCCAGACTGCCAGCTGCAGGCCTGACTCTGTGGTCTGATTTCTCAAGATGATACAGCTCACTTCCCAGCGGTGATTGCAAGATTTAAATCTAAGTCAGGAGAGAGAAAAATGCAATTCTTAGTACGATGTTAGTTAGAGCACAGCTAGAGACAGCATAACCAATGAACAGCCAGAGTTTTATAGGACTGTTTAGCCATCTTACGAGATGGGAAATAAGAAGATGCATTTTCATAGAGCTTCAGAGCTGCAGGGCTTTAGAAGGTCCCCTGACCTGGCTCCCAGAGTATCCAAAGTGGATGTGCTACGTTCTAGAAAAGATGTAACTTTTTAAATAAAGATCTCCTCATTTTCTACTGAAAGCATATGACTCCATTCTATGTTTTCATATCTCTATGCATATATTATCAACAATTTATAATTAATAAGTGTTTACACTCATAAATTTTTAAGTGACAATATTATTGAAAAAATACGTTAAAAATAGGATTCCATATATTTTCATTTCTCCCAAGTTTCTTATGCCAGAGCGGGGGGGTGGGGGGATTATTTTTACCTATACAGGCATAATTTCTAGAGAATTTATATTTGAAGAGCCAAACGGGGTTTCAAATATAGAACACTCTTGTAAGCTCTCCGTATCTCCCTATAGATTCCCAGCCCAGGACTGATCTGTATATCCAGCCCCCAACTCCACCATCTGAACTTCCTTTTAAAGCTTACCCCCTGCTTACTGCTTCTATGATCCAGCCAAGCACAGCCCTGCCCTCCCCCCTGCTCAAACCCACTGGCTGCTGGATCACACCCAGTGTGTCTTGGTGTGTTCAGGCTGCTTTAACAAAAATACCATAAACTGGGTGCTTAAACAACATTTATTTCCCACAGTTCTGGAGACTGGAAGTCCAAGATTAAAGTGCCAGCAGATTCCGAGTCTGGCTCGGCCCCACCTCCTGGCTCACAGATAGCCATCTTCTCACTCACACTATAGAAAGGGCCAGGAATTTCTCTCAATCACCTTCAGGAGGGCTCCACCCTCAGAATCTACTCCCTTCCCGAAGGCTTCATCTCCTAATACTATCACACTGGGAGTCAGGATTTCAATACACGAATTTGGGGGGACACAAAATTCAGTCCATAACACCCATACTTAGAAACACCGTGGAGAAACTGCAGAAGCTTGCAGTAGGTGGGTGGTAAGTGACTGCTTCAGGTTCAGAAAGCTGGTTATGGTAAACTAAGACAATAGTTTTGAGGTACATGCACTATCTGTATCCCATCTATGTGGGAGTACCCACAGAGACCCACCAATGCTATCCACCTCAGGCCTGCAAACCCAAGAGTGTAGAAACCCAGGCAGGTGGACGGAGAGGTGTACCTGCAGGGTGATGCCCGGTCTGCTCAGCCCTAGGAATAAGGGCCCAATGTGCCCAGACCTTCTGAAGTCTCTTTTTAAATCTTAGCAAACACTTGAAATTGTAAGTCTGTCGGCAAGCCAGAGCATTAATTAATTAATTAAGCAAGCAAAAACAGTCAAGTTTTCAAAGTTCGTACTCTGGTCTTAACAATGCCAGTATTTAAAATAGGAGCGCCTGGATGGCTAAGTGGGTTAAGCAGACTTCAGCTCAGGTCATGATCTCACAGTTCGGGAGTTCGAGCCTTGTAGGGCTCTGTGCTGACAGCTGGGAGCCTGGAGGCTGGAGCCTGCTTCGGATTCTGTCTCCTTCTCTCTCTGCCCCTTCCCCGATCGCACTCTGTCTGTCTCTGTCTCTCTCTCTCTCTCTCTCTCTAACATTAAAAAAAAAAAAAATCCCAGTAAAACAGGAAAGGGAAGGGCAGAACTGCACCTCAAATCCCATTATCCAAAGACATCCTTGATCTGATTCCAAACTCAAGGCCTTTCCCGGGGTCTTCATCCTGCCCTCGAGGGCTGAGGACACCCTTTCGCACCACATCTGGGGTAAACAGCTCTACCGGAGCACAGCGTGATGTTTAAGAACAAATACGTACTTCCCAAATTAATTAAACCTTGCCCTGACTTAGACGTTCAGCTCCTCTGAGGAACCTCTAAGTTCAGCCTCATTCGTAGCTGATGTTAAAAGCAATGGACCAAAAAGCCACCAACCTCCTGACTGCAGTATCTCCACTTCCCTACTACCCACGATCCTCCTCGGCCAGAAGCCCCGACGCTGTGACTTTCCCCAGGACGCGCGCACGCGCACGCACGCACGCACGCACACACGGACACACGTGCGCGCGCGCACATGCGCTCAGGAAAACGGAGACGTGACGGTATGATGGATAGGTACTGTTCCGCGTTATAACAATATTCTAACCATAGGAACTACCCCAGGATTTTATTCAGAAGCTTTAGAAACGAATACAACCCACTCATCAAGCGATCGATGAAAACAAGAATAGGAAAGCCGGTGGTAAGTGAAGTTTAAATTTGATGAGGCAGCATTAACTCACTCAAATGGTGACCAGAGAGCCTATCCCTCACTCAGCTGTGGCCCTCATATCTAAGAGCCCATCTCCCGTCACGTTGCCTCCAGTCACTGGCCTGCAGTCCTGTGCACCAGTGAGTAGTTGGTTATGCCCATTTGACAGAGGAGAAAACGGAAGTCCAGAGAGATCATAAAGGATTTGTGCAAAGGCAAAAATAAACAGGCTCCTCTCTCACATCTGGAATGGTGTCCAAACCTCCTATCTCCTCCCCGCCCCCCCCATGCCCCCGCCAGCACTGTTGTGGGGCTGGAAGCTGTATCCCAAGTATCAAAACGCAGGGTCCATGTCTTCTATTCTCCCATCTACACCAGTAACCTAGCACGGAGCAGACTGCACAGTAGGCACTCTGGGATAGAGGTTGTGGTCACACATACAGAAAAGCCTCTCGAGTTCTGCCAAATACAATTTTAGAGTCAGGGCAGCCAAGAGAGGCTGCCAGGAAGGGGAGGGTGGGGTTCTGGAGGTCAGAATGCAGCAAATGCCTGCCCAGCACCCCTCGAGCTCAAAGGCTGGGATTTCATATTTGATTCTCTGCATCAGAATGATTATTTTAAAGAGCCAAAAAAAAAAAAAAAAAGAATTAACAGAACACAGAACAAAAAAGATCAGCCCACTGCTAAGCCACGCTAGCTGACTACCATTCCTGCAGCCTGTCCTATGTAGCTGTCTCCAAGAAGGCAAAAAATACAAAGTCCTCACCGCCAACACCCCCAATTCGGAAGAAGATAGATCAGTCTGGGAAGCCAGTATGTTCCTAGACATGAATTAACAGTGAGGTTCCCATTTGAGTTCTCAGCCCCTTAAGTGCTCTTGGGGTGCCCAGTTCAGATCTCTGAAAAGATGTGAGGGCACAAAAAGTCAAGAGGGCTTTCACAGGAAGTTTGAACCTGGGCCTGGGACCAAAGAATGAGCAGATTGTGATGGAGTGCACAGTGAGGTAAAGGGGAGCCATCACAGGCAGACACAGGAATCACAGGCTCGAAGGAGTGCAGTTGGAAATGAGACATGGGACACTGCCTGACCAGGAAAAGGGGTTTGAATTGGGAGAGAGAGAAATGATACTAGAGGGTCAACCATTTCACATCCCATGGCCCTTGGACACTACGAGGAAGAAGCTGAACTCTTCATTCACTTGGCAGGGAAAACAATATCTGCAATTCCCACCTGAGTCCTTTAGCAGTTTAGCAGAAGTGGAAACACCTTAGTCTTTTGGGGTTTAGCAGAAGTGGAAACATATATGCAAGATGGGGAATCAAACAAACAAACCAGGTGGTACCAAGGCCTAGTGTTGGACCTGAGGCACTTGCAAATGGTCTCAGGACAGGGACAGGGTCTGTCCCATAGTCGCTAGGGCAGTTCTGGAAGCCAGCAGGATGATGTCAGCACATACCTTCCACATACACACACACACTCTTCAAGTACTTCTTAGATGGCCTTTCTGGGGCCACCTCCCACCATCACGCTGCAGTAGTGACAGGAGCACTTGTTAAGAGCACCTGGACCCTCAGAGACTCTCAGCCTGGGGACAGGCTGCCCAGGTGCACTCAGGACAGCTGTTTAATAGTCCACCTGTTAAACCTGCCAAGGGTAGGAGACGGGGCTATAGGTGACACCCTGGGCTCATGAAGCCAGAAACAGTTTGACACTAAATATCCCCCTCCAGAGTATAAAAGGGATAAAAGAAAATTAAGACATTGAATATAAATCTGGTAAAATAAAAGAAGTTATTCGTTTTTCATTTTAGTTCCATAACAGGAAATATAATACATAGTTTGATATTAAAGATTCATTGTGGGAGAAAGTGATAATGTGCTGGGAGTGATTGGAGAAGCATCTGGATAGCCCATTAAAAGACTTACCAGTTTACCTGCCCCAGTGCCTGTTTTTCCATTTTTCCATTATTAGACCCTTACTGATACACAAATGCCCCATTAGGAACTCCACAATCTTTTTTTTAGGATTAGTATAGTTTCTTCTATTTTTTATTGAAATATATTTGACATATAACATTGTATAAATTTAAGGTGTACAACCTAATTTGATACACTTATATACCATAATATGATTGCCATTGAATGATAACACCTCTATCACATCACATAATTATTTCTTTTTTTGTGGTAGGAATAATTAATATCTAGTCTTTTAGCAAGTTTGAGGATTATAATACAATATTGTTGTTTATACTCACCATACTATGCATTAGATCTCCAGGACTTATCTATCTTCTAGTTGCAAATTTACACCCTTAAACAACTCTCATATTCTCCCATTCCCTACTCCTTAGCAACTACAATTTACTCTGTTTTTTAGCAGTCTGGATTTTTTAGATTCCACAAGTAAATAATATCCTACAATATTTGCCTCTCTGATTTATCTCACTTAGCATAATGCCCTCAAGGTCTATACGCATTGTCACAAATGACAGGATTACACTGTCACAAATGGCAGGATTTCCTTCTTTCTCATGGCTGAATAATATTCCATTGTATATTGAATACCACACCTTTTTTTTTTTTAACGTTTATTTATTTATTTTAAGACAGCGTCCACTCACTTATTCAGGGGAGGGGTAGAGAGAGAGGGAGAGAGAATCCCAAGCAGGCTCCACACAGTCAGTGCAGAGCCCTATGCAGGGCTCAACCTCACAAACCATGGATCATGACGTGAGCCAAAATCAAGAGTCAGACACTTAACTGACTGAGCACCCCACCACATCTTTATCCATTCATGTGTTAATAGGTACTTAGGTTATTTCCATATCTTGACTATTGTGAACAATAGCTGTAATAAAAATGAGAGTGTAGATATCTCTTTGAAATCCTATTTTTACTTCCTTTAGGTATATACCTAGAAGTGGAACTGCTGGATCACATGGTAGTTCTATTTCTAAGTTTTTGAGGAACTTCCATACTGGTTTTCCATAGTGGCTACACTAATCTACATTCCCAACCAATAGTGTACAAGGGCTCACTTTTTTCCACATCCTCGCCAATACCTGTTATCTCCTGTCCACTTGATGAGGAACTCCACAGTCTGGTTTTACCAAGCTACTTGGGGTTTCCTCAACATGCCTCACTCTGCAGATTACCAGTCATCCCTGCTGGCCAGAACACCTCCCTACCTTGTCTGCCATGTGGACTTCTGCACTTTGACTCAGCTTAAACATAGCCTGAGCTAGTCCCACAGCACTGCATCCACCCCCTCTTCATCACCGGCCTCATTGTTCTGTGATTTTCTATGTAGATGTCTGTGCCTCCCTTCCCCCCATACAAAGTCTTTGAGAACAGAATTCAAGTCTTACGTTGTATTTCAGGTCTTTACAGGGTGCACCTAATGAGTGAGTCCTAAATGGAAATGCAAGCATGTTTATCACTTGCTGGTATTTTTCCTCTGCCAATTTGTAACAAAAAAAGAAAGAAAGAGAGGGAGGGAGGGAGGGAGGGAGGGAGGGAGGGAGGGAGGGAGGGAGGAAGGAAAGAAGGAAGGAAGGAAGGAAGGAAGGAAGGAAGGAAGGAAGGAAGGAAGGAAGGAAGGAAGGAAAGGATTTGATGCAGGGGAATATCAGGAACCAGACAGAAAGTCATGCCTTGGGGGGAACATATGTGTTTCTTTATCTCATCAGTGAGGTAGGTTGCCAGATAGAGGATAACCTGGTAAGGGCTTAGGAAAGGTAGAATACCCACATAGAAAGACCATCCCAACCTGACCATTGGGGCCCAAAAGACTAATAAGAGTTACAGTGAGGTACAATCTTCTCATATAGACTGTCTGAGCTTTCTGTGGCCTAGTGCCCACACGAAACATCTTACACATCTGATCTCACTTAATCCATACAACAAAACTGTTCACTTAATCCATACAACAAAACTGGGAGGTAGGTTATGCTCATCCTGACCCTGCAGGTAGGGACCCTAAGACTCAGAGCAGACAAGTAGCTTGCTGACAGCCATGCAGCTGGCCACTGGAAGAGTCAGGATTCAAACTGGCTCACCTACCTACTCCAAAGCTCTTATTCTCAACTGTGCTGTCAAACAAGAAATCAGGCTGAATCTGCAGGTCCCATTTGGTTGGTAAACTTGTTTATATACATACACACTATCTTCCTCAAATCCTTTTGAACCGTAGGAAGGCATTAAATAACTAATTATAAATCAATTGGGGTCTTAATAAATTAACATCCTCACACATTCCTAAAGCCAACTCTCCTAAGTGAGAGCCTTTCTGTGGGGTGAGAGGTGCAGACCCCTGAAGAAGGTGGTGCTATGGGACAGGAAAGAGGGTAACAGGAAAGGGAGAGGAAAGGAGAGGAGGAGAGGCTCCTCTGCAGAATCTGCAGATTCTGTCCTCACAAAACCTCTTTACCACAGCCACTGTTGCTCACAACCCTGCATACTCACACCCAGTCATCTGCAATTGCCTCATAAGGGTTTCCCCGCTCCCAGGCTCTTCCATCCCAACACAGCCCTCTCATGAATACAGCCCAAGCTCAATGAAGCCCAGACCAGACCTGCTCTGATGCATCTGGGTACTCCTATTGCCTTCTGACTGAAGTGTGAAATAAATCCTCAGCTCAACTCAAGGACTTCTACACTCAGCCTCTAACCAGAGCCATCCCAGTTACTGGCTTAGACACCCCAGGCTTCAGCTTCAGGCCCAGAACATGACTCACTGCATCCTAAACGAGCCTTGCTCTCCTTGTTCTACTGTTTCTCACTCTTTCCCTCCTCCTGGAACACCACCATCTTATCTCAGGCTGCCAACACACATTTGTGGAGCACCTACTAGAAATTAGGCACAGTCCTGGCATGTAAGAATAGATTTCTCCTTCAAAACTTGGTGTAAATGCTGACTTCAGCATGAAGTGCTCATCATTCTCCATGAGAAGTAACCTTGTCCTTCTCTATGTGTTCAGATCTTTACACCATTTGGTCTCGAGCCCCAGGCATGTACCTGCCTCCCCAGCCCTATAAGCTCCTTGGGGGCAAGAGAGTATGGCACTGATGGCAGGAAGTTCCATTGTTGATCATGGCGAGCTTCAATCCAATCTGTATTAGACTGATGGACAGTTCCAGGGTTCCTAGGTCATCATTTCCCATTGGTGTGGAAGCCACACAGACTGTAGGTTATTGAAATAATCATCAAAATACCAAGGAACGACTTCTCAAAAGGATCTAAGCATTGCAAAGATATAATGGAAATCACCCAGTGGCCTGGATAATTTTGATTTACCAGACATTTTTTTTCTTATTATGTACCCACACAATTAAACAAGCTATGTGAATCCATAACACTTCATGCTATCAGACAGAGATGCTATGCAAGTCATGATAAAGTGGGCCAAAAATATACTATGCATTCCTTCTTGGGCTTAACTTCTAACCTCTAATGTTAAAAATAAAAGTAGATGCCAGCCTTGGGACCCATTTATTCCATCAGCTAGTTGGAAACCATTTATTAAACACCCATTGTAGCAAGTCCTATAGTTGGGCTATGAAGTAAACAGATATAGTTTCTCCCTCCAAGAGTTTCTGTTCAGGTCAGGCATACAAGACTTATTCAGATGAAAGAACCACACTAAGCAATACACAGGCAAGGGCTAGGTAATGTAAATTTTTAACATGAATGCTAAGGAAAAATCAAAGTAAAGGAAAAATCTGAACAAATTGAGGGTAATCATGAAAGATGCATTTGAACCATATTACTTTCTCAGTAGAGACTAATAGGAACCTCAGTAAACCCTGTGTTAGCCACCTTAGAGTGTCAGGTCCAGATGGTTTTAGGGGACGGAGGAGCTATAGTGTATAAGGAACCTAATACTTTAGGTCTTTTATTTATTCGTTCATTCCTCTATTTATTATTCAACAAATATTTGTTGAGTGCTTACCCTGTGTCAGGTAATATAGTGGGAATGAGGGGGACATGGTTCTTATAAACTCACAGACTTTGGAAGGCACTACAGGAGAGTGTCTTTTTTATATTGGAACTCCATGCCTTCAAATGTAGGTTGATGATTCAAGTGAGTTGAATTCCTCGGTTCTTAAGCACGGAATGAATGATGATCAGGATGGAGGGGTGGTGTTTCCAGAGGCAGGATGGGCATCAGGAAGAAACCTTGCTGAGAATAAATACCAGTCATAATTTATAGCATTTCAAGGTTTAGAGGTCTGAGATGGAGGATTCAGGGGCAGCCATGGAGAAGGGAAAAAAGGAGCCTCTTCCCAAGAAAGGGAGGCCACAGAGGGTGCTGCACCAGGGTCAGGCCCCACCCGCAGGCTGAGACTTGGCGTTGCTGACATGGATGGAAGAGCCAAGAAGTGAAAAAACAATGAAATGAGGCTGCCATCAATGAGGAAGCATCGTGCAATGCCAGCACTTGATTTGGAAAGTATTCATAGGCTTTCTTGGCTAGGATATTTAAGACAAAAATAGAAATATTCTCATCAATGATTTATAAGATTGCTTTAGAGAGACGGGGCAGATCCCAGTATCACAAAGAGTAGCAAAGCAGCCTCCTAACTTGTCACTGGGGTGGAGAGAGTGGGCTAGGGGAGAGAGTGGTGAGAGGGTGCTCCTTGCTCCTATCATAGAAATTAGAGCCGGAAAATGCTGCAAATTTAGCTGGTCTGAAACTCAGAAATCCAACCACTTTTTGGACACTTTCAGCTGCAATTTTATTCTTCTCTGGGGTGGAAGCCTCCAGATGTGATATCTGAAAGTTGCATATACCTCGTAGAGAATAACAATAATATTAACAAATCAGCAGCCAATCAGATAAGAATGTTATTCTAAACAGAGAGTATCCTCTTCTAGATTCCACCCTTGGAAGAGGAGGAGATGGGGGCCAGAGAATGAAATAGGAAATACTTAGAAAGAGCAGAAAGTGAGAGAAAACCTTCCCACAATAAGGTAAGGTCATTTCACAGTTACGTGTTGAGCTTATTATAAGCCCATTCCTGGATTCTGTTCATTGTCAATTATGCACAGATTGACTCCATCTCTTAGACCCTCCATCAGAAGCATATGGGATGGGAGAGGAGAAGGCACTCATTTTAGACCAGCCCCCCTGGTCCCTGCTACCACCTGCCTCCACCCCATTCTGCATGAAGCTTCCCAGCTAATCTTCCTGAAACACAAAACTTCATCAATCACCATCATAGTGGGGACAACCTTCTGCCCCTATTGCCCATTTACAGGACCAAGATCCTACTTAGACAGCCATATGTGAAGCCCTCCAGTCACCCAGTCAGACTATTGTACACACAGGGTGCCAGGCTTTGGGGTGAGGAACTGTACAAGAAAGGACAGTCATATCCTCAAGGAGTTTATGGTCTTTTGGCACTGGGGGAGTGAGGAGGAATCAACTAGTAATTAATAGTGACAATCGTACATATGGCTGTATAACGTAGAGTATGGTGGGAGTGCACCATGGGTTACCTAACTTGGTCTATGGGGTCAGGCAAGTAAGGCCACCCTAAAGCAGTGGTGTTCAAGGAAAGATAGGAAAACTGAGCCTCAGTTAGCTAGAAAAAGAAAGGGGCCGACGCTTCCAGGAGAGGGACCATTGTGACACTGAGAAAGACCTTGGGCATCTGGAGAACATGATGGGAGCATGAAGAGTGAGGATGAGATTGGTACCAGCTGAGGCTGCTGACCTGGACAGGGGGAAGGGAGAAGCAAGAGAAGACAGACCTAGAAGAGGAAGTGGAGGGGCCTTGGTGAGTTACGAGGCTCCAAGCCAAAGAGATTGGGCTTTATCCTGGAGACAGTGGGGAACCATTGAAGGTTGTTAGGAAGGGTATTGGTGTGACCAGATCTATGTAATAGAAAGCTCATACATGTGGGTCAGAGCAGGCAAGGCCAATCCGCAGAGACCAGTTGGAAGACTGTGGCAATAGTGTAAGTAGGACAAAATGAGGATCTGGTGGGAAGGAGGCAAAAATGCAGTAGAGCTGCCAAGACTTGGTGACCAAAGGCATCTGCAGGATGAGGGAGAGGATATGGTCAGGAACGATTCACATCCTGACTGAGATGATGACTAAGTGACGGAGCACTAACCAAAATAGGGACTTCAGGTAGGAGAAATTTTTTTCTGAGAAGAGAAAATCCCTAAGTATGAGTCTTCTGATAGAAACCTCTAGCAATTGTAAACAAGAGGCTGAGGCTCAGTAAGACAAGGAGACTGGACATGTTCATAGGTGCATCAGTGTATGGGGATTGCTATCCTAAATGTGGTGTCCCTAGGAGACAGCACAGCATACAAAGAATTAAAGGACATGCCCAGGGTAACCCCAACATTTAAGGACTGGGCCGTCAAGGAGACTAGTAGGAAGCAGAAGGTAATCAAAGAGACACAATGTATTTCTTGGAAGAGAAAGAGGATACTGCCAACAAGTGGTTAATAGCATAAAATGAAGACTAAAGAGATAGCTACCGGTTTGGGCCAAGGGAGCTACCCATGACTTCCATAAGAGTAATTTTAGTAAAGTGGGAGAGGCGACAGCTGATCTAAGTGCATTACAGAACAAATGGGAAACAAAGAAGCAGAGAAAGCCAGGGGAGCCACCTATTTCAAACCTCTGGCAAGAACAGGAAGGAGGGGAGGCAGCATCCTGAGAGCCATGAGCGATGGCAGGAACTTTGGAAAGGACCTGGCCTTTCACTGGGAAGCACCTAACACACTAGGGAGCTGCCAGGGATGCCTGAAATGGGTGTAAATAGGGAGTGAGGGAGTGACCCCTAATCTCCATTCCAAATCTGAGATTTGTGCCTCTCTGGAGAACGAGACATATCAAAACAGTCATTTCCACAGAGCCCGCTTAGGATTGGGAGCCAGCCTGTGGCATCAGGATGTCAGGAGTAGAAAGGGAGCTCCTTCCTGCGCCTCCTGGAGGCTAGGAGTGTGTACCTTCTCCCAAATGGGGTATCTGAACTGGAGGCCACACGGCTCAGGCTAAAGAAAAAGGACTTAAGAGGGAAGAAAGGCAGGGAGGTAACCAGTTCCCTCCCCAGGATAATGTCAGCCCCTCTCCCCCTCCCCCCCCCTTCTCCACCCCAGGAAAGAGCCAGGGAAAGAGGATCAGGCTGAAAACAGATTGCATAACAGCAGTGCCAACCCACCCTCCTTCCTCTGGGCCTTCTCTGAGGACTGAGGCATTGCTCCCTTAGGATCCTGGTTGATAGGGAAGCAGGGGACACTCTGAGCCTCCACTTCTCCCAGTACGTGGTGGGCCCTGGCCTGGCCAGCTGCTGAGGCAGCCTTCCTGGGAGACAGCCTCTCTGCTACCTGTGCCAGCTTCAGCTTCCAGCCCAGGAGCACCAGAGCAGGGAGGGGAGGAGGAGGAAAGACTGACCCTTGGTCAAAGGTGGGGGGAGGAGTCAAAGAACAAGGAGGAAATAGCCCTCTCTTACTGAAGAAGGAGTATGTGTGTGCCTGTGAGAGAGATAGAAACCTGGGTTCTGTATCTGACCCTGGAGCAAGTCAGTCTGCCTCCTTGGACATTAATTGTGTAAAATGAGAAAAGTCGATTAGAAGATGCTTAGGGTTCCTTTCAGGTTGAAAATCCTGTGTTTCTCAAATTTTGCATCTGTATATATATAGCACCCCCAGAGGCCAAAAGCATTACCAGCACAAAAAGAATATAACAAACACCAATGAGGAAGACGCACTCACACATGTGTCCCGACAAACACATGCACACACACACTGACATACACACATGTGTGCACACACAGGAGGGTGGATGCTACGCTGTGCCTGTAAGTGAGGAGAGTGGCTACAGCACATTGGGACATTATACACAAAACTTGCCGGACCGGTTTGCAGTCACACCTCTTCTACATACTGGTGAATGCTAACTCTCAACTAACCTAAACACTGGACAAATGAATCATTTTAGATTGTCAAGCTTTCTAAGTAGCTAAGGATTTACTCTTCAAATGACCAAAAGTAGTTTTAAAAGCAACCCCAGAGGGAAATATTTGGGGTATTTTTTTTAATGTTTATTTATTTTAGAGAGTGAGAGACAGAGTACAAGCAGGGGAGGGACAGAAAGAGAGGGAAACAGAATCCAAAGCAGGCTCCAGGCTGTCAGCACAGAGTCTTATGCGGGGCTCGAACCCATGAACTGTGAAATCATGACCTGAGCCCAAGTGGAACACTTTACCGACTGAGCCACCCAGGCGCCCCGGATTTTTTTGTATTATAAATGTTCTAAGCCAACTCTGCTGAACCTGACTTCATTGTAGGTTCTTGATGGTGCTGCTTGTCTTGCTGCCCTTTCAATACACAGTGGTGTGCTGTACCTGGGCTGGGCTCACAAAGTGACTGACTAGACTGTAGGATCATCCCCCAGTGTCCCTGGGCCTTGTGTGTGGTGGAGGGGTGGGGGACACAGACCACGGAAGCCTTTCTAGTTTAGACAGAAGAACCAGGAATGAAGACAAGGAAGGGTAGGTGTTCTTCTCACTGCCAAGCAGGTATCTCCCACCCAAGTTGGACTTGAAGCAGAAATAGAGGAGGGGAGTAAAAAACGCACATTTTCAAAGGAAGCTGAAATCTAGGGACCAGGCCCACCTCCTGCCTGGGTGGTTCTGGGCAACCTGGGGCTACACACAGAGGGATAAAAGGAGAGTGGACTTAGGCAGAAAGATGAGTTTACATGAATTTCATCAATTCTTTCCCTGAGGTGTGGGAGAATTCCAGAAGTTCTCTCGTTGCCATCTGGGGCAAGAAATGGAGAAAGAGGAGCACCTCAGTGGCTCAATCAGTTAAGCATCAGACTTCAGCTTGGAAAATGATCTCATGGCTCATGAGTTTGTGCCCCGCACAATGGCAGTTATAGAAAATTAAGACCATGGCCTGTTTGTCCCATCAGTGTAAAGTCCCCAAATGCTACTGCAGGTGGCAGCTGGCATGGCTGGTTCTGGCCCCTGTACTTACCTGTGCTGCCCCTGCCTGAGGATCCATTCCCAGCCCTTCATGAGAGGTCTCACCCCTGCACTGATGGCCAGCTGGCAGGGGCATTTCCAGCCTGAGAGTCAGGGCAGGGCTGGGAGATGGCGGGGTCCACACCAGGGCGGCTGGCCAGAGTCCAAGGCAGAAGGCCCACTGCATCCCTCTGAACCGATGACTCCATGGTGGTATCCAAGAGGGAAACCTGGCTTGTTCCTGAGGCACCAGACAATCCCCATGGCAGTCACCTTCAGGCCAGCCTGAGACTTAGCCTGTAAGATTTGAGGGACCAGAGAAGGCCTTGGGCTACTGAAAACCTGTATCCCAACAGTCTTCTTGCTGAGAATCTGTTTTGGAGACAAAGAACTGAAAAATGCAAGCAGGCATGAGGAACATTCAGGCAAAGGAGGAGTGAGCCTGGAAGGGGAAAGGGAGCATCCCTGGGGCAAAGCTGGGGAGGAACATTCAGCCTGGGGCCTAGATAGATGGGCAGACTAGGCCACAGACCTCCTGGTCTTCCTCCACTGGCGGCCCAGAGCTCAGTGCAACTGCCAGTATGACAGCAGTCAGGAAGGCCATCTGCAGCCTTCAAAGCCTTTCAGCTCTCGGGCCCTGGGTGCCTCTACTACAGTCAAGTGAGTCCTGACTCTACTCACCTTAGGCCCCAACAGGCCACACAGCCCATTGTCACCACCGCGCTCTAGATCCTGCACACGCATGGGCACACACATATGCGCTCACTGACAGACACACAGACATGCCAATATAGCCAGCACTCAGGGTCAAGGTCCTTACTTGGGGTCTGGACACTTTCTTTTGTCCCTCTGGTCATTTAATTAATAGATTCTGAATGGTGTGAAATGGTCTGCCATCTCCCAATGGTGGCACAGGACCTACATGTCCTTTCATGGTCTAGGGATTGATTTTTGTCATCAGCATCAGCATCACCATCACCACTATTATGGCCAGGTGGAGCCATAGAGATAATGCAAATGTTTACCATACAGGTGGGTGCAGACCTTGTCAGGAGCAGAAGGATCAGGCCCTGGGAAAGAGACTCAAGAGAATATGAGGCAAAGTTCAGGGAAGGGGAGACTCGAACACTGACCAGAGCTCAGCTGTATCCAGTCTGCACAGAGATGCTTTGTGAATCAACACAGCAGGTGAGGGGCAAGCAAGGGGACTCATGATCTGCCCTCTCGGGCTCCAGTTCGATGGCCACAAGTGTTCAGAGTAGTGGAGAGCAGTGCCACAGCAGCGGTGGAGATGGCAGCACCACTAAGGCAGGTAGGACTTGTGATGAAGACAGCTGACAGCACAGCATCAGGAATGAAACAAGTGAGCTGTGGAGTCAGCTGACCTGATTTTGAATTTTTGCTCTGTCACTTCCTGGCTGCGTGATCCTGGAAAAGACACCCAACCTCTCTGGTCTTTAATAGCCTGGTATGTAAAATTCCAATGCCTCCCTTCTAAGGCTGCAGAGAGGAGGAACTAAGCCTGTAAAGGGGCTGGGCTATGGTAAGCAGCCAGTAGAGCCAGGTGAGGGTAAACAAAGGCACAGAGGCTGAAATGAGATAATGTATGCATAGAGGCAGAGGAAGAGGATAGCTGTGGATAGCCCAGAAAAGTGGGGGCCACCCAGGCTGGATGAAGCTGTGGCTGGAGTAGGCTGCCTCTGACGCCCCAACTCTGGAGAAGATGCAAATGTAAAGGGTGGCGGCCCAGGGGAACAGGTTGTCAGTCCAGCCCTTCAGGGGCTTTCTTCCCATTGGCCACGACTCTGACAGGGAAATCAGCAGGCTGGCAGTGCGGGCCTGGGCAGCGCAACAGACAAGGCCCTGGGGACAGCTTAAGTGGACAATAATTGCAGGTTATTATATACCGGGCTGCAGCCAAAAGCCAGGCAGCTATTAAGTGTGATTGGGAGAAATAATCAAGAGGGGAAGGATGGATGTGAGAACTAGGCTGTTCTTTCTGTTCTCAAGGCCTCTCTGAGGCTGGGACTGTGCAGAGGCAGGGACAGGGTGGGTGGGGAAAGGAGCAGATGTACTATATAAATACCCTGCACTCTGGGAAGCCATTCCACCCTTTTCTTGACCCTCCCCATTCCCCACGAGGTATACAGAGCAAGAATTACCATCCCCATCTCATAAATCAGAGAATGAGGTCCAGAGAGGGGAAGCAGGTGACCCAAGGGCACACAAGTCTGGCCAGAGTCCCATCAGAGCCTGGATTAAGCCCCCTCTGTTGCTCGATGGCCCTAGAAGTGACATGAAACCCCATCAAGCCCTGACTCTGTTCTCAGAGGTTGAGTGAGAATCATCTCAGAACTGGGACTGGGAACTGTCACTAAGACCCAAAGGAGGCACAGATCTCACCCTGTGGCTGCCAGCTCATAGGTCAGGACAATGGCAAGTGACAGGGGGAGGGGGCAAATTTATAACAATATCATTGGCTATTTCTTAGAGCTTTATACATTCATTAGATGCTTCTCCAGGATAAAATGAGAATTTTAAGCCAAGTGTATAACTGAGGATACCAAGAGGGATTGCATGACCTGTCCAAGGTGGGACAGTGATTCTGTCAATAACAAGGCCCATGTGACGGGGCGCCTGGGTGGCTTAGTCGGTTAAGCGGTTAAGCGTCCGACTTTCGCTTAGGTCATGATCTCGCGGTTCGTGGGTTCGAGCCCCGCGTCGGGCCCTGTGCTGACTGCCAGCTCAGAGCCTGGAGCCTGTTTCAGTCTGTGACTCCCTCTCTCTCTGACCCTCCCCTGCTCACGCTGTCTCTCTCTCTCTCCTAGAAATAAATAAGACATTAAAAAAAAAAAAAAAATAACAAGGCCCATGTGACAATTGCTGGATAGGGGCCTGTAAACCACACCTCAGATCTGTCTATCAGAGAAGAGCTTGCAGGGGGAGAAGAAGGGCGGAAATGGTGGGGGAAAGGGAGAGAGGCAAACCATGAGAGACTCTTGAATGCTGACAAAAACTGAGGACTGATGGATGTGGGGGGGAGGGGGGATGGGCATGGAGGAGGGCACTTTGGGGATGAGCACTGAGTGTTATGTGGAAACTAATTTGACAATAAACTATTTGTAAAAAAATAAATAAATAAATAAATAAAAAATAAAAAAATAAAAAAAAAAAAGAGAAGAGCTTGCAGAGGTGACCCTCTGCCTTCTGCCACCAGGCCAGTACTTGTGATTTTATTCCTGCCAGCTAGAGTTTCCCATTGCATCAGGATGAGAGGTGGTTCTTCTCTTTCTAAGCCAAGGGTGGCATGAGGCTGAGGCCCAAGGGGTGACACTGCCCTCGTATGATGTGCGGATCACACATCCCCAGCCTCCTACCTCCCACTCCTTCAGCTTCCCCAAGCCCACGACTCACTTTAGAGACAAGGATGACCAGCCTCATCCCAGAAGCACAAACACCATGGACATCTTTGAGGAGGTGCCCAGAGACCTTCATTATTTCCTGTTGGCATTATTTTATAGAGACAGCCCTACCCAGATGGGGACACCAATGGAGGCCAATGAGAGGAGATATATAAATATATGTTGGTGGGTGGTAGACCAACCCCTGATTCTTACAAACACAACACTTCAGCAGATAACCAGGAAAGTCACGCACAAGGCTCAGTACCGTCCTCAGGTTCTGACGGTCTGCCCCTCCCTCCCGGGATTGCCTCTCCCCGGCCAGGCCTCCCCAACCCTGGTCTGGAAATGACCCTGCTTTGGGTCACATGAGAGCAGAAACCTGGCTCAGGGAGGGATCAATTACATTGTGACTCAGCGAGAGGGCACAGAGCCAAGAAGTGAGTCACAGAGCTTGCCCACCCTTCCCCTTCCCAGGAAGGGGCAGCAGGGGGTGGGTCATGCAAGCCTGTATGGGAACATCCCATGTGTCTGGGTGCAGGCTCCCCAACAGTGTGGTGGAATTACTAGGTCTGTCCTATAGTGTAGGCCCCTTCCTAAAGCTGAATGCAGGTGAGCACGTCATACTGAGAGAAACTCATGGAGCCCCTCCCTGACATGGGCTCTGCTCTGTTCCCCCAAAGCCTTTCATACAACATGGTACCCACAACCAGAGACAAGCTCTTCTCTTCTCCTCCACACAGTGTGAGGACCGCTGAGGAGGAAACCTAAACTGCCCTCTCCCTTAAAAAACATCCGTGTCCTCTTACACATTTTTCAAATGCTATTTTTGGCTAGCTTATATTTATACCTGGAAAGGAGAGACTTAGTTTACTTTTGAATGATACAATAATAGTAATAGCTAATATTTATTGAGCACCTACTGTGTGGCAGGCACTAAGTTACCTCTTTTCAATAGCTCATTATCTTTTCATGACAGCCGTACGCAGTGTTATTATGGCCATGTTTGCAATGTGTAAACTGAGACTCAGAGAACATGACTTATACTGCTGGTAAGTTAAAGATATATCTGGTCCTAGAGGTGACTGGGTGGCTCAGCTGGTTAAGCATCCGACTCTTGGTTTTGGCTCAGGTCATGATCTCAGGGTTTCATGAGTCTGAGCCCTGAGTCAAGACAGTGAGGAGCCTGCTTGGGATTCTCTCTCCCTCTCTCTCTGCCCCTTCCCCCACTTGTGCTATCTCTGTCTCTCTCAAATAAATAAACTTTAAAAAAAAATAAAAAGATCTGTATGGTTCTAACACCCAAACTCTTTCTATACACAATGCATGCACCTATGCGTGTGTGTGTATATAATACAGAAACTTAAGTCTTTCCTACATATTTGAAAGGATTAAATGCCCAGTTGTATTTATAGACTGTATTTCTTTAAATTTTACTCTTTGAGCAAAATTTATATTAATGTGTCTGTTTAGTGACAGAACAGAATTTATATATGTACATATCATATATATGTAAATATATATATATTATAACACTTTGGAAGACTTTAAACTTATTAAAAGAAGGCTGCCATCTGGAAATTATTTGGGGGAGGGAGTAGTTCTTAAAAACCTGTGGCATCTTCTTTAAATGTTACTAGTGGTAACAAACCTTCATCCTTTGAATGTAGAAACGATCTTTGGAAAATGGGCTTAAAACAGTGTCCCTTCAGTTCGGCACATGTGTGTTAAGGGTGATTTCTCCCTTCTCAGCCATCCTTCATAAATACCCAGGTGCTTTTTTTGTCCCAGTCTTATACCACTGATTACCCTCTTCCCTGTCATCAGCAACCCGTCGGCCTGTGGTCAGCAAGTCCCCACCCTGAGTCTTTCTTGTGAGCCAGCTCTGCTGTAAACCTCTCCTCCCAACGCCACCTGGCATCCCTGGAACAATAGCCTACATCCTTCCGTGGCCTTCAGGGCCCAACTTGACTGCCTGCTTGCCCTCTCCATCCTCATACCAGCCTTTCCTTCCCTCCCCCGGTGACACACCGGGAGCCCCCTTGCCAAGCTCTTGTCTGTACCCAGCTGTTAGCTGGAGGGAGCCACCCCGGCGGGGGAGTCTGAGGCCCCCACGCAACAACCCTTGGAAGATCTGGCCTGGTGCAACTGTCTTACAGGCTCACCTTCCTGAGCCCCTACCCTGCCTGGGGTCTCCCTGTACCACCAAGCCACTCCACTCCATCATACCATCTGCACTGCCCTGGAGGCTGAATGTCTTAGTGCAGCACCAACTTGAAGGACTGCACGCTGGACTTGGGGGGCCTGGCTGCAGTGGGAGAATTAACATTAAAAAGCCCGGGTAGCTGTGTTTTTAGCAACATTATCAGAAAAATCGTGGCCATGAGAAAGTGACATTTATCCACAGCATTGTGTGTGTTATAAATACAACTTACAATTCCAGTTTCTAAAGTGAGCCCAGTGTCTGAAAACCTCAGGGCTCATGTACAATAAATTAACATAATTAAAAACTAATTAGTAAAACATCACAATTAAAAGGACTTGCTGTGGCAACACCTCTCAGGTAAGAAGAGGTTGCATAGTGCCGGCAGCCAGTACCTAGGGCAGGCCCCAAGAAGAGGCAGTGAGGCAGGCCTTGCCCTCCGGGAAGGCTTTCTGCCCCCACAGGAGCTCCTTGAGAAACAGTCTTGCAGCAAGTCAGGACACCCACTTCGGGTCCAATGCTGCCCCAACCAAGGGGGCCGCCCTGCCTCCCTCCTATACTGGGGGGAGGGGCCTTGGCCCGCCCCTCAGGCCCCAGGCCTCTCTGTTAGTGAGGCTCCCATACTACCCACTAGCCCAACATCAATCTAAGTACTTTTCCTGATGTGCATTTACTCATTTAATCCCCACAACAACTTTATTTTTTTTATTTTTTTACATGTTTTTATTTATTTCTGAGAAAGAGAGAGAGAGAGAGCAAGCAAGCAGGGGAGGACCAGAGAGAAAGGGAGACACAGAACCTGAAATAGGCTCCAGGCTCCGAGCTGGCTGTCAGCACAGAGCCCGGCGGGGCTCGAACCCACGAACCACGAGATCATGACCTGAGCTGATGTCGGTCTCCCAACCTACTGCGCCACCCAGGGGCCCGCCACCAAAAACAATTTTAATAGGTTCTATTCCTCTTCCTATTTTACAAATGAGGAAACTGAGCCACAGAGAGATTAAATAACCTGCCCAAGGTCATAGACCTAGTAAGTGGGAGAGGCAGGACTCGAAGCCAAGGAGTCTGGCTTCTGCCAGCTTTACCTAAATGCAGTGGTAAAAGCTCCTACTGAGTGCTGGCCGGCCAGGGCTCCTTTTGAAAACACGTGAATTATTTGGGAAAGATAAGGAGTAAATTGCTAATCCTTCAGTGAAACAAGTTAATTTCATCTACACCTTTATATGGCCCATTTTGACCCTCAACCCCTGCTCTCCTCTTAATTTTTTACATGAGAACTGCACAGGCCCAGCACTGCCTCACCTCCTTGGATGTGATGTGGCAGGAAAGGAAGGTGGAAGAGAGGACAGCAGTCTCCATTTTACAGATGAGAAAGCTGAGGCCTGGAAAGCCATAACTTAGGTTCCTTGTGCACCTCCCAGCCCCCTGTCCATGCAGGGTGCCTGGGCTGCAGGACTCCAGATCCTTTTACCCCACTTCTTGGGCTGCCTTTCCATTTCCTGCCTGTGCTCAGCAAAAGTGAGGCAAAGCCCCACTTGGCACAGAAGCAGGGAACAGGAGCATGTGTTCATGCCAGGGACAGGGCACATTCATCCTAACTACCCAAAGGCCTAGAGACTCCCCAAAGCGACCACCCACCATTGCCCAGAGCCCAGGAGTCCCCACAAGACCAGAGCCATGTGTCCCTGGGGCTGAACCAGCGAGGAAGGAAGCCCGGAGCCCCTGTCTTGCCAGCCCTGGCACTTGCCTGAGCTAGAGGAGCAGCCAGTGCCTTGTGGGGAGCTCCTGGCTTTCCTAAAACCCATAGCATCCTAACTCCGTTCTCTTCCTCCCTCCATGCATTTGCTCACCTGGCCAGGCCTGCTGTTGGCTCAGGACAGGACAAAGGGGGCCTTCGATGGTCTCCTCTCACTGGCAGGAGGCTGCTAAGGTTAACTGAGAGAAGGTGGGGATCATTTTCCCCTTCCTTTCCACCTCAATTAGTGCTTCTTGTATCACTAAGCCCTCCCAAATTATTCACAGACAGAGAAGTCCTAAACTTGTGGAGAAGACCAGAAACAGACTTCTGAAGCTGCTTTCAAAGCCATATCTTGCCCACCCCACCTACTTCCACATAGGAATCTCCTCTAGAAGCTTCCACCTTCTCACCATCACATGAGAACCCCACTACACTCACCAGACCTGGCAATTCCATCCACTGCCTCATTCTCCTCCTCTCTTTCTAAGCTGATGCCCTCACTTTCGGTAGGGCCAGGTCAGAGTTCTCTCCGCCAGAGAGCCTTGCCAGGGTGCCAGTGCCTCCACAAGCTCCAGCTTCTCCGGGGTCCCGTGGCACACATCACCACCACCTTTCACCCTACCCCTTGGTGGGCTCACGACCTGGTGTGGTTGCTCGTCTCTGAGTCAACCTCTGCCCAAATCCATGAGCTCTCTGCAGAGGGCAAGTGAGTCTCCCTGTCCCCAGCCTTCCCCCCTGCCCTCTGCAGGTTTGGGCTGAGCAGTCACCCCACAGAGACACTTCATGGTAGTTTGGTCTCTGGAGGCCTTGAGCAGACTATAGCTCTGTTTATAGTTTATTCTCAATATAATAATGCTTGGAGAACCACCTGCTTCTTGCCCTCCTAGGCCTTAGGCCAGGCCACCACCCAGCTCTCTGGCCATCCACTGCCTTCTGCCTCCTGCCTTCACAAGGGCCCCTCCTTCCCCAAGGCTGCTGCCATGCACACCCCCCCACCATCACAGATTATCCCACACAACTTGGATTGTTTTCTATTTTCTTGCATGTGGAACTCCTCAGGCCTGGAAGACATTTAACCATCTGTTGCCATTTGCTGTTCTGGGGCTTTTCACTTGCTAAAACTTTGGTGTCTCTAACTAGACAGTGGGTTCTTCTCAGTCCTGTCCTTTCTCTGCTGCTTCCAGGGGTAGACTGGAAGGGTTCGGTGAATGCAAGAATGACTGTGTGGCGATGTCTCCAAGCTGAGCTGTGCAGCCCAGGGAGGCTAAACTGCTGTGTGGCTTCTAAATGGATTGTTCTCATCCCTGACTCTGAACTTCTTCTGGAAGAGAGTCTGCCTGGGGCCCTGCAGCTCTCCATCCTTAGGACCCAGATGAATGAATACAGCATCACCCCCCTCCTCCAAGTCTCAGATTAGCCATAGGTATCTAGAAACTCCATCCTGAGCACCTACTGTGTGCTCATGCCTGGCAAGAGAGGATGCAGGGGACAAAGAGGGGCCAGATTGCTGGGCTCCTGCCCTCCACCAGTTCACAAACTAGATGGAGCGAGAAAATTTATACGCCGGAGAGCCAAAGCTGGTCTCAGGGTGAGTGGCCATGGCTGGGGCCACAGACTGTGGTTCAGTGGGTGCCAGAGAGAGGAGAGGGATGGTGGCTCCGCTGAAGGGAAGCTGGATACAAAGAGGGCTTCCTCCTCCCTTGAGGGGGAGGAGCAAAGGGAAGTGAGGAGCAGGAGGCAATGGTAAGACCTGCAAAACTACACCATCTGAGCCAAGATCCCCACCACACAGGGCTTCCTGACATCCCTAAAGATGAATCAGCAACAAAATGTAAACCACAAACACAGAAAATGAGAAGCAATTGTTCCCAGCTCCTTCTTCCATTTGCCAGCCTTCTCTCTCTCTCAGTGGATGAAATAATTGTGGCCATGAAGTGGCACTTGAAGAAAAAGTTTTAAATCTGTTTAAATGTCACAGTGAGTAATACGTTGCCCCCATCTTTCCCTAGTTACATTTCTCTTTGATGATCTAAGGTTAAAAAAAAAAAATTAGCTCAAGTCTTTCTAGAATATCAAGGGCAAGGATACCGGAGAGGCAACCTAACTACGTTTCTTACTATTTTCTTTGGGGTCCTGCTCCTTTATTGCATTAGTTTGAAACACCTGTCTGTGTTGTTTTCTCCCCAGTACTCTGCCGTGCCAGAGCAGTGGGAGCCTAAGAGATTCAGCTCTGTGCCTTTAAGAGATCAATGCCTTGGGAGAAGCTGTTTCTGCCGCTGTTAACACAAGGTAGCTCAGTTATATGGGGCCTGGTGTCCTGGTGGCTTCTACCTCAGCAATGTGGGGAGAGGTGGGGCACTTTACCACATGGTGCCAGAGAGCTGAGAGGTGAGGAATGTGTTACCCCTTAAGGCGAGACAGTCCAGATCCAAAATAAGCCATCCTCAGGTGGGAGAAAGGAGAGGGTGAGGTACCTTCCCTAGGGAAGAAGGAGCTCTCCACAGCTTTGGGTCCACATGTGGAGAGACACAGGGAGAGGGGGCTGTGGTGCAGGAGGCAGAGATGCAGTCCTGGAGGGAGCTAATGCTATACCTTATGGCGGCATTTTTGCAGGCATCCGAAATAACCAGATGCCCCCTTCCATTAACAACTCCACTCTCCCACTCACTCCTGCCCAGGGACTGCTTTTATTTATGTATTGGCTATTATTATTAATAATAATATGAATAATGAAACACCTGTGAATAATTTACTTGGAACTGGGCGGGGCTGGGGTCTAGGCAGGAAGAAGTGGAAGATAAACCACAGCTGCCCTCTCCTGTGCTGGCCCCTCCTCTCTCAGCCCCCTACCCCCACCCCAGTTCACTTCCTTCTCTTGCCCCACACCTAGCTTTGCTTTAAGGAGGTGGCAGGCAGGGAGAGAGGGAGGGAGAGAGAGAGAGAGGGAGGGAGAGAGAGAGAGAGAGAGACCTCAAGCAGGAATTACTCTCCTAAACTCCCCCGTTATGGCAGAAAATACATCCCACTCCATTGTGAGATCCTGAGAGGTAAGCACCACAAGATAATGTTAGAGGAGATATTTGGACAAAGATACTGGCCCCCTGCTGATGTGTCCTGAGGAAAAGAGGAGGAGGAGGTCTCAGACTGGTGGGTACACACACACACACACACACACACACAGCCAGAGTGTGGATACAAACGGTGTATGTGCACATCCACACTGCACCCACAGAAGCACCCACAGTCCTCATTAGACATAGGCACACGCATCTCCAAGCCACCAGCTCAAACCCTCCGTGTGCCTACTAGGGACATGCCACCTTATTACAGCACTTCATAGGCACACCACGCACACAGCTACGTTGCAGAGAGGTTCTATGTGTGAGTTTCTGTTCGATTCCATCAACTTGGGCGATTCTTAGGCCGTCCTATAACATTGGATAATATAAGCCCAGAACCGAGTTATGAATCAACTATACTTACACACGATTCCATCAAGAAAAGACAGGAGAATCTTAAAATGAAAGGATGAAGTTCCACAGCTCTCAGAATTGTACTTGCTGTTTGGTCACTCGCCCTGGATCCTCAGGGAGAGGTGTCCCAGGTGGGCTCGGGGCCTGGGGCTGCGAACCTCGGGGCCTCCTCAGGCCTCCTCCTGGCGCTGGAGAGCTCCGCGGTTGTGGTTGTACCAAACGGGCTTGGTCTCGGTTTTCAGGCAGCTGGGGTCTCATTTCTTTAAATAAAATTGTAAACATATTGTCTAATAACGTCATGTAATCCGAGGGCAAGAAAAGAGAAACCCAGAACACCCGAAGGGGGCCGGTGGGGGTCCGGCAAGGGTCAGGCCGGCAGCTCAGCCCCAGCAACTCGCGGGGGAGCGGGAGCGTTACTTTAATTTGCCCGGCTTCTGAAGCCATGGAGAAGAGGCTGCCCTGGAAAAGCAAACGTGGGAGAGGATGAGGGGCAGGTAAATATCATTAAAATGAAAATCTGCTTTCCCACCCCAAGTTCACCACCAGCATTCGCCCCCAGAGGCGGGGCTGCTTCGACCCGGCTCCCGCGCCGGCCACTCCCTCTCCTGCGCGGCCGAGGCTCTGGCCCCGGCGGGCCTGGTGGGGAACCCGGCAAAGTCGGGCAGGGCGGCCGGACCCTTGGCTCCAGCCCGCAGATGAGACTCCGAGCCTCGCACTTCTGGCGAGGGAAGCGCTGCCAACGAAGCTCGCGGGGGCAGCGCACGCCGCGCGAGTCTGGGTCCGGCCGCAGCCCGGATAGCGATTCGGGGGCTTTATTTCTTTGATGGTGGATTAAGAAAAAAAATTTCAGTTTGAACCGGTATAAAGCAGACGAGGGCCAAATCAAGCCGGACCCTCGCGCTGGCTCAGCGACCCGGCACGGCACCCAGATCCCTGCCTCCTTCCACGGCGGGCGAGCCGGCCGAGACGCTCGGCTCCTACCTGCCTCCCGCCAGCCGTTTGCCGGACCAGCCGCCGCGCTTCGGGATGGGGAGGCCGTCCGGGACCGAAACACCCACCTCTAGCCTTCGCAGGCGGGCTGGGACGAGGGTCGGGCCCCAAATCTCTACGCCTCGTCCACCCCCCACCCCCATCCCCAGCGAGGCCCCACTGCTCCCCCGGTTCCGACCTCCCAGGTGGCTCGGGTGGCGGCAGATGCCTTGCGAGAGGGCGAAGATTTGGGGCTGCTCTGGCAGGTTGGGGATTCGAGGAGGAAAAAAGCAGGGAGACACGGAGAGAAAGAGAGCGCGCGCGAGAGAGCTCTTGTCTATAGATTTATCCACATAATATATATTTATGTAGCTTTTTTTCTCTCGACACTGATCAATGCGCACTCGGATCGCTGGGCGGACTCCCTCCAAGCCGACTCGCTTTTTCTAGTCTAAATAAATAAATAAATAAAGGGAACCAGATGGGAGGAAAAAAGCGCCCATTCCACCTCCACCGCCGCCTTCGCCGCCGCCCCGCCCGCCATCCCTGCCTTTGCTTCGCCCGCCTGGCGCCCTAATAGAGCGCAGCTCGGTGGATAACGCCCCCCCCCCCACATACCCACACGAAAATGAAAACCAATGTTTTAAAAATACAAAAAGTTGCACCTGCTGCTATTACAGAAAAGAACCCCCAAAAAGCAAAGAGGAGGCCAGCAGCCCCGTTCCTAACGGGCACCCGCTCCCCGCGGCCGCCGGGCCCGGAATCTCAGCGCCTCCCGAAGAGCCATGCGCCTGGCGCTATTTATAGCCGGGGGCTGTCTCGGACTGTACCACCGCGGCTCGCCGGGGCCGCCGACGGGGGAGGCGCGGCGGGGCCGGCGCCGCCCCACGCGGTCCTGCTCCCGGCCGCCGCCCGCCGCCGCGAGGGAGCCCCCCCGCATCTCGCCCTCTCCGGGCCCCGCGCCCCCCCCCTCCTCCGCGCGCGCTCACTCGCCGCCCCCACCCCTGGTCTGACTGGGAACTTGAACCGGTCCAGCCTGTTTAAACGGAAAGGACAGAGATCCTGTCTGTTCAATGTAAAAAAAGAAAGAAAAGAAAAAAAAAAAGAAAGAAAGAAAGAAAGAAAAGAAAAAGAAAGAAAAAAAAGAAAAGAAAAAAATCAGATCAGACTGGAAAAGAGAGAGAGAGAAAGAGAGAGAGGGAGAGAGGAGAGAGGGAGGGAGAGAGAGCGGGGAGAGGAGAGAGAGAGCGCGAGCGCGAGCGAGCGAGAGAAGAGAGGAGAAAGAGAGAGAGCAGAGAGCGAGAGGAGAGCGAGGTGTAGAGAAACCGAGGGGGAGAGAACCCGAGTGTGTGTATGCGTGTGCGTGTGTGAGCGCGAGCGAGCTTGCGAGGGAGAAGAGCGAGAGAGTGCGAGCGAGAAAGAATAAAAGGAAAGAAGATTTTCTCTATGTATATAAAGATGGCCACGTTAGCAAACGGACAGGCAGACAACGCGAGCCTCAGTACCAACGGGCTCGGCAGCAGCCCGGGCAGCGCCGGGCACATGAACGGATTAAGCCACAGCCCGGGGAACCCGTCGACCATTCCCATGAAGGACCACGATGCCATCAAGCTGTTCATTGGGCAGATCCCCCGCAACCTGGATGAGAAGGACCTCAAGCCCCTCTTCGAGGAGTTCGGCAAGATCTACGAGCTTACGGTTCTGAAGGACAGGTTCACAGGCATGCACAAAGGTGAGTGCACCTTTCCCTCCCAACTTTGCCGGGGAGAAGGAGCGGGCGGGCCGGCCGGCCGGCCGGCGACGGACGAGCGGGAGACGGCGCGAGAGGGAGCCTCGGGCGGACGCCGAGGAGGGAGGCGCTCGGGCAGCGGAGACCAGGACTGGGGTGCGTGGGGAGCTGTTCGCTGGGGCAAGGCTGGGTTTTGGGCGAGGAGCTGATAGAAGCGGTGCGGTGGGGAGAGGAGCGGAAGCAGAATATGGAGAGAAAGAGAAGATCGAGGGGAAACGGGTCTTGGATTTTTTGGGTGCAGCGACTTGAAAGACTGGGACGGGGACAGCTGCACCGGCCGAGCCCGGGACGCTGAGCAGACTGGCGGGCGCTCAGCGGGCCGGGGACCGAGGGTGCTGTCCATCGCCGTGGTGCTGAAAATATTAAGAGATGGTCTCCTCCTTCCCTGCTCCGGGCCAGAGTAGCAGGCGCGCAGCCGTCTAAAAAGAAGAGAGGTGACAAATTCAGAGAGATATTTTTATTTCGCTATCAATTTAACAGAAACTCTCCCTGTCGAGCTATGTGCCTCAATAATCCGGTTGTGGTGTGAGTGGTGGGGGAGGGGGTGTTTGATGTTTAAAGGAAGGAGGGACAAAACCCAAGACAAGAATTAGCAAGGAACCAGCCATCCCCTGGGTGGAGTGGGGGGTCGGGGAAGCCTGAATGATCCCCTTCTCAGGAAAGCGGAGCTTTGAGGGAAAAAAATCCGTGTGTGCAAGATATGCATTTTGAAGGGTGTAGCCTAAATTATCCCAAACTCACCATGCAGAGAGCTTATAGTACATTATTTCTCTCTCTTGAAGCAATCATTGCTAGTGAGTGCTTGGGGGAGGGGGAGACAGAATAATCAAAGAATTAAAACCCAGCAACTTTTTAGGAAAGTGGTCATGAGAATTGTCTGCAGGCTGCCTGTTTTCTCCTTGTTTTATTATCTTTAAAGCAGATCCCCAAACGTGTTCAGTTGTAGAACGTGTGTGGGTGGCTGGTGGGTGACGAAATTAGCCCAATGCTCCGCTCTCTAACAGTAATGTATAGGATGTGCAGTGGGGATTAATCTGGGCTGGAGCTGTGTGGGCAAGTTAAATGCTTTCTGAGAGAGATTGATCGTCAGGCAGGGAAGGAGCACCGGGCTAAGGAAGTTGTAAGGGATGTGTATGGACGTTCCGTTTTTAATAAACAGTAGTGTGGAGAGCCACTGAAGATGCTGTGTTAGAGCTGGTGGTTTTAAAGATGAAAACACACACACGCACACGCACACCCACCCACACACAGAGAGCAGCCTCATCCTTGGCCACAAATGGGCTATGAACAGAGCTGATCCTCCGGCACATTAGGTGCAGAGCGCAGAGCTGTCTGGCTCTCCAAGCAGCAGTGGTTTTCACTATCACAACCTCCCTCCCTCCTCCAGCCCTCCCTTCATCCGAATACTAAGCAGAGCTCCAAACTCTTCATAGTTGGAGTCCCAGAGAGCAGTTTTTATTGGCTTTAGCATCTTCCAGCTTGCCTGCTGAGGAGTAAATCTTAAAGTTAATGGCATGTTGAGTAGCACAAAAACACAGCAGAATGGAAATATACTGGGTTTGTTGGGGTGGGGTGAGGATGGGGGCTGTAATGGAGAGACAAACCAACCTTTATCCAATATGGAGAAAATGTCTGTCTGATCAGAAGAGGGACTGGAAAGGTGAAATGAGGAGACAGTCTTTGAAATAATATTTGTTTCCTTCCCCCCCCCTCAAGTCAACTATATCTTTATAGTTTTTCCCTTTCCAATCAAGCTCCCTAGAAGCTAATCAAGGTTTGTATCAAATCTTTGTCATCCTAATATGTCACCAGATTTAAAAATAGTAATAATGAAAAATTTTAAAGCATAGATAAGGAAATCCTTTGCCCATCTTAATGATCAATTCCTGTAATAATTTAAATTTTTAAAGTTAAAAAATTTAGAACCCACCAGAGGTAAAAGACAGTTGTGAAGAGCTGAGCTTCTTAAGAGATCCGGGTTTGGAGCACTTTATTTACTTCTTTATTTCAAATGAAGATAAACTTTAACAATATTCCTTGGTTTCTTCTCACGATCCCTTGCTGGTATCATCACTATGTTCTTGATGTTATTTGGACTCCCTTCTATTATAGCAAAGAAGTAGAATTATCATCATTTGCATCAGAAAGCCAGAGAAGGTTATATTATAGCTTTATCATATGTCTCATATATATACTACATACACTTCTGGCCAGAATTCCTAGGACAAGCAAAACTTCATTTTCTAAATAATTCTTCCCTTAAACTGTCTCAGTCAGTGGCAGGCAGGCCCGTTGGCTCCGGCATTCTTGGTGTCTCGTTGTCGCAGCTCACTCTTCAGAGCCTAAGCATATATGTTTTTCCCTATGAAACTTCCTGCCTCTCTATCCCTTGGATTTATACAGGCAAGGCTGGGCCACAATATCTCTAAGAGTGCCTGGAAGCTCCAGGGGAGCTGAATAAATGAAGCAGTCTCTGAGGTCTGGTTTATTCAGTCCTAGAAGAGTTTGAACTCCTCCTTCAGAGATACTGACTGATTTATTAGCTAATCCTGATAAAATAAGCCTCCGGCCACCTTAAAAAATTACTTGCTTGCCATTGGTGATTAATTACTGTTAAGTCAAAAAGCATGATGAGGCTTGAAGAATGAGGGTTGTATTTGGCTTCTAGATTTTCCCCAACTCTAAATTGACAACATGAGGCTAAGGATAGAAACATGCCTTTGTTAAGCCTGGTTTCAGGGCACATTTGTGGCTCTTTCTTTCCCCTTCTTGAATTTCTAACTTCTAATGAATCATATTGGGATAAAATTGAGAGACATGACAAGATACTGGGCTCCAGTGTGGATGGCATATGCATGTTATTGGCAAAGAAAGAAGAAAAGAAAAAGAAAGAAAGAAAGAAGAGAAGAGAAAAAATAAGTAAAAATTAAATTAAATGCATGAGATTTTAGTTGGGTATCCATTTGTTTGCCACCTGCCATTTCAGGTAACTAAAGAAGGAAGGAGTTCTAAGGGTTAATGGAATACCTGCCATGCGTAGAGTGAACCTTAAAAGGCAATTACTCCAGTCAAATTGGGAGTCTGTGGAGGAGGGAGTGGGTGGGTGTTGTGGAGCAAACCCAGCCATATCAGAGAAAGGCTGTTGGGCTGGGGAGGCAGCAAATAGCAGTTGTGCACTGGGGTAATTACTGTAAAGGTAAATCCACCCCCTGGAGACCAGAAAACACTTGGGCAGGGGTGGGGGAGATCTGGGTGCTAGGCAGAGAGAGAAAGGGAAAAAAAAAAAAAAACCAGAATTACAATTCAAAGAAATAACAGCCAAAGAAGAAAACCCAGTTCAATGCAAACTCTCCCGGCTAACTCAGAGTCTTCTTTTCTGCCCCCATTAGAAGCACTTTGAGAAAGATTGTTTTTTCCAGGCTCCAAAGGGAAAGACATTGTACTATTGATTAAAGAGAAGAGAGGCAAACTCCCCGGATAGCAGCACAAGTGAGCTGAGGACCAATTTTGCCCCTTCCTGTAGAATTTTTCTCCCTTGGGGTAGGGAAGAGGTCACCCACTAGTCTCATTCTTTCCTTCTCTCACTTTACATTTATTTCTCTTTTCTTCTTTTTATTTCCTGGAGAATAAACAGAAGCAGTGACTGAAAATACATACACACGCATTCCCATGCCTGCTAACACACACATATACGCAGTCAGTGGATCACACATGAACAAGCCAGCAATCCATTCATAACTTTGGTCTTGTCTAGCAGGAAAGGAGGCAGCAAAGACTGAGTTACTGGGAGACATAAAGACTAGTGCTCTCTGGATAGCCATATTATAATGCATTATATTTGAAGTCATTTAAGTCCAATTTAAGTGGTATTTAGTATAATATTTATGAATTAATGTAATCTAAACATAGGGCTGTCCCCAAAGGTTTAAACAGCCTTTACTACTGATGTGTGCTTGTTCCGGGATCCTGTGATGCATTTTAATCTAAACAGGCAAGTCCATATCACAGTCCCTCTTGTTAACCAGTCAGAACAGATCTGTGCCTGGGTAACCACTCTGCATTGAGATTTTCCCCCACTGCATGGAGCAAAATCTAGTTTACTGGCAGCCCCAGGGTGCTCCCAACCCAGGATCCAGAGCTGCAGGGACTTCAGCCCCTCACACTTCCACACTACATCCAGAGGGAGGGTGGGGACAGAGTAATAGAACCTTCTGTGGACTGAGCTCCGGAGAGTATATCATTTTAAAATATACTCATCACCAGATACACAACCTCTCATTTCAACGGTACCTGACTAGGAAGAACCTGAAGCCCCTTGATCTGGGGTGCAGCTTGAAGAAAGGAAAATGGCAAGTGTTATGATTGTTTTGGTGATTCTTGACCATCTTCATAAAACTGTGTCTTATATTTTCATTTAAGATGTAGCAATTCTCAGAACATTTAAGTTTCCACCACTTGACTTTAGCCGAGAGGGCTCCTTGTTTTTTTTTCCTTAGGTAGGTGAATCAAAGCCAGTGAGGCTCTATCTGATTTCTGTTTTCAAATGAGTCTAAGAGAGACAGTGAAGCTGAAGTATCATCATGGTCATCGGCTCAATTAAGATGAACTTTAAAAAAAATACTTTAAAAAATAAAAATTCAGTCTGTCCCGGGAAAGACGCTGGTGGAATGACTGGACACACACCTATAGTTTTTAAAAAGAAAGATTTGCCTTGTGAGAAAGAGGTATGGAAAATGAGATAAGAAAAACATTTTAAAAAACCATATTTCACTAAAGAAAATAAGCAATAGTAATCATTGCAAAACTAAAGTAAACCAAAGTAACAACCCCTATTAAAAAAAAAAAGAACAACAACAACAACTACCCAAATCCCAGATGTTTGTAAGTATTCTATTTAGGAGCAAAGAAAAACATTATTGAGAAATATTTGATTTATTGAAGAGCCTGGTGGTTATTTGCTGCTTGTGCATAATTTTGTTTATCTTTTGAAGAGACTCCCTCAGAATCAACACACAGATAAATTAATAAGCATATGTGCGTATATATGCATCCATGTACAAGCATGACTAAGCGCATCCCACACATATGGGAAGCAGGGCTGGCCTAGATTCCACTGCAATTCAACGGGGAGATGTTAACACTCTTTTCCCCCCTCAGCTTTAATGGGAATTCTAGATTGGGTTGAAAGAACCCCCTTGGCATACTTCCACTCTCTCCACCTGCTCCAGTTGGCTGGATGTTTGTGGCTTCTCAAACACAAAACAAAAGAAAACAAAAAGAAAGGCTTTTCTTGACTAAAGTCACAGCTTGAAAACAACCCAGAGGAACATAATTACAAAAAGGTATGCCACAGATATGAGCCCCCGTAAGGTAGGCATATTGTAAAGTTGTGAGAGTATTTTCAAAGAGCTGGTTCACAGCGGCACTCCTGATGCCCAATGATCGTGCCACACTCCAGGGACTTGAGTATGGCCACCATTCTCACTATTGTTAGCAGGATAATCCTCATTATTATTATTTATATACCAGGATGGGAGAGGGGCTTCTAAGTGATGCTGAGAAGATACCCAAGACACCATGTTCGTAACTGAGAAAACAGCTGGTCTCACTTGCCTCCGATGCTTTTGGGGAAAATGCAGCGCTGTTCACACCTCTCACGTCATCAGAAGGTGGTCTGTTTCCAAACTGACCCAGGAAGAATCTCTTCGAAGGGGACGTGCAATGGGCAGGCTATAGAAGACAGGGAGAAGTCATAGAAAATGAGGCCCAAAATCCTTGGCAGAGCAAAAGGGAAACTGAAAGTCATAGGGCCCAGACACTGGCCAGAAGCTGAGAGTGCTGGTTGACAGTGGCTGAAACGCAACGTTTCTGAACTTGGAAGGGAAATCCCATGTGACACGCAGAGAGAGCACTAGAGGGTGTGAAAATCTGTGTGCATCTGTGGGTCCCTGAGGGTTGAGGGAGGGAAGATACTGCAGCAGCCCGTGTGGGTGTTGGTGTGAGCATGTGTGTGTGACTTCTGTTTATATGTGTATGAATGTGTGTGTGTGTGCGTCCAGGAAAGAGATGATAAATGCAAATGGCACTGGAATGATGTTAGGGTTAGTTTTGTCTTGCAAGGCAGTATGCATGATCAGAGAGATGGCCGATGGAGAAAAGGAGAGAATGTGGGGAGAACACCGTCCTTGTGCTTTCATACGTGCTCCACCTCAGAACTCAGAGCTTGGATTTTATCAGTGATCTAAGTTACAGTGTGGAAGTGTGCTCTTGTTTATCTGCCTCATATTCCCACCCAAAAGTCCAGGTTTACAAGAAGATTCCATCTCCCCTCGGCTCCTCACCCTTCAGATGCCTGCCTGCTTCTCCTCACCTATTGACTCATTTTAGAAATGACCTTCCATCTGCGATCTGAGTAACCAGCTCTCTGCAGAGATAATTCCCTCCACTCACTGTATTTCCTATGCCACCCGCTGCCCCTTGGCATCCCAGCCCTACTTTTTTCTCTTGTAGTGTTTACACACACACACACACACACACACACACACACACACACACACACAGGACTTGATCAAGTCAGTCAAGCTAGCCCCTCCAAGCAGAGTGCTGCATTTCCCCTCCATGCAAGGAGGGTATGGCAGACACCAGGATGCCCTCCTTTTGGTTTCTCTACAACTAGGGAAGCACATTCATCCTCTCTACCTTTGCCTTCTTAAATACACAGACTCTCCAGGAATCACAAAAAGCATTGAATCCTACCCAAATAGCCTAGGAGAGAGGAACAGAGCCCCCCCAACTTAGTTGTAACCCTCTGGCCATCAGTCTTTGTCTCCCTCTTTTCCTTCTTCTCCTTGCTATTAAGACACCCTCACAAACTGCAAGGTGGAGCCTAAAGAGAAAGATCCATAATCCACCTGGCAATGTAGGGTGCAGTTCAAAATGCCAGGAAAAAAGGCAATGATAAGGGTAGAAATGATGACAGAGGAATTTTCAGAGTTGTTGTGCCTGCCCTAAGGGCTTCCTTGTTCCTACTGATCCTGTTCCCAGTGACCCCTGGATGGGTATAAAGACTGAGCCTCAGCCTTACAGGAACCAACTAGGAAGCCAGGTGGGCAGCCCCAGGGTAACTGTCCTGCTTTCCAAGTCCCTTTGGAAGTAGAAGGGGGTGTTTTCTGGACCATATGCTCACAGACCTTCTCCCCTTTTACTTGTTCCATATTTGGTTTCTCTTATCCTCCCTTGTATCTCCCCTCCAGCATTAACTGGCCGAAGCTCTCAAACTGAGCGATTCCCAGCAGCTCAGCTCAGGAACAAATCCTACGTGGCCATCTGCAAGATGTAAATAAATGGGTGCCCTCATGGAGACAGACGTAGTTCTGGTTCTGTGAGGACAGAACAGCCAAAAATATTGATCAAAGCTCAGGGGAAAAAAATTGATAATGAGCTGGCCTCCAACAAGAGTTTAATTGACAGAGACTTCCGAAGGCCGGCTCTGGACAGCGCATAAACTGACCGCAATGTTACTTTATTGCAATACACTCTGCTTTAATTAATTATCACCTTTGTTAAAAGCGGCTCCAGATCAAAGGTTTCTAGATACTTAACAGATCTTACTAACAAAGCCCCCCATGAATTAGGCTATCCCACAGCTCACCAGTGAGGCTAGTGAGTTTCCTTCCCATTTTCTTCCTTCTTAGCTGTTGCCTTCTTCTTCTTTGTTAAAATAAATGGTTCTTGCTGCACAGCCTCTCTGTCCTAGGACAGAAATTTTGAGGGGTGTTGTCTGCAGAGGGCAGGGGGCTGCCATTCTTCAGCTGTTCCTAAAATCACACAACTAAGACTAGATTCACCTTCAAATCTATCTGGCTGAAATGGGGAGAGTCAACAGAAGAAAAAAGAATTCATGGGAAATGCAAAAGGTGTGTGTGTGTGTGTGTGTGTGTGTGTGCATGTCCATGCACGCACGTGCACAAGCGACGATGTGCACATCCACATAAATATTACAGGATCGATGCATTTCACATCCGCTGCTCACACCTCTTAACTTCTCCCTCCTGTCTCTTGAGCACCTGTGCTACTGTCGTATTTCACTCTGAGAAATGCTCGCAGCTGAAGCGTGCATAGATGATGCTGTATCGAACCAGCCATTGTTTGGATTCGGTTGTGGAGTCCGGGTGTCTGTTGAAGGATTGTCCTTGCCTGGAGTAGGTGGTGCCTAAAGAATTCACTTCTCAAGATAGGACAGGAACCTGACTCTCCAGAGTCCCCCAAACCTACAGACTGACAGGTGACTTACTTGAAAGCAACCCTTGGAGTCGTTCTAGGCAAATTTGAATGCCATACGTGGCTGTTTGTTCATTATTCTAATTTAATGATGCAGTCACACCTAATTAATCCATGTCTGGTTTATTCATACACTATGTCTGAGGATCCAAAAGATCTCTCTAGCTAGCCAGCTTCCCTTACAGGGGCACATGAGGGGCTCCCCTGACAAGTGAGTGTGTCGGGGTCCAAACAGGAACAGATCACTGTAGACTGATCCGATAGAGACACTGTCCCTGACACCACTGTCCATGCAGCAATCACAGAGAGATGTAGCAATGAGATCTGTGTGCCTGTCGTGACACACATGAGCACACAAAGTGTGCATTCTACCACAGAACCCTTCCAATAGGCAGCAGGCCACACCCCCCAGTGAGTAATAAATAACAAGGTGTGTCAAGCATTCCTTTGACCAGGAGTTTCAATGCGGAAGGTTGAGAGGCTGAGCTGAGTCAAACTCCTCTCTCTGCCCTTAAGAAAGTGAAGCCTCGATCCATTGCTGCCACTGCTCAGATAAAGAGACTGAGGCTGGAAGCAGCATGTCCCTAAAGTCAAGCCCGCAGCAAGGCCTTCAGCACCCCTCCCCGTGGCTGGTTCTGGCCAGACTGCTTCCAGTGAGTGTTGCCTCTTGCCTGGCAGGTACACTGAGAGAACGAGGCATCAACCTAATAATATCCTTATAAAGCCAAGCCTCCTGCGCAAGTCCTAGGAGACAAGAGGCATCCAAAGATCAAACACTACATCACAGTGTATTTGTAGGAACTCTCTGATTCTGCTACCTCCCTATAATGCTCTAATTGACTATTTGATCAGCGCTCAAAGGGCTAGTGTTCAAGACAGACTTACTCACACATTCATATACACACTCACATGCATATTCACACACACATGTGTATGCACACATGTGTACACTAATCACACAAGCACATGCATGTAGACTTTTTCTTATACACACTGCCGTGCCCATAGCAGCTCATCTGACAAGGGTAGATTCTCACAGGAGATGCTTGAAGGTGAGTGAAAAGCACACACCTAAGATTGTACATGCCCTTCCAGTAATGGGCTTATCAATAGCTCTTAAAGAAATGTGACAGCCAGCCCAGAGTGATTCAGTTGTGTGGACAAAGGTCAGCATATAGATATCCATTATTAATAATATCAATATCTTGGTTGACCAATATAACCAGAAACTGTATCATGTCGCTGCTGATGGGTGAGGCTGGGAGGGCTCCGCGGCAGCAGCAGGAAATTATACCCATGTAAAATTAATCATATTGACTGGTTCTAAGAATATACAGAGAGGCGAAGATGTTGGTAGTGCTTGCCATGGTGGGAGAGGGGGACCTTGTTCTCAGAGGCTTCATGGTCTTGAACTCCTGGAAGGAGCCCAGTGGGAATGGAGGTGTCCCTGGGTGACCCATGAGAACACTCTCCCTCATCTGGCCTCTGCTTTCCAGTGGGGTGAGGCGGAGGAGAGGTGTTCTCTGAACAGGAAAAGAAAGAAATAGGATCCCCTAACCATTATCCACCCAACATATCCGTATCTTTCTGTCAAATCAATACTTGGCTTGGCTTTGTCTCACCGGATGAGGCACAGAGAGCATCCTTGCACCCGCTGTGTGAAGAGGTCTATCTCCAAGGGGGTGTCATGAGCCTGAAGCAATATCCCCAGTTATGTGGTGGGATACTGGCCCCAGGAGTCGCCAGTGTGCACTATGCAACTTAGAGGTTCCAGGAAAAAAGGTGCCCAAACAAATCAGTCACCAGAATTGTGTTCTTGAGAGCAGCAGATCCAGGGGCTCAGAGTCTGGTGGGGTCAAGAATGTTCTGAACATCAGAAAGCCATTGCTCCCTAAAGCTCACCTCCAGTCACAGTGCGTGGGAAAGCAGTGGGAAGCCATTGCATCCTTGGCCTTGGGATTCCCTTCAGGCATGCCCCTGACCCCTCACCCCCTTGCCTGCCAGAGCCCCAGCCCTGGGGGTTCTTGATCTACGTTGGCAGCCCTTGGCAACATGTGAAAGGGAGGAGAGGGAAGGAGAGAATCACGGTGGCCGGGGGGGGGGGGGGGGGGGGGGGGGGGGGGGCAGGGGCAGGGGGAGGACTCAGAGAGGAAGAGAGGGAACAGGGCTAGTAGGGAAAGCCTGATTAGCTTTTGGGTCATTACTCTTCTCTGTTCCCAGAGCCTGTGGAGGCAGCTGGAAGGGAGCCTGCCTTAGAGGCCAGGCCTCATGGTTGGTTAGTGATAGATGATAGAAGATGGACCTTGAAAGCACAGAGGAGATGGCTTTGACTTTAAAGGAAGGTAAAGAAGTGGTTTCCTTGGCTGGAATGGGAGATGGAGGTTCTAAGGACTGGATACACCCCTTCCCACAGGAAGATTTGGGGCCTCAGACAAGCCACATCTATCCTCCTCTGACCTGCCTCCTTTTCCCTAGCTGCAGACACACTCAGACTTCTGCCCAGGTGCTTACACCCAGCCCTCGGGACACGGGCTTTGCCTGGTCTCTGTGCTCCCTCCCCATGCTGATGGCCCAGCCTTCCTAGGAGAAGCACAGCCCCCAGACCACCCAGGATGGCTCCCAGATATCTGGACTTGTTCCCAATGCGGCCCAGACTGGGTGCAGCTGCAGCAGGAGGGAGTGTGGTGAGGAGGGGTCCTGGAGCCCAAGGTCGTCCTCTGTCCACAGTGCCGCATCCCCTCCGGACCCAAGACCTGGATCTAAGGAGCTCTAGAAGAACAGCCAAGAGCCCAGAAGCCATGCCCCTCCTCTAGACCCTTCCCCTACCTACTTCGGGAAGGCTCCCCTCTCCACCAGCGGTCGCCTGCCATCTGACGGTGAGAGGGAGAACTTCCTGCTGTCGAGCACGTGGGGAGGGGGGTGGGCCTGACAAGGAAGTGGCTGCTCCTGTCACTGTTGGGTTCCCCATGAAGGAGCTGCTGGGCAAACCCCTCCCCCTGTCCCTCTCCTTACACCTCACTGGGTGAGTGTGGGCCACTCCTCTTATGCAGGGGAGCCCCCTTCTCCAATGGGCGGTGCAGGACCCCAGGCCTGGGCCTGGGCCTGGGGCAGCAGCAAAACAGAGCCACCCAAAACAAGAGAGGAGAATCAGAAAACCCAGAAAGTATTGTAGTTTCAACATGGATGCGACGTTTGCTCCACTTCAAAAATAAATACTTAGTCTACTGTTTAGTATGGGTTTTATTCTTAATTCCATCTGTTGGGCTCCAGAACCTTTTCCATACTTAGGACTGTAACAGGTCCAAATCCAAATGCCCTGACAGGACACATACACACAGGCATACACCAGCCACCCTGTGCCTATGAAACAGACCCAGGCAGAGGACTTATCAACTAGGGTCCGTTGGCCCATGGGCCACCCAGGTCCAGCTGAGGCTGGGACCTCAGTCACATTGGTCACGAGAGTGAGATACAGAGCAGAACAGAGGTACTGACTTATGTCCATACGTCATTTTTTTTCCAATTAAAAAAATCTTTTTATTGAAAAATAAGACCTTCTTTATGCTTGTCTTAATTATTTCAATAATTAAACTATTAGATTTATTTTAGAGTAAATTTTATTTTAGAGTCAATTCTGTTGTCATTGTGTTGAGCAAGTTTGAAAATCCACTGGAAAGAGAAGGAAAGGATAAGGCCCAGGACTGGGCAGCTGAGTGGGTCCCTAAAGAGAGGAGGGGCCAGTGAATTATAGGGAGGTATCTCAGTGTAGGGAGAGCATGCCCTTAGGCTACAATGAGTGGTCACTTGGCAGACAGCGTTTTGATGGCAGATAGCAGAGAGGGGAGGGGAGGGGAGCATGGCTGAGCAGGGCCCCAGGCCACACCCAAGCGCCTGGCTGGGCAGCCAGACTCTTACTCCTTTTGGTGTGAGACCCCTGTCTGCCCCTCACATTGTCCCCCAATGCCTTAGTTTGTTTCTCCTTAGTTTCTCAAGTTTCTCTGCAAAGCACTCATTAACCCTGAACCTTCTGAACTGTCTCACCTTAGCTGATGCTTAAAAGTCTGGCCCACAGCTGTAGCCACATAGCAAAGAAGAGAGGGTCCCTGAAGCCAGCTAGGGCAGGAGGAGGAGCCTGCTGGGGCAAGAGCATGGTGTCATCCACCTAACTGCAATTGGCCTCTGAGAACCCCCCAGACATCTCCCCACGGGGCAGAGGCAGTCTTCTGTAATGTGGAGAGCATGCAAGACACACCATGTCCCCACTGGCAAGCCCTGGGTCTCATGGAGCAGAAACAGGGCTCCCTCAAGGAGGCACAGATTAACATGCAACTCAGGGACTCTGAAAGTAGAACCCTCTCCTTGGAAGGTAGGGACCCACCCTCACCACCACCAAATAACCAGGTGTGACAGAGGATGGCAAATCTGCAAATATGAAAGTATCCAATACAAATGTCCTGTGCATCGAATGAAGAAACCCCCCTCCCCCCAAAAAAGAAGTAATCAGATAAGAGTACAGGCTTCCTGCCCAGGGGAGCTTGGCCCTGGGCCCCCAGGTGGCGAGGGGATGGAAGAAACCAAGGCTGGCACACGGGAACAAGACAGAAAGGGGAGGCTGGCTTATGGACGGGCCCCACTGCTTTGCTTCGTTTCATTCCATGACATTTTGTTTCTGTCCCACTGCAGCAAAGTCTCATTCTCAGGCAAGTGGACAAAGGACTTTCTCACTTTGAATAAGTCTGGACCCACCACCAGTCTGGCTGAGGGAGAAGCAGTGGGGATCAGGAGTAGATGAAGAGGTTACAGTCTGTCCCAGGGAGTTAGGGACACACACAGAAGGGCTGGCCTCACCCGCTCTGGGGCTGCAGTGCCCTTCAGCTGTCCCAACAGCAGCCCACTCGGGCTGAGAAATTACTCGCAGAATATTTAAACCTGTGGCTATGTTCCCCGTCACCAAGGCAAGCATCCAGATTGTCCCCCAGGCTCACTCGGCTGAATGTCCCAGAGATAAACTCTGGGGTTCTGGAGGGCAGAGTGTTCTCCTGCCCTCCACCCTTCCTCTGTGCCCACCCTCAGCTCCAGAATGGCTACAGGCAGCCAGACAGCCGGGGATGAGGCCAGAGGGCAATGTGTCCTGGGGTGACCATGGTCTCGTAGATGGAAGCATCTTGGTAGATCCCAGGAAGAACTGCTTCCAGTATGGGCAACAGTTCCAGGAGCTTGGGGCAGTCCATTTGCTGCAGGGGAGCAATCAAGGGGCCCCTCCATTCCTCGGAGAGAAACCCAGCCCAGAGGAGCAGGAATCATAAGGTGACTTTTGGGGCCCCAAACACAGGACTCTTGTAGCCTACTTTTTAGGGGAGGCAAACTCTCCTCTAATAGGCCTTCCACAGACCTTGACTCCTGGCATCTTCCTGACTCTAGGGGGTGGGTGCTCTCAGACGGAGAGCAGAACTGGACTTGGTCATGGGGCTCTGCTCCTGGCGGGGATGTGGAAGCCTCCTCTACCCTCTCCTCCAGGCCACGCACCCCAAGCCCCAGTGCTCCCAGGCCTCCCCACCTTCCCGGGACAAGGGCTCCCAACCCAAAGTGACCTCCTTTTCCTATCCTTTCAAAGTCCTGCCCCTGCTGATCTGACAAATCAAACTGGGCAGATGTGTCCCTGGCGGCTAATGGACATTAATGTGTTACCATCTCTGGTGACATGTGCCTCGTACAGGGACCTTTTAGAGCCTGGGCTGTAACCATAAGAAACATCTCTAATGGGGGGACCTGTTCACCGGCCCGGCTAGAGGAAGTCACTGTGAGGCCGGCAGGTCCCTGGCTACTCAGAAAGATACGGGTCTGCCTGGCCAGGGATGCTGCAGGGCCAGAGGGACCCAGGCAGCCGAAGGGGTGATCCCCCAGCTCATTCCCTACCCAGAGGCTGCCTCGCCAAAGGTCTAATCAAATATTAAACATGGTCCGTAAACTTAAACCGGTGTCATACCTGCGTGTGAGGCTCTCCCAGAGAACAGCCCAGGTCGGGGACATTTCCAGCTAGACTTGCCTGGGTGCTGGGGTGGGGACGTTTTCACTCATGCCCCATTGGAGGCAGGAAAAAAGGAAGACAGACCGGGACCATGGCAGGGAGTAAGGCTCATGGCTTTCCTCCTCCCTTCTGTTATTCATTTCCTCTGATTTTTATCTAATCTCTCCTGATTGTTCTGGTGAAACTTAATAGACAAAGTGAATTTTTATTACATCATCAATATAATCTCCAGCTAATCAGCAGACACGGGGGCCACTGCGAGCCCTATAGCTCCTCATCTGGCTTCGCAAATAGTAAGAGAACAATCACCGCCGAGCACTACTCACCCACCTCCTCCCGAGAGGACCCTCTCCCTGCTGCCCCCTTTCCCCAGACCTATTCCTGGAGTATCTGCCTTCCCAGGGACCCCCTGCCCCCACCCAGTGGGTCCCGTTGCTGGTCCATGGAGATTTCTTCCCCCTTCCTACTTTTCATTTTCTCCCTCTCAGCTTTAGTGGTTATAATCACAAATCTAGGGCTGGTGTTTCGGATGCCAAAATAGCCTAATGTCAATGGATTCTGATCCTACTTTTCTCCGTGTGAGGAATATGATATGTCATAAGATATTATGTAATCCCATTGGATCACGGCACATACTATCAAACAAATTAAGTCGTATGTTACACCATACCTAGGTAACCTAGGTGTCAACATCTTTGGGCCATTTAAAGTCAAATCATGAATCTTATACACTGTATCATAGATGCTAAATTATATATTTCATTTATAGTATAGTATGCCTTCCATTTATATAGCATTTAACCGGTAAAATGCCTTCTTTTATATTACCACTTTTTTATCCCTATTGCAACCAGGTATAGTTGATACCTTTTTTATAAAGAAAAATGGAAAAGGGATCATGAAGGAAAATTACAATCTGGTCAAATCCTGCCGGGATACAGCCGAGCCGCTTAGGCTCAGAACCGGTGCTGGCAAGCCAGGGAAAGGGGGCATAGGAGAATCAGAGGGGGCAGAGACCTGGCTGCACACCAGCTAGGCAGAAGGCAGGTTCCTGAGGCCTGGCCTGCCGGGCAGCTCTGGGCTAAAAGGCAAGCATAATTTTAGAAATGATTTGTTTGGGGCTCTTCCCCGACAGACCCACCCAAAGTTAAATGTGAAACTGAGTGCATCACCGTCTGAGACATCGCCTTGAGATACTGGGCTCGTTCAGTAGCTTAAGACCATGTTTTCCCTTAGCCTTCAGGGAGCCAGGCCACACTGCTCTATAGTGGTGTTGATTTCGGAAACCAGCAAATATCCCTTAGAGTCAAAGTCTTGTGAATAAGGTGGGTGATGAGGCTAGGAATCTGGCTTTTGGGCATCCACTCCATTGGCTTTCGGGGGAAAAGAAATCTGCTCCTTGCAAGCAGATCAGAGCCAGCTGTGGGAATGCCCAGCCGCCATTCACGAAGTCAGACCTGAAGTTTCTGTGCGAAGGGCTGATTCCGCACATCTATTCAGAGGAAGGTCTGCATGCATCTAGGGGTCGTGGGCGGGCCTCTCTGCTTTTGGCTGACAGTTCAAGAGAGGCCTCCGTCTTCACAGGGATCGCTGGAAGCAGCAGTTTTTAGTGCTCCGGACACTGCCGGCTGCAGAGGTGGCTGGTGCGCCTCGGATGTGCTGCACCCAGGAGCTGGACCCCTGGGTCCCTGCCCCACCCTGCCGCCTCACTCAGAGTATCAGCCTCCTCTTCTCTTAAATCATTTCAATGACACCCGCTCGTCCCACCTCCTAGGGCCAGAGTGTGGATGGAAGGAGCTGAGATGAGGAAAAATGTGGTGAAAAAGTTAAAAATCTCTGGGGTCATTGTCATGTGTTAAGTGCCAGCACCCCCATCAGACCACAGGGAGCTCTGACAGTCCTGCTGTCTTGGAAATAGGACGACAGGATGACATCAGGGCTCAAGGGTGGACGGGAGGGAGTACGGACCAAGCACCTACTACACGGCACACACACAGGGCTCTCGCTTATTTTATCTCATCAGATCCTCGTGACAAAACTGTGACAGAGATGTCACTGTGTCCGTTTGAATGCCAAGGGAACGGAAGCTCTAAGGGCAGTAACTCAACCCAGGTTATGTGCCAGGGAGATGCAGAGACACAGGATTTTTTCCCAAATTTGTTGTGTTTTCAAGCCCACCACATTTCCATGGTTGCAGCTCCCTTCCGGAAGTAAATAACGATCATCTCTTGCATCTCCTTCCTTTTACAGATAGGGAAACTGAGGCCCTGAGACATTACAAGCTGGGGTTTTTTTTAAAGCCTTCCACATTGCCTTCTATGGCTCTGAAAATACACACACATACACATTTCAGATATAACTGACACACTCTCATACAGATGCACATATACCCAGACATGTATAGACACACTCACAAATAAATACACACTCACAGGCGCACATAGGAGTGTACTCATGTATGGACATTCATAGACATACCAATTTACACATGCACATACACTCTCAGAAATACACATAATACCAATGCACGCATAGATTTCACAGACATAGGCATACAAAAACATACTAACACACCGGCACACAGAGATACACACATGAACATAGACACACATACTCTCATAGACGTGCACACTCACACACCACTAATAAGGCCTAATTAACCACGGACACAATTTTGCTATGTAACTCCACCAGGAGAAGTAAAGCTGGTGGGTTGGGAGAAAGTGAGGAGACAAGGGTCCTGGTTGGAGGCAGGCAGAGGGCACATTGGGCCCCTCAACTCACCTTTCAGCCCTAGGCCAGAGGCCGAAAGTCCTCTTGCTCACACCTGTGTGGCCCAAGAAACTCGTAAAGGCCAAGGCCAAATCCCCATTAGAAATCAACAAATGCACAGAAGGCATTTGCTGAGAATGCTCTGTCTGCAATCTCCCTTCTGCGTCAACCCACACGATCTTAGCCAAATTTCTGCTCCTCTGACCAAGACCAAAGGCAGGTTCTGGAGGAATTGGGGGCAGGCCTTCCAAGGGCCACCTAGTCCCGTGCATTGGCCGTGGCCAGGCCTGTGAGCAGAAGAGGCGTCTCAGGGAAAGGAAAGAGTCACCGGGAAAAGAGGAGAGTTGTAGGCTTACAGTTGGTCTGTCCTGGACGCCGGTGCACACGCTGCCTCGCTTTGTGGCTCAGAGCGAGGGCCGATGTCTGCACACCAAGTCCTCTGCTGTCCACCCAAGCCTGTGCCCAGCCTGCAGGACCCCTGTCATTCACAGGGTTATACTTGGCTCAAGCTTGGCACAGAATGTGTCCCACGCGCACACACGCACACACACACGGTGAGGAGACTGGCAGGGAGCTCATCAGAGAATGGGAAACCTATGGTTTTCTTTTCTTTAGAATAAAATCCTGAGGGTCTAGGAATGAATTCACTAAATTTTCACCACTGACAGGAAGAACAGAGCACTTGGAAGGTGAAGCTTTCCTGGGATAAGAGGCAGGCTGGCTTTGTCACGCACAGACTTGCACTGTGTGTGCTGAGTTCACTGTGGATTGTCATCGGAGGTGGCATACATAGCCCTGTCCCCCGTGTACATGCTGTGCTGACAGGCTGTGAGGGGTGAGGCTGGCATTGCTGGGGAACGGTAGCAGAGAGAGGACTGTGAATGACCACGATGTGGATTGTGCTTCAAGCGTGTAGTGTGTGTTAGAGGCATACTGTGTGCTTACATGCTGTTTCCTTATGTTTTGCACTTAGGCTGTGTCTTGTGAGTTTCTTGGTGTGTATGTGTATGTGTATCTGTGTGTGTGTGTGTGTGTGTGTTAGTGTTGTGTGGTCCATATGCGTGTGTCAAGTGTAGGAGAGCTGTGTGTTCTGGCCTGGTTCTGGAAAGAGAAGGGAGGATGTACGTAGGGCTCTCTCACTGTACCACCAAGGCTGCAACACTCTCTCATTCTGGGATTTTCTATCCAGGTGAGCCCCACCTATTCTTTCAGACCAAAGGTATCTCATATGAGAAGTACCCCTGCCTTCATCCTAAAGCTCTGGGTCTGAGCAGAGCTCCAGAATCATCTGCAACCCTCCTTGCAGCTGCTGTGAGAATAGTCCGTTTGTGTGTGTGTGTGTGTGTGGTGTGTGCACATGCACACACACCACCTCCCTATAAGCACACTGTAGTCTTAGCTGGTAAAACACGGGCAAGGATATGTGTGGATGTATGTGTTCATACGTGCTGCGTGTATGCAGGCATATGTGGGCTGTAACAGGCTCGGGTGGGCCAGTTTTTAAGTGACAGATTGTGTATGTATCTATGACTAGAGTTTCTACCAAGTGCATGTTAAAAACAACAGAAAAGATGGGTCCAGCTCCCGGGGTGGGCACTCCTGCAATTCTCTGCCAGTGTGTGAATATGGGGGTCTTTCTGAGGGGTCCTGGCCAGGGTGTAGACCAGTGTGGGAAAAGTCTGTGGGAAGGAAGGGTTCTGCACACGTGTGGTTGTGGGCAGCCTAATTGAGTGGGACACTAAGTGAGACTGTGTCCCCCAGAGACCTCGCTGCTTTCCTGGACGCACAGCTGGGCCATCTGTGGCATTTTCTCACATTCTGCCCACAGATTCCCCTGGGAGACCGGAAGAAGAGGGGGTTGGGGTTTGTGGGCTCCCCAGAAGGTAGCCCTGAGCACCTAGCTGCTCTTGTAGACAGCTGAAAGTACAGGGCTGTGTGTGTGTGTGTGTGTGTGTGTGTGCGCGCGCGCGTGTGTGTGTGTGTGTCTGTGTGTGACAGAGACAGAAACAGAGATAGAGACAGAAACGGAGAGAGGGAGCCGGGGGGCAGCAGCCACGGGAAGAGAAAGCGCGCCCTCCCCACTGCCTCCATCTGGGTGGGAGCAGATGGTGCTCGAACCTGACCAGCAAGGCCAGAGGCAGGGCTTGGACGCAGTGTGTCCTGAGGGAAGGACAGTGCAAAGGAGGCTCTGGGGTGGGGCTCCTGGAAATGCTCTCTGCCTGAAGGCACCTCTGCTTTCCTGGACCTGTCCCTCTGTGCAGACACACAAAGTCCCTGAGCCCAAATCCCACATCTGCTACAGGGGACTTGTGCCTTTGCCTCATCTCTGGGCTATCTGGAGGCTGGTCCGGCTCCTGGGGTGTAGACACAAAGGGCAGGCTCTCCCCGAGCCTGGTTCGTGCATGAACTGGCTTAGCTCCAGGCAGTGTGTGGGAAGAAGGCCAGTCCTACCTGCTCCCAGGGGTCCTGGGGTCACAGGCACGGCTTTAGCGGTTACCTCCGTCACTCATCTGAAGGGACCCACCACACTGGCCCCTAAGCGCGCTACCCTGTGCTCACAGTCGTCATCTGTGCTTTGCCTGAAAGTCCTCAGCAGTCAGCCTGAGGGCACACACAGCCCTTCGGGGAAGCCTGCCTTCTCTTCCTGCCCCTGCCCGCCCTTCCCAGGTCCGCTGTGTCAGAATCCCCTGGGAATCTGGTGAGAAATAAAGATCCTGGCCTCTTCCCTAAACCTTGGAATTCCCTGCATACGGATCCAGGGACCCTGTAGTTTGGAGAACAGCTCAGGAGTGTCTGCGCACACCAATGCCTGGTCCCCAGAGCCACCTTCTGGAGGCTCCTCAGCCCGTGGTCGGCACGCAGTCCACATGGTCAGAATGCTGGGGCTTCCTCCTGCCTCAAAGCTGGACACCCTCCCAGCATGCCCTCCCTTCCTGTGTCTTGTAGCCGCTGGCACTCAGCCTTCCTCCCCGGGGAAATGACCTCCGCACTGCCAGGCCCAGGTAATGGTACCATAAAACCCCTCTGTAGGCTGTTGTCACAACTGCCAGAATGGACATGTCTTCCTCACATGTAGGAAGAGGGCCTGGATCTCTCTCACATCTCACCCTCACACACTGGCACACACAGACACTGCGTGAAGATGCAGACACATACACATACACACACACACACACACAGATGCACTCACACAGTGACATACACACAGATGCACTCATACACACGCACAGTACATACAGATAACACGCAGACACATAGAGGCACTCCCACCCAGAGACACACAGCGATACATTCACACAAATAGAGACATGCACTCAGATACACTCAGGCACAGGGATATACTCACACAGATGCACTCACACAAACACATACAGATACACACAGTTGCACACGCAGAGACACACACTAACAGGTACATGGTTCAAACTTTATTCTGTTCCTGGCTCCAGGCAGTCATTGTCCTGCTCAGCACCTCAGGCGGCTTCCTGGGCCTTGCTGGACCCTGTTCAGTGGGAAGGGAGGACTCCGGAGGCGGCACATGGGCTGTAAGACAGACAGCGCTGAGGTTGGACTCCGGCTGTGCCCACTGACCGGCTGGGAGACTGTGGGCAAGTTGCTTTTCCTCCTGGGCCAGCCTTAGTTTCTTTGTCTAGCAAGTGGGGATATACAAACTGCCTAAATAGGTTTATTCTGAGTACAAAATACAGTAATCTACAGTAATCTAGGCGAAGTATTTGGCACAGCACCTGCAACATGGTAAGCCTGCAATGACGTGTAGCTATATGATGAATGAAAAAGGAAAAGAAGTCAAACGGGCTCCCAACCCAGACCTTGCTGCCTTGCTCTGTGCTTCCCTCCCTGGGAGATCAGTCCCATCCGTGCCTCTCTGCTCAGGCAGCCTTCTGCAGCTCCCCTCCCCCCCCAACAACTCCCCACCCCCACTCCCCCACCGTGCATTCCTTTCCTTTCTCCTTCCCCCAGAGGGAAGCCTTCTCCTCTGCAGAGGCCACGCTGAACCTCCTCCAGGAAGCTTCTAATGGCTGCAGCCTCATCCTTCAGTCTCTAAGTCCCCTTGAGACTGAATCTCCCACGCCAGGGCCTCAGACCCTCTGCACCACCCAGGCTGCTCTAGTGCGGGTCTGGCTGGCCTCTCCTTAGACTGTGAGCTCCCCAAGGTGAGACGGGACAGCGATACTGTGTGCCCAGCAGACTTCCGCACATCTCACCCACAGGTCCACGGTAGCTTCTTCACTCACCTGGAGAGACTCTCTCTTTGGCCCCAGCAAAGGCCGGTTGCGTTTTAAATACTCCGTTTATTACAAATGTTTTACGCTATGAGCAATACTCATGATAGAAACTGTAAACAAGATGAGAAGGTAGCAAGAAGAGAAAGGCACCCCTATTCCCACGTCTCAAAGATAACTGCTGTGAATGTCACCGTGATTTTCCTCAGGTCTGGCTGGCAGCTCCACCCAGAAGCCCCAGCGACAGAGTCTTGGGCTGTTGCTTGCCTACGGTGCACCCAACGCTGGGCTGCACAGTGTGTGAGACGTGGAAGGGAGGTCCGCAGCCCCTGCCTGGGGAGGCTAACAGACTGAGAGGAAACACTGGGAAAACCGAGGCCCAACGCATAATTAAAACACGACCTACCCCCCACCCGCCACCAGCAGCCTGACTTGGGATATGCCCTCATGCGGACTCACCTGCTCCCCTGGTGGCCAGGGAGATGCCTGTGTCCCGAGAGGTGGGTCAGGCTGCTCCCAGCGTTCAGAGGAAGGTGGACCCCTGGGTTCCAGCCCAGGAGGCCTCTGGAGTAAGTCGCTGGGCTCCTCTGGATCCCTGTTTTCTCACCTGAGGATGGAGGTGAGACTAACCACCTCTAACAATGCTCCCTGTTTCACAACCGAGCACCACAGGATATAAAGTTAGTGCTGGATTTAGAGTCCAGGGTGGACAAGCATTAGGACTCGTGGAGGGTGGGGGCGAGCATGGGAAGCTTTGAGGGGTCGCTCAGAGACCACAGTAGGGGTTGGAGGTAACTAGAAATAATGAGACCACGGAGTGTGACTGAGGCTTGGCCGTGGGTCTAAATGACTGTGGGGTGTGATGGTAGCTCTCTTAGCTCCAGGCTCTCCCCACAAACGAAGGGAGGCAGTGGTGGTGCCATGCAGAGAGCACTGGAGCTGGAGTCCCAAGGGCCTTGAGGTTCAGTCCTTGAGAGCTGGATGGTGACCACAAGCATCTTAGTCCCCAAGCTCCGAGCTCTCAGCCTATAAATCAGGAAGAATGACTCTGACTCCATGGGTTATTGTAGCAATTAAATGAGAACATGTAGAAACACCTAGAATAGGCTTGTATAACAGTAATAATCATAATAACAAGAAAAGAATGCCTCACATGTCTTTATTACTTACCCTGGGCCCAACCTGACGGCAAGCATTCGAATGTCCTATCTCATTAATCTTCCCAAGGCCCCTAGGAGGAGTTCAGTGTCTATCTTTATTTTTCAGACAAGGGAACAGAGAGTTTAAGTAACTTCGCAGGTCACTCCGTGAGGAAGTGGCAGGTCCAGGACACCAAGCGGTGGCCCCAAGAGGCATGTGCTTGGCTGAGTCCCGTGCCATTTGTGGCTGAGCCCCCTCTCTGGGAATAAGGACGCCTCCGTGGGTGTCAGTGGGGTGATGGAAGATCAGAGCAGGCAGCTCCTGAAGTTCAGCGGATACACAGCAAGCACTCAATAACGAGTGTTTATTTATTGCTTCTGTTTACAGCTCTATTCCCAAAGTGAATTGTTTGTTTAAGTAAGGAGCATTTACCTTTATTACAGTCATTGGTAAATAAAATTATATTTGCATTTCCACAAATATGTATGAGTTTAATTAGTCTTGCAATTCGTACACAAGAGCCAGTCCAGGAAACACATTCATGAGCTCACACTTCTACCCCAGGCAAAAAGCCTTCTCAGACAAACATCATCAGGATTAAATAATTCATTCATTCACAAATAGTTATCGATCACCTGCTCTGTGCCAGGCACAAGTCTAGCTGCTGGAGACACAACAGTGACCAAGGCAGCCTAGATCCTCCTGAGGAGAAGTTGAACGATAAATTTAAAATAAAAAATTAAAGTCCTGATAGGTAAGTGCTATACTGAGGGTTAAAGTGTATGGGTGAGGTGTTGAGTGACAAAGCCTTCTCTACATTGTGTGACAGGTTGGTCTCCCTTAGGAACTAACAGTGAAGCTGAGATCCAAACATCAAGCAGAGATGGAGGGAGAGAGCTCCTCAGGCAGAGGGCGCAGCAGGTACAAATGTCCTGAGGCAGGAAGAGGCTTCACATGTTCAAGGGACAGGAGAAAGCCCAGTGTGACAGGAGGGAAAGAGAAGAAGAAGGGGGGGGGAGGGGGGAGGGGGGCTGTGTCAGGATTGGCATGTCAAGAGGGGGTCTGAATTGCATTCTAAGTGTAGCAAACAAAACAAAAGAAAAGAAAACAAAACAAAACAAAAAACCAACCTAGAAGTGACAGGCTGTTATGCTCATTTCATAAAGATCTTTCTGGCTGCTGTGTGGAACCAGCTGCTATAGGAGAGCAGAGGTGAAGGTAGGTAGCCAGGGGAGAGGTGAAGGGCATGCAGATTAGGGTGTGCAGAGAAGGTGCAGGAAGTACCCGGTCCCAGGACTTGTTGAGGGATTGGATGTGGAGTGAGAGAAAGAGGGGGACCTAGGAAGCTCTGAGCCGCTCAGCGGTGAGTGGCGGCATTTATTGGGAAGGAACATGTTTTAGGAAGGGGGGATCAACATCCTGTCTGGGCTGTGCAGAGAGCGGGATGCCAGTTAGAAGTGCACACGGAGACGCTAAGAAGGCGGGTGGATGTGGCCCCTGGAGCTGAGTGAAGATCTGGGCCGGGGATACAAATGTGAGAGGCATCCTTGTATCGCGGTATTTAAAGCCCGTTATGTTAGAACAAATTAAACAAGACTTCACAGATGTGATTGCTGTTCTTCCCCAGTGTGGTCCTGGACATCAGAGAGGTCACAGGCTGTGCGGTACACACTAAGGGGCCAGGCGTGCATGAAAGTGAGACAGGACGCAGGGCACCCTCTGCTCCCCTCGCCCCGGTACCACCTCACAAAGCTCAGCTCAGGTCTGCCCTGGCCAGGCTCCCCCCTCAATCCCTCACGCTGCAGTTTCGATCCCTCCGGCTTTTGCCTGGGCTGCTGCCCTGCCCTTTCTTGCAGCATTGCTTTCCCAGGATGCCAAGGTTGCATTTCCACCCAGGAGGAAGAGCGGGAACTGTCCAGGGGTGAGTCAGCCAGATTCACAGCGGAGATGTAGGTCGCCCGGCTCCCTCCTCCCTGCTCTGCGGTGGCTGAGGCCTCCCGCCCCACCTTCCCCAGCCCTGCCTGCCCTGGTCCCAGTCCCGTTGCCCGGGTCCTTGTGGCCTCACACCCCTGCTCCACCACCCTCCCACCCTCCCCCGCCAGGAGGGAAGCACCCTGCAGGGACTTCTGTTTGGCCCCCTGAGCCACCACCAAATGCCTGAGGCAGGCTGCTGGCCTTCCCCTCCCCCCACTCTTTTAAAGTAAAAAAACAAAAAAAAACAAAAAATGAGTAAAAGCAACACACAGAGAAATAAGCTGATGTTTTACTTACAAATTGCAGCTGAAATGATTCACCCAAGCATCTGGGAGGCTCTGGGAGGCTGGGCTGGGGTGAGGGAGAGAGCGGGCAGAGGGTGCCCTCAGGGCCACCCAGGCTGCTCTCCTGGGAGACCTAGAGCCAAATCCTTCTTCCTCATCACCATCTAGGAGATGCCTGGGTCAAGGCCACTGTCAGGAGGGCAGGCTCCAAAGGCCCCTCCAGGGCGGGGGGCAGGACCTTTGGAGAGGACACACACAGAGATGCATTCACACTGTCCTGAGCGGGCAACGAGGTGCTGCTGCTGCGCTGCCCTCAGGGCCACACCACCCCTTCTTCATCCTCCTAACCGTCCCCTGACTCAGCCAAGCCGGAGGGTGGCTATTTATGTGTACATTGAAATCCCTTTTCTTTAAATGTAAAGATTCAGTTCCTCAGTCTCACAGCCGTGTTTCAAGTGATCATTAGCCCAAGGAACTAGTGGCCACTGTGTTCGTGCAGACAGAACTTTCCCTTCATGGCGGAAAGTAAGGCCCTGAGAGCACTGTGCAGGCAATACACATGTAAGCGTGTGTGGAAACGTGATGTGGGCAATGGAATGCTGGTCTTGCACAGCGCCTGGGCTGTGTGTGTGTGTGTGTGTGTCTGTCTGTCTGTCTGTCTGTCTGCTGAGAGGTGCCTAGCCCTTGTCCACCGCCCAGACATCCCACTGCCTGAGGGAGAGGGTTATGAACCACAGGCTCTGGACTCAAACTGGGTCCAAATGCTGACTCTCCCACTCCCTAGCTGTGTAACCTTAGGCAAGTGGCTTCACTTCTCTGTACCTCAGCTTTCTCTTTATAAAATAAAGATAATAATAGAGCCCGGAGGAGAGTTGTTAGGAGCATTCCGTGAGATAATACGTGCAAAGCTCTCAGCGTGGCTCCTGGCACATTGTGAGCTATTAATAACCGCTAGCTGTTACTGTCGCTTTCAGGAGGTGGTGTTTGCTGCGCTGGGGCAGCCTTGGAGAAGAGGCACATAGGGAGGGCACTGAGAACTCTGATGAGACAGGAAGACCCCCTCACCCTCACGCCTGAAGTTTAGGGGCTGGGTGAGCCGCTTGGACAAGCTGTAAGGGGACACCACCAGCCTGAGTGCAGGGCGCAATGGCTGCAGACTCCGTGGGGTAGAGATGGGGTGCTGATGAGAGGAGGTACACAGAGGAGGGGGCGTAGAGATGGAGGTGCTGGGCCCTAGCATGTTCTTCATCTTCCTGTTGTGCCGTAAAAATGTCCCGGTTGAGGGACTGGAAGCGGGGAGGGGGAGGGAGAGAAAGAGAGAGAGTCCTGTGTGTAAATATTTTACTAAATCAGAATTGCTTTCTATATTCAGTGAAGCAGCAGGGATTACTCCCCCACACCTTGCCCTCTAGGGTCTAAAGTCTCACCTGGGAGATGAGACCAACCCACAAGCGACAATTAGAATGAAAAAGAATCTGAGCCACAGAGGCCCCTGCGGGAATTTCTAGTCCGAGGCAGCCATTGTAACACAAATCATTTCAACAGGTATTTGTGTAGTGCCTCTTCGGTGTAAAGACAGCTTTGTGGGTGCTGGGCACGAATCCAAAAGAGAAAAGACAGGAGTGTCTGCCCCCAAGACGTTGAGAGCCTGAGAAAGATGCCCCAAGGCGTGGGCTGTAGACGGTGAAGCAGACATTCCAAGGGGGGTGGGGTCCTGTGGGGGAAAGATTACCAGTAAGAACTAGTACTGGAAATGGGCGGTGAAGGATGGGTAAGAACAAAATGCGATCCGGAGGCTGGGCACCTTGCACAGGACCACACGACTTTCAAAGACCCGAACCAAGCATGAGGGCCTCCCACCGTGGAGAGATGAGGGAAAGGGGCCGTACCCCTACGCGTACGGTCCAGAGTGGGGACCTCGGAGGCGCACGCGGGGAGAGACCTGAGCCGTCCGTCCTTCCCCGGCCAGCCCTGTCTGTCCTGAAAACCTCCCGAAGGTGCCGCCCAGACGCGGGTTAGAGGCCGCCTGTGTTTTCAGATGTGGCCAGCAGAGGGCACCAGGAGTACTGCGCAGCCTCAGCCGTAGAGTGGCCGCCCCCAGTTCTGGATTCAGAGCCTGAGGCCCTCAGGCCACAGGGCGTAGACATCTGCCCACTCACACACCTGCGTGGGGTGACGCAATTATGGGACACCAGATGAGAGAACTACCTGAGCAGCTGCCGCGTGGAGGTGGGGTCACAGGGGCCTGCGCGGGTGGACGGGGGACGTCTCGTGGCGCTTCCCGGCATCAGGCACATCCGTAACGGTGGCAGCCGGGGTCGAATGAAAGAGATTTCTCCCATGATGGGCCTGAGCCTGGTTGTGACATAAAATGGTGTACTCTCTGTAGTTTCCATTCGGAGAAATCAAAAGGAGGGGACTCTCCATCTGTCACCACCTCTGAGGTTCATCCCTCAATAGCCCCTAATCAACCAATGGGGAAGAGGTCCTGTCATTCTGGACGTGTGGAGTCAAGGTGGAGAGAGCAGCCTGGAACAGTCTCCAAAGACGGGAGTTTTCACGTCCTTTTGCAGACGCATGACAGAGAAGCTGTGTCCTTTTACATAGAACCGACCAGGAACCAGCCTTCCTGCCTTAATGATAAAGGCCACTCACGGTCAGCGCTTGGGTCACCCTTTTGAAGACCACCCCTCTCCAAGGACTTCCCAGGGACTCCTCTTGAATAGGAGCCCCGTTCCTGGCCAACCAGCCCAGGTCTCCAGAGTGTTCACAGGCCTGCTTCAGTCCAGCCTGGGTGAAATCTCCCAAACTCCAAAGGACATTGGGTCTGAATTCAGTTTTTCTTCTCGCTCTGAGAGCCAGCATATGTCTGGTTGGGAGATGACAATTTGGAGACTCAGATGACCGTATGATCAAGGTGGTAATAGAGCAGGAGATGAGAGGGGAGAAGAGGAGGGAGTGGAGGGAGAGGAACATGTGCGAGACAAAAAGACAGGGCGGCCTGGAGCACAGAGTGACCAGGAGGGTGTCGGGAACACCAGCTGAGGGTGGGTGACCAGGCGCAGGAGCCAGTCGTGCTGCGCACCGGGCCGGCGACGGCTAAGCTGCCCGGTGCCGTGTCAGGTCACGTCTGTGCTGGGCTCTGCGCGTATGAATCTTGTGAAGTCAGTCAGCCAGAGCACCCTGGCGAGGCGCGGACGCTTCGCCCAGCAGCACACAGCTCACGTCGGCCGGGAGGTGTCATCCTCATCATTTTCCAGGCCCTTGGAGCTTTGTGTGCGCGAGTCTGTGAGACACGCGGTGCACGGCCGTCTGCAGGGGCCTGTGGTTTTGTGAGACAGATGTGCACATTTGCAGGTCGTGTGTGGGTGCAAGGTGGGGCAGAGCGCATCAGACTTGCCAGGCTGGGGGTGAGGACCGTCAGTCCTGTCTGCCACTGACCGCCTCACGCCATGGTCTCAGGGGGGTCACAACCTCTCTGGCTCCATCTCAGCGCTGCAAATGCAAATGATAACTCCCTCCTCAATGCACACCGTGATTGTGACAGTCGAATTAGGTAAAGATGTGTAGGACAGACCCCACCACCACACAGGTGCCCAGGATAGCCCTGCAGCTGGGACACCTAGCTCAGGCTGGAAAGATGGCTGTCGCTTGGCCAGTTCTCTTAGAGAAGGCATGACAGGAAAGCCATAGAAGAGTCAGGCTCCGGGGAAGAGAGAGTTCCCAGCGGTCCAACCCGCCTTTGTCCCTAAAGTTGTCTGCAGGGGCTCCTGCAGACCACCAGCCTCAGCCGACAGCCACACTGACCTGAGCAGCACTCAGCTGGCCTGGGGGAGCCTGTTTGCCCCCCACCCTTCCTAACAGCCCTCCAGGGAATACCCGCCCACTTCTCCCCATTGCTGCAAACACCACAGTGTGACTCACAGTCATTTCCAAGGAAACCAGGAAGAAAGAAAGAAAGAAAGAAAGAAAGAAAGAAAGAAAGAAAGAAAGAAAGAAAGAAAGAAAGAAAGAAAGAAAGAAAGAAAGAAAGAAAGAAAGAAAGAAAGAAAGAAAGAAAGAAAGAAAGAAAGAAAGAAAGAAAGAAAGAAAGAAAGAAAGAAAAAGAAAGGAAGGAAGGAAGGAAGGAAGGAAGGAAGGGAGGAAGGAAGGAAGAAGGAAAAAGGAAAAAAGGAAGAAAGAAAAGGAAAGAAAAGATCAAAGATTCCAGGCATCGGGGGAAATTTCAACCACAAAAGCAAGTGGCTCCAGAGGGGTATTGACAGCACCCGGGATGCAGCTCGTGGCTCCCAGCACTGTCAACACCGCTCTCAGAGGAGGGAACATAAACAGGACATATGTGCAGGGGCGTGGGGAAGGAGATGAATGTTTCCCCAAAGTGGAAATTAAAGTTATCAATAACATTTTGTTGTCATGTTTAGCCACAGGGCCCTCGCAGCTAGAGGAACCAAAACAGAGCAGAGCAAAAGTTAGCAAGGGACTCTGCACCAAGGGACCCATCCAGTTCTCCGTTCAGCATGGCCAGCGCAGGTCCAGATGGCGGTCTGGCTGAGACAGTGCTGTGACAGCAGGGCACACCTGAGGCGGCTTCTCCTCAGGGTCTTCCCCCCACTCCTGGTGGCTGCTCACCCTCCACCAGGGCTCAGGGCTGGTGTGGATCCCACACACAGGGTCCTGGTCACTTACTCTCTCCTTGAGCTCCTGGTACATATATACATCCTTAAATAATACACTTATATGAATACTCTATCTGTAACCCACAGAGGTGGGTGCACACGCGCGCATACACACACAAACACAAACACATGGGAGTGTGCACCACACCAGGTGATGGGTTCCGTTCAGTTTCCCTGTCACTCCACTGTTGTTCTCTACTAACGGGGTAAAGAGAGTCGGGGCGAGGATCTTGCCATGTGCGTCTGCAAGTCACAGGGGGACTGCCCGCTGGTTGGAAGTCTCAACCTCAGAGCCACGGGGCTGCTGGTTTTTGGAGAACAGGAACAATTGGCTTCAGAATTTGTCCCGGACGATGGCATTGGTCTCATTTTAACACGTCTGAAATGACCAACTAGGAAAGACAACAAAATGATGTACATTGACCTAATAAGGCATGCACTGCCTTGTAGCTTCGAATATCAAGAGTTGGATTCTGCCTCGTCCAAATCATACAGAGATGTTATTTTTAATTCTAGAATTGCAAATCGTAGGCAGGAAGGATTGTCAGCAGGGCATTCCATAGAAGGAGATGGCTTGGGTGCAGGGAGGCAGGCTGGGCAGCTGGGGCCCCAGGGTCGGCCCTCCTTCAAACAGCTTCTGGAGGAGAGGAGGGCAGAGGGCAGCTTTCCGCCAGCCCGCTGTGTAGACGCCTCTACCTGCCTGACGCTGCCCCTCAGACTCCCCGTGTTTCACACACTGTTGCAAGTGGCCTGGCTCCTCCCAGCCTGCAGAAGGGGCTCCAGGAGGCTCGGCTCGGCTCCTCTCCTCCAAGGCTGAAACTGCAGACAATAGCCCAGCCTGGAAGTGTCTGCATTCATATTCAGTCCTCTGCCTTCCCTTCCCTCTCTTCCCCTCCCATTCCTTCCCCTCTGGCCCTGGGGATGTATTTTGCATCCTTTAAATGATCTTGTTTATTCTATGTGTCGGAATATAGTTATCTGAATATTAATTATGGCTTTAGTGAAGTTCATCGGTTGAATGCAGGAATTGAGAATTCCTCCTTCACTTTCAGCCACCTGCTTTGATTTCTCTGTTTATCTGCTTGACTGAGCTGAAATCAGTTTCTGTAAGTGAAAGTCGGCTGCTTGGAGCAGATGTTAATGCTCAGAAATAGTGTACGGTCTGCTATTAGCATAAGTAGCATGATGCTAATAAATAGAGGTGCGCAGTGCTGGTGGCGGTGGTGGCGGTTGGAACTGAGGGACGGCAGCCGGCCCGGTGACTGAGCCTGAGCACTTTCCAGAAGAAGAGAGAGACACCCAGCCTGGGCGCTGGGCACATCTCTGCCCAAGCCAGCCCCACCCTCCCGTCCCCAGCACCCCGTATGCAGCCGGCTGGGGGCTGATGATTAATGACGGCGAGGGCTGTAACCAAATTGTAGTGCCATTAGCACCAAGTCACAACTGACAACTAGATCTATCATCTCTGAGGTTCCTATCCAGCTAACTAATTTAACTATGTGAATACGGGAAACGCTGCTCTGATGCCATAAGGCAAATATTGCCAAAGCCAGGAGCCCATGGGTGCCCGTCGGTAACAAATAAGAGACAGGAATCTGTCAGGACCCAGTGACCAGGTCCCTAGTAGGGTCAAAGATCTGTCTTTGGAATAACTCCACCATCCACCCCATGGAGCCAGGTCCGGACAAGCAGCTGAAAAGTGGGGACCTGGCCAATCCAAGCCCTTGCCTCCAGGACCTCTCCTACTCTCCGCCCCCTGACAGGGAGATGCCAGGTGTCCCTCACTCAGAGAAGGAAAGGTGTCATCACGGCAACGCCTCTGTCCCAGTCCCCCATATGTCCCCCTTCTCTGCAGCTCTCCACTTTCTCCAGGAGAGGGACTTGCAGGCACTTTGATGAGAAACAGGTGGGCCTCACTTCTCACACGAGGTGCTCCTGAAATAGTGAAGGCAAATTGTTATTACCTTCATTTTTGTCCCCTTCCTTCCTTCCTTCCTTCCTTCCTTCCTTCCTTCCTTCCTTCCTTCCTTCCTTCCCTTCTTCTTCTTCTTCTTCTTCTTCTTCTTCTTCTTCTTCTTCTTCTTCTTCTTCACAATGAATCCTATTGAAATGTGCTATTTGCTCATCTGAAGAGCCTTATAAGGAATCCTTTTTAGAAATGAAAGAATCCTCTGCATGTGAATAGTTGCCTTTTACTTCAGCTGGTTTATGAGCTTGGGAGTCCCACACAGCCATGTTCATTAAAGCCACCCCTTGAATTACCAGGTGACTTATTCCCTGAATCAGAAAGTCCCCCACTCAGATCACCCTCCTGCTGGAGAGGGCAATGGCTGGGGAGGTTGCAGGGTGAGCAGAAACATCAACTCCACGATGGAAACCCTTGATTCTCAAACTCCATATTCCTCACCTGCCATGCTGGAGGCAGAAGGTCTAATTGGCTCTCTGTAGCTCAGCAAATGTGGCACACTCTCTGGGGTTCCCCGACTCCCATCCAGGGAACAGGGGATGAGCTCATGGCATGATGTCTACAAAAGCAGACATTTCAGAAAACTCAAAGCACTCCACCAATGTGATGGAGACATTTGTGCACAAGTACACATGACATTCTGCCTTGAACCCGCAGACGCCCAGCCCTGAAGGAAGCCAAGGGCATGGTATCGGGAGGGGCCGAGCCAGCTTGCTGAGAGGCTTCACGCTGGAAGTGGCCACCCACACCAGTGAGCTCAGAAGAAAGTAATGGCACCAACCCAGATAATTCTGGGAAATTTAACTTCCATAAGAGATATCCAGATAATGGAAATAGAAAGACAGAACTTGGCACCTAAATAGTTCTACAGTGGCCCCCTTTCCAGAAGATGCACTAAGACAATAACCTTAGGCAATCATTAATTACCTAAGTAGATAATACACACTCTGTGTATAGAGCACTTCCTCTTTTTGCAAAGTTCTTTCTTCGCTTCTCTTTGTCCTGAGGTTTATAACTGCCCTATGAGGACAGTGGGACAGGAAGTGTTACCTCAATTGACAGATGAAAACACTGAGTTTGAACATCGTCAAGGGAGGGAGTGCAGTTATTTCCATAGACAAAAGGCTAGGTTCATTATTTTGTCAGAAAATTAACACTGTGTCACTTGACTTTTTTTTAAAATTCCATATCGTCCAGAAAATAAAAAGTCAAACTCATGACCCATGTGCCCTAATCTGCATATCACAGGTGGGAAAGGGTGTTTCCTCTGCCTCCCTCAAAGAGGCTACTATCATTTCCCTCAAAGATGTGTTCTCTAATCAGAAAGCTATTCCAGATGTCAATGGGGTACAGGCTCCCCAAAAGATCTTAACATCCGCCACTCCATCCGGTATTCCCCACACTCTGGGCAGGGGTTACAAAGGTGGCTGAGATGCAGTCCCTGCCCTCAAAATACCTACAAAGAAAGAAAACACAAAGCCACCTTTTCCCAAACTGCCACGGGAGCATGCATTCAAAGTGTGGGAACGTTCCAAAGAAGAAAGACTGTCTCCTGAGGGATGACCTGGGGAGCCGCTGCACGGGGTGCCCTTCGATCTTTCCCTTGATGAATGGCTATGATTGAGAAATGCAAAGGTCAGCACAAGTGCTCTCTGCAAGGAGAAGGCTGTGTGAGTAAGGCAGAGAGGAGCCTGGCCAGGAGGAGGGAAGCCACCTTCAATGCTCGAGGAATTCCAGCCGCAGTTGGGGAAAGGGGCCACCCACTCAAGCCCTTGCTCCAAGAGAGTTCCTGGGGTTGGCACTCGAGAGATTAAGGTCAGAGAGAGAGATCCCGCTGGGAGCCAGGATCAGCCCTGTAGTGACCAAAGCACACAGGTGCCCTGCCCCCTGACTTCTGTGTGCTGCCCTGCACTTGAGAACCGCAGCTGCACTGGCTCCCCTCCCTCGGGGCTGCATCCCACATGCAGAAAGTGCTGGGCACAGTGCGCCCTGCAGCCTGGGCACAGGAGGACAGCAACTCCACAGTGGAGGGTCTCCATTCCCAAACTCCTCTCGCCAGAGACCCTCAGTTGGCTCGCTCCCACCCCCAAGTCCTCTGCTTTCTTAAAGGTTTTTGCCTTTAAAACAAACTGCTGTTATTAAATAAATAATTGATTCCCTTCCCCATTTTTTATTAATCAAAGGCTAATCAGAGCCGCAGATCGGCACGCAGCAACCAGTGTTAGCCACACGGAGTGGATATAATTCTTGCTAAAAGCAGCGAGGTGCTATTTTTGTTTTCTCCGTGCAGCCTCATCAAGGGGACATGTGTAATTTCCATTAGGCTTTGTGAAATACTGAGAAAGAGCTTGGCTTCTGCGACTCCAGCTTGGCAAACTCAGCTAAAGAGTCCACACGCTCAAGGGCTCCTGGGGGCCTGGAGGGGGGGTAGTTTGGGGACCCTGCTCCCACACGGTGGGGACCAGCTGCTGGAGAGAAGGCTCTTCCGGCGCATGGCAGCTTGTTAGGATAGGCAGCTCAGGACCTTCCTGGGCCAAGATTCAGGCTGGAACCTGCTGTGGACAGAAGCTGAGGGTCCCCGGCGCCCCTCAACCAGCCCGTGACTTCACCCAACTCCCGCGGTCCCATGGCCAGCCCCTACTCCTGTCCCAGTCCTGGTAGACAAGACACCTTCTGGCTGCCCACCCCTCCCTTGCCTGCCACCCCCAGCTTAAAGGATACTACTGGCAACATCATGGTTCTACGACCTAGACCAGATTCTTATCAGACCTTTTTTTTTTTTTAATCCTGCTGACTTTTTTCCTTCCTTTTTTTTTTTTCTCCCTCTCTCTGTACTTATTGATCCCAAACGAGGAAAAAGTCTATTAATCCTAAACCCAGAGAAGATTAGAGATAGGGCCGAAAGGGCTTGTCAGGACAGAGCCACACGGGCATTATCTCCTGGGAAGGTGACCACGTCACCAGCAGGAGGAGGAAGGGGAACAAAGGAAGTGAAACAAAGAGTGGCCGCCCCAGGAAGCAAAGTGATGCTGAGAAGGATCCTCCAATCTCAGCTCCTCGCCCACCTCCCTCCCTCCCTCCCTCCGATCGGAAGTTGGGAGGAGGTGAGGGGCAATAATTACGGTCATAGCCCACCTGCCAGCCCTTCTCCATTCCCACAGCACCTTCTTGGGCAGGCAGAGAGGGGTTTTCATCTTCACTGAGGCCACAGAGGCCTGACCCTGCACGGGGCTGCCCACGATCAGGATAGCACCGGGGTGATAGCCCTGTCCCGCCCAGTATGGGGAAGCCTGTTTACTGGGGAACTGGATGACCCACCAGAGACCTCAGACAAGTTCCAAACCTCTCTCTGCCTCAGTTTCCCCCCTCTATAAAACAGACACAGTAATTGTAAGAACCTTACAGGGTTACGGTGAGAATTGCATGAGATCATATGTATGAAAAGCCCACGTGAGTCTTATTATTAATAAGTCATTATTATTACATCTTCATCCAAAGTTCAGGAAAAGAGCCTTGCCCACTGTCCTCTGCAAGATGGACAAGGGGTGTGGTCTGTAGGGACAATACAGCTGTGAGGCCATGTGTCAACAATGATGTAACCAAAAGACCTTGGGTCTGTGCAGTGACCGTCGTCCACTCTGTGCGGACTGCATGGCAAACCCACAGAACTATCCATGGCAGCCCTTGGGGACTTGGGCTGTGGGTCTCAGCCTCCCTCCACACCCCACTCCTCACTGACTGAATCAGAATCCCTTGAGGATGAGGCTCAGGCACCTTGGTTTTTCAGGTGTAGACACTGAGGCCAATGGGTGCTAACTGGGTGTCAATGCCCCTAAGAATAGAATCTACCCTGTCCTGCAGCCAGTACCACACCATGGTCTCCCTCAAAAGGTCAGCCCTAGCTTTTCCAGAAATCCACCAGCTGCTTGCAAAACAAGTCCAGAAGCTCTGACTTTCCAGGCCCGTAGGAAGACAAGGCAGAAGGCTGTCTCACCTCCTGGAATGCCCCTTCTCCCAATTCCCCTGCCTCCATTCTTCTCCCCAGCTTCCTCGTTGTGGGAGCTGGTACCGGACTGTTTGGATGCTCCCTTGTTTATGTATTTCCCTGAAGGCCTCCGTCATGCCATGAGCCTACTGCACTCCGTCCAGCCAAGACTGATACCAAGGTCAAAGATGGTATCTGCGGGCTCATGGGCACCTCAACCGATGTCATCTCGGATGGAGCACTACATGAAGAGGGAGCTCCGTGTCCTGGCCACCTTTCAGGCCAGGAGCAGGCTCACTGGGTGAGAGGATGAAGTTAGAGTCATCCATCCAAGCACTTCCTGAGGACCATATACATGCATTAGGTCATTAGTTCTCCCACAAACACGGAGAGGCTGAAACTGTCACTATCCCCATTTTACAGATGAGGCAGATGAGGACACTCAGGCACAGAGGAACTTGCCTGGTCAACAGCGGTCTTGCGTGTATGGTTCTTTTTTTTTTTTTTTTTAAATATGTATCTATTTTTGACAGAGAGAGAGAAAGAGAGAAAACACAAGCAGGGGAAGGGGCAGAGAGGGAGGGAGACAGGGAATCTCAAGCAGGCTCCACACTGTCAGCGCAGAGCCCCTCAGGTCTCAAACTCATGAACCGTGAGATCATGATCTGAGTCAAAATCAAGAGTCAAACACTTAGCCAGCCAAGTCCCCCAGGTGCCCTGAGAGTCTGGTTTGTAACCCCATGCTGAACCACCTTCACATGTGGGGGTCCTACCATACAGCCTCAGTCCTCTGGAAAGCAATTGTGGGATAAAAAAAAAAAATAAAGGGATGAGCTAAGAGCAGATGGCTTGTTTGTTGTTTATTACCTACTTGAAATTATGTCAATTAGACTCCAAGCTACTGATCTAGAGAAGAATAACAGCAAGAGGGATGGCTTGGTACAGTGGGGGGAAATGCTGAACTAGGAGGCTGCAGTGTTGAGGTTTTTAAATTATTATTATTATTATTATTATTATAAAAATAATGCACACATGGCAAAAAGTGCAAAGGGACATATAATGAAGCGTGATTCTCCCTCCCATTTGAGACCCCATCCCACTCACCAGAAGGAGCGGTTTATTGGGAATTCTTCCGGAAATATGTCAAGTACAGGCAGGCACATGCAAACACACCCACAGATGCTTTCTCTTGTGGAAATTGGAATATGCTCCTGACGCTGCTATGAACCTTGACCTTTGACTTTCCAATAGATCCCAGACCTTTCCAAGTCGGCGTGCCTGAGGATCAACTTACTCCATTTAGTAGCTGCAGAGTATCTGGTTGTCCAGACACTCACTAATTTATCACAGCCAGGTCCCCATGGACAATTAGGTTCCTTCTAGTTTTGTTTTATTTTATTACAAATCACACACAATCAACATCTTTGCGCACATCTGCTGCACACAGGCACAATTCCACCTGTAGAATAAACTCTTCCAAGTGAAATGATTTCAGTAGATTTGAATATCGTACATTTTGACTGACATTTGCTTCCAAAGAGATTGTATCCATTAAGCTCTCATTAATTTTTTTTTGAAGCTCTATTCTCCCAAACTCCTTACTGACGTTGTGTCTAACCAGAAAACAATTTTTTGTCAAGACTTGGGTTTCTATTCCTGCCCTGACAACAGCTATGAGGCCTTGGCCAAGTCATCCTGCAGTCAGGGCCTCAGTTGCCTCACTTGCAACCTGAAGGTCAGACTAGCTGATCCCTTTAGCTCTTCCTGTCTGTGATTTTAAGTTTCTCTATCCAGTAGCTGCTGTTTGTTAAACTCTGCAGAAACCCATGAGCTCTGCCAGCCTAAAGGAATCTAAAATCCAGTCAGGGTGTAAGAACACACCCTGAGATCAAGCCACTTGGGAGAGTCTGAAATCAAGAGCGAAGTTGTGTGGTTTAGTCCACAGGCTCGTAGAAGGTCAAGGAGAGCAATGTCAGGCGTCTGTGGCCAGGGCGGCTCCTTGGAGGCAGCACTCTGGTGGCACGAGCAGGAAAATGCACAGAGGTGGTCTGTTGTAGATGACAAATGACGATAGGAAACATTTTATCCCGCTCCCTCCCAGAGCTTGGGAAGCCAGCCTGAATCCACTCTCTCCCCGTCTACCCCACTATGGGCTTGTTTTCCCAAGGGTGGACTGAAACCCGTGTCTCTCGGCACAGTTCGATGTTCCAGCTCCCTGAGATTAGGTCCTACACCAGCAGTTTCACTACGTGCTGGGTTCTTTGTAGAAATATCAATTCAGTTTGCTGTTTGGGGAGAGGGGCGCAGAATTCTACATATAAACCTTGATCAACCCAAGTTCTCATAAAATGGAGGATTCTAATTAATTCTGTTTTCTGGGTCATTTAGGGTTAAAAAAGGGTTTAAAGGAGGTTTGAGCCCCTCGTCTGCTTCAGTCAGCGCCTGCTGATGACCCCTGTCCAGCGGTCCGCACACTGGCCACCTCTGCAGGCAAGACTTCCTGTAGCCAGACATTGTTGCAGGTTGGAAAGATGAGTTCAGGAGCCGTTTGGGGCTTTGGTATGCTCTACAAAGCACAGAGCTTGCTGTCTTCTTCTTGACACTTGCGAGGGGTTTGGCTCACCTTCCTGAAACAGGAGTGGGGACAGTGGGAAGATTATCTGCAGTGGATGCAGGGTTCTTCTGATCGATGCTCTGCTATTTGGGGCTTACATATGTTAAGAGCGTTAACCATGGTTTGTTACAGATGGAGAGCGTTTTAGTTTACCTGTTCACACTATAGAGAAGGAAACTGAGGCCCAGGGAAGCAGGGTGGCCTGTTTCACAGCTCTGAGAAGTGGGGTGGTGACCACATACACATACTACAAGTCAAGCTCTTTCAGGATGGACAGGTTATGTGGCTCACATAAAGGGCAGAGCTAGGGTTCAAATCAAACCCACTGGGCACCAAATCTTTCCCCAGGAGGTTCCCAAGGGCCAAGAAGTCCCTTCCCTCTGGGCTTTGGAAACTGTTAGTCAGAAGGGGGACCTTGGTGTCTTTATTTTAGAGGGCACCTCACATAACCCTGAGGTGGTCTGCTGGTATGAAAGACATCACCCTGCAATAAGCTGCTTTCAATGGTCCAATTAAAATTCAGTCTTAAAGAATCATACTTTTCATGCAAGTGGCTGTAGCCCAGTGTCCCCCCTCCCAAGCACTGAACACTGGCTGGAGGAGCCGAAAATCCTTGCCACTCCCCATGGGTTATAAGCACACTCACAGTCAGGCAAACATCAGTCACCTCTCTAGCTGTAATAATCTACCTCCTTTGAGGGTGCTTGTGAGTTGAGATAAAATGCACCCTCTAACACCCTTAAACAGACAGCCTCACACTAAGACTAGGCACAGTCCTATTCCTGCCCCTGACGCTGTCTGGCTGTCTGGCCATGCCGTGGTTCTCTGACACTTTTCCTCCAGGGCTAAAAAGATACAATCATTTCCACGCCATCTACCTTCCAGAGCTTCGGGGATAATTGAGGTCAGTGGTGCTCAAACTTCAGTGCTCTTCAGAGTCCCTGGAGGGCTGGTTAAACATAGGTGGCTGGGCCCCTCCCCAGAACTTCTGATTCAATTGAAGTGTAAGGCCGGAGAATGTGCATGTCTAATAGATTCCTAGGCGGTGACTTTGAGCACTGTGAACAAGGGAACTTGCAAAAGGGATTTTTATTATTATTTAAAAATTTGTAAAATGCAGGATCCTTCTTTAAAGTAAAAAAGTACTATTTACTCAGTTCCAACACCATATCTGATAAATTTCAGATTTCATCAATCTCATTTGCTCATTAAGAACCTATGGAAATTTTAGGAGATATCTTAGACCAATCAGCCAGCCACCAAATGAGCCTGCCCCTGACAAATGAGCCTACTCCCGCCCCACCCCTTAGGAATGGTCAGTGCAAGAAACCAAAGACTCTCCCCCGACACACACTCCATAAAAAAGCTTGTTTATGTCTAGAACCTGTCTGGTCCCTACACTCCCCTTTGGCTGCACAAGCCTGGTTGCAGACACACAGAGCCCACATCCACACAAACATGCAAGGTTGCTCCCACCCCCTCCACACACCCTGGAAACCCACCTGCAAAGAGGCTCTGTTTGCGTGAGCACAGCTGGCTCCCCATCTAGATGTAGGGGTCCTCTCCTAACATGGGGCCATTGTCTGAATCAGAAGGAACAAATTAAAAATGGAAAAGATTCCCAGAAGTCATTAACCCCAAATCAGAAGGGCCTGATGTTGGTTCCTATTGGTGACGACACGTGTTAATGGGCATGAAATCTGGAGGGAGAGCCATCGGCCTAGGCTGGCGGTGGCAGCGGCGTCAGGGACAGTCCCCACAGCGCTTGGAGCACTCAGGGGCGACAGGCAGCTGGAGCCACCCTGTGGCCAGCTCAGGAGGGAGGGAGAGGCAGAGAAACACAACAGAAAGGGTGGTCCCAGGAGCTGGAGGCACCAAGGAAAGAGGAGCGGTTGTAACAAAGAGAAAACGGGGGAGGGCAGCATGAGAAGGGAGGGCTGGAGATCTAGGAGCCCCGGGGAGAGGAAGGGAGGCGCAGACAAAGACGGCGGAGAGCCGGCAGCGGGCTGGACCCACGCAGCCAGACCCGAGCGCCCCAACCCCGGCCCGCTGGGGCTCCTGTCCCGCTGCTGAGGTCACTGACCTTGACCGCCGCGGGGGGGGGGGGGGGGGGGGGGGGGGGGGGGGCTCGGCCGGAGCGCACGGGGAGCCCAGCGCGCGACGCGGCTCGGTGCCCCCAGGGGGCGCTGGCCGGCGCGGGGGAGGCGATGGAGGAATGGAGGAGCCCACTCTTTTCTTCTCCTCCCCCCTCCTTGCCCTTAATGGCTCGGTAATTGATTGGCCCCGGGTCCTATTTTCACCGCGGGCGGCCGGCGCCAGAGGTCGGCTAATATCAATATTTCCCGCGGCTGCTCCGCGGTCTAGATCCTCTTGCTCCCGGCCGCCCCGCCGGCCGAGAATTTACCTTTGGTTTAACAAGAAGTGGGAGCTGAGTCAGGGATTAGGTCTTGTCAAGTCAAGTCAACACAAATAAAAAAAAAAAAAAAAAAAAACAGAAACTTGCATATACTATTGCTATTGGTGGTGAAGTGTACTTAATTTGGCAAACATTTTAGATNAAAAAAAAAAAAAAAAAAAAAAGAGGGGGGATGGGGAAAGAGGAAAGACATTCGTCAACGCGGGGAGCAATCACGACAGCCTGGGGTTAATTGTGGGAAGGAGGAGGCGGCGGCAAAGAGGCAGGGCAGGGAAGAGATGAATGAGGAGGGAGACAGAAAAAGACCATGGAATCCTTATTCCTGTGGTTGGCATTTGAAGCCATCTGTAATTGGCCACTTTCCTTCTTCCCACCCACCTTGTCACCCCGCAGCCACCACCGCCACCACTCGCCCAGGCACCCCTGCAGCCTGACCCATTTCCTTACCTCTCCCTCCCCCATAATATTTTCTGGTCCTACTTTAAGTGGCTCTTTCTCTCCAACCAGATGTGACTCATTCGAGGCAGAGAGAAGAACTAACATTTATGGAGTATTGCTGGATGCCAGGCACTGTGCCAGGTGATAATCAAATATTAGCTCATTGAACCTCCTCAACAGCCCAGAAGACAGGCTCCATGGGTGCAGGGCAGGGACTGTCCCCTCCCCTCAATGCACAGCACCCGGCTTCGCTCCTGTAGCTCATTCACAGTAGCGGTCTGTTGAAAGACGAAATAAATGTACAACCAAATGGCAGCAAATCTGCATAGCGCAGACATTGTGGGTGCTCAGCGAGCCTGAGTGAGTGGATTGCCCAAAGCCACACACGCTCCTCTCCGCCACTCCGCCTCTCTTCACCTCTTGTTGACTGATTAACTGTAGATGATTTATTTGTGGTTCTTTATTAAAGACAGTGTAGAGACTCACACTCAGCGCTGGGATGAAGGACCAGGAGGTGGTGGAAAGAGACTTTGTGAGACAAAGAGCAGGGCAGCCAAGAACACCGTCCAAGTGGGAGTCCTCTCAGCAGACCATGGGGGTCTCCACCCCTCCCTAGGACCCATTCTGCCCACAGCCTGAGCTGCAGAGTCTGTTGATGAACATCCCAGGAAGTGCCTGAATTTCCCAGAACCACAAGTGGCAGTTGCCTGCTAGTGGCACTCCCCCAGTGAGCCTGCCTCCCGGGCTGGATCACCAAACTCCTTATCCTCAGTCAGAACAGCACTTGTATGTCTCAGGATCTCAGAGCTGGGGCAGCCCCGGGATCGGGACACATGGTGGGTGCAAGTGGTAAACAATGCAGCTTCCTCCAGGACACTGACCTCGCCTGCAGGGGAGGTAGGGGGTATGAATGGATTTTCTGATATCCCAGAATAACATCCGGGGTCCCTCTGAGTCCTGCTCCTGGACCCAAAAGAGACCTGAATGAGGGTGAGAGTGTATCCAGGTCAACTCTGACCTTTCAAGAGATGCCCAACAACTGAACCTCTTAATGCTTCTCCAGATCCATGGGGTCCCTGTATCTTTTCCTACTCAGATCAGAGTAGGAAGGCTGAAGGCTCCCAACCCCAGCGCATCTGCACATGTGCCCTGCCGAACGGTGAGCCCTCGGGGAAACAGAAAGAGGAGAGCTAAGCAGTCCCCACCCCCACGTTCCCAGTCTAGTTGTAGAGAACAAACCTGTGCACTGCCAACCAATTACAGAACAATGTAAGGGGGCGTTACATCATCCTGTGGTTCTTCACACTGGGAATTCAGCTGAGTTCAGAGACAGAGCTCTCAGAGTGGCTGGACTGATTGGGATGGTTTTGTGGAAGAAGAGGGACAGCGAAGGGGTGAACACAGTGCCAGAAACTAGAGGTGGATCAAACTGATGAAGGGACCTGGGAGACTGGATGTTGCCCTGTAGAATGAGCTCAGAGAAGCTGGAAGGAAGCCAGAGATCAGAGATATGGCCCCAGGGCCTTCAGTGGGCCCCGCTGCCCTGTCAGCAGGTGTAAAGTGAGGATGGGGCCTCGTGATGGCCTGGGGCTCTCTCAAACAAACAATCCTGCACCTGTTGAAAATTCCTCTGAGCCCTCCCTCAGCTCTTCTCTCAATCTCCCTGCTAATGTGGGAGCCAGGAGTATCATGCCTTTTACAGATGCGATTCGTTGCCCCCCCCTGCCCCACACGCTCCTGTCTTGTCCACCTGGTAGAGTTTTAGCAGACAGATAAGTATCTTTCCCCTTGTGGTTGATTCTCGAATCCCAATCTCAGTCCGTCCCCCATCAGTGTCAGCTCTCCCTGGGTCCTGGTCTGGCTAGGGGCACAGGGAGATGTGTGCTTCCTGCCTTCTGGAGCTTACGTCTGGCACAGGCGAGCACAGAAGAAGCCAAGGTGGTCACTGCGCTAAGCGGTAGATGGTGGAAGGCAGGAGAGGGCATAAAGGACAGGAAGAGGTTGCAGGCATCATAAGCAGTGGGACCCATTTAGAACATAATCGAAGAGCTGTCCTATGGTGAGGTATCACCACTGTGTGCTGGCCACTGGCTTCCATGAACTCCCTCAGTCTTTACATTTCTACCAAAAGGGAGGCGCTCTTTCTCTTCTCTTACAGGTGCAGAAACGGAGGCCATAGGAGGTTAAGAGCAGAGGTTAGTGACAGGGATGGGGTTTGACCCCAGGGCTGCCAACTTAGGAGCCCAACTCTTAAACTCACTGGTGGTGCTGAGTGATGATAACCTGCTGTAACTGGGTGACTAGAGAAGACAGAAAGTCCCTTTGTGACTTAATAAAGAGAGAAGCTTGATTTTCCCGTGTTCCAGAGGGGAACATGAGATGGTGTCCCCTGCTCTCTGTGACTGTCACTCCTTCGGCCTTCCTGCCTGCTTGCCAGGATGAAGGACAGGTTTTCACAGGCAGACAGGAGAGGCCAGGGTCATTGCCAGTGAAGGCGCACCCAGCCCTGCTCCTGCCGCCCAGACGTGTGCTCTGATCCTCCGCTGAAAATGTCACGCGGGAGACAGGCACGCTCTGATCTTCAGAGAGCTGCGGTGCATCTGTGATGACATGTGGGCATCAAGATTTGCATATTTATTATAGATAAGCTGTCAAAATGTATGTTGTCAATTTCACCTTATACTCCAGATTTAATGGTGCGCGTAAAGGACAGAAAATCTTTAATATTAATATTAATATGATTTTAGATTATAAGACCGCATTGTAGATATCAATCAGCCAACCCTTAAGGACATGTCACTCAAGTTGATATAGTTTATAGAAAATTAATGTAATCCATCCTGTATGATCTATTACCGGGGCATGAAGAGAAAAAAGAGCTTGTGTGCTTGGGGTGGGGGCTGGGGGGCTGTTATTACTTGCCACAGTTCTCCATACGTGCTAATTTGTGTTCGTGCCTGAAACATCAGAGAGGGGAAGCGGCGGATTTCAGACTCGGCACGGACCTTGGAGATCAGCTGTGCCAACACTGTCACTTTGCTGGGAAGAAAGGAAGGCCCAGCAAGGGCAGTGACGGGGCCACGGTCGCTCAGCTTGTTGATGGCAGAGGTGAGCCTAGAGCCTGGGCTTTGTGAGGGGCTCTCTGCACTCTGCCCAGTGGGCCCCATGGCTCCCTGATAAACTCCCATCCTCCCCCTCATCCCCAGGTATAGGAGGCTACCTGCGCAGGTGGCTTCTTCATCTGTTTCAAAAGATCCCAGGGATCCCCTGGTCTTCGAAGGACTCCTCCCCATGACAAAGGGCCTGCAGGGCCTTGGCCATGCACAGAGGGGCTTTCCTGGTGATTGCAGAAGCGCCAAGAGAGTCTCAGAACACCCCCTGTCACCCTACCTGTGTTCTGACACCTGAGGCTTTGGTACTGATGTTCTACTCACTTAAATCGTGGACTAAACATCTACTATGGGCACGGCAGTATGATGGGGACACAGTGAACACCAAGAACTGTTCTCTCTGGGTGTGCAGAGTTCATCCCAGAAAGGCCTCAGAACCTGGGCTGAAGCCCTGCCCCAGCCTGAGGTGCTGCCAGCAGCATTAGTCAAGCCAGAGGGTTTCTGAAATGGGCTTTTTGTTCCCAGGTACTGCCAGGGTAGATGAGGCTTCCAGAGAGCAGCAAGGCTCCTGGACTCCCAGCTCTGCTCTCAGGTCCTGATATCCCCCCTGCCCACCCAGCCACCCTCACCTAGCTGGCTTCAACTGTGCAGGGAAAAAAATCAACTTTATTTCCCATGCAGCCACCCAAAGTCTGTAGCCCTCTGCCAGCTGAGTCAATAGGTAACCCAAAGCCCTTCTGGATCACAGAGACCAGCTCCAAAGTCTGCCCCCTTAATTGCTCAGCTGTAGGACAATGGCTGCCCAGATAGTCCTTGTCTGGGCCTTCATTTCTATACCATAAAATGTAAATGAAAAGACATACCCTGTGCAACTCACACATTGCTAGGCATGACCTGTGAAAGGTGGCAAACACATAGTGCACCAGGCTGGTTTCCTACAGCTCCAGGTCTGGAAGCCTGGCACTGCTGGCCTTGCCTGAGGGCCCAGGATGTGGGCAGAAAGGAGGGGCTGTTCCCTAGAGCTTTGGTGGTGGGGGGATGGACAGCCCATTCTTCTGGGGTGAGGCTCACCTAATCTGGGCGCCCAGGGCTTGCTGGGAGAAGGTACAGACTAGGGCACATGAGAGACATGTGAGACATGAGAGAGACATCCCTCGTCTGCAAGCCTCCACTCCCTCCTCAAGGGTCTCCTGTTGGCTCTCTGGGAGTCCTCACCTAGCCCAAGGATGTGGAAACAGCCACATGTTGGTGCCTGAATGTCCACAGAGACCCCCTCCCAAGGCCTCAAGGGAACACCTGGTCTCCCCCCAGGCTTCCAGCCCAGGAATCTGCCCCTCAGCAGCCCCAATCCCTGCTCAGTTTCTCCGGCTCACTCCCTCTCCCTCTGGAAGAATCAGGCAAGTCCTGGTCAGGGTAGTTCACCACCGTGGAGCTTATAAACCTCTTATAGTTCTTATCGGAAGTAAGACCAGGCCTATCAGGGCTCCATAAATCACAGAAGCACAGAGGTGGGCGAGGCCCAGGCCACTGGGGAGACGCAGGGACCTGAATGGACCCAGCCAGATAGACGCGCTCCGGGCCACACACATGTCTCAGCATCTCACGTACATACCACTGCAGACGATGAGCACCTGAAGCATTTTTCATCCTGTTCAAACCACAAAAGCTTCCTGGGATACTTGTGTGTTAGAGATTCTGTACAAATGGCAAAATGCTGATAGATTTTTTTTTTCTTTTTTTAATCTTCTACCAAAGGCTGGGAGAAAGATGACCCAGAGAAGGGGGAGGAAGGAACAAACAAAGCCAGACAAAATGAAGAACGTATGCCATCCTTGGGCATGCTGCTTTTTCCCAGGAAATGCAGCAAGTCATTTGAGGGTTTGGATCTGGGAGAGCGTGGCCATCCCTACTAACCCTGTTGGCTCAGAAATCCGCCAGCTCACCAACCTCTCTTCTCATCAGCTACTGTTCTGGGGCCCAGGGTTGAAAGTGGAGTGAGAGGGGACAAACCTGAGCATCCAGGAAGAGAGGAAACACAGGTGGGGCCAGAGGCGGCATCCCTGCCCTGGCCGGGCTTGCACACTGCCCACCTCTCTGTGAGCTTCTAGCCCCCCCAGGGGGAAGTAACAGGAGACAGTTCTTGCCTCCGTCAAGCTCATGGATTCTTAATCTGATGCTCTCAGTCTCCTATGGGTGTGGCAGACAGGGGAGTGGGGGGCTCGTCCATGATCAGTTTTAAGAGATCTAATGATCCCCTAAAATTGTATGAAAATGGCACATGTGTGCAAGTATGCATACGTGTGTGGGTACATTCATGCCTGTGTGTGTACTGGGGACATTTTTCTAGGAAGAGTGCCTTCAGTGTCCATCAGATTGTCAAAGGGCAAGGGACTCCTCAGAACTATTAAGGAAGCACTGGGCTGCCCCACAAGCTACCCAGCTATAGAGTCAGGGCCCCATAAGGCAGTGGGTCACCCAGTGCACAAAGCAGGGCCCTGCTCTTAGTGAATCAGACTCCAGCCAGAATAGGATTGCTTGCCGGTGACAAGGGTGGGCGTGCTCTCCAGGTCCCAGCAGCCATCGGGGGATGAGGGGGCTCTCTGTGCGGGAAGGGAAGCCAGAGGGCACCCCAGCTCTGAGCACATGGCTTTCTTGCAGTCTCTCATCTTTTATGCCCCGTGGCCTGCCAGGAGGTCGTTTTCTCTCCCTGACCCTGTCTGTTTAGCTTGTGTCACCAATATCTGTTTTTATGTATTCTTGGGTCCTCTTTCCTCCGTTTCCTCCATTAATACTTCTCGTTCAGGGGAGGATAAACAAGGTCATAATCACACCATAAAGTGAGCCACGGGCCGCGTGTCGCTTATTGCCCAGGGGTCTGCTAATTGGAATTTATAAAGTTCAATAAAAACTATAATCCAATAAGGGCTGAAAGTCTTCTTCATTTATCTTAGGGGTAATATTCTCCCTGCCCGCCCACCCGCCTGCCTGCCAGCCAGAAGGGAGGCCAGGGAGCAGCCACGAAACAGACCTTCACAGGGGGCTGCAGAGTTCCTAAGAGTCGCTAGCCCTGAATCAACGGCAGGGTGGGCAGCTAAGGGAGAGTGGAGGGCCTGGTGTGGGCCGCCCTCCCATTATAAACCATTGCCGTTACCATTACACTTTCCCAGTTACAGCTCCCCCAACCCCCAGCCTCTAGAAGAACTCAGGTAACCTGCTGTAGGGAATCCTGTGTGAGGGTGTTGGGCACAAACCTGGGATTGAAGGTGCCTTCCCTGGCCCCAGGTGGTCCCACAGAGCAATGTGCCATCGTCACCACATGGCATATAGCCTCCCAGAACTAGCGCGGTCTCAATCACCCAGCTGTGCTCTGTCGGCCTCCCCCCCAATGAGGGAGGCAAGAGGAGGTAGAGAGAGGGGTTCCCACAGCCAAACGAAGACTCTACACCCTGAAGACAGAAGTGCATTAGATAAAGCTGCAAACAAGTGTTCTGGTTTGTCCCGGGACAGAGAGGTTTCCTGGACACGTGACCTTCCTGCTAAAACTGTAGCAGAAGAATGGCACAACGGGGCACTTTCCCTGAAGTGGGCTCAGCGGTGGGGAAGGCAGATGGAGCTCACCTCCACCAGGCACCTCCTGGGAGGACCCATCACCGCTGCCTGGCAGCCCTTCTGGAAGCATCACTTCTCCCTAAGTACCTCCTGCAAAAACCGTGGAGTTTCCCATCACCTTCCAGGAAGCCCTCATTTGAAAAATAAAATGAGTGCCCTCCAGCAGGAACACACCTGCATCCCGGTTCCAAATACAAACAGCTGGCCCATTGCGGGGAAAGCCAGGGCTCCAGGCACTCTGCAAGGGGGAAGAGGGCAGGGCTCTCAGCCGCTGATGCCAGCCTTCCAACCAGAACAAGGAGAGGGAACGACTAAGGCCCACAGCTTTAGGTGGAAGGGAGAGACCTAGAGAGCCATTGCCCCCAGCATGTGTGATTCCAAAAGTAGATGGTGCAGCCTCCACAGCCTCCCAGGGGCCCCCAGTCTCACATGGAGATAACAGAGGCCAAGTTGTTGTTCTAATGCAGGTCTTGGGGGACGAAAGGTTGGTCAAGAGGTGAACCGGGGAGGAGGATCTCAGTGACATACCCCAGGTGCTGAACTTCTCAGAGGAGGGGAGCTGACTTGGACTTTGGGGTCAAGAAGGAATTCCGGGAGGAAAGAATGTCTAGAAGTGACGGAAGAATGGTCCAGACGGGTGGGGCCGAGCCCTGCAGCAGAGGGAACAGCAGGTGCACGGGTCTGGAAGAGAGCAGAGGGGACGGCTTGGTGCCCCGGGCAGGCAGGGGCTGGGGCTTCTGTACTGAGGAGGATGCAAAGTCAGGAAATGATTTTTTTTCCAAAAGAGACATTTTTCCACCTGAGAACCAGAAAGGTCTAATACCCTAAACCCTCCTAATCCATCTTCAGCCTCTCTCCCCTTTCCCTTCATACCCTCAGTATTCATTCATTCATCCATTCATTCACTTATTCATTCATTCCACCGAAGTGCATCCGGCACCTCCAGGTTCCCAGCCCAGTCCAGGTGGCAGGGGCCGGGCAGTGAAGAAAGCATACCAATCCCTGCTTTCCCATGTGGTAAAGTGCTCTCCTTGCGATCATCCGCTCTGGGTCTTGCCTCTGCTCAGGCTGTTCCCCTGACCTGGAACGCCTTTCTTTCTCTCCACCCAGTCCAGTCTTTTCCAGCTAGGACTCCCCACCCCTTTGATGAAACCCCACTGCCCTTTCTGATCATCATCTCCTCTCTTCCCTCAGCAGAGCAGCAAGAGCAGCAGGAACCGCCCCCCTCCCCACCCCCCAACTCTCCAGGCTGCAGGCAGGAGCGCAGCACCACTATCTCTAACATTACTGCTGACGCACTGATCCGGCACCAGCCTTCCCTACCCTTCCCTTCAGACTGTCAGCTGCATGAAGGAGGGGTCCCTCCCTCCCTCCAGCACTGTTCTCACCATGCCACCTCCACTAGTTCAGAAGGAAAGAGAGCATGACTTGTGCTTTAAGCTCCCTTTGGAGGATGGGCCCAGAAGTGCCAATTCCTACCACTTCTTTGCAGGAAGCCATGGTCAAGGGGAAAAGGCCCTGAGGAGATGAGCTCCTCAAGGAAGGAGATCAGGACGGGGAGAAGGCTGGCGGGATGCAGAGAGAGGCACATAGCTGGGGGAGGAAAACTTGTTGCATCGGGAAATGATGAAAAGCCAAAACAGAAAAAAGGAATAAGGGAAGTCACTGGGAGAGGCAAGATGGAGCGTAATCTGAACCACAGACCCACCTCCTCCAGGCTCTGGAAGGCTTTTTACTGTACTATAAAAACCGCTGCTGAACAGCAAGCCTGCTTGATGACAAAGAGAGATAATTGGCTCTCATGCAGATTTAAGCCCAAAGTTATCAAATAATAATAGCACGCAGAAAGAGACACAGGCAAATGGGCCTGGAGAGCCCGCTCCTTCCAAAGGACAAGGATTTGTTAAAAGTATCTAAATTATGCTCCTGCAATGGAACAGGGAAATGGGGCATTTTTTTAAAGAAAGATTTTCTTTTAATGCCTGGATACATTTTTAAAAGTTCCGTTATAATTAGGGCTGTAATTTATATAATTTATTTTTAAAATATCCTTTTTTTAATTTCCACCCGGTCCAGTTAAAGTTGAACTGAAAAGCCCACAGTAAATGATTTTTTTAATAAAACCGTTTAAAGGAGCCCCAACCTGAAGCGGAATAGATATGTGGATTTTCAGAGGAGAGGGGGAAAAAATCATATATTGAAAAAATAAATTTCCTAACCCATTTTACACCCCAGATTTTATTACCACTGGAAGATTTTTAAAATTCTAATTCCCTGTGCTTTTCTTAAACTGTTTGTCTACCACCGGGGGCTCCTTGGCTTGGGACCAAGAGCTCAATGGGTCAGCTTCAGATCAGTTTCAGACACCTGGCCCAGGCAATGTCACACCCCCCTCGCCCCCATTCCTCACATGATTTGTCTGTTCCTGCAGCTACTTCCCTTTTCAAGTGACTTCTGAACTCCCAAAGATCAATACCATTCTAGAGGAAGAAATCTCCCTTCTCCCCTCTTTAACATCCAGCACAGTGCTATGCATACAGTAGTTGCTCAATAAGTGTTTGCCAGTGATGCGGCACACTCTGGAGAGGCCAGAAAACCTTCACAGGCAGCTTTGGTTCCTGTTGCACCACGTCTTCCTGCGGGAGTGGGGGAGGAGGCCATCTTCTCAGTGTTTCATCAAGGAGCCCCTCAGATGAGGGATGGGGAGCAAAGAGCAGATTACTTGAACACCAGGGACAGAGAGCATAAGGGGTGGGTCTGATGGGCAAATGCAGAAAGTGGAGCCAAGAGGAGCTGTGAGCTAGACACATCGATGTGCCCCTCTTTCCAGGGACTTTCCCTGAGCATCTGTTTGCTGGGCTCAGCAGAACCGTCACCTACGAGATGCCCACTCCATACCTATCAGAAGGTGCATGCATGGACACCCCACGCCACCCACATGAAGGAACAAGCTTAGGTCCCCGTGAACCAGAGGACACACAGGAGAGGCAGTTAGGGCTATAACTGCTGTAGCATGACAAGGGATGATGGAAAAGTTCATGAACACTAAAGGGAGGCTCTGTAGGAGGTGGGGGCGTGGGAACTTGGCCTGAGAACACAGGTTGGATAAAGCTAAGCATAAGGCAGAATATTTGTTCTGTTCTGGAGGCTGGGGGCAGTAGGAGCACAGGCCTGGCTGTGGGAATGAGCGGGTGTGACTGAGGAGCAGGAAGAAGAGCCGCTCAGCAGAGCCTGGTGGATGAAACAGAGTTGGTGAAGTGAATGTAAGAATGGAGAAAATCAAACCCGCTCAGTAACGACAACCTGTGTCCAGGCTAGGGGTTCCCGGAGGCTTTCCCTTTGAGAAGTAGAGCTCCGACTATAGGAAGCCCATACTGCTTCTCATCCACGGATGCAGGCTTGCTGCCCCCTTACAGGACCATGGAGAGCCCATAAGGACGAGGCTCGCTCCCACTCCTGGGCTGCTCCCACCCTGTCTGGGGGGGGGGGGCACCCCACCTCCCAGATGACAGGCAAGCACTGAATGAGAAAGCCTGGCAGGCGGCAGGGAAAGACTATTACAGCTGGAGCAGCCCAGGAAGGCTTCTTGGAAGAGGGGAAATGAGAGCTTCCCTTTGGAGGATGAAGAGCTCCATACTGGGGTATGGAAGGGAGGGTCGCTGTTTCCTTGCGGTCTCCACAGTGGGACCACAGTCAGTTCAGGTGGGCGGTGGGTGGTGGGGCAGGCGGAAGTTTTCTCCCCTCTTACCAAACCTCTGGGGCAGATCCCACGCCACCTCTCCCAGCCTCTGCGACCCCCTCCTTATGCCTTTAGCTTCCTGCTCCTGCCAGTACACACCCATGGTCCCCAAAGGCCAACAAGTCCTTCCGCAGGGAGAAGGCAGTTTCCTAAGAAGACCAGGGCAGAGAAGAGGAGGGGTGGGGGAGGAGGAGGAGGAAGAATTTAACCTCCTTAAAGGAAGCTCCCTAGGTAGGGCTTTCACGGGGTGCTGTGGCTCAGCAGGAAGCCATCTTGGCCCATGGTCCTCCTGACCATGCTTCGGTGCATGCTTCCCACCTAGATGCCTGACTCTTCCTGGCGCCTGGGACGCTCGTCCGCAAAGTATGTGCTGTAGCTGCGAGACCTGGGGAAACAGTAAAGGGCCTGAGGAGTGACTTGAAAACAGATCCTTCTTCAGAATGCCACCAAAGGGTGGAAAACACCTTCCCTCCGGGCTGTCCCTCGTCTTTCCAGCCCAGGCGAGGAGGGAGGAACACAGGTCCCAGACTGCTGCTTCGTTGCCAAGGAGACAGCAATTACTCTGAGAGTTGTGGAGGTTTTTCTGCCTTTCCCTCTTTCTTTCTTCCTGTGTTTGAATTCTGGGCCTGATGAACTGCAGTTGGCCTGGCTGTCCCCCTCCTGCCCCTCCCCCCAGCCCCTGCCCCCAGCCGCTGACTCTGCACGAAAGGTCAGAAGGGCTGTAAACGGTTGCCTTCCAAAATGACAGATGCCCCTGCTTGGGGTAAGCATGGAGGGAGAGAGACCATTTGTCAAAGTATTTATAAAGTGGGTGGAGACGCCGAAGTTGTATTCCCTCCAGGTTAAAAAAAGAAAGAAAGAAAAAAGGCAGAGAGCCACAGGGAAACAAGAATCCAGCAACTCATCTCACGCCCCACTCTCCTTTTTTACCAGCCGGCGATGGGTCTGAGTGTTCTGTGCCTGCAGGGACGAGCAGACCTGTGCGCCTGCCCTCCGTGTGTTCACAGTCTGGGGGAGCCCCACACCTGGGTAGTCAGAGGCAGCGTGCGGGGTACGAGACGTGTCAGATGGGAGTGTGAGACCAGGAGTGTCGCAGGCTGAGGTGGAGGAGAGCAGGTGTGGCATAAGGGGGTCTGGGCCTCGTGTCCAGAGCCTGCTCCGTGGTGGTGGGAGGTCTGCTGGGGTCACCAAGGAGGCCTGGAGGAGCATGAGAACCCCAGAGCAGAGGCAACTGAGTGCACAATGCTGTCCCTATACGGCAGACCCGTGCCAGCTGTGGGGAGGCAGGCCGGCGTCCCTGCGGTAGCCTGGCCAACTAGGCCTAAGTAATGTTCTGTTGGGTTGGGGCAAGGACGTGCCTGGCGCAGCCTGAAAGTCCAGGCTAGAATATTCTGCTCCTGGGTAGGGGACAGAGGGCAGTGCTGTATGCTTTAGTGTGTTAATTTCCCCCAATGCTTTCTTCCTTTTCCTCTTCTTGTTCAAATTAACCATTATCTATTTTAAAATGTGCAATTCAGTGACATTTAGTACCATCCCTGTGCTGTAGAACAACAACCTCAATCAAGTTCTGAGACATCTGTATCACCCAGAAAGGAAACCCCATGTGCATTAAATAGCACATGTTAATTAATCCATTCCTACCTCCTCCTACTCCCTGGCCACCACTAGTGTCCCTTCTGTTTCAAAGGATTATGGATTACATGTTCTGGATGTTTCATATGTATGGAATCATACAATATGTGACCTTTTGTGTCCGGCTTCTTGCACTAAGCATGTTTCCAAGATTCACACATGTTGCGGCGTGGAGCAAAATTTCCTTCCTTTTTATAGCTGAGTAATATTCCATGGTATGGCCAGATCACATTTTGCGTATTTGCCACTTGATATAAATTTGGATTGTTTCTACTCTGCGGCTATTGTGAGTAGTGTTGCTGTGAGTCTGTTTGTACAAGTATCTGTTTGAATGCCTGTCTTCCCTTCTTTGGGTTACATAGCTGTGTGTAATCGCTGGATCGTTTGACTGATGTCTTCTTACCCTTTTGTGAAGTTGCGAGCTGACTTGTCTGTTGCAAAGTCTCCAACTTGATTCATCTTAATTCACCATTTATTGGGTGTATACGATGTATCATGCTCTCCCTAATTCTAGGAGTTACCCTGTCTGATAAATTCTAGCCCCATTTTATAGATGACAAAGTTGAGGTTCAGATAGATTAGGTCTCGGGCCATCCATCAGAGAAGTGTCAAAACTCAGATGCCATTTCCTGGAACTTTCCACCACGTCACACATGCCCCCCCCCCCCCCCCCCCCCCCCCCCCCCCCCCCCCCCCCCCCCCCCCCCCCCCCCCCCCCCCCCCCCCCCCCCCCCCCCCCCACCATGGCCAGGGCACCCAAAGCCTGGATATCCCAGCTTCATGGTACTCATTAGAGAACTTGAAATGTCTAAGTGTCTAATTCCATGTGAAATCAATATCCTCTAGATTCTACTATAGACAGGCAGTTGCAGGTGCTAATATTTTTTTAATTGGAGGGGAGGACATAAAATTGATGGCATTCTTCCATTAAATTCATTTTTGTATAAGCGAGTTGGGGAAAAGCAAACTGAAGTCCACCTCAGTGGCTGAACCGTAAGCCTTGCCAGTGGGAGGGAGACTGGTGTGACCTCAGAAATGTCAAGATGGGACTTTGGGGCGGGAAGACCACATCGGGGCGGGAACAACACAAGCAGAAATCTCAGGACGGAGAAGAACGGGTTGAGGCAGCAGGAGAGGTGATTCGAGGAGCAGGTGAGCTGCAGGCTGCAGAGACGGCTGCTCTCTCACCAAGGATAGGGACGAATCTCAGGGTTCGTGCTGGCTAATACAGAGAGACATGGCTTGTCCCTGAGGGGAAGGACCCTCCCCACCTCCTACTTCTGCTTTCCCAACCAAGAGGACATGGTTAGCTAAGAGGACCCACCAAGGGCAGTGAGGGGCTTCGAGCCCCCAGGCCACCAGACCACCTTTGCTCACAGCATGACCTTGAATTGCATACATGCAGATGTGACGGGAGCAGCTGGCTTGTGTCCCCTGCGGCTGCACCTGTGGCATTTGTCAGCCTAGAGTACAGACATGCCCCACCGATGCATACTTAGTGCCATCCATCAGGCCTGCAGGAGGTGGGGGGGGGCACCAGTCCACACTCACCTCCCTAGCTCTCCACCTGACCCCCACCCCGCAGAAGACCTCAGCTGCTGAGTGCGTGATGAGACCACAGCCCCAGACCTGGACACCTGCCCTGTAATTCCATCAGGCAATTAGCACAGCAAAAGGGCCCAGAGGGACCCGCCTGTAGGGAGTTGCCCTCACGCCTCCAAACGCTCTCCCCTGGCTCAGGCTGTGGGCCGATTCCAGACTGATGTTGCACACACACCGCTCCCTCCCCAGCGCTTGCATCCAGAATCCCTGTCAGTTCCACCGCCTCTGATGTCTTACGCGTATGAGGTGCCCCGACCAAACCCGCCCTGTCTCATCTGCCAGGGCAACTTGGTACCAGATTTCAACCAAATCAGGGATGAGAAGTGAGAGAGGGAGAAGCCCGGATGAGGCCTGCCCAGGAACTCTGGGAAGGAGTTGGCCACGCTTGCAAACAGCAAGAGGGAAACACAGCAAGTGATGATGGGGTTGTACGGGGCAGGGGCAGGGAAAGAGGCGACACCCACTATGGAGATGTTTGTGGAATAGGTGAGATTGAAGGAGAAGAATATAGAACTCCCAAATTCCTGGCTTAGAAGTGCCAATCACCCGTGTGAGGGAATCCAGGACCATGGGCAGGTGTGGACACAATAATGGGTGCCCTTCTGCTCAGGTTGAATGTGAGACGCCATGTGCCCTCCAGGTCTAAATGTTCATCAGGGAGTGGTGTGTCAGGGAGATGGACACCAGGTCACTGTGGCTTAAGGGACATATAGGTGTCACTGTGATTCCAGGTGAAAACAGTGAGGGGCAGAAACTGACAACCAGGTATGATCCTGGGTCTGCTCTCAATGAGTTGACTTCTCACCAAGTAACCAACATTTAAATTCCTCGAATGTGGAGACCTGACTAAGGGGATGACAGAGACCAACATCACCATGGAAGCAAGATGGAGAAGGGTGTGCTGATTTGGGAGGAAATAGGAAGTCACAGAAGGTTTTAAAGAAAGGGGGTGACAGATCAGAAGCTGGCCTGAGATTGAGACACTGAAGGCCAAGGGACAAATTAGGAGGTTATCATAATGGCTCAGACAAGGGAAGATTGGGGGGGAGGGTCAGCAGCCAGGAGCTCACAAGGAGAGAGGTGAGATTTCTGTCCTTAAGAATAACCTTATAGCACAGTTCTATGCAAATATAAATGGCTCTCACCTAAGGGGAGGGGCAGGGAAGAGAAGGCCTTCCCCACCCAGACCCAGCTCTCAATCAGATGAGAGTAAAGGGCCTCAGGGGCCTTGGGCAGGGTCCCAGGGAGCAGCAGAGGCTGAGGCCCTGCCGGACTAGGATCCACCTAGGTGCCTTGAGCTGCCCATTCAGGAATGTGAGCTTTCCTCACTCGTTTGCACCTGTCACATGGAAGCAGGGGCATGGGCCTTCTACCTCCAGGAAGGGAGGAGCAGTGGGGTGGAGGACAGGAGGGAGGCTAGGAGCTAGAAAAGTGCCCGAGGAGGAATCCGACTTAAAAGTTAGAAGGGCCGTAAAACAGGAGGCCGGATGTTTTCCCCTCCTTCCCCGTCATTAACAACGGGGTGCCGGGTGTCTGTTGGGGCTAGGGATCCTGAGTGGCAAAGGCAAGCAGCAGCAGCGGGTGAGGGAAGAAGAACCTTCCAGGCCTGCAAGGTACAGGGCCCGTTACCCAGACACAGCTCAAGTTCAGGGAGGTCACCAGGCCCATGTTGGAGCATAGACTGTTCCGGGTATCTGGATCTCCCTTCCCACTTTCCTCCATGCCCACCTGCCTCTTGGGGACGCCCTGAGACGAGGGGTAGATGGGTTTGGGGAAGTCACCCTTGTGCCCATGTGGGGAGCTATGGCTAGGGCACCAGGGGGCCCCTTCTGGAGGCTGGGGTGGAGGAAGCCAGTCCTGCATGAGGGCCTTTCCAGGGACCCTTCTAGGTGATCCAAGTGAGGGCATGACCTCTGGGGAGCTGGTCTGTCTGTCCACATCTCCCTCCATAATGGGTTTTTTGGTTGGCTGTGTTTTCCCCCAAACAAGCTTATACAATTAGTTTCTTCTTGTTTCCTAAATTATTTTTGCCGCTGCTAATTATTTCACACTCCATATACAAGAGTTATTGGGGTGGGTGATGGGAAGCAAGGGATCATTTCGTGGGAGCATCGAGGGCTCCAGGACATGCAGGCAACTTTGATTTGTTTTTCTGCTCATCCACCGCCTGAGAGAAGGAACAGAGAGTGCTGAAAGAACAGGGAGGCGGGGAGGAGGCGCGGGGAGGGGAGGGGGAGACACTGAGGGTCTGAGGCTTTGAAAGGCACACCCTGCCAGGGAATAACTGCTGATGGGGCCAGGGCCACCACCCCTCCCCCATGGAAAGGACAGGTTCCAGGACAGCTGGGGGGGGGGGGGGTGGGCGCATAATCCACAGGACACTTTTGCTTAAGGACATCACAGGAGGAACATGTATGAGGCCTGGCAGCTGCGCTGGGAGATCCACATGTGCACAACAGGCCTGCAGCAATTCTGCAGTACGGTTTGGAAAGTGGGGCCCAGAGAGGTTAAGGAACTCACCTGAGATCACACAGCCATGAAGTAGTAGAGCTGAGACAGGAACCTAGGTCTGCCTGATGCCAAAGCCTGCATCTCTAACTGCCCTGCTCCCTGCTTGCTGCTAGGGTCCTCTTTGTTCCCAAGGAAGGATGCTCCTTGGGGGTGCTTCCCTGGGAGGAGGGTGCTTACCTTAGTCAGGAAGGGCTTGGCTGCTGCCCTAGCCCCTACATCGTCCCCACAAGCCCACGCTTGTGCCCAAGCTCCAGCCAGAACAGGCGTACCTACTGCCATATTCCCCACAGGGTGGGCCCCAGGATGGTGTATCCTTTTAGGTTTAGCTCCGCTGAAAGGAGGCTAGACTTTTTCTAAAGAGAATGAACCAGAAGCCTAAGTGGGAAAGCAAAACTAGAAAATGCAAGGGCTGCTAGAAGGAAGGGTGTGCAGAATGTAGACTGCGTTCCTGATGCTGTGGGTTGGCCTGCCTGGCCAGCCTCAAGGGCCGCAGCCGGGGGGGGGGGGGGGGCGGGACAGGGAGCCATGCACGCACTTTAAGCTGGAGATGGGTCTGCACCCTGCTAAAACAGCTGCTCGTTCCTCTCCCTGACCAGGGGCCCCCAGGGCCCTCCCTCACCCCATCAGGCTCAGCTGCCGGGAGGATGCATGCCCCTGTGGGCCCCATGCCTGCGGTTACCACTCCCCACTCCCCGCTTGGCTCAGGCTCCTCCTCCCACCAGAGCCAGGTTCTGGAGCCGAGACTTACTCTATTGACACTGAATGACATCGCTGGTCCCAGGCAACACTCTGGTCTCTCCTCTTGGTGCTCTCCATGTTTCATAAATGCACCAAAAATGAAAACAGAGCCATTGAACTAAGTGAGACAATGTGGAAAGGTGCTCAGTGACGTCCCTGGCACACAGAAAGTGCTTCATCATGCTGGTGGTGGCTGGTGTACACCTATTTGCTCACAGCCAACACTGACCGAGGCTGCACTTAGTACACACCGGGTCTTTTCTAACACTTGGCATACATATTCTCATTCAAAACCTTCAGCAACCCGGTGGGGTGAGGGCTACTCATCTCCCATTTTACAGATGAGGAAACTGAGGGAGAAAAGGGCTATGAAATCGGATCTAAATCTCACAGCTAAAAGGCGATAGAGGCAAGCAGTGTGCAAGCCCTGTTCCTCAGCCCCGCCCTGCGTTGCCTTCAAATGGGAGAGGCTGCACAGAGCCCCAAAAGGAAGAGGGCTTGTCCCTGGGCATAACGCATTTTCTTGATTTGTCTTTTAAGAAAAAGCTCTTCCAAGGATCCTCTCGTCTCTTTGCCTCAGGAAGCCACTCTCCGGGACCCAGTGGGGTTCTCTGTGAGGCTGGTTGCTTCTCACTGGAGAGGAAAGCTGAGCTCTGGCCTCACTCATCCACCCTGGCTGAGCCAGGACAAGGATGGGAGAGTCCCGAATGGGCATGAGACAGGGGCCTGGAGACAGACAACTGACATGTGAGTAGCACTCAGGCTTTCCTGCTGCCCACTCCTTTGAAGCCCATGCCATGCCCCCAGGTAGGGGAGCTGGGGCAGGAATCATCACGCCCATCATCTGATGGATGGGGAAACTGAGGCCCAGAGAGGTGGAAGGACTCACCAAGGCTTGGTGGCAGAAGTGGCACTAGACAAACGATGGGATCCAGGAGAGGCAACTTGTTGGCAGGGGTCCTGGCTGGAGGGTCCCAGGGCACACAGCCAGGCACAATGTGGGGGGAGCTGGGGGGCTCTGCCGAGGGAGGGCACAGCTCTCCCACCAGCTGGGTAAGGCTGGTACACAGTGTCATGACCCTGGCAAGCTCTGAGGGCCTCTCCGGCTTTGTTGGCTGGAGTGCTTGTGCCGGGCAAATGGCCAGTGGTCATAAGAGCTCATGGGCCTGCCCTGGGCCTTGAGAAACCTCAGGGGAAAATTCTTCTGTCCTTTGATATAAGAGCTCCTGGAACAGAGGCTGAGTGTTCAGCTCTGGGCTGACCTTTGAGGCACAGGGTGGGCAGAGGCAGGCACTGCCCCCAGAACTATCAGGGAGTCAGACAGGAGAGAGCACAGCGTCCGGCTTTTGGACATGGACCCACGTATTTAAATCACAGCCTTGCTTCTTCTGAGGTAGTGAGTGGCCATGGGCATCCTGCCTGACCCCTCTGAGCTTCAAGCTTGTCCTGGGGGAGATGGGGGAGAGGGCGTCTACCTCACAGACATGCAGCAACGTGCCAGATAGGACACGGTGCTATGAGGCTCCCGTTCAGTCTAGTGCCCAGCCCTTCCCTGGCAGCTGGTCCGTAGGCTCTGAGAGGGGAAGTGGGCAGAGCAGGCCCCATCGCTGGGCGCCGGCACAGGCCTTCAGAGTTCAGAATGGAGAGATTGGAGGTGCAGAGCTGGGCTGTTGTCTGGTCCCTGGCAGATGAGTGGGAGCTGGCCAGGCAGAGAGGTAGAAGGGGGCCATCCTCAGGAAGACGCGACAGAGTACCCAGGCGTGGGCCTGCAAGGTGGTTGGGGAGGCAAAGGTGGGGAAGCAGGGAATAAAATCTGGAGAGGCCAGCAGTCTGCCACAGGTGCCCAGCGGCATCCAGGGGTGCGGTGGGGGCTCTGGCCACACTCAAGCAGCCAAGAGCAAGCACTGCCCTTGTAGGTGGCCTGGCACCTGCTCCCAGGCCACCGCACTGTCTTACGAGACACCCTGTACCAACTTTCCAGGGAGAGCTGATTACACCCTTTCTGTAAAATAAAGAACAGAAGGAAGAAAAGAAGCGAGCCCTCTTCTCCTCCCCCTCCCTCCCTCCCACTCTCCTCGAGTCCCCCCTCCCTCCCCACCTCCCGCCTGCTCTTGCTCTCTGTTGCTAAGTAGATGGTAGGTTTATTTGCGGCTGTCGGTTCCCAGTAGAAAAATTTCGTCTTGGAGAGCCGCCTGGATGGGAATGGCTTCAGCACTGATTTCATGGAGAAGGTCTGTGCAGTAATTAGTGTTCATGGGGGAGGAATTGGACTGGCAGGCTCCCAAGAAAACTACTCCCCAAAAGTTAGCTCGAGTCCAGAGGGCTACATCAAATCCAATTCCAGAGTGTGCATCGAGATCGCTATATATAGACCTGCAGACGAAAACAGGCAGCGAGGTGGCGCAAGGTTCAGGTTCACGGCGGGTGGGGTGGTGGGGATTGGTCATGGGAGGCAGAGGCAGCCTGGGTCTCTGAAACCAGGGGCCATGTCCTCACTGATGGCTCCTGCTGCCCACGGAGCCCTGCACCTCCCTTTCCAACCCCAGCCAGCCCAGCACACTCTGCAGGAGATGGGAAAGGACAGAGGTGCAGGGAGGGAGAGGAGAGAATGGGCCAGCCCCTTGCTAAGAGATGCTGGAGAGGGTTTCTAAGGAACACACCATCTGATTAATCTCAATTGCTTGCTGCCCTTCCTGGGTTCCCACACATAGCACACTCACTCCGACCACCGACCACCGGGAATAACCCCTGCTTCTTCCTCTCCACCTCTGTCAAGGCTCCGGAGGACACTCCCTGCCTCCCAAAGGGGCCCATTTAGCACCCATTCTGCCCCTGGCTTCCCGTGGCCTCTGCTGTGGGAAGCATAGTCGCTGGGCTACATACCACTTTCCGAGGCTTCCTTCATGTCCGTCTCTCCCCAGCCCTTCCCCGTGCTGGCTGACGCTGAGGTCTGGATGCCCATCTTCCTCTTCCTCTCCTCTCCTTCCCTTCCTCTCCAGGACAGAACTGGGCAAAGATCGGGTGCTGCTGAGAAAGGATTAAGGGCAGGAAGCCTCACAGGACGCCCCTGGGCTGTGGGGGCAGGGTCCAGGGTCAGTGGAGGCGGTGGGCAGGGGCTCCCACTTGTCCCACCTAGGTCTTCGGAAACAAACAGAATCGGGATTAAAATCCAGAACTCTGATTCTTCCTTCCCATCTTCATCCTCCAGAATTTTGCCAGAGCCAATCGGATGCTCAGGTCAGGATTTTCCAGACAAGGAAGCTGAGGTCCCCAGGAGGCCAAGGGCTTTCCAGGAGGGCCCTGTCCTGGCCTCTCATCCAAGTGGCAACTTTCAGGGCGCCTGGGTGGCTTAGTCCGTTAAGCGTCCGACTTTTGCTTAGGTCATGATCTCGCGGTTCGTGGGTTCAGGCCCCGCGTCGGGCTCTGTGCTGACTGCCAGCTCAGAGCCTGGAGCCTGTTTCAGAGTCTGTATCTCCCTCTCTCTCTGACCCTCCCCTGCTCATGCTGTCTCTCTCTCTCTCTCTCTCTCTCCTAGAAATAAATTAAAAATATATTTTTTTTAAAAAGTGGCAACTTTCAGCCCAGGATCTTTTCACACATCTGTGCAGTAGGGCCCTTTGCACCCAGAGTCTCCCAATGTCTGGGTTTCTACCGTTCCTACCTCCTGTTCACTCTAGTCCTGGACCTTTTGGGCTCGGCTAGCCTAGCCTCTTGGCCACAGCCCACTTTTTGGGCCCTGCAATTCACAGGGTGTGTAAAGCCAGGGAGGGGCATCTGTACTCAGCCTCAGAGGAGGGCCACAGTGGTCTGGGAGCGGAGATGCCAGGGAGGAGCGCCTGCAGCCCCATCTTTTGTTACCCCCACTGTCCAGCTTTCCCCTTCTAGGCCTCAGCTCCCCTAGCTGGCCTTCTTGGCCATGGGGTCCAGTCAGCTCAGACAGGACAAAGCAGAGGTCTAAAGGAAATTTCTAGGAAGCTGAGAGAAAGGATAAGACCTGGAGTTACAAAGACCAAGCCATGGCCAGCTGTGGGAGTCAGAACCGTCATGGAAGTGATAATGTCAGGCTTCAGGCTGGCCAGACCTGGCACAGCTCATGAAGTCTCCTCGGCCCCTCACTCCTTCCCCTCGTCAGACCCTCTTGAGAATGTTGAGAACAGACAGTAGAACCAAACACACCTTTGGGACTCATGAGCATTTCAGACCTGTGCCTCCCTCTCCCTGTAGCCCTGGCCACTGCCCACCGTCTGCCCAGGCAAGGGCAGGGATCCTGGGTGGACTTGGCCTCCATCTGCTCACAGTAATCTCTTCCTGTTCCCTCCATTTGGTGCAGATCCTTAAAGACGCACCTCTGTCTGCTGATTTTCCTGCTTCCTACACATTTCATCCACCCAGCGTCTGCCTGCGCCCTTCCCCTCAGGCTGCTCTGGGTGTCCAGCCCTCTCAGAGACTTGCTCTCCACACTCAGCCTGGGAGGCCAGGCAGGGAGTGGGGTCCATGTCTTTCACTGACCAGCTGTGTGCTCTTAGGATGATCACTTCACCTTGACCTAGAGACACATTTTTTTCCTCCTCTGTAAAAGAACAGAGTACACTTCCTCCTTCTCCCTCCCCCCTTCTCCACTCATCCGTTCAATGATGAGTGAATGCCGGCACCCACTTTGTGCCAGGACTGTGCTAGATCCTGGGAACACAGACTCATGGGGAGGGATATCAAACCCACTTCACAGAAAAGGAAACCGAGGTCCAGAGAGATCCGGTGACTTGCTGGAGGCCGTTGAACTGTCCAGAGATTGCTTTCAATAGACATTCTAATGCCAAACCAGTGTCCATCCTTCACCCGGTGCTTCCTGTGACCCCGCCACGCCCTGTGCTAGGAGCAGGGGAAGAAGGGTCCACAGCAGATGGGGCCAGCCCTGCCGCATTCAAGCTTTCACGGGGGCCTCTTCACGGGGGACACAGCTGTGCTCCATCCACATCCATTCCTCCCCAGAGAGGGCGTCGGATTCCATGCGCACCCTCCAGGGTCTGCCCGTCCCAGGCTGTCCCATCTCAGCCACACCAGAAACCTGCACTCTTCTGGCCTGAGGACCCCCCTTCCTCTGCCCAGCCCTTGCGGCCCACATTCCCAAGCTTTCACAATTCCTCTCACAAAAGAAACAATTGACACTAAGGTGCCTCTTTGGGGAAGCATGAAGCCAGCTCTTTGTCACTCAGGTCCCCGCCAGCTCATTACTGCCTCCTGTCATTACCATATTAGATACACAAGGTAAACAAAACACACTCTCATCTTAGACTCTCAGTGCAAACCGCAGGTGCTCTGAGCCCCCAGGGTGTTGGCCTGTTGGAGAGCAGGAAGCACAGACAAGGTCCCTGTCCGGGTGAGTTTGTGTCAGGGTGGGGAGGTTATAAGCAAGTAAAATGCGCAGGTCCCACACAAGGGAAGCAGACAACACCAGACAGCATAAATGCCAATGCTATTTTTCACACTGTAGGGCATCTTTAACATCACATCACCACTGCTGCTCCCCAACAGTGACTCGCTAAATGCCAGGTACTCTGCGGGATGCCCATGACCCCAGCAGGTTGGTGTCACTGTCTCCATTTCCCGTGTAAGGAACCTGAAGCCCGGGGTTGGGGTTGGGGGCTACATAAACTACCTAAGCTGCCTGGGGCTTCCAGAACAAGGCAGAGGCTGTCAGGGACAGACCCACCTCCCTCAGAGGCTGCAGCCCTTTCCCAGGGGTCCAGATGTCCTGCTGATGGAAACAACCAGGCCACAGGAGTTAAATGGCTTTCCCAGAGGCACCAGCTGGCTGGTGACAGAAACCACAGGGTCAGATGTTACCTTGTTTAGGGATGGGAAAAAATGGTGTATCCTGGAGGGGTCAGGAATGGGAATTAAATAGATGGACAAGAGAGGATATGGGATTCCAACCAGGAGACAGAAAAAGAAAGGCAGGAAGGAAGTTGGGGAGGGGAGTCCTGCACTGATTTCCCCTCCACCACTGGGCAGAGCTGACCATCCCCCTCCAGGAGGTGGCAGAGCCCAAGATTAAGGTCACGGACTCTGCAGGAGGCCTGCCCCACCAGGCAGCCCAGCTCTTCTGGGACCGGCCACAGTCCCCAAGCAAGTCTTTTGTTTTCGAGTGCCTTCATTTCTTGCCTGTAAAATGGGGAAGATTGTAGTACTATTACATAGTTATTGTATGAAGCACTTAGACCACCGACCAACAACAGACAACCAAATATCAGTATTTGCTGTTATCATTTGTGCCACCAATGAGCCCTCCACAAACCTCAACTTGGTAGATGTGCTCCCTGCATATATGTCATGTAGCCCTGAAGTTTGTTTACTGAGGGTCTCCTTCATGTCTTTATCATCCGGCAAATGATGGGCTATCAATAAATAGTTGTGGAATGAGTGAATGAATGAATCATCTTTCACTCCACCCACGGATGACAGTACTGCCCAACCCAGTAACACAGTGCTAGCCTTGCGCACCCATCAGTGACTTAGGTAGTTCAGTCTTCTTGGTGGGCTCTGTGGGATGTGGTAAGACTCTGGGAAGAGGGGAAATCAAGCTGAATGCCAGGCTTTGTCCACCTGCCATGGGTCACCCTCCCCATTGGCCAATTGCCTCTCACCCACCTGGGGCACTCCCAAGGACAATAGTGAATGAAGGGTGAGTGCTCCATCCCTTTCCAGGATTGGGCCCAGCTGACTCTAAAGCAAAAGCTAGAGCATCTCTCCCTCTTAAAATGTGAAGAACGGCCTCCACTAGGGCTCAGAGAGCTTGAGGGATTAGCTTACAGAAGCCAGCATCCCAGTCACATTTGCTAACTACTTCTTTGCCGCAGCCCTCAGGTTAACTATTGCTAAATGCCTGTGATTGAACCTATCCCATTGATGTTGGGTGAAGCCCAAAGCCTGTCCAGAAGAGTGGCTTAAGTGGCTGAGATCATGAGGGAAAAACAACCCTCCACCAAGAACTGGACCATGGCCTGCCAGGACTGTGTGAGATTGTTTTTTTGCCTTTAAAAAGAAAATCACATTTTCCAAACATTGATCCTGTAATATGGGACTCCTGGCTATTGGTCTTTTCAAAATAGCTGTCTTGGTTGCTGAGGTTGGAATTTCTTGGTTGGTGTGCTTCTATTTGTTGTTGTTGTTGTTGTTGTTCTTTAAGTGAATTAGGGGCTGTTAGGAAGGAGCCAGGAGAGAGAGATGAGATTAATTCACCTCACCGGGCAGGTCCTGAGTGTGGGAGCACAGAGCACGATCAAAGCTGAGCTGGCCCCTCCCTTCCGATTCTCAGCATCTCAGCCACTTATGAAGCCCCCATCCCCGGACTTGTTCGAGGATGCACAGGACAGGCCCAGCCCAGTGAACGGTGGTCTAGTGGGGAGACACAGTTATCGCAGACGAGAAGAACAGAAAATTCTGATCAATCAAGCCTTTGCTTTTAGACACTTGGGCATAGAAGGGCTCATCAGAAGGAGAACCAGGGAGCACTGGGAAGCTGAGGAGGGCTGCAGAGGGTGTGAGGAGCTGGCAGAGGACCCCCTTCCCCTACCCAAGCAGGGAGGGCATCTCAGGTGGGGAGAGGAGCCAGTGCAAAGGCCTAGAGGTGACATGGATATGCTGTGGAGACATGTGGTTCAGTGTGACTGAGAAGAAGGACAAAGGGGGACTCATCAGTCCCCTGCCTTGAGGGTGTGATCTCTCCTTTCATGGGACAAAGGAGTCAAGAGAGGCCGATGCCCCACCCGCACATGGACGTCATGGGCTAGAGAGCTGCTTTTGTGACATATGTCAGGGCTGGCAGCCGGGAGCTTCAGGAGCATGCCAAGGAAGGCTTCCTCCACATTTCCCTCTGTATGGGGAGGGGGGTTCTCTTGGGGAAAATGACCCCCACCTTAATTTAGTGGGACCAACCACTGCGTAAAGCTCCAACAAAGGGCATTCTATGCAACTCAGCAAGGATCCACTGAGCCTCCTCTGTGGGCATGAGACACGCACACGACCTGGCTAATGCTAGGGGCCACTGAGGGGCTCAGATCCTGCATGGTGTCATTCCCATACGCTGAGGAGCTCAGCATGTCAAGCCAGCAGTGTGGCTGAGGTCGGCCAGCAAAGCTCTGTATTTGCAGTGAGACAGGAGAAGAGGGAGAGGCAGTTGCAGGCAGGCAGTGGAGACGGGGGCACAGAGGACAGAAGTGGCCTGGGACAGGAATACCGTTCTTCTCCCAGACCAGCTAGGATGGCCTTGCTCTCTACGATGTCCTGCCTACCGCCCATCTCCCACAGTTTAGGGATGGGCTGCGTCATGCCAAGGGGGCCCCTCCACTGTGGCACTGAGAAAGCTAGCTGTCCATTCCCACTCAGTCACGCCTGGCTTCTCTACAGGTGCTCCCTGTTCTGAAAACATTCAAAACAGGAAGATCCAAACTCCCCAACTAGGTTGATTAGAAAGGAACACAGTTCAGTTTCTCTGCTTTAGCATTTATCCTGGCCTTTGTGACAGTAGCGGATGCCCCACACGCACTTCAAATCCAACGTGGAGTCTCACATAGAGCCTCTGTGGAGGAGCCTGTGGTCTGACTTTGACATTGGAGAGGGCACCGGGGATGGAGAGAGGTCAGGTACGTGTGGCCCAGTGAGGCCTGGAGAGCTCAGCCAACTACACCTGGGTCTTTGCAGGAAGAGAATGGGGTCATCCCAGAGCCCTTTACTCCAAGTGCAGGTCATGGGGTGGGTAGGGGTGTGGATGGAGGATGTCTCCCGGGAGGGCCCCAAGGGTCTAGACACCACCCAGGGTTGCAGGAGGGAACAACAGGAAGTGCGCCCCAAACAGCTGTGAGAGGGCCTCAGGTCAGCCTCTGGCAGCTGCCAGATGCTGATAAGACCCCCGGCCCACTCTGAGGTACAAGAATTATGAGCTCAGGGGAGCACTAACGCCATGGCAGCTGACGCCGTCCGCGAAGAAAGGAACGGGAGTGCTTTGGGAGTTGGCCCAGAGACAGGGCAGCCCCTCAGCTGTGGGAACGAAAGCCAGCATGTGTGTCAGGGGACCAGGCTGTCCTTCACCTCTGGGCTGAGCCTCAGAGAGGCTGACACCTTCCCTGGGCCAGGCTCCACCACCAAGAGCTCTCTGCTGAGAGAGGGCAGAGGCCATCAATATGTCATGTCCGGTTTTTTGTCCTTTTTCACAGCGCCATAGAGATGTCGCGGCCGACACCAGGCATGTAATTCTCTAGTGCTAAGGGTGTAAACAAGGGCAACGGACAGGAGAGACACTTGGCCAAGGCCTGCCCGCCTCTCTTTTCATCCTCTGAGGTCCAGAACTCATTAGGTCCCTGAGACTGAACTTGCTGGGCCCTGCCCTGTGCCCAGAGGAAGAGAGAGAGAAGGCTGGGCCCATTCCCTGGGGGTTTCTCGTCTAGGTCTGAGGAGATCCCGATCCCCCAGCTCTGGACCCGTCTGTGTCTTGTGGCCACAAATGGCCACAAAGGGCAGGAGCACTGAGCACTTAAGGTCGCAGTGAGCCAGGGCCGCTTTCCCACGTCATGTACCCATTAACTCTGAGAAGCACTTGAATAGACCACCATGCTCTCCTCTGGGGTTTCCTGTTTAAAGAGAGCTGACGCAGGAGGGCAGTGCTGAGCCCCAGAGCAGGATGAGGGCCCAAGGCGTAGTTCGAGCAGTGAAGGGCCTTGAAGACAAGAGCAGGCCCCCGGCCCTAATGTGTTGGCTGAGGGTGCCATCCATCTCCCCCCGCTGCAGGCAGCCCTGTCTTCCCCACCCGCCAGGCCTCCTCTGAGGAAGATGGATGGCTCCCTCCACCATCAGGGGCTTGAGCCGAAGGGCAGACTTCCCAGACCCTCTCCACACCCCCTGCTTCCCCTGCAGCCGGCCAGCTCTCCCCAGCATTTCACTGGTAGCCCAGCAGGGACAGAGTGAAGTTCAGCAACCACTGCAACCAATGACGTGGGTCACCGGAAGAAGAGGACCCCGGAATTAGCAGCTCCCAGAGTGGCGTATTTCCACGTGGGCAAGCACATACATGCAAGGTAGACAAAGAGGTGTCCTCTGCCAAGGGAGAGGGCCATCGCTCAGGGCTTTAGGAGATGCTGAGGCTGGTGTGGTCAGGGAAGGCTTTCCGGAAGAGGGAGGCCAAGTCACTCCTAGAAGGACATGTGGGCTCCACAAGAGAGAGGCACGGCAGAGGCAGGAGGGAAAGGATGCTCAGGCTTGGGTTCACCCCATGGAGGCAGAGATGCAAGAGGAAACCAGAGTTGGACGTGGCTGGGCAATCATTGTCTTTCCCTTGCAGAGAAGAGAGAACCACAGCAACCGATAGAATACCAGCAGGGAGCACTCCAGGCAGGGAGAGGGAGTGAGGTCCAGGCAGAAAGGACTGGGAGAGTGGAACAGCCAGGACAGCTCCAGGCAATATGGCACGAGGGTCACCCAGGGTCTGGGCACTGGCAAAGGGAGGCAGAGACAGTGGTGTAGTCCCATGGCTTCTTTCCCCTGCCCGTCACCAGGCCCTGCTGACCCTCAACGGCCCATTCTCAAGGAGCTCAAGGATTAGATGAGCAGACAAGGCCCGCCCTTGGGGCAGGCCATGTGGTAGCCGCATAGGCATCAGAGGAAGGTGAGACCACGGTGGCCCAGGTAGGTGCGCTGGGTTTCACAGGCACAGGGACCCAAAGAAGTGGGTCTTGAAGGAGGTGCAGACCCGGGGCAGGCACAGAGGTGGGAGAACATTCCCAGAGGAGGAGCGTGTACATGAGGATCTGTGTCTCCCTCACGTACAAAGGGAGGAAGGGGACACTTGCTCCAAAAATCTCCAGAGAGGCCACTCTTGTCACACAGACCGTGAGGGACAGGACCTGGATTATGGGGAGGGGAAGAGGGGATGGATTGGGCCTCAGAACACCCGTGGCCCTCTTCTCTGAGAGGCTGGCAGATGTTCCCTCTCTCCTTCTCTCTCTCTATCCACCCCCAGAGATTCTGCCTTAATTTCTCTGCAGCGGGGCCCATATCTGTTCCTCTGGGTGATTCTCAGCTGCTGCCTCAGCAAGAACCACTGAGGGGTGATGCCCTGAGGATGGGATTTCAGGAACTAGGCAGATCTATGCATGGAGGTCTGGGGCAAAACAGGGGGGCTTTACTGGACCCCCCAAGAAGACTACACTGAACAGGGAGCTCCTCCTTGACCCACTGGTCTGGCCAGTTGGTGGGTTTCCTGCTCCCTTCCCTTGCCCACCCCTCCCCACACCCTAGCTTCCTCTCACTTCCTCCAGGCCATCCAAGCACAGGCCCTGAAGGATCTGATGTTTTATTAAAGTCCAGATCTTCCTATTCTAAGGCCACCTTCCTCTGGCTAATTCTGTAATTCAATTAGTGGGAAGCCAAGGCCCGGCTGGGTGGGAGGAGGGAGCTCATGGGGAGCCTTCCCTTCCGTGATGATTACACCCCAGGCTTCAGCTCTGCTTGGAGTTGGGCAGGAAATTGTACTTCCTTCACTTCACCATGACAAGGGCCTTTTATCCCCACACACGGGGGCTTTGTAAATTACTGCCATCTCATGCAATTAATTCTGCCGGGCTGCGTTTTTCCCCAATGTGGAAGAGGGCACCCGCCTACCTTCTCAGGAATCAGTGGTGCCCCCCTTGCACCATTATCCGCAGGCTGCTCTACTGGAGATGGGTATCTGCCACCCCGACCTGCACCCCAGCCTGGTAACACCCTCCTGCCATCACCAGCTCTGCCTGCCTCCCATGGCTCCCTGGCTCCTTACGAACATTTCCCGACCACACCCTTCTCCTCCCTTCCGGTCCTGCCCTGGGCTTCCTGCTCTCTCCAGTGCCAGGTGCCTCTCCTTCTCCCATCCCCCCTCCTCCAGGGCCCTCTTGGTCTCCCAGCCCTCAGACACCTCAGCTAGAAGCTCAGCTCTCCACTTAGAAGCTCTCTGCCTTCACAGAAAGGACAGTCTATTCAGAGACAAGACGAGAAACTGATAAATAGAGGGACAAGTAAATAAGAATGTGAGTGGGAAGAGGTTAAATGGCAGCATAGAGAAGAGTGAGTGGAGGCCAGTGTTCATGCATATGGTAGAAGTGAGAACAGCAGAAGAGAGGCAGATGGGCGTGAACCCGGACAGGTAGGCTCATGCACGGAGCCCAGGCCATCAGCTGCTGCTGGCCGCACTGCTGTGTGACTTTTCTCAAAGTTATGACATCTCTCTGCCCCCACTCCCACCCCGAATTATTTCCAAAGTCTGTCCCTGCTCTGCCGGGTTGCGCTTCTATTCCACTCAGGTCCATGGTTCAGGAGGGTAGGAGACTCAGGGGAGGAGCTGGTGCTGGGGACTCCTCCCTCCAAGACAGTGGGACAGGAAAAGCGGCAGCTGAGTGACAACGTCATACCTCACTAGAGATTCCCGAGTCACTTCCGCACTCCCCACCTCCGACCCTGCATCCGTGTCACTTGAACGGGAGAACTGGAAGGCACAGATGGGGAAGCTCTGTGCTTCGTCCATCATGGACTCCATCCCACAAACCTCAGCTTCTGGAACTCAAGGCCACAGGGCCAAGAGGAACACCATTCACAGTTTGCTGGGAGAAGGGAATCTGCTTCAATTCCCAAGCTTGAAGGAAGCTTTGAGACCAGGACATAGCTGGACTCTCAAATGATAATTTCCCTCATGAAGAATTTTCCAGGAAGCTGATGCCTAATGCTCTTTGTCCCCTCAAAACGGGCTGTGGGTCTGGCTTACCCATTTGCACCTACTCCCTTTTTGTCCTATCCTCTTTCGGCAAAAATTGTTTTCTTTAAAGTTAATCGTGCAAGTGATACATGGATACATTCTGGTGTCCCGATGTGCCGATTGAACCAAAGAAAGTTAACGTTAAGGGAGACATGCCCCACCTTCCCACAGACTCCCTGTTTTCAGCTTGGAGTGACACCTTCCAGACTTTGTACCATGGCGTAAACACAGATTTCGGTGCACGTGGAGCTAATGGGACACGTCCCCCTTGTGCATATGTGGCGTATGCTATTTCACAACTTGCGTTTGCCATGCGACTGTGTCTTCCCAGGCTGCTACATTTCGGACTGTGTCATCCTTTTACCTGCTGTAGAGTATTCCACAACTCAACCACAGAACCACCTCTGCGCTGAGAGACCTCTAGGGGGGTTTCAGTTGGTTTGCTATTCTGAACTGCCACAGTGGGTGCTTGCTCTCTCGTGAGCACACGTGAGAGGACCAGGCCAGGCCAGGGAGGAAATGCTGGGCCACAGCCTTGTCCCTGGAAAAGGTATTCCCTTCTCAAGGTTCAGAGCCTGGTCTACCTTGTCTCACACACTCTGTTGGCTCAGTAGGCAGCTGCTGCCTGGGAGAAGCCCATTTCCTGAAAGGATTGTGAATTCCCAATAGGCCTCACCAGGTGTATCTCTGGGAATGCCTCAGCAGGTCACAAGAGACTGACCATGACAGCTTTGGTGGCTGTTCAGCCCTGCACCACCCTTGAAGCTGGAAGCCCCTTCCTCAACTCCTGTGAGGAACAGTGATGAGCAACAAGAAGTCATTATCTAGCTTTTCTGAGGGGGGGGCTCTGTGTGTCCCACCCCCTTTCCCTACACATGAAAGGCTGGCATGTGCCCAGTGGGTGAGGCCGGGCACTCTCTCCTCCCCTGGCCACGCTGAGTGCCACCTCAGCCTCTGCCTCAGGGTGTCCACCGTGCTCTGGAAGACCCTGTGATGGCAAACTGTCCTCCTGAAGCCACCCCCTCCCTGCCAAGCTGCCATTTTCCCAGGCTCTGCCCTCAGCAACATAGCAGATGCCCCCCTTCAGGAGTCAGCAGCTAATATCTGTTTATCTGTATCTGCTTCTTTAAAAAGAGCCATAGGGAGACACAGCATTGAACTGGCTGGAGAGCCCTTGAGAAGAGCCAGGTGGGTTTGCCCCATCTGGCGCCTCTGTAAGGCTGGTCAATTCCGGCAGAGGTGCAGAGACAGAAGGCAGAACCCCCAAAGGGGGTTTAGGTTTACCCCATGCTCTACAAGTACACAACTCGGAAGAGGTTGCTCTTTAGCTAGTAGGTCTCCCCACAAGCCTTTGAGGGGGATTACTCTCGCCATTTGTAGATGAGGACACAGAGGTTCAGAAAGCAATTGGTGAGTGGCCCCTGGCTGGTAAGGGTCTCCCCTGAGCACAGCTTCCTATCTGGAACCGTGCATCAGCCTGCCAGAGGATGAGGGCCTTGCTGGAGAAAGCAGGGGAGTGGCAGTAACCAGAAGGTCTGACGCTAGAAACATGGGCTCAGAAAGCCTCGGAGACAGCAGGCCTCCCAGCAGGGACCACCTGGCACCTCTCAGGGGCAACCTAGTCCCCCCTGCACTAAGGGCGTGCCTCAGCGTCCTTGGAGCCTTGGTCAGCACCCAACGGCCCCCAGGCACTGCTTCTATGCCCCCTCCTACTGGCCCTGAAAAAGTTGCCTAGGCAGTGATTCAATGCTCTTGACAAATATGTATTGAGATCCTGCCCCGCTGTGAGAACCAAGTAGGAATAGGACAAAAGCACGTCCCTGAACTCCCCTTGGAGGGTGGGGAAACTGCCAACCAAGAAACAAACATGTAATGTTAATAGCCCAGTAGGGAGGGGCGCCAGAGACAAGGGGTCAGAGAATAAGTGTGTGTTGGGGGAAGGGTGTTGTGTGAAAGAGGTCAGAAAGTCAGAAAGGGCATCTGTAGGTCACACTGAAGCAGAAGTCAGAAGGGAGAGAAGGAGCGAGCCGTGCAGATGGGGGGGAGGGGGGGAGGGTTGGTAAACACGGTTTCGTGCAGAGACAACTATCAGTGCAAAGGTCCTAAGGCAGAGTGTGCCCGGCAGGGCTGAGAAACAGGAAGGAGGCCATGGGGTGAGCAAGAGGAAGAATTGAAGGAGGTAAGGTCAAGGGTGGAGATATTAGGGACAGTCACATGGAGTCTAGGGGGTGAGGGTCCCTCAAAGGTTCTGGTTCGCAGAGGCTGTGAGCTCTCAAAAAAATGTGGCAAAAATTCCTGGAAGCTGGGAAAAAGCAACAGATTCCTTCTTTCTTTCTCCTCCCTGGGATCCTTCCCTTGTTACCCTGGGCCATAACAATGTGGTCATTTTCTCCATCTCATCTTCCTCCTCCTCTTCCTCTCCTTCCTCCCACCTCCTCTTACTCCTCCCTGTACCCTCCTCCTCCTTCCACCTTCCTCCTCTTCCCATTCTTCCTTCTCCTCCCTCTCCGCACCTGCCCCTGACCTTGTCCCTAGCTGGCTTGCCTGCATGCAGCGAGACAGTGGCCGCCTCCCAGTTGCAGGCAGGCACAGGCAGAGGACAAGACCAAGGAATGGACAGAGGAAAGAGGCCCCCAGTGAGGCAGGCAGCAGCATGAGGGACCTCACGTCACGGGGGCCTCTGACCGCTATTCATTTCAGTCCCCTGGTGTCTCCATCAATAACCGTCTGCCAGGACCAGGGGGGAGGTGTGGGGAGGAGGGAGAAGGCGGGGTGATCTGGGTCTGGATGGAGAGGGATGAGCCGGGAGTGGGGGAGAGGCTTCTTGGCACTCACACCTGCTCTCAGTCTGGGGCAAGAGTTGGAGGTGGGGAAGGTATGGAGCCCACAGGTTGCCGAGAGTTTCTCCCTCCCTGGTTTCTCTCCCTGCTTCCTCCCTCCTATCTTTACGTCCTCTTTGCACGTACATTCCCTTCCATCTCCTCTCTGAAACCTCTCTGGGAAGGGAGGCAGAACCAATTGCTTCACTGGAAGAGGAGGAAGGGGTGCTTCCTGGGTGATGGAGGAGAAAGGAACTGTGGAGGATGCTGGGAGCACTCTGTGCCAGGGCACCAGGAAGCCAGAGCAAGCCCGGTAACAAGGGTTGGCATAGGCACCACCAGCCTGCAGGCCTCATAGGAAGCGGGCCCGGGCCACAGGGCCTGGCACACGGTGGGCACTTGGGAAGTAGTTAACAAAAGGCCATGAGAATGACCAAAGGGCCAGCTGTGGGTGGTCAAGAAGTGAGGTTGGCTTGAGATGGACTAGACAAGTCAAGAAGGGCTGCTTGGAGTCAGTAGAACTTGATCAGATTCTTGGAAGATGGATGGGACTGGAAGATGGGAAAATGAGGAGAGAAGAGCATGAGAACAAAGGCAGGGGAGGCAGTGGAGGGAGAGAAGACAGTGAAACAAGGGAGGTAGCCAGCCTGGAGGGGAGCCTTCTCTGGAGCATGAGTGGCTTTGGAAAATCTGAGGTGACAGCACCCCCGGAGACTCAAGCCTTCTGTTGGCTCAAGTTGACTTTTGACTTCCCCCATGACCTGGGTCTTGTTGGCCTCCGGAGCCATATTCAGCCACGTGTGCAGGCAGAGGAAGAGGCCCCTGACACTGGGCAGCTGGAGGGAACTGCCAGAAAAACTCTCCCATTAGCAAATATGCTCTTTGCTTTGTCACCATGCCTGAAGGGCCAGCATTAAAAAGTCACCCCTTGAGTTAGGTCGGTGCTCTGTAAAATTCAGATTCCCTGGCGAGGCACCATCAGAGTCACTCAGGGGGAAAGCTCCACTGGAATGACCTTGGAGACCACTGGGTCAACCCTCTCAGTCCACACACGAGGAGACTGAGGCCACACAGGAAACAGAATTCACCAGGGTCACCTAGAGAATTAGAAGCACAGCAAAAGCGGGCCTCAGGTCCAGTGTTGAGCATTGGTGGGCTAGACGTGCCTGAGAAGCCTCTGACTGGGAGGGGTGTGAAGATATCACTGCACATGTGACAACAGGGGACACACGGACAGCCCCACTCACTTCATTATCACAGCCAGGCCTGGGGTCCTCCCTACAGATGGAGACTATTCGGCAGACCAGGAGGGTCCCCCCGCATCATCCCTGATGGAGCAGCCGGCAGCACTCCTAAGGGGCCAGAATGAGTTCATGGTCAAACGTCACTAGAGGTGCTGGGGGTGAGGGCTGGAAGCTGCCCCTTCTGGGAGGTACTGGGGCTGGAGCTGAAACAGACAGAACAGCACCCTGGAGGAGGAAGGGAGGGAGGGAGGGAGAAGGCCGAGCTGGGCGAGCGCCTGAGGCATCAGGGCACGAAAAGGGACCCACGGGGAGAGGGGGCGTGGTGGTGGTGATGGTTGGAGGGGGAAAGATGCAGAGTGGGGAGACTTCAGCGGCGAGTGAGCAAAACAAAAAAGCAACGCGAGGGACAAAAAACCGACAGGAAAACGGAGAGGCAAGAAAGCTCGAGTAGAGTGCACAGGAGAAAGAGAGAGAGAGAGAGAGAGAGAGAGAGAGCGAGGTGGGGAGAGGGACCCAGAGCGGGGAGGGGCCCAGACTGGAGGGCGGGCGAGAGGGCGCGTCGGCGGCCCGGGGGCGCCCCACTGACCCTTCTCGGCGCTTGCTTCCCTCCCCAGGCTGCGCTTTCCTCACCTACTGCGAGCGTGAGTCAGCGCTGAAGGCCCAGAGCGCGCTGCACGAGCAGAAGACCCTGCCCGGGGTAAGTGACGCCCGCCGAGGCGCGAGCGACGGACGCGCCGACAGGGGGCGACTTCGGGAGGCCGGGCTGCGAAGCGGCCGGCCGGGGGATCGCGGGCCAGGGCGCGCGCCTGCCTTCGCTCGGGAGTTTGCGCCATCCTCCTCCCCTCCCCGCTCCGTGCCCCTAGAAGCCCCGAGGCGCCGAGCCAGGGAGAGGGCTCGTGGGCGCCGGGCTCGGAGCTGGCCCCGGGGCCTCCACACTGCGCCGTCCAAGCCCGACGGAATCCCGGGCGGGGGGCGAACTCCGCCACGGCCACGGAGCTGGGGCTTGGCTCCTCCCCCGGCCCTCCGGGAGCCTCCGATCGGCTCCCTGATCCGCGCACTGCACGCGCGGCAGCCGCGGCGGAGACGCGGGGTGCCCTGGTCCCCCGGAGCCCGGAGCTGCCTCCGCCGGCCCCACTGGGCCCTGGTGGCCGGGCCGCCAGAGCATCCGCCGATCGACGTTGGATTCAGGCTGTTCCTGGGGCGGGAGTGGGGGCGGGGGCCGGGGCGGGAGGGGGCGCCTCCTCGCCCAAGCTCGGCGCCGCAAGTGAGATCACCGCGGTTTATTTAAGGAGCCAGCCCTCGTCTTTGATAAACTATCGCGCCTCAGCCCTGGTTTATAGCTTCTGTGCGGGGGAGAAGAGAATTATTTATGGCCCCCCTAACTGGGTGTGATATCAGCCATGGCTATTATCGAGGCTAGTTCATCACCATAAAATAAGAAGTGTTCCTCGGGTCAAGGGTCTGCGCGGTCTCTCCTGTGGGTTCAGAGAGATGGGGGGGGGGGGTAGATATACTGCTCACCGAGTATCTAAAGATAAATGGAAAGATGTGAATGTTTGTGGGCATAATTTAAAGAATTTACAAATATACCGTGTTTAGGCTTATACAATGGACACTGCAGGGGAGCACGTGTATTCTGTATGCATGCTCACCAGTGTTTACACATGCATGTTTACATTCTTACCAAGCAAACCTGTATGTAAACACACGTTTCCATTTCTGCCTCACAGCGGGAAAGGTTAACCAGGTAGACTGAAAATGCAACCCTGGGTCGGGGCAGCTTTCCCTTGCATCAAAGATCCTTCGTTACCCATTTAGGGGAGGGGAGGGCCTTCCTTCCATTAAGACAGCCTTTGTATTGTATTTTGGTACTTGTGATTGCAAAGCACGGGGCTGAGTCATCTTAATAACATACCCGCGGATGCAAATGTATGGAAATCATGTACCGCACAGGTTTTTGTGTGGAGCCCAGCTCTGGCACGGTGGCCATTCCCCAGTTGGTTTTTTAGTGGCGCCGCTATATGCACATATATTATAGTAATTACTTTCTGGGTGCCCTCTGTAAGATGGCAGAAATATGCTCCACATCGCCCCATGTTATGTGTGAAGCATAAAGCCATATTGTAAGATAATCAAAGCCTTCTGAGAAAGGTTTGTGCTGATTAATAAAGTGTTTATGGTACTTTGTTTTGGGGGAGACTGTGATAGATATTTTAGAGCCACCCAAATGGAATAGAAAATACCACATTGTTTTGGGAGGCCCTTCATCAGCTTGAGAGAGATTGCTGGGGAGTTTCGTGATAGCTAAAAGCTGGGAATTAGATGGGGAAACAGAAAGAGAAAGTGGGAGGGAGAGGCTCGGGATTTTAAAGGGGGAGAGACTGGGGACTGGGAGAATTTCAGCAGCAAGTGTGGATTGTTCAGATTCTAACATTAACTTGTGGTTGTTTATTTTACATATAATAGAATAGCTAAATGATGGAGTGTATTAGTTCTTTAATAATTTATAGAAATACTTTGATGTTGCAGTAATTACATTAAAGGTCACATATCAAAGGTAATTTGGTTGAGCAGCTGTGATGGTTTCTCAGAAGCAATCAATACCACTGTCCGTGGTGCTGATTTCACCAAGGGGCCTGCCAGATTAAAGCAGGCTTATTACCAGGCAGAAAGGCCCAGGGGAAATCAGGAGCACATTGGAGCGACGCGCCAGCCCCCCTCCCACCGATAATTAACACTGTTCCCCATAATCTGCGCTAATCCTTCATACTGGGAGATCCAGTGGCATTTTTCTCAAATCACAAAGACAAGTTGGTAAAGTTTGGGAGAAAGGATAAAGAGAAGCATGAATGTATGTTGGGAGATGGGAGGGGTGAGGAGAAGCCAACGGTGGAGCTAAAACATAGCCCAGAGTCTCCTAGCAGTGCCTGGAAAGCCTGTCCTTTCTTCAAAGGCCTCACACGGAGACTCGGCCTCAAAGACCTCATCACAATTCTCAGGAAAGGCACAGCCTACAGGGGGAGGGACAGAGAGAAAAGACAAGATTGAAGCTCAAAATTCCCAGGGCACATTGTCCCCACACACACTCACATGGAAAAAAATGAAAAACAAAATGGCCACATAAAATTATGCTTTAAAGTGGTTTCCAGAAAGCAGAACTGGTGTTACTACTGTTGGTTGATTCTCTCCTTTGAGATTGGAGAAAGCTTGACACTAGCAAATACAGGGACAGGACCAATCAAAATGCTCTCACCCACCCAAATAATGGGTGTTCCCACCAACTGAGGCTGTGCCCATGACCACCTGTTAGGTTGGGGAGCACAGAGAGAGACCTCTTCTTGCTTGAGATGATCACACTAGGTGCCCCAGTGAGTGCACTGTATGTCTGATTAAGGAGCAAGGAATTGAAAAAAGAACGTAGAAAACTGGTAACCTCTGCAATTTGGGCACTTTTCCAGACTTCAAAATCCATTAAAGTCAATCCATTAAAACCAGCCCTCCAATTTCTCACTGAAAAGAAAAAGAGAGGAGAAAATAGTACAGACAACCCATTCTGTTTCCCAGCAAGTTACAGAGCTAGCCTGTTGGCATCAAGGAAAACAATCCCATTGTTGTGCGCACACACACACACACACACACCACCATCACCAAAACCAACAACAAAACAACAGAGACAGAGCTAAAGATGTCCTCATTTGGGGACTGAGAAGGGGAGCTGACATTTATCTTGGAGTAAGTGGAATCTCAGAAACCATTCCACAATGGCTGTTCTTACAAGTCAGAGGTCAGGATCCCTGCATACCAGCAAAACCAAGGCCCCTGAGATGGCTTACAGAGTCATTCCTGGATCAGTATCACAAATGGATTACTTTTTTTTGAGTTTGGAATGACTTTGTTAGAATGTAATCAGGGTCCTATTGAGCACTATCTTCTCTAGCCAGAATCTAGGCAGAGTGTTCCCACTTTTCTAAACTCTTCATTTCTATCTCTTCTTCACATTTTTTTTCTTTTTTTTTTTTTTAGAGAAAGAGAGAGAGTGAGCACAGGAGAGGGCCAGAAAGAGAATCTTAAGCAGGCTCCATGCTCCCATATGGGGCTCAGTCCCACCACCCTGGGATCATGACTGAGCCATATTCAAGAGTGAGGCTCTCAATGGACTGAGCCACCCCAGGTGCCCCTCTTCTTCACACTCTTGATCTCTCATTTCTGGCCTTCTGCCCATCTCCAGCCCATTCTCTTCCCTATCCAATGTTTGTTCCACTATTTGTAAGGTATAGTTGACATGGGATAATTTCTCAATCCACCAACAAGTATTTCCTGAGTGTGTGTCGGGCACTGTTCTAGGCATCCTGGCAGATACAGTGATTAGAAAAACTCATCCCTACCCCTCTTGGAGTTGTCTATCAAGTTAGAGACAAAAGCCACACACATGTACAAAAATATCATCAACAATACAAGACAGCACGTTATTATAAAATGGGTAGTGTAGACAATTGCTCAATAATAACAATTAATATTTATTAAGCACTTATTATCTGGTATTTCATTATCATAAAACAAGCATGTTATCTCCATTACCTCATTTTATCTTCACAACTACTCTGTGATGAAGATATCAGGATTATTCCCTAAACATGCAGAGGCCCAAGTTTAAACTAAGCAATTTGTCTGAAGTCACACAGTTAACAAATGGTCAAGCCAGGACCAGCACTAGGTCTGCTACCCAAACCCAGGATACTTATCTCTCTTTTTTTTTTTTAAATGTTTTTATTATTTATCTCTAGGAGAGAGAGAGAGAGACAGCGTGAGCAGGGGAGGGTCAGAGAGAGGGAGTCACAGACTGAAACAGGCTCCAGGCTCTGAGCTGGCAGCCAGCACAGAGCCCGACGCAGGTCTCGAACCCACGAACCGCGAGATCATGACCTAAGCAAAAGTCGGATGATTAACCGACTAAGCCACCCAGGCGCCCCTACTTATCTCTCTTTTTTAGTGCTACCAGTTGCTTTAGAGGGGACCCAGGTGACCGTGGGGTATAGGAGTTGCTTGAGGGTTTTGTTCAGGATATGGGCAGGTTGGGAATAGATTGTTAGGAGGAAGACAGCTATGTCAGATGAGAGCACTGGTCTGGGAACAGCTTGGAGACAAAGCATGCATGACAGGTCAGGAGCTGTGAGCTGGGCTGGACAGGTCCACTCTGAGAGTTCCCTGGGGCCAGAGGGTTCACAGGAGGCCTCTTGAAAGAATTCTGTTCCTTAAAATAGGCCCCTGCTGCTTAGTCCCAATGCCCCAAACCCCTGCCTTTCAGACTTTGCAGGCAATTGTCTTCTAGGAAGACCCCATCTGTTTCCAAAGTTAGAAATTTATGGCCTCTGGGGAGAGACTCCAATTAGGAAAACCAGGAGACATGGCCAGTAGTGGCTAGCACTTTGCTCCTCTGACAGCAGAAAGGGCTGCTCACCAGGACTCCTGAGGGGGAAGAACTGGGTTTAGTTAGCAGGAGGCTAACTCCCAGAAGAGGGAGCAAGCAGGGAAGAGGGGAGGAGAGGGAGCTGGCAAGAGAAGGGAGAGTAGGAGCTATATCTGCTTGGTAAACATTAAAGTTCCAATTCACTAGTTAAAGATTGGCTTTTGTGCCCTCACTCCAGCCACCAGAGAATACAAAACAAACCAACACTCTCCTCTCTGTCTGTCTCCCACCCCCAGCCCTGGATCCAGCCCCCTAGACGAGCAACATCACTGCCATCACACCTCCGGCCTCAGGTCTCTACAACTCAGGACCCGTCATTTCCATGGAAATTCAGTGTGACCTTCCTGGAGTGTACGAGGAAAGACTTAAAGTGGAAAATTAAAAAATAAAACAGAGGCACCAGGCCAGCTCAGTTAGTAGAGCACACACACACACACACACACACACACACATATATATATATATATATATATGTTTTTAGTTTTAGTTTTATTTATTTTGAGAGAGATAGAGAGCAGGTGGGGGAGGGGCAGAGAGAGAGAGGGAGACAGAATCCCCAACAGGCTCTGAGCTGTTGGAGCAGAGCCCGATGTAGGGCTTGAATTCATGAATTCTGAGATCATGACCTGAGCCAAAATCAAGAGTCAGACACTTCAACTGACTGAGCCACTCAGGTACCCCAAGCACACAACTCTTAATCTCAGGGTCATGAGTTCAAGACCCACATTGGGCATGGAGCCTACTTAAAAAACAAAACAAAGACAAACAACCTTCATCGGATTTCTGGCCCCACTGGTTCAGGTTGCCTCCTTTGTCTTTGTCTCTCTTTCTCTATTTCCTTTGCCCAAATCTCATCTTGTCTTCCATTCTTTCTCTTTCTCTCTTTTCTTCTTATGTCTGATTCCTCCTCCATTCTCACCCTTCTGGTAATTTTTCTCTTTCTTTTTTCCCCTTTCATTTTCCACCTTTTCTTCATTTACCTTTCTCACTTGCCTCTCCTGGCTCTATCCTCTCCTCCTTCCTTCCTCTTCCTCCGCCCAACCCACCTCCACCTTGACATCCTTAGATACTCTAGTGGGACCTTCACCAGCTTTCCTAGGGCTTCCCTAATGAGGCCCATCTCCCTCCTGACAGCCCTGCTATGGAAGGATCCATCCAATTTTATGTACAACTGTAAAGATGAATGATAAGTAGGAAGGATGCAGGCAAGAACAAGATGAATAAATTATAAAGGGCAAATGATGACAAGACAGGGGTCCCCAGAGACAATGATATGATAACAGAAACTAAAGACGAATTTATGATGGATGTAGTTAGCATGTACGGAGGCTGTTAATTCTTCAGGGTAGTTTTACAACTTCTGGTGATTGGCGCAATCAAAGCGTTTCATTTTAGACATATGATGTATTTCCACTTGTCTGTCGTCTAGGTACAGTGTTGGCGTTTGTCTCTATATGGTGAGCCTGGGTCCCGTCAGCATGTGTGCTTCCCTCCCCAGCCCCTGCCACCTTTGTGCATCTTGGCCTTGAGTGGTTGGGTCACAAGCCAGATCCCTGCACACCTCCAGCTCCCTGGTCCTGCTGTCTTTCTTCTTACTGAGTGTATAAGTTAGGGGACTGCTGCAACAAAATGATGCAAACTGAGGAGTTTAGACAACAGCAATTTATTTTCTTACAGTTCTGGGGCTAGAAGTCCAAAATCAAGGTGTTGGCAAGGTTGATCCCTACCGACGGCTGTGAGGGAGGATGTGTTCTAGGCCTCATGCTTCATTTCTGGGAGCCTCAGGCATTCCCTGGATTGTAGATGGCATTCTTCCATGGTGTCACATCATGTTCCCTGTAGCTGTGCATGTCTGTGTCCAGATTTCTCCTCTGATAAGGACACTTGTCATATGACCTCACCCTTAACTTGATTATTTCTGCAAAGACCCTATATCAAATAAGATCACCTTCATGGGTACCGGGTGTGGGTTAGGACTTGGCATCTTTTGGAGGGAACACAGTTCAACCCGTGACACTGAGAAAAAAGCAACTCTTTGGCTCTTCCATGACAGGGAGGAAAAGTCTTCAAAAGCATTTGGGTCACGGGGGCGGGGGGCAGCGAGCACCAGACCTTGCTCTTCATCTCGCCCTGGCCTTGAATGTTTTCTTTCTTTCTTGGGGAATTGAATCACATGTCTTCCTTCTTTTCCCATATTTCTTAAAAAGAACTATTCATCTGTCCTTTTAGAGCATTGGTTTTCAACTTGAGAGCAATTTTGCCCCTCAGGGGACATTTAACATTGTTTGAAAATTCTACTGGCATCTAGCAGGTAGGGGCCTGGAAGTTGCTAAACATCCTACACTATAATGCACAGACAGCCGCACCATAATGAATTATCTAGTCCCAAATGTCAATAGTGCCAAGGGACCCCAGGCCCTGTGTTAGGGCCAAGGGTGAGGGGCAAACATACAATCAGGCCTTAAGGCAGGTGCTTCCTCTCTCTTATTCAAGGGCCGTCCTCACTTGGGGGACAAACCTCAGGGTCCTTAGAGTGTCACAGGTAGGAGGGTTTGTTAAGGGGCACACTCCCCAATGGCGAAACATGGAGGGAATAATGGACAGCAGAAGAGGGCAAGGCTCACCTCCAGGCATTAAAGACCCTTTCTGGTTGGCCGTTCACATACACTTATGTATCTGCAAGTCACATTTGCCTTAGCAGCTGAGTCTCACCAGTGATCTGTGGTCATGGAATCTGTGATCTGAGCGAAAGGAGTTGCAAGTTTGCTTGTGACAGAGCTGGGGCCAGAACCCAGGCCTCCGCAGCCCACCCATGCGTGCAGTTTCTCCAGCTCCTCCCTTTGCAGGATCCCCATCCTGCCAGGAAACAGATCTGGCCGCCTCTCAGACTGTGTCACAGACAGGAAGGCTGGGGCTGAGAGTATATTATGCAGAAGGGAACACCAGAGTTCCCACGAGGAAGGCAGAAATGCCCACTGAGCACTAGAGAGGGACGGGGGCTACTGTGGCACTAATTCTCTGATCTTGCCTCCTCTCTTCTACACCAGGCCTTAGCCCAGCCCACCTCCCTTACTTCTATCCAGAGACTTCATTCCTCTTCCCACAGAGAAATCTCAGAGTCTTCCTCCTGCCTGGGCCTTTGCCTCTCCTAGACTGTCCACTCTCCTCTTCTCTGTCCCTGCCCACGCTGGCCTAGGTGGGAAGGTGTCCCTGTCTTTCAAGCAAATGACTCTTAACTCCCATAAGGAGTCATTCCCAAATGGTGGGCTGCCTTGTCCCAGCAAAGATGGGCAACGCTGGGTGATGATGGCAGGAAGCAGTGTGGTTCCTTATTCTTCAATTATTCATGAAAATACTTCCCGTAAAGAGAAAAGGGCTCAAGTTCAGGGGGAATGAGGTCTCTCAAAGTCTCAGTTTATCGTGGTTGGGTGTGTGTTTTGATCAGAGGCCTTTATGGTGTTCTCAATTAGACCACTAGGGGGCACTAGGCAAGTGGCTTCCTCCCCTGGTGGAGGAGTACTGAGTGGGCACAAAGCAAGTGGGCCTGGTGGGCCCAGTGCTGTGTTCAGCACAGAAGAGGTAAAATGATGCCAAAAACACCACTCCATCCCCTTACAGCACTTACTGCCTGTAGTGAGGACACCAACCAGCTGGATGGCTTGGGACAAGCCACCCTGACCTTTCTGGACCTCTTTCTTAATTCTATAATGAAAATCTTATGTGTAAGAACTTCATATGCTGTGGATTGCTATAAATAATACAAGGATTATTATGAATGACAAAACAATGAAGTCAGCGTGAATGACCTCTGGGTCAATACATTGCTACAGTAAAATCTGATGACTCCTAACTCATACATGAAATAATCACAGGACAATAAAAATATAAAATGGTCAGATGTGCAATTTGGACCATACTTCCTGTTACATTTCAGAAAGTCAAGATGACTGTGACCTGGGATGACCAGAAAGGGCTCCATGGAGGGGAGATAGAATCCAGGTGTGTATGAGGGAAGGGAGACTGGAAAGGTCGTAAGGAGGGCAGACTCTGGTGAGCCAGGAATGTGAATTTTCCTTCTGAGTTAGGGATGCGAATGGGGAGAATGTGGTTGGGGAATGGAGCAGGCCTTTTTCACACCTGCTCTTCTTCCAAACCTCCAGCCCATATAGCCTGCAGGCCCCAGCCAGCTCCAGGCAGATGAGTCACCCTGATATCCTGCTCACCTCCAGGCATGGCTTCAGGCCGCAGCAATGCCCGGTTTCCCTCCTCCCTGGAAAAGCCTGCCTCCTGCTCTCACCCACCACAATCCTCCCTTGGGCTTTAAGACATAGCATTAAGCCCCCGACTTCCTCTAGCAAGCTCTCCCAGGCTGCTGCAAGCCACATCGGTCTCCTCTGTGTCTGAGCAGGGTCAACAGCACTGGGGTCTAAACCCTGGCTGAAGTGTGCATCTGGGATCAATGCATCAGCATTATCAGTGTGCTTGTTAGAAATACAGTCTTAGGGGCGCCTGGGTGGCTCAGCTGGTCAAGTGTCCGACTTTGGCTCAGGTGGTAAGCTCACACTTCATGGGCTCAAGCCCCTGTGTCAGGCTCTCTGCTGTCACTACAGGGCCCACTTTGGACCCTCTGTCCCCCTCTCTCTGCGCCCCTCCCCTGCTCATACTCTCTCAAAAACCAAACCAAAAAAAAGAAATGCAGTCTTGGGCCCCACCCCAGGCAGAGTCTCATCACACAGACTGTACCCCACCACATTTTAACAAGGTCTCTAGAAGATTCATGTGCACAAAAAAATTGATGGCCACTGGCCTAACTTTAGGGTCTGAAAGATAATGCCTTATTTTTAGTGCTCCCAGAAGCAGAGTCTAGACAAGCATTTGAATGCAAGTGGTCTCTGTAGATAGTGACCCCCGGAAACATGAATAGAAAGTGAAGAAGTATGACAGGAGGAAAAGAAATCAATCAAAGGTGTGTTATCAGGCAGACCAGCTTCCACTGTGAGTGGCACTTAGTTCCACCGGGGACTCTAGCCCCAGCGTGGATCGCACTCCCTGGGGTCATCCACCCACAGGGCGAAGGAACTGGGGTGTTTACACACCAAGCCCCACCTGTCTTTGGCTGAGAATATGCGCAGGGATCATTAATCCCCCAGCTCTCCTGGCTTGCCATGTGGGTGGGTAAAGCGGGCCCCATGGTCCAAGAAAGCCCTCAACCACCAGGTGCGGGTGCTGGCAATTGGAAGGTCAGCTGTCACTGCAGTGAGGAGAACAAGGGGCTCTGGGCAGGACCCTGCCTGCATTTGCCCCTGACTCTGCACTCTGGAATAGGAGAGATGGTAACAGAAGTCTGCCTCTCCAGCCTTGATGACAACGACCACTCACTGAGTGCTCTCTATGTGCCAGACACATCACACGTATTATCTCATTTATTTGCCAAGGCAGCATAGCACAGATGCCCTCACGTAAGCACTGTCTTACAGAAGAGGACACTGAGGCAAAGGAGCTTACTCGGGATCCTGTGGCCAGGGAGAGGTCTGGCTGCAAGGCCCGTGCTCCTCCCACTGAATCCTGTGGCACCAGATGTGGGTCAGAGCTTCGCAAGGGCAGGAATAGTGTTGTCTTCCTTAGTCCCTGTCACCTATGGCCAAGATCAGGCTGCCCCCACAGAAGGTTCTGGCATCAGTGCTAGAGCCCTAGGGGGCAACATGAGGCAAGGCAGTGGCCCTATAGGTGTCACCACATCTTAGCTCTGCCTTTAGAGATTGCAAAGCATTGCCTTTACATGGAAAGCAGTACCAGATTCCAGCTTCAGCTCTGTCTTGATCCTTACATTGTGCCTTAAGAAATCACTAAACCTCTCTGAACCTCAGTTGCAGTGACTCCCCTATCAGAACTGCATTTGGATGCAGTGGCTTCAACAAATGGAGCTTTGGTTTTTTGCATATCACAAAAAACCTGATATGTAAAAAACCACATCCGGGGTTTGGCAGCATAACAAATCAGAGTCTCTTCCCTCATGGTTATAAAATGGCTGTCCCAGCTCCATGCATCACATCCATGGTCAAGCAGAGTTAAGTCCAGCCATGTCTGTCCCTTTATCAAAAATGTAGAAGGTTTTCCAGAGGCCCCTGCCCTGGCAGACTTCCATGTATGTCTCATTGGCCAGAACTGTGTCATGTGATCACCCTAGCTGCAAGGCAGGCTGGGAAAGGGGATTTCATATCTGTCATGAAAACAAAACAAAACAAAACCCTGTACTTTGGTTCATGAAAGGGAAGGGGAAGAGGGTGGGGGTAATGGGCAGGAGCCAGTAGAGCCTACCCCACCAGCCTCACCGAGATGGGTGGGGGTTACAGAAGAAGACAGTAGCCCCACCCCACCCATAAGCAGGGTTTGCTTACATGAAGAGGCTGAGTCAGAAAGAGGAATTTCGCAGTGTGTTCCAGAGATGTTTCTTCAACATGGCACTGCTAACTCAGCACGTTTATTCAACTACTGACATGGTTTCTAATTCCATGGGCTTCATAGTGGGGGACGAAGATCTCAGCCCCTTATTTTTATCATCTGTATCTCCCTTGAACTTGTATCCTTCTGTGCCTCTGTATGTGGCTTAAATACTAAAGAATCAAAGGCCACTGTGCCTACAGACAGCTGTACCCACATCATAGGCATTCTGTGGCCGTTTCCCCACCCTCACTCTTTTGTCCACTGCAACAGTGGGTACATACTGACTGAAAGTGGCCCAGCCAGTTTTCAGGGCCAGTAACAATGGGGACAACTTTATTTTTCAGCATCTGAAGCATGGCGCTTCTGGCTTCTTATAATGGGATGTGGAGTAAGGCCATGTGCCCAGTGCAAAGCCTGTCTGACAAATGAGAATTTAGCCTCGTGATTAGCTTCAGCCCCGCTGGATGGAGCTGGGAAGGAAAAGGTCAGAGATGGCCCCAGGGTTGGTGTGTGCTCCCTTGTGGCCTCTGCCAGCAGCTTGAAGAGGGCCCCCAAACCCTTTCTATCCCCCAGTGTCAGGGGCTGTTCCAAAAGGTAGTGAGCCTCTGGCCACAGAAGTGTTCAAGCAGTCTGACTTGCCTGGGGTTGGAGAAATGCAATGCAGGCAGTTCCTATGTTGGACCGAGTCACTTTTAGGTGAGCCAAGATCCCATGATTTTATCCCTGTTTTACTTGTTTCTCCAACATATAAGGCCCCACAGCTCTGGTCCCAGTCTGAAGCCCTGGCCAAACCCCACTGTCCTGCTTGCATTCCCTAGCCTCGATTCAGGAGGACATCCTTATCTCTCCCTTCTCTGAAGACCCTCAGGATTTAGAGCCCACCATGCCACTTGGCAGACTCAGGCCCCAATTTCAGCCACCCGAGCTCTCCCACTCTGAGCTGTGTGAACTTGGGCAAATCGTTTCACTTCTCTGTGCTTCATCTCAACCCTGGGATGTTAGGAGTGCCTTTGTCCTGGGGCTCTTTCTGCATAGCATGAGGTGATGCCTGCAAAGCGTGGAGCACCCCGTATACTCAGAGGAAATGTGTGGTGGTCCCTCCACTGCTGTTGTTGCTGCGGTAGCCATTCTCTCTCCCCTCCGGAGGGCTGTGTCTCCCTGCTTAGCCCCTTCCGATCCATCCCCACCCTTGTCGCCATCTGCCCTGGTCTGGTGGGGCACTGACCCACGGTGCATAGCAGCAAGCACACGAGCTGCATAGCCTAGCACAGGGCCGGCCACATGGGGAGCCCGACAAACCCCAATGAATAGAAGCCAAGTGTGGGAGTGGCAGAAACCTCCCCGGAGGCTGCTGGTCCTTCCCCTGCCAAGGCCTGGCCGGGCTTGAAGAGAATGATTCAGGATCACTTCTTCATGTTCTCGTGAGAGGTATGAGCTAAGTTTGTCCCCTCGGTTCACACAATCCACACGAGACCTACATGCTTCCCTCACTACTCCCCATTCACGGAACCACACCCCAAGAAAGGGCAGCACCCCTGGAAGCTGGGAGAGGGAAGCCCAGAAGATTTAAAACCCTAACCAGTAAGAGCAGAAGCAGACTCATGTCCCGGCACCCACATGGCTCCTCATGGTCCAGAAGGCCCTCCCAGGCAGGGCGACCCAGGGATCTGAGATGAATATGCATTTGGCCTCTCCCAGCAGTCCTGACAGCTGGTATCCGACAGCTGGGACTGCTCAGGGCCCGAGAGAAGGTTTTTAATTCAATCCGTAAGTGTTTCCTGAGCACCCACCAGGAGCACGGTCCTGTGCGAGGTGCGGCATGGCAGGTGGAAGGGAGGAGAGGCCGAGGATCCTGCTGCCCCTTGGGGCTTTCCCTCCTGCAGAGGAGAAAAGATGTACACGCCAAGCAATTAGAGGACAATGGATTGTGACTTTAGACTGAAATGTAGAGCTCCGAGTAGTCTGGGGGCCTTGCGAGGTGGTGTTTACTGAGCGCCTTCTGTGAGCCCATGCTGGGCGGGGGGTGGGGGGGAGGTCGCTGCCTTGGGAGCGTGGGCAGGATTGGGGCACCTAGAAGTGGGCTGGAGACAGTATTCCATTGGGGCAAGAGCAAGCACAAAGGAGGAAGGGAGGGACTGAGGCTGTATACTGGAGCTCAGGGTGCTCAGAAAGAAGGGGTGCCAAAAATGAGAGAAGGCTTGGGCTGGAGTGGGAAAGGCCTGGGAAATGTCCCACTGAGCAACTTGGTCTCTTTTCTTTGGGTATTGGGAGCCATGAAAGCTTCCTGAGTAGGAGAGTGACAGCTTGACCATGATGGCAGGGGGGTCCGGATGGGGAACGGCCCGGGCCTGTCCAGTGAGAGGCCAGAAGTGGGGGAGTGGCACCAGGAGTGGAGCCTGGCAGAGCGGAGAGCCTTTCAGAGTCTCCCTTTGCCGAGCAGCCTCAGTGCGCAGAGCCGGCACACCTGGGGCACTAGAGACCACTCGGTGCTGGGAAGATCTGCTTGAGGAGCGCTGAGGGGGAACGTGGCTCCCTCTAGGCTGCTGATGCTGGTGAGGGGGAACTTGGCATTCTTCCCCGGCCCCCATCACTGCTTGGAGGATGGTTCCCACCTGAAGGAGAGTTCTGGAGAGGCTCCTATACCCCCTAACTGTACCTCAAAGTTTCTGAGATATTCAGATTTGTAACAAATGCAAAGAATGAGGTTCAACACCCCCCTTGACACACATGGGTGCATGCACGTGAGCACACACGCACACGCGCAAGCAAGAGTGAAGGCAGGGAGCAGCCTGGGAATCCATATGTTGCAAATGCTCCCTGAGCGATTCCAGTGCTCCGCCAGCTCCTGGAAGCCTGGGCACGTCCACTGTCTGTCGAGCACTGTCGGGAAAGCTTGACTCGGGCTAGCGGAGTTCCATCCATGAATGGGACTCTTCTCTGCCATCACATTCTCCTCCCAAGGGCCCAAGAACCTCAGAAATTCGAGTGATGCCCTAGTATCACCTGCTCCACGCCCCCATTCTGCAAGGGAGACACAAAAGCTCAAAGAGGGTACATAGCCTGTGAAGGCTCGTGGACATTGGGCACACTGCTGAGATGCCACATTTGGGTTCTTTTTCACTTGCAACACAGCCTTTATCTCAAAGGGGCCCCATGACTGAGACATCTGGTAGACGCGTCTTACTTTGGAAGAGCTGGGGAGGACACTCACTTCCATTAGCATCCATATTATGGGGTGTGCTCAGTGAAGTTTCCTCACCTTTGAGTAGGCAATCCAGCAGCGCATCCCAGTGAGGGTCCTGCCAAGCCTGCTTTAACGAACAGATACAAAGTATGTGCAATTAGCACAGGAATGGTGTGACACTGAGTACCAGTAAGCCCCTTGCAAACACTATCGTTCTCTTAGGTTGATGGCATATTCTTGCAGACAACAATGTTGTCTATACCATTTATTTGCTGACCAAAATTTTTTGTGCCATAGACTTTGCAAAGACTGACTTCTCTCTGCCAAAGTCTAAGTCACTTTCTTATCTGACTTGGTGGGTTCAAAATTTTCAAACACGGCAGCCAACTCCTTACATAGGGACGGCCTCACAGATGGAAGAAACTTGGGGTGGGTGGGTTTATAGCCCCTCCAGAATGCCTCCCCAGATGGGGTGGCCCCACATGCTCTAACACACCCTCTGGGTTTCATCGGGGATTGTGCCGCATTACGAGGTCAGCCGAGTAGGGTAGGTCCCACTGTCGCCCCTCGTGCCTCTCAGACCTTGTAGAGTGTTGTGTTGTTTGGTGTGCTTTAGCCAACACCCTGCCTGAGGGTTCCTCAAACACTCCCAACCCGTTAGATCACGGGGCCAGAGCCCCGTCTGTCACCCATCGGTTGATGGAGGCAGACCGACTCTCTGGCCAGCGATGGAGCCCTCCCTGTCTCCCGCCCATGGGTTCTGTACCGTCTTCCTCTATTCTTATTAAACATTTATCTGGGGGAACTTAATATTTTCTTTTAGGATAAACTGAGCTAATACGATGTGCCTGTTTTAATTTGTGGGGTTAACTGATCTAATTATCTGTGGCGTTCAGTTAAATCTGTGTGCCTGGGCCGGCTGCAGGTGTGGGCTTTGAATCCTGCCAACAGGAAATCTCTCAAAACGAGCCGATCTAACGCAGCGGGTCTGCTGGTATGAGGGATTTTCTAATAATGCATGAATTTATTAACAGCTAAAGATAAATAGAGGATATATTTACATTAAACAAATTCACAAGGAACTGTCTGCTGCTTCCCTGCCCCCTTCTAACGAATGCATCCCCCAACTCATGTTACTGTCTGTGCTGTCCAGGTTGAGTCCAGAGCAACCCCGAGGGGCCACCTGAGACTAAAAGTGGTTACCCCTGTCCTATGACATTGATGGGGAGCTGGTCAGGCAGGCATTAAAGATCTGGAGTTTCAGTTACCTCCAGACAAAGGAGCCAGTAATGTCACCTAGGTCCTAAAAGTTGATGCAGTCTTAGGAGGAAAACAGGTGCCTTCCCCTGGGCTGCAAAGAGGGTTTTAGAAATCTGTGTTTGGGGCTGAGAGGTGCACGTCCTGGGGGGGAATATATCCAGGGAGGATGACAAGGGAAGGAGAAGGAATACCTTCCATCTAAAGTGAGTTGAAAGACCGATGACATCCAGCGGGATGTGGGACAGCCTTGGCAGATGCGAAGCCTAGCCAGATTGGGGTAGCAGGAGGAGAACCTTGGGAAGCAGGAAGAGGGGGCGAGGGGCAGCCTGCCACATACAGGGTGTGTCATGAGGGGGTTCTGGCTTCCCAATCCCACTCTCTTCCGACCCACTAGAAGCTGTCCCATCCCCCATCCGGGGCTCCAGAAACCTCTCAAGGCTGGGCCTGGGACACTAGCACTGTCGAAGGGGACTGGGATTCTAACTGCAGAAGTTCCTCGTTGCTTAAAAACACCACTAGCCTGTACTGTTTGAAAACATGACTTTGGGATCAGGCCAAGCAGCCCCAGCCGCATATGAAATGCATTTCCCATTATCTGAGGCCCGGACGCCCTGACAGCCCAAGTCACTCAGTACTGACCTGTTTTCAGCTGGCATCAAGCTCTCTCTCTTCCACGTGAATGATCCTGAATGAAGTCACACTTGCAAAGGCACATGTAGAATAAGCACACATGTGCAAAATGTACGTGTGCACACAGATGCAGAAGCATGCACACACTTAACATTCAGCCACATGCATACCCACCAGGGCTCAGGGCATATACGTGTGCACAAAGCTATGTACACATACCAGATGAATGTGCACGTGTCAACACACATAGGCAGCACACGTAGGAAGACATGCCTGTGTGTACACAGGCATCCATGCACATGCCCACGCATGGGCACTCAGCTGTATGTGTGCACGCACACTCTTCCTCGGGCTCTTTTGGCACTGAAAGAACGTAGCTCTACAGGGACAGCTGAAGATAAACTCTTGATTTCGGATTTTCAGAGCGGTTTGGACAAGGTCCTCTGAAATGCATTAAAATGCTAATCACAGCATCTGTCTGAACCCTGGCAGCTGTGTGACTTGGGGGGAAATCGAAACAGAATAGATTCAGGAGCCTGGAACTCCTCCTTGACTCTCCTTGCCTCGCCCTCTCCCTCATCTCCCCACTCCCCTCCCTGGGCTGCCCACCACGGCCCCCACGCAGCATCGGCCCTTCTGCACCAGGCTCCAGCCTGGCCGCAGTGGCCAGGATTCTGCCAGACCTGTGGTCCCAGAGCCGTGGCTCCCCAGTGCTACCAAACGGAGCTGCTGCCCTCCCAGCTCTGCCTGAAGTTTCCCCAGGGGAGCTCCCCTGATTGGCAAGATGGCCTCTTACCGGTACTGGGGCCTCGCTGCCTCTCTCGCCCCCCAGGAGAGAGCAGAGAAAGTGCCAGCATTATCAAAGGTGGATGCTAAAAGCGTGCTCTATTGAGCTCAAATGAAGAGCGCTCTGAGGGTGGAATTTCAGGTAGGGTAGCGAGCGAGCCCAGAGCAGCTTTCTGACCACCCCTGATGAGACCATATGTGGACAAGGGAACGGGACGGGGTGATTCATGCATCCACACTCCTGGTGACTCTCTGCCACTGCCAAGTGACGTCCAAGCCCTCCTCCACCTGCCCTGACTGTGAGTCCAGCCCAGCTCCTCTCTACTACTCTGCCTGACACTGGGATCAGGATCACCCCAGTGCTCCTGAGCTCCCCCTTCCCTCGCAGGTTCACACTCTACCTTTGCCTGGCCTCCTGTATTCCAAGCTCTTTCCCAAGCCAATCCTTGACCAACATTCCAGACTCAACCTAGACCTCACCTTCTCCAGGAAGCCTTTCCCCATCTGGATGCAGCTGGATAAGAGGCTCCCTCCTGTATTCTCAGAAGTTCCTGTTCCTCCCTCCACATCCAGAGTGTAAGCATGATTTCTTATCCAGGTCCTCCCCTTGTACTCTTGGAGGGCAGGAGCTGGGGCCTACTCGTCCCCGTGCACCCAGCATTGGCACAGGGATTGACCTGCTAAGTTCTCAATGGCGAGTGAGAACGCCGGAATGCATGAGGGGGTGTGTGCCTGAATCCTTAGGACCAGAGCCACTTTGTGCAACCCCTCAGTGGCGATCCTGGAAGGATTTTACCCTCACTGCCGGGACATGGAATACGCTCTGGTCAGGCTTACGCCCAGCTCTGTGTGCTCACACCCCTCTCCTGCCCCCCTCCCCATGAAGATCAATGCTCCCAGCATACCATGGTTCCATTTTTCCTCTTAAGCATCAAACTGTCATTTCACTAAACACCATCTGGAGACTCCTGGCTTCAGCCCCTAGCTTCTTCCAAACTCTTATTAATGTGACGGGTGTTTATTCCTTCTTCCTCCTCTTCCACTTCCTCCAGAACATCTCAGCTCTGCAGCCTGCAGACATTCATCTTCTCTTTGGGGAACTCAGCTCTGCTGGGGAGGGCGGCCGTCTCAGGCTTGGTTTTAAGCAGCTGACAGTGATAAAGAGCAGACAGAGAGCAAGAGCGAGCTGTGAGGGCCCCTCCTGGAGCCTACTCCCAGCCGGCCTGGGAAGGAGGGGTGGCAGAGAGATCGCTGGGGAAGGAACCTGGTGTAACTTGGTCCACAGTGGTCTCAACTCTGGCACACTGGTCTTTCCAAAATTCCAGGACCTTCACGAATGTCCCGGTGCTACCCAACAAAACCCAGATTCATACCCCAGCCCTTAACAATCCAAATCCTCCTGCCCTTCCCAACATCTATGTCTGCCCCATCCCCCGGGTCCCATCTCTGTCACCAGCACACTGTGCACATCCTTCCCTCCATGCCTATGCCATTCTGCGGCTCTCATCTGAATGCACCTCCTCCCATTTTTTGCATGTCCTCAAAGGAGGAGCTCACATATTCCTCCTCCAAGCAGCCTTCCCTGTCTACCCCACCCACACCAACAACCTTCCATGACCCTTGCTGGAAGGGCCACATCATTTCACCTAGTGATCTAACTAACCTACATTGTGCTCATGTATCAAGACTACCCTGATGGTGCTCACAGCACCCAGTCCAGGACTGCACACACAGGGGTACACAGTCAATCCCCGATGTCTTGAAGCAAGGGGGATGAACAACAGTGACTCCACTGAGAAGAGCACCCGTTCCTTGGGGGTGCCTGCTTGGCAGTGGGGTGCCTGCAGCAGGAGCCTTCCCTGGGTGCCCACATGGAGGCCCGCCCATTCCGGTCCATCACTGTGGCCCAGCCTGGCAGTCAGAGGGCAGCTCGTTCTCCCTGGTAGAGCATTAAGCTAATGCGTGTTGTGTCTCATTAGTGGCATTCTGTTTGTGCCAGGGCCAGGCAGTTTGATGGGTACTTGATTGGATATTCTGTTTATTTATGGCAGGAAAAGCATTCTTTATTGAGGACTGGGCAGCACATTTCTGTCCCTATGGCACTAAGATCCTCTGGCAATCATGCAATTATAAATTAAGACTAAATAAATAATATATAATAAGCAATAAAGACTGCATGTCTCCATGTAAAGAGCTCTCCTCAGGCAGGCCTCAGCATCTCTCCACAGCCAGCCTAGACACCCAGCAGAGCCCCAGCCTGAGGGACACTGACCATTCCAAGCTCTTGGCTGGGGTCACTACCAAGTTGAGCATTAGCATCCTCAGCCATAACACTTGAGTGGGAAGAATGCCTGCATTGACAGAAAACCTTTCACTTTCTGCTGCCGCCGATCCTCACAAAACCTTGAGGGAGGGAAGGCGGGTACTATGTCTAACTGATAGGTATGGAAACCAGGTGAAGCCCGTGGAGGTTGACAGACCTGACCAGGACCACAGGGAAAAGCAGCCATGCCTAAACCCCATTGTCCTTCCCTCTGCCCCTTGGTCTTTCATAGGCTGGTCAGGAGGGGGGCAGGAGGTGGAGAATCTTCCAAGGATATGAGGTTGCTGCTACCATTCTTCCAAGGGTGAAGGAAGAGAGCAAAAATCCACAGCCCGCCTCAGAGCTGACCCCTCCCCACTCATCATCATGCCTGAGCCACCCCCAGTCTGTCCTCCTATCTCAAGGATGAGTCAGTGAGAGATTGCCACCCATCCCCAGCTTCTTGGGCCTAGGGAGGCAGCAATGGGGAAGGCAGAGGGAGAAGGTAGAGGTCTGGGCTCTGGGAACTAGCCATGGCTGAGGACAGGGAATGGCCATGAATCCACTGGAAGAAGGTGTAGGCCCTTTGCTGTGTGGGGTCAGAGATGGAAGAGTGCATAGTGGGGCCTAGATTGAGTGGCTGGAGGAGTCCTGGGGGACAGGAGACTCCGTGGGGACCTTTGTACCCACTGGGAATGCAGTGGGCAGTTATCCTGGGAATATATCTGAAGACGCCAGACCTCTTCTGGGCAGGTCACTGGCATGGAATGGGCTGAGCAGGCTGGGTTTCCGAGTCTGGAGATGACACTGTAGCCAGGGCACACTGCAAAGGGGACTTTATATGCCCCATCTGTGAGATGCCTCCCCTCCACTGTGAGATGCCTCCCTGCCAGGGGCTTCTGGGATCAGGAAGTAGCAGGAGTTCTGGAATTCACAAACCACACCTGCACCCCTCCATACCCGGAACGCCAGGTCAGCCGAGTGCCCCTGCCCATTCCACCAGGGTCCTGTGCTGTGGGCAGACGGGAAAGGTTATTCGGAGTGCATCCCGGAGCCAGAACAGTTCTGGGAGTAGTGGGCTGAGCCTTGACGGGCTCCGTAAGAGCCTCCGGCTGGAGGCCTGGAGGCACCAGAAAGGCTTTGCACTCAGGCAGGCCGTGGGTCTTGCTGTACAAATGCAACCTGTATTGCACTCAGCAACCCGCCCCCCCAGCTTTCCCCCACTCCTTCCTTGCTCTTCCTCTTCATCCTCGCAAAAACTAATTGTCTCTCTCACCAGCCTGCGCCCGGTGCTTTCGAGAGGTTTATGCATGAAACTAATTATGCACCGCTAATTTGGAAGCTAGCAGCTTTCCCGTTAACGTTCATTTGATTTGGGTTGTTCTGCTGAGTGGCATTTCTGTAAATATGCCACGGGGCTGGGGGCCTATCAGGGAGGGTAACCTGAGTTCAGGGTCAAGAGGAGGGGCCTGGGAATCTGGGGGTGGCCAGGTGTGATGTGTGCTCCTCGTGAAGGAGAGGAGGCACCATTACCATGAACCAGGGGAGGCCTCTTTAGCGACCCTGGATGGTGCTGTTGGGGGCGGGGGTGGGGGGGCGGATAGCAGGAATCTGACTGCAAAATGTCACACTCAGTTGGGCTCGGCACAGAGTGGAAAACTGCCCACAAAGGTTAAAAAGTGCTAGGTTCCCAGGAGTGCTCAGTGGGCATGGGCTCTGTGCAGGGTGGGAGCTGGGACCGGCCCTCATCTCTAGGTGAGCAGTGAGAAAGCTGAGTCTGGAGAGGGGCCCTGGGCAGTGAAAGAGATCATTGCCCTGAGAAGTTCCTTCCAAGGAAAGATCTCAAGCCCCAGTGAGTGATCCCACTTCAGTCCTGGAGGGCTGGGGTTTGAGGGTCAAGGAGGGAGCAGGGTAGGCAGGGCTTGGAAGAAGGACGGCTCTGTTCCTGACCCGCTGTAGCCAGGCCAGCTTCCTGGGCCCGTGCCTGCTCAGTCACACAAATCCCCGTGCCCAAAAATCTCTGCTGTCACCATCTCGGGATTCTTAATTTCTGAACAAGGAGCTTTGCATTTTCAATTAGCACCCACCAATTATGTGAACAGTCCTGTCAAAACCACTGAGTCTCACATGAACTCATCGAAGATGTTCTCCAGGGACTTCTGGGTATTCATTGTGCCTCCTGGAAAAGGAGCTCCCTAAGGACAAGGGCTGGGTCTTCTCAAGTGGCCCCCCAGAGTGCAAGCTGGGCTCCATGAAGTGCTCTGCAAAGAACTCAAGCATTTGGCTTGGTGCTTATGCCCTGAGCACCCATGCTGTCAAAGAGAAGTCACGTTGGGCCATCTCTGCATGAGCGCTGCCTTTTCCCCTTTGCCGGAGAGCACCTCCCAGCAAGCCACTCCTGTCTCCCAGTAAACGTGGGAGCCCCAGCTCCTACCTCAACATAGAAGCGTGGATGTCAGCACCTGCCAGCCACAGCGCTGGCGCATGGACGCTGACAGCCTCCCAGTGGACTGCAATCTCCGGTGGCCACGAGCCCGTGAGGCTGGCAGCTTGAAAATCTCAGGGCAAGTCCGCAGGGGAGGGATTAGCAGGGAAGTCAGATGATGCCTGTAGGGCTTGAGAATGGCCAGGCAGACAGAAGCCTAGGGGAGCACAGAGGAAGGTGGAATGAAGAGATGTGACACCCAGGTCAGCAGTGGGAACCCTAGCTTTCTGCCCCGAGGGCTGTGGGACAAACTGCCCTCTGGGGGCCATCGGACACCCCCATGGTATCAGCAACCCGTCCTCGCTTCTCCTTTTTCCTTCCTGAGACCTCCAGGCAGTGCCAGAGAAGGCGTTTGGGGATGGAAGTGCATGCATTGCTGAGATCACCTCCCGCCTATGCTGGGCTCTTGGGCAGGGGCTCCAGGGAATGCAGTGTTTGTGGTAGAGTTGCAGTTCATCGCTTGCCCTGCTCTGTTGCCTGCTCACTGTGCACCAAATGTGTATCACTTGCTGTCCCTGGGCCACACTTCCCTCTCCAGTGGAATGAATTTGCTCCTCCCAGGAGCCTTTTCAGCAGTCCCATTGTGACCACCCCTCTCAGTCACCCCCCACCCTGCCTTGTCCCGAGTGCCCTCACCCGCAGCCAGACACACGCAGGTCCTAATTCCAGCCCAACCAGCCCAACCATGTGGCCTCCGAGATAATCTCTTAACTACTCGGAGCCTGCCTCTGTCCCTTTCGTGCAAAACACACACACACGGTGAAGCCTCCCTTTGTGGGGCTGTTGAGAGGAGGCAGGGATTTCAGCCACTGCTAAGTAGGAGCCACTCCTGTGACTCGGTGGCCATGCTGATGTGCAACCACGTGGCTTGGTGGAGCGGTTCTGGCTGTCTGAGACGGGTTCTTCCTCTCACCTGCACTAAAACTGGCCTCATCCTTGACAACAAAATCAAGCCCCGCCTCCACCAGGGCGCCCGGATGGATGAACTCCTACAGGATTCAACAGTGAATCAGCCTCCATGCCTGTGATTTAACTAGCTGCTTCTGGGGGGTGGCTCTTGTCTTACAAGCCACTGATCAGCCTACATCTCCTCCCCTGAGTCTCACACTCTCAGCACACAGTAGACAGCCAGGGAGCTGCTGAATGGAATGCACATACCTTGTGCATTACATTCTGGGCCTTCCCTGCATAGAATGGGCTGTTTTCTATGGCATTTGTCGCTGGCGTTTCCTTCCCCTGATGGGATCTGAGTGTCATTTTCCAGCAGGCTTATTCCATTCCCACAGCCAACCTTGGGAGACCCACCTCCCACGTTGCAGCAACACGCACAACTGTTACTTGACGTTGACTCAAGTTTCCATTACTTTCCAAGGCTGTCTGAGAGGCAGGCCTCATGCTGAGCCATATTGACCAGACGTCTGTGGCAACCAATGCTGAGTAATGGTTCAAATGGTAACCAGCATTAGCAAATAGTTCCTGTGATAATTGCAGCCTAATTTGTGTGTGTGCACATGAATTAGCATGCATCTGTATGCCATTAGCACTCTGAATGATCTCCTGAGCAGCAATGCTTGCCTCGGGCCCTGTGGACAAAGCCAACAGTGAGACTTATCTAGAGCTCAATTTCTTCTAAGAACAAAGGACAGATAATGGTTTTAAGGAAGGAAAAGTGTCCACCTCAAGGCTGCTCTTGACTGCCTCCATAAGCTGAACCTCAGGCCAACCCAAGGCACTAAAGCAGAGAAGGTCAGGAGGTCTGGACCTCATCACTTTTAGTCATTGGCCCAGACCAGGTCCTCAGCTGGGACCTCTCTGGGGGTTCCTGGAAAAGAAATGAGGGCAATTCAGGAGCTCTTCACTCAGCAGAAGAGCTGGATTCCTAGTTGGGCTATAGAGAGGAGCATATTCCATTTTAAATGTGCCCAGGGAGTTATTTGCAGTGAGTGATCACCTCCTGACTTGAGTTTCTGTATCACAGACTTCCAGAGAGCAGAACCCCTTGGTGTTAAGATGTCTACCTGGACCCAGTCATGTTCAGAGATGGCAAACGCTGGGTAGTAGTGATCCTTAGGAAAATTCCTGAAGGTGCCCCTGTGGTGGCTTCTGGGTTGATTCCTTCTACTCCCTCCCTCTTGGCCAATACTACCTGTCCATTTAGAATTTGAACTACTAATTTTTTTGTGAGAAGTACCTGGAATCATGCCATTTAAACCCTGTTTTCCAAGGATATGTAGATTTAGAAGACTGTGTCCCCACACATAACACACAAAAACCACTCAGCCCAGCACAGTGTTCCTAAGTTGGTGTGTGTCCAGAGGTGACCAGGTTTGACTGCAGTGTGCCAGCTATAGCTAAGGACAGCCTTGCACAACCAGTGCCAAGACCCCACCAGTCAAGGCAGACCTGATGAAGATAATCATGGGCCTTTCAAGACTTTGAGGCCAAGGTCACATGCCCCCAACCTCAGGCACAGAGTGGGGCTCACATGTGACACAAATGCTCCACTCCTGTCTAGTTCTCATTCCTCCCCCTGCCAGGACATCTTGTCCATGAATTCCACAAATATCTGTGGGTATGTAAATGTTAGGTCTCCATGCTAAGGACAGGGAGTAGACTGAAGGCTGTAAGATCTCACTGAGCCAAAGGTGAAGAGACCTGAGGTAACTGACTGGAAGTTCAAGAGCTCTGAGCAAGGACAGTGGGGGAGTTGGTTATTTAGTCTGTTGGTGCTGGGAAGGAAAGACTCAGAGCATCTTGACTTTAGAGAGGAAACAGTATAAGCATTGAGCCAGTATCATGGGGACACCAGAGGGAATGATGTGGAACCTGAATTCAGCGGCCATCCTGGAGAGAATCCCAAATCTATAAGTACAAGAAAACCCTTCAAAACCCAATGGTATGGGCACATGTCCTTAAACATTTACCACAGGGCAGGGACCCCCTGGGTGGGTCAGTCAGTTAAGCGTCCTACTCTGGATTTTGGCTCAGGTCATGAGCTCACGGTTGAAGTTTCGAGCTCCGTGTTGGGCTCTGTGCTGACAGTGTGGAGCCTGCTTGGGATTCTCTCTCTCTTCCTTTCTCTGCTCCTCCCCTACTCACACTTTCTCTCTCTCTCAAAATAAATAAATAAATAAACTTTAAAAAAATTTACCAGGGCACCTGGGTGAGTCAGTCAGTTAAGCATCAACTTGATCAGCTCAGGACATGATCTTGGAGTTTGTGGGTTCAAGCCCTGCATCGGTCTCTGTGCTGACAGCTCAGAGTCTGGAGGCTGCCTCAGATTCTGTGTCTCCTTCTCTCTCTGTCCCTCCCCCACTTGCACTCTCTCTTAAAAATGAATAAATATTTTTTAAAAGGTTACCAGAAGTCAGATAATCCAGGCACAAGAAGTAGAATCTAAAATGCACCAGGACTCTAACATTGGTGTAGAACACTAAAAGCAACGTCAGACTTGCAAGCAGCCCCAAGTTCTCCAACCAAGAGGAGCTTTGCAAGCAATGAAGGTTCTGCAAGCAGAGCCCAGCTCTACAGACAGCAGGAAGTTTGGTGGATACTGATGAGCTCAGCCTGCAAAGCCAGCACCTGCTAAAGATGATAGATTCTACATTTAGGCCCTGGATCTGAAGCTAGTGAAGAACTCTGTAAGCAAGGACAGGCTCTGCAAACAACAGGCTCCATCAACTGCTATGGGCTCTGCAAACTTTAGTGAATTTGCAAGAAATACCAGGCTCTGCAAACCCCAAGAAACTTGACAAGTGGCAGAAAGCTTTGCAGAGAGCGATGAGCCCTGGGTTCAATGCCTGGTTCTGCTAACAATGGACTCTGCAAACAGCAACAGGCTCTAACATCAGTGACGAGCCCTTTAAGAAATGGCTGACTCTGTCAGCAGCAATAGGCTCTGTCGGTTGGCAGGGGTGAGCTCTGTGAATAATAGCAGAGGTGCTGCAGACTACATCAAGGTCTTCTATGTCTCGATCACCAAAAATATGAGGCAGAAGAAAGCTCTGTCCACTCCCAAAGAGCTCTTCCCATACCTAGTTATGCGCTCTCCTTCCATGTAGGCCCATGGGTGATGACAAGATGCGCTCTTCAGCAACACTTGGATGGGATGACCCATCTCCTCCATGAAGTCTCTTCTAGTGGTACCTCCTGTTTAGGGCAAAGAAAACACCCCAGGGGTGGGTGTTCCAGGGGGAGGTGGTGCCAGGAATGGGTGTGGAGGTCGCCAAAACAGGTGCTTAGACATTCACATGCCTGGGTAAGAAGCTGCACCTTAATGGAAGGACAGACACCAAGGGCAGAGCAGCCTCAGCCACCCACAGAGGGTGGCCATCCCCAGTTTGTCACCTCAGCCATCATTGGAAGGACGCTTCACCAAAATAACCCAGCTGCCTAGCCTAGCTCTGATGCCTGAATTCCCACCCTTAGAGCTTACACCATTTGAGTCGAAGCCTGACCCCTGTTGAAATGAAATCACCACCCACCCACTCTCCCAACACCCTCAGCCTGCCACCTCAGTGTGAATCAGCTCATCATGTCCTCTCCCTAGTGATAGACATCCAAGAGCAACGTCTGAAGGTGTGTGGGAGCCGGCTCGCGCCTGGATCCTGAGAGCATCGGATATTATGCCAGGGAAGGCTGGGGTGGGAGTGGGCCGGGTCGGAAGCAAAAAGACAACTTGTAGGTCAGGCTTGAAAGTGGATTGTGCACAATCCCGCCAGGCCAGAGGCTCCTGGGAAAGCCAGGATCAGAAGACAGAATGGCCTTCCAGGCATCTCTCAGGGTGGTGGGTGCTGAGTAGGAGAGAGGAGGGGCAGCAGGAGCTGGGGATGGTCTTCTGGAGGTAGGATGTGAGGTCTGCTCCCAGGCTGAGCTCCCAGACCTTGTCAATAGCAGGAAGCCTTGCTTGGTTAATTAATGAGTTATTCAGGCTGACCCTTGATCTCTGGAGCAAATCAAGGGCTTTGTGTAGCTCCTATTAACTCCCTGAGTTTGCTCGGCAGCTGCCTGGGAGGTTTGTCTGGCAGAAGCCTCCTCTCTCTCTCCTCTCTATGCTCTGCACTCTCCCAGGGGCCAATGGGATGCTCAGTCCTGGCTTTCCGGGTCTCAAAGCGCCAGAGAGAGCTGACCTGAGTGTCCTGGAAAGAGCTTTCAGGAGGGGAGACCGCTCACAGAGAAGGAGAAAGGCCTGGTCCATTCAGCGATGGCCCAGATGCACCTAAGGGCCACCATCAGCCACAGACACAGCACCAAGCAGATCATGGAAGTGACAAAGGTCACACGCAGCCAGTTCTTTAACCCACAAAGAGAACCAAAGACACTCTGAGCCTGTCTCATTTCCCAGGTAACAGCCTGGCTTCGGCAAGCACCCAGCAATGACACCAACCCCCTCCCACTCAAACTGCACCCTGAGGTTGCGGGCAGGTCTCCAAAGCTCCCTCAGGAGAGGGAGGGATCCCCGGGGAGGGATGCTGCCAAGAAGGGCCTGGAAAAGGGAGGTCTGTGGTCCAGGCTCCTGCTCCAGGCCTCTGAGCGTGGGATAATGTTGCATCCGAGTATGAGGAAAGGGACGGAGAAGTGAAATGGAGCCCCAAGCATGGAGCCCCAGGGCTAGGGCAGCTTCCCGATGCTCAGTCTCAGGCCATGCCCCTCGCCTGGTGGAAGTAACTGCCAGACTGGTGGCCCAGAGAGTGTGTGCGGTCTCTGCCTCTCATGTGCATGGCCACGCTGCATCCAGAACAAGGCCTGCGGTGAGCATCTGCAGAGTGGCACCTTGCTGGCGCTGCTCTTCATGGACGTGTGCCACCTGATCTCCCAGGGCTCAGTTCCCCCTGCTGGACGGACATTGGGACTAGGAAGACCCACCCTGTCTTTGACCCAAGAGAACTCAATTAGAAGATTGCCGCAGAAGCCTCCTGAGCAAGGTGCAGCCTTGTAGGTAAGGGAGTCAAGTTCATCAAGGAGCTGGCTGGCCCTGAGCTCTTTGAGAAGGTCCTTTAGGGACCGTGTGCTGTCAGAGTGCAAGCTGGATGGAGCAGGAAAAACAGGCCATTAACCAGGTCCTGCACAGAAAGAGAGAGCCCCACTCCCCTCCTCAGTCCATCCAGAGCCTGTGTCTTCGACAAACCAGCACCGCAGGGCGTCCCCCTACAGAAGCCCTGCTTGAGTCCCTACCAAGCACCGTGATGGAGAGTGGGTTTCCGAATGTAGAAAGGGAGATGAGGCCTGAGGAGGGGAGGGAAAGGCTGGAGTAGCCACCTTGGAGGAGGAGGAGAAGCAGGGACAGTTTGACCTGGGAGAAGCCTAGGGCAGTCAGGCAGCCAGAGAGGAAGGTGAGGCTCTGGGGCGCCCCTGCCACAGGCGCCCAGGGTGTTTCTAACCCCTCAGAGGCCTTCAGAATGCAGGCCGAAGCCTCGGGGTCCAGAACCCAGAATCCGTCACACACGGACTCGTTTGCCACAATTCATGGCTTTAGGGATATCAGAGTAAACAAGCCCTCAGGGAGCCTCCAGGCTGTGGGGGAGACAGACCCAAAACAAGGAAGCCATAAGAGCCTAAAGTGGAGAAGCTTCCAAGCCCTGGGGCTGTGAGATAGCCTTCCCTGGTTCTGAGTTTGTGACAGCTCCTGTCCTGGAGTCTGCACCATCCCTCTACCGCATCGTTACCTAGTTGCAAAATACCGTGGCTGTAGCCAGGAGAGCAGCAGGGGACAGCTTGGGTGTGGCCGCTGCTCTGGGGCTGTGCCTTCCCAGGATGAGGAGCTGCTGGGAGTGCTGGGCAAGCAGATGTGTGTGTGAGCTTTGAGGAGGAGGAAGTGAAAGAGGAGGGAAGGGAGAAATAGGTAGAGAGATTCTAAAAGGAGGGACTCTCACTCACAGGCACCCTTGGAATAAATTAAATCCTAAATCTTAAGACAAAGGAAGGGAGGATTCGTTTTTGTCCAGATAGGAGATGCTCTGTACTGGGTACGCTGCCTCCTTTGGAAGGTGTGAGCAGGTGGGCCTGAGAAAGCCACTGCCCTCCCCTCCATGCCTCCCGCCTCGAAATGTGCTAAATCCATCAAACTAAATGAAAGCAGCTGCTGTTTTACGGAAATAAAAGTTTCTCATATTTAAAAGCCCAGAGATTTTGAATGGAGAGGGAGAGAATATACACAAATGTAGATTTTCCCACCAAAGTACCACTTAGCTATGCAAACCTGAGGCAGCAGCCCTGGCAAATGGTTTCCCCAGTGGGGGTGGGATGGGACATTGGCCGTGTAGGGACTGACTCCAGGGATGGGTGCCTTGTCCTCCTAGTGTGGCCACAACGAGCAAGGGATCGATGGCTGTTAGTTAACTGATGGCCATTCTCCTCATTAGGGGCCTTAGCACATCTAGAGGCTGTTTCCTGAGCATGGTGAGGTGGAAACAATGTGTTTAATAGACTCTTTCATTCCCAAGGTTAATCATGTGATTTAAAAAAGTATATCTTTTAGTGTGTTAATAGCCCCCAATGGAGGCAGTTAATTAAACAAAGTCAGAGCAAAGTCTCCTTTGCAAGCTGACTCTATTTCTTTTCCCTGATACCTGATGGACATCTCCACAATGACGGATGTCTCCTATAAGGCCATGACTTGTATTGACGTGGTTTCACCAAATGCCGTGCATATTCCTGGGGTATGAGCAAAGCTGTGGGTGAAAGCAGGGAAGATTTAAGCCACATTCCTTCCTTCAAGGAGTTTACATGACAGAAGGTCAGAATATGCACAAACCCAGGTGAACCAGGGAGAATGGGGGAGAGCGCATAGCGAGCTAACTGCCCTGAGGCAGGCACTAGCGGGTGCAGGAAGGAAACCGGTGAAGGGTTACTGCTCCCTCTCTAACCAGCAATGGGTCACCTGGGGAGTCTGGTGGTCTCACTGGGGCCATTTGAATAGGGCGATGCCCTGGGCTTCCAGGGCTCCTCTGTAGAACAGAGTTTCCCACTTCCTGACACAGAGTTCAGGGAGGTGCAGGCCCCCCCCTTCAAGCACCCCCCCCCCCCACTGGCACCTCCTAGCACCTTTCAGGGCAGTGAGAAGCTACTTATCACCTGATAGAAGACAAAGGGCTGAGATTTACTTTTCTGCTTCCCAGTGGACAAATCCTTGCAAAGTTGCATACAGTTTTTTGGCGTTCTGTTGGGCCTGAATTACACGTTCCCCTCTCATCATGTGATCAGGCTGGCCTGGCAGCAAGGGAATAGGGTTCTGGCTAGAAAGACAAATGAATGGAGAGGAAGCATGATGGGGGAAGGGGGTGATATGAACTAGAGGAAACTGCCTTCTAAAGGGTACCTCGTCTAACCCTAAGCAAGGCCCAAGGTTGACCTCAGTGACAGGACTTAGGTTGACCTGATGGCAAAGGGGTAGAAGGTGGGAATGGAAGAGGGATGGGGGCAGGGAGAAAATCAGCCGCTGCCTCTGAGGAGTTCATGATTCCTCCTAGGGAAATAAGTTTCTCTATTTTACCTTATTTATCACTAGGAGCAAAGGTGGGCGGAGTCTCCTGTTTGCAGGCTGCTGACCACCAGGTGACTGCATCAAGTCACCTTCATGTCCTCCATGTTCCATCTGCATCCTACCCTCAGCCTGATGCCCTGGCCAGCCAGCCTGCTCACTATTGTCTCCCGATACACTGAGCCATTGCCCCTGAGGGCCCCTCTGCCTGAAAAGACCTGTCTCCATCCCAGCCTTTCCCAGTTCAATGTCGGCTCCTTGTCCCTTAGAGTCTGGACAGCACCCCCGGCCCAAGTGAAGGGTCCTGGCAGGGACCAGTTCTTTTCCAGAGAATAGCACACCATAGGTTGTCCGTGGAGATGCTGTCTCCACTCGGAGCCTAGCAGCCTCCAGGGTGCTGAGGGAATGTTCAGGAGTATCAGAGTTGGGCTAAGGGGTAGGGAGCACCCCGGACACGCAGACTATTTTCTCTGAACTGCCTCTGGGTTTTCATCTGTTCGTTCGGCAAATAGCAGCAGCACACAGCAGAATGTGGTCAGTTGAGTAACATCAGTACAGTAGGAAGTAGTGGCAAATAAGTCATACCCTGTAAGAAAGATTATTTCTGAAGGCAGAGAAGAGGAAGAAGAGCCATCCACGTAGAGGAAGCACCTGGTGTAGAAAGTGTATTCAGGAAACTGGAGGGAGTGTCAGAGTGGAGGCTGGGGGTCAGGCCCCCTCTGGAGGGCCTGCATCACCCAGAAGGCAGCACGATTCTGCAGGCTGATGGGAGATGCACACAGGGAGGTGACATGCCTGCCCTGTTTCAGACTCGCTTGTGCTATGGGCACCAGGGAGGGACAGGGGACAGCATGCACCTGGCTTGGGGCTATGTTGGGGTCTCATCTGTGCAGAAGGTGAGGAAATGAATTCTCTAGGCCTTCCAGGGTTAAGAAAAGGGAGAAGTCAGGGTGAGAGTGGGTGTCAAGGTAAGAAATGCCTTTTTTTTCCTCCTTTATTTAGCAAGTATTTATGGCAAACCTGTGAATGTAGGGCCTGTGAGGGAGAGAGAGATGGCTCCTTGAGCAGTATTCCATGGACTCGGGGTAAACAGAAGGACAGGTGTTTCAATGTCAGGGGCACCACCGACACAGACTCTCATGCAGAAACCCCTCCCCAGAGGCAGTTGCCCCGTTTCCATCACCATGCAGGAGATGACGTATTTAGCCACTCAGAGTCATGGCCTTACTACAGGCAGAAGGTACTGGGGCAGCCCCCGCCCAGCAGTGAACTGTTTGCCAGGGCCTGGGCCCTGGTCCACCTCAGGATGCCACGAGCATGGCCACCCAGAGGGCGTGGCCTTGGCAGGGCAGGTGACACCTGTTTCCCCATCTGTGTGGAGTTGAGTCCTGACCTCAAGGCTTGTGAGGGAACCACGCCATGGTGCCCATGGAGTTTCTGCCCACGGCACCTGGCATGTGGCGGCCGCTTAATAAGCAGTGGCTGTTATTACTCCTGCTGCTGTTATTACTATCATTATAGTACCGAGCGTGGCTCAGGGTGGTGTGTGTTCAGCTGCCACCGTCGCTAGGGGCAGGGCCGTCAAAGATGCTCCATCCTGGGAGGTCTTGCCCTGAGAAGGGGCCAGTGGAAGCCAGGCGGCATCTGGGCTCTGGCACTGGCTGGAGGGCAGAGCCTTGCCAGCCTGGCAAGTAGGGGGCACGGTGCTGAGGAAGGTGGGGTAGACAGGAAGTGCTGAGACATCCCCAGTACCTCTGGTTGGCTTGGCTGGGTAGCGAGGTTGGGGGTGTCTGTGGAGGCCCAGCAGATCCAGCAGATGAAAACCCCATTCCATCCAGGCCCCGCTAGAGAGAGGGCTTGGGGCCCGGGTGACCCACAGGGAAGGGAGGGTGACAGTGAGGGAACAGAGCCAGCAGCAGGTCTTGGGCTGCTCAGAGGCATCCCACTTCATGTGTGGCGGCCCCTCCAGGTGTGCTGACTAGGGCACCAAGTTCAGCTGCCCTCCCCCAGACCCGGGTCAGGAGCCACTGAGCTGTGAACACACACTTAATGTGGCCCAGCTTGGCTTCCGGGGGGTTGTCCTCTGAAGGGGGCTGTAAGGCAGGGTTATGGGCCATACATCCCCCAACATACACACGGAGGTGTGCACACACACACACACACACACACACACACACCTCCCTGTATCAGGCTCACATCCCTGGGCCACAGTGCCTTGCCTGGGCCCCAGTGGCATCTCCTCAGTGTCCCTTTCCTGGGGGGCCTAACAATGTTTCCCCCTCCAGCCTCCCCCTGCTGTCTGCTGCAGGGGAGGGGCAGGGGGCAGCCTGATCCTGCTGAGTGCCCCTCTGCAGCACTTCGGTACCCCTTCCCTCTGCAGTGCCCACCGCTCTGTGCCCAGGACTCCATAGAAACTGCAACCAATGGGCTGCTTTGCGTTGACAGCAGCCCCACATCGTGGTAGGTGTAGCTGTGGCAGGTCCACAGGTGAGGGCATGGAGCCCAGATCTCCTCCTTCCCACCCCCAAACCCAGGGCCTAGGCTGGTGACAGAAGTGTGCTTTGTCCCTGTCGGAGCGTGTGCATCACCGTGCTGGACCCCTGAACGGCACGGGTGGGGGAAGGGAAAGGCACTGCAGGGGGGGTGGGGGGGGAGAGGGGGCGGGGCCCGGGGTGAGGCTGCCGCCCCTCCGCCCTGCCAGGGTGCTGCACCGGGTCAGCTCCCGGGGCCAGCGATGTCGTGCTGCCAGGAGGCCCCAGCAGGGAGATCTGGAGGGCAACATTCCAGCCACGGAGATCATCAGGGATCGCCATGGCAACGGGGGTGCAATTAAGGCCCGTTTCAGCTGGGAGCAGCTGTGCGCACTTTATCTGCCTTGAATAAGGAGGAGAGAAAAAACCTGGGGAGGGAACGGGGTGGGGAGGCGGAGGGGGGAAATGGCAGTCCTTTGCAGGCCTCTTCCTGTTCTGAGAGAAAGAGGAGAGGGGGCAGGGAGGAGAGGGGGAGGGAGACCAAAAGAGACCCAGCCGAACAGAGAGAGACACACGCAGAGGGGAAACTGAGAGGCTGAGAACCACAGGGACACAGAGACATTCCCACAGGCACACAGAGGGACTGATAGACTCAGGCAGAAAAACAGACACAGTCACAAAGAGGGAAAGAGAACAAACTCAAACCCTAAAGGAGAAGGGAACAGGTACAAGGCCAGAACCTCACCGCCCTTCTCCTCTTTTCCCATGGACGAATTTTTTCCCAACCCCGGTGGGGCCTCTCAGATACACACGCACACACGCACACATGCACACATCCATGCACGTGCACACATGCATATGCACGCACATGCTCGCTGCAGCCCCTCAGCCTTTGCTTCTCTCTTGGCCTGCTCTGGCCACACCAAGGGTCTACTCTCCTCCGGCTCCTCCTCCAGGAAGCCCTGGTGCCCCTCAGGACTCCCCTCCCAGGCAGGGGCTTCAGTTCTCACTCGCTGGAGCAGGCTGTGCTCAGGGCCTGCATGTGGAAGGGGGAACAGTGGGCAGGGGGTAGTAGGCAAAGAAAAGAGCCACCCATTAAATTAGGGAGGTGCCTTGAGGTTAAGAATTCAGGGCCCAGTCTGTTCTCCCCTGGCTGGGTCACAGATTCCAGAGTCCTTGTATCCCCTTTCAGCAAAGGTGTCTCAGCTCCCTTGCCTAACTGGAAAAGGAAGCCCACTTGCTCCACATGAGAGCCAGGAATAGGGCCATGCATGCAAAGTGGGCTATTTGAGCAGCTCAGTCTTAGGAGGTGAGCTGAGAAACTCTTGTGGCCTACTTTGTTCCACAGGTTATATAGCTCTTCCTCCAGCTGGCTCAGCACACATCTACCTCAGGGCCTTTGCATTTGCTGTCTGTCTGCCTGGAAGATTCTTCTTCCACATGTTCACTTGGTTCATACCCTCATTTCCTTCAGGATCCTTCTCAAATGTCACCTTATTGGAGAGGCTTTCTGTAACTGTATTATGTGCAATAGCTGTTCCTGAACCCAGGGCCAGAATCCTCTCCCCCTTAGTCAGCTTTGCTGCTTCCACCACCTCCCCATCTGTCCCGTCTTGACTTGCGTATTTTTATTGATGGTCTCCCTCCACTAGACTGTGTGCTTCATGAGGGCAGGGACCTTATTTGCCGCTCCATCCCCAGATCCTGGAATAGGACCCGTCACACAGTGCCAAGGGGGCACACAGGGAATCCTAGAAGAATGAAGGAATGGGTGGCAGAGTTTCTCCCACCCGCTGGGAGTCATGCAGCCAGCCTCGTAGCAGAGTTGGCTCAGTTCCCAGTGCCTTCATTGCCCCTTTTGCTGGGTGCCACGCAGTCACACTCCCTTCCTCTGTTCCCATGAGCAAGCTCTTCAGACCACACTGGTCCACTCACTGGCACTCAGAGGTCACCCGTTCTTCCCCATGTCTCAGGATGTGACATCCTGCCTCTTCTCATCTGAATGCCACATGCCTAAAAGGCTTCAGGCACCCCCTTCTCCCTTGAGCCCCCCTCCTCTGCCTCTGAAGCCGTCTCTCCCCATTGGACACCGCAGGTACTGGCCGGGGCCAGGAGCTGTGGGTTGGTGGCTTGCTTCTGCTCTTGGCAAGCTGTGGCTGTAAGCAAGTGACTTTATCTTCCTGACATTGTTTCTTGGCTGCCAATCAAGGGTGTACAACTCTGTCACTCAGGGCTCCTGTTTGGACAGACCCTTTGGGGGTGGCTCGTGAGGCTGCACCAGGCTGGCACCAAGGAATCAGTTGGCTCTGCATCTGGGTGACTGGCCAGGGGCTGCAGCTTGCTGGTCGGGAGGTGGGTGGGGTAGCATCTGTTGGGCTGTGTTGGGGGAAAGTGGCTAGACACATTCTGAAGAGTTGGGAGCAGGCACCAAGCTGAGCTTTCACTCGTAAGGAACCGGGCAGTCGGGGATGACGTGCCCTGGGAAGTGCGCAGAGTCTGGAGAAAGGGCATTCTGAGGCTGCCAGACCCACGTGGCCGGCGGGGTGGCCGCATCTATTCCTGGCAGTGCCCTTGAAGGCGGTCAGAGCAGCTCACAGCAGTTCCCGCCAGCCTCCCAGATGTCAGAGGGCTGTTGGGGGCCAGTGCCTGTTCCCAGGGCCCACGCGGGACAGAGGAGGAGGTGGGGGCAGCGGCCACTCTCCACCTGGGCCAGTCAACAAATGCCCACTCGGGCACTCAGGGCGGAGCTGGGGAAAGAAAGAGGCCCACGTGGCTGTGGAGATCACACGGGGCCACCCATGGGAGGCAGGCCAGCCGAGGTGTTCTGCTGTGGCTGGGGGTCGCCTGGTCAGAGAGGCCTCTGACCGGGAGATGGGCTGGGGCCTTGCCCCATCCTCCTCACAAGGGCCTGTGACTTCCCAGAGGAGAAACGGTCCTTGAGACCGGCCCAGGTCTCAGACTCCCAGTGCCACTGTGGGCCTCAAGTCCTCTGCTGACAGGAGACTCACTCTCTTTGGGCTCAGACTGGAAGCATATGCATGGTGGTACCATCGAGACTCTGAAACTACCTCTGCTGACCATGCCACGTTCTGCACAAACCGTCTCATCGACCCCCTCGTGGTCCTGGCTCAGGACTGTGGGAAGCACTAAATACCACCATGTACTACAATAGGCTTCACCAGGGTGGCTCTGAAAAGAGCCACATTCCAGTCAACAGAACAGATGCAGGGGCCCTGAGGAGGCTCAGAGAGCCCCTGAGGGGGTGTGGAGGTGCTTGTGCATGGGGTGGGGGAGACTCACACCCAGGGGTACTGGCCATTGGGGTGCTCAGTTAGCTCGTGTACAGTGCCTGACAGTGATTGCATGAGGGGCTGAAAAATGATGTATGTATGTCCCCCCCAAAAGACATACAATCAGTAAAAACTTGAGGACATTGGTCCAAACCTAAACACCAGGGCAGGTGCAAATCAGAAGAGAAGGTCAAAGTGCAGAGGGGTGGAGGATGCAGATACCACCCCAGGGCCAGCAGCGCACAGCAGTTGAGCCAAGAAGGGATCTCTGTGCCTTCTGGCTGGCGAGGATGCGCTGGGTGGCCGAGGGCCACTCTGGAGCTCCCAGAGCTGGGGGATGAGACTGCGCAGAGACAAAAACAAAAGTAGTGGCCCCAGTCCAGCGGCTGGAGGAGTCCCAGATGCAAGCAAGGCTGGGGCTCTGGTCTCAGCTCTGAAGGTCAGTGCCAGGGGACTGTGGGCAAGTGGCTGACCTTCCTGGGTAATATCTATAGCAACACCCAGTGACAGTCTGCCTCACCTGGCTACCTCCCAGGGCTGTCGAGAAGATGCTGTGATAAAACACACATAAGACTATTCACGAAGTCCTGACCATGAGAGTGAAACCTTTCTGTAACAGTCAGGATCCTGTGACCTCCCAGTTGGTGTGTCTGGTGACTGGCTCCTGGGCTCCAGAGGTACCCCGTGTGTTATTTCACCGGCCTTAACAATGCTACCTTCATGATACTGATACTTCACTTCTAGTGCCTTGGCACTATTGGCTATGCTTCCTCACTTCTACAATTGATCACCCATTGCTGGATAATCAGTGCAGGATTTATAAATGGTGAGCAAATGAGTGAGTGAGTGAAGTCACTTGTGTACTCACCATGGCTCTCCTGTTTGGAGGAAAGTCTTTGAGGGGAAAAGGAAGACTGATGTGTCTTGTGCAAATCACAGTGTTGTGCACTGAGAAAATGCCTAGCAGCATTGAAGTGACTTAATTTTGTCCCTCAGCAGCACCGTGGCCTTCTCGTGCATTGCCATCAGCCTAGCAGAGGTGTGACACCGGGTAGACCCTTTGAAAACAGTGTTGACAGGTTGGGGAGAGAGGGTGGGGGTAAGGAGCAGGGGGAGGTGAGGAGGAAAAGGAGCATGAGCAGCCAAAGAGAATAAGTAATTGTGTTCATGATTAAAGACATGTCAGTGAATATTTATCGAGTGCTTGCTATGTGCCAGGAAGTGGGCTGGGTCCTTACACGGATCTCATCTGATTGTCCACCCTGAAGGCCAGGGCCATCTTACAGGTGCTGAAGCTGTCACGAAGAGGTGAGGGACTTTAAGCAAGGGTCCACGGGTCCTAAGTGGTCCAGCTGGGGCTCAGGCCTGACCTGTGGGATAGGCAGCCAAGGCTTTTCTGCCTTCCCTCATGCGGAGAGCATGGCAATGCGTTTGGGAGCAACAAGATGTCTTCTGTCCTCAGTTCTAACTTGCTCCTTGGCCATGGCCTCCCAAGGAAGCATCTCCGGGTCAGGACTCTGGAGGGCTGCACCAGTCACCCAGACCCGGCCCAGTCCCGGCAGGCCCCTGGCCTACAGCACGAGGTCCTCACCCTCCAAATCCGTTCTGTACCTGGATGTGGGTAGTGAGGGTTTGGAAATGATGGACGGCTGTAGTATCTGTACAGTGCCCAGCCCCCTCCTCACCACCCACACGCGCGCGCACACACACACACACACACACACACACACACACACACACTCCAGTCCCCCCACCTGCACAGAACCTTACAAACCAGATCGGTCTCTTCCTGCTGATGCAAACCTTCCATGTTTGGGACCTTCTCTAGAGCAGTGGCAGGAATGAGGAGAAGATGATGCTACAATGTCAGAGGTCAGAATCCCAGTTCTGTCCATCCTGAGCCTCCTTTGCCCTCTCTATAAAGTGGAGAGGTAAAGACCAGCCTTGGAGGCTTGTTATGAGAATAGACGTAACAACCTGGTGCCCGGCACAGCGGGGACACTCAAGGGTGTGAGTGGAAGGAGGTGGTAGCGATGGTTGTAGAGAGACCCAGAGGCACAAAGACTGGGGAGAGCTTGTTTCTCCCATCTCTGCCTGACTCTCCTCTCCCAACCCCTCGCGGAGGCTCTGCCAGAGACAGGAAATGAATTAGACCTGTCCCTCCCTTTTCTCCCCCCTTCCCTTCTGCCCAAGTTTTTGTCCAGGTGTCTGTCTGTCCCCCTCCCCTTCTCTCCGTCCCTCTGCCCCTCTCTGTCTCCCTGTGTCTGTCACCCCATCTGCAGGTCTGTGTGTGCCTCTCTCTCCCTGCCCACAGCTCCCTCCTCTGCTTAATCATTTGAACCACGTGTCCTTGTAACTCAGCCAGACAGGGTAGCACCACCCCATGAGGTGAGTTACACGCACACATTTGGATGCCAACACTGTGACTGCCAGACCCCTCCTTAGCGGGCCCCAACCCCCCCAGGACTCAGCTCCCAAAACACTGACAAACCCTGCCCGGTTCTATTTCTGTTCCCAGCGCGGGGAATGGAGAAAGCAAGCCCCCCCCCCCCCCAAGTCATGCTCCCTGGGGCAGAACAGCAGGCCAGGGCTCAGACCGGCCCCTCTGGGGACCTCAGTCTCAGTGTGTGTGGCTGCGTCACCCTAGTGACACACTAGTGACCTCATGACACCACCCTTTCTCAGCCTCCCTTCAACGGCTGGTCCTCTCAATCAGCCAGCAACGGAGGTGCTGGGGTTCCCTGGCCCCACCCTGAGGCTTTCTGCATTTTACCAAGTGCACTGAAGTTCGAGTAACGCAGCCCCCGCTGGGAGGCGGCTTGGCCCTCTGCAGGCCCGCAAACCCAGGAGCCCGCGTCCCACTCACAGGATGTTCCAACAGCACCCTCTCCTGGAAAGCTCCCTTTATGCTGTGGAGAGTCAAACTCCAGTTGTGATTGGTGACCATACCTGGTGTCTCTAAGAACCTCGTTGGGAAGAGAAGTAAGAGGAGGCCGAATGGGGTGGGGCCTCATCCGGAGGTCCCTGCGCTGAGCCTGCTGGCCCGTGGGCTGGGTTTGTGGACATGGACAGTACAGAGAATCACCCCGTGTCCAAGTCAAGAGTGTGGAAACTGCTCCTGTCTATCCACCCGCTGCACTTCCCCACTTTTTCCTTCCTCCTCCAATACTGCATCTGTGTGTGTGTGTGTGTGCGCGCGCCCCTTCGTAAAGGTGGGGGGAGAGTGCGTTTCTCTGGGAGAAGGGCAGCTTTGTTTATTATGGCTGTAACCTTGGCTTTTGGGTAGAGCAGGACAGTGGGACTCTTTGGAGCCCGGAGCAAAGAATTTAATATTCATAAGTGACCTCGGCGTAAATGGACTCCAGCTCCCTCAAAGGACTCACAGACGATGCCCTCCACCTCCTCCCACAGTTGTCTCTCTTGGAGAGCCCATCAAAGTCCCAAGCAGCAGCTCCTGACCAGCTGCCCACAGTGCCCCCCAACTCCTCCTGGGCTCTGGTCTCCTCTGTACTTGAGGATCCCTTCCTGCCCAGCAGGGAGTCTGTGTGGCGTGAGGGCAGGAGCGCAGGGTGAACACCGCCGTGGACCCCGTGTCTCGCCCTGGTTCCCGCACATAGTAGAACCCCAGGCAATAATAGTATAGTAGATTCTGGTCTAAGTGCTTCACATATGCTAACTTGCTTTACTGGCACAGCTATCCATTGTGCAGATGAGAACACTGAGGAACGGAGAAGTAACTGCTTCCAGGCCACACCGACAGTGCACAGCAGCGCTGAGATTCAAGGCCAGGCCTTACACATCGTGAGGAGGATCTCACAGATCCATGTGACTGTGTGTCGTTGGGCCTATATTCAGTTACATAAACCTCTAAATTTTAGCATCTATTTTAGGGCTCCACACTCAGAATACACTCTCTGAATATTTGTTGAGTTGACATCTTGCTGGGCATTTTGTGGTGGGCAGTAAATATCTGGTATACAAAGCATGGACAGACTGGACTCAAAAGGGACTGAGCTTATAAGTGTGGTGGGAGGCTTGGGATGCCATGTTGGGGACCCCCATGGCAGAACTCAGGGTTCTGCACCCCACTCTTCCACATTTATTGTGAATACAGGGGCAGGGGAGCATGGGACAGTGGCCCGGGGACAGAACTTGGTAGCCTCTCTCTGTCTCTCCAGCCATCGGAGAACTGATGCCTCATTCTCCCCACCCACTCTAGTGATGTCACAGTGTGCTGGGGGGGCAAGGGTGTGGTTGGGAGACCCTCCCTCACTTCCTTTGCTAACCCAGAGCCTGCCTCATGCGTCTGCTTTTAAACAAGCATAAGGATGGCCCCAGCCTGTTCTTCCTCCACATTTGTAAGCAAAGGAAGGAGAGGAAAGAAATCTCAGAGACCACCAGGCAGAGATAGGCCAGGGCTGTCCCCTGCAGGGCCCTATGGTGTGGTGCTAATCCACAGAAGACAGGGGATCACAACCCTCCCAGGCTGGCACAGAGGGCACGGGGTGTTGCAGAGAAACGGGGTCTCCCCCACTAGAAGCTCAGATTTGGGAAGACGGGAGCTGCTAGCTGGAAACAGGAGTATCTGGCCGCATGCGCGTTAGAGGGTGAGGGCACTGCCTGTGGAAGTCAGGTAGGGGGGCGGTCATGGATCCAGGAGCATTTTGGAGCATAGGCGAAACAGGGGAAGGTAGGTGTAAACCAGCCCAGCACGTTAGGGGACAGAGAGGGCAGCGTGGCTGGCAGCAGGCACTGTGCAGGAAAGTGGGGGAGAGCTTAGCAGAGCAGAGGGGGCTGATTATGGAGCCCTGCCTGGATGCTCCTTGGAGAAGTCTGAGATTCCAAGTTGCTTCCAGTCCTGTGCACGTGGCTCCCACCGCCCTCCAGCAGTCTGTGCTACTGGCTGCCCAACCGCTTCTTAACAAATGTCCAGAGGAGGAGCACAGCATGATCTGTTTCCCAGTGTTTGGAAGCACGCCCTGTCTACAGAAAGCTGCCTTGTCTGGTTTCCTTCTCCCCAGAGTCACCATAGGGCCTTTGCATGGCCCACCATGAAGTTCGGGTCAAGCCCTGCTCAGACCGTCACCCAGCCTCCACCTTCGGCCCCTCTTGAGATGTGGGATGGGGGCATCCCTTCTCCCTTCCTGGAGGGGCTCGGCCCACCCAGCCATTAATGTGCAAATGGCCCATTTTCTGCTTCAAAGGAAAGATTTTTTTTTTTCTGAGATCTGCAGTTTTCGAGTATTCTCAAATGATTAGCCAGAATCAATCTGAGATCTAAGGGTTTGGTGCACGTCGAGTGTGGTATTCTCAACTGCCATCTTAATTTCTTTTTGGCAAGACCCAGCGAGCCAGTGGATGGAGGAGTGACCTCGGGCTTGGGGGCCATAGAGCCCGTGTTACTCATTCTTAAAATTTGTTCCTTCACCTGAACTGCTGCTGCTGCTGCTGCTTTTTTCCCTCCTATCTCCCCCTCCATTCACTTTCCCAAAGACCCTGTATAATTCATTCTTCCTTCCATAGTCTGGCCCTGCTCCAGGCATCAGTGGGGACCCTAGCGAAAGACAAGCTCCGATAGAGGGCATTGTGTGGTCAAGATTCTCTGAGGTTCAGACCTGGAGAATCAGGGGGGTTTTGAGGAGGGCAAATTCCTGTGAGTTGCAAGTCAGTCAGGAGGGCTTCCTGAAGGAGGCGGACTGGATTGAGCCTTAAAGAATAGAAGCCTCCTAGAGCCACATGGTGGATGGGAGGTGATCTGGCTGCCACTCCGGGTAAATAGAGGTTACCTTCTGTTTCATGTGCACCTTCCCCAAAAGAGGGTGACCTTGTGAGATAGTGGGTGACCATGAGGCAGATGGCCTGGCTCAAGATAACGGCCCCCTGCCTGCCCCATCCATAGCAGGGTGGATGGGGCTGCCCCGGCCAAACCACCCTGGCTCGCTCTCCCCCCTCCTCCCTAATTGCCCCATTACTGTAAATAATATCTTCCTTTCCAAACAATTAGCCTTCCCATCTTGAAGCTTCCTGTTTGTTTTTTCTGGTTCCGAAGCCCTAACGTTGGAGAAAACAAACATCAGGCATCTGCGTGCAGTCTCCATGCAACCAGCCCAGCCCCCTAATGCTTTTACAGCCCCCGCAGGCCTGCTCCCGGGGTCCCCTCCCAGGTTTGTTCCTTATCCTGCTGCCTAGTTCGGGGGAGGCGAGGAGGAGCTAGCTTCGTGCACAAAGTCGGAAACTGTCAGGAGAGCAGAGAGGGGGCTGGGTGGCTGGAGCTTCCTCCAGGATCTGCCCCGCCCTCTATAACTGGGAGATGTTTAAAAACAAATCCCAAGCTTTTCTTCCTTTGGTAGATGTGCAGAGTCACCGGTCTGAGGGAGGGGAGAGTTGGAAAACACCTCAAGTCAGGAAGGCTTCGATGTCAACAGTGTGGTGTAAAGGGGACAATAATAATTATTTACCCACCATCTGGGATTTGTATTCCTCACCCCATTTTACAAACCATCTCCAGGACCATCAGATCCTTTAAACGAGCTCAGGAGGAGACAAGGGACAATTCTTACCTCCACTTGCAGTAGGGAAACCAAGGCTCAGAGAGTTTGCATGGTCTGCCCAAGGTCCATGGAGGGAGAGCAGGTGGATGGCTAGTGGGGCAGGTGGGGCATTAGGTAGATGGTGTTTAGATGCGGTGAGGTAGGTGGGTAGGGGGCTGGGTGGTCAGGTTGACGGCCAGACTAGATAACTTTGGCCAATATACACCTGTCTTCTCCTGGCTGCTCAGAGTAGCAGGCACCTGCCCCACAGGATGCAGTTAGCTGGATTTTAAATTGAGCCCGTGCCGTTCGCTAATTATTCCCTGCGGGTCTCACCTCCTTCATGGAAGGGGAAACGCCTTCTCCTCTGTCTCTCCCATTACTCCTGTGCCATTATTTTTGGAGCTAAAACTCAGGACATCTGGTCTGACGAGGAGGAGGAGGTGCTCCTCGGACAGCAGGACCAGTGAATCAGGGCGGCCCCGGGACTGCGAGCTGAGCTGGGCTGCTGCCCTGCCGGGCCTGGACGAACCGGGCACCCAGCCACGACCAGCAGGGCCTGCTGGGGCTGAACGAGAGGCAAGGACACGCCTGCCCTTCCTCCGCGGTTCTCTAGGATGTCCTCAGAGCTCCAGGGGGAGCGTGCAGCCCAGCAACCTCCTCTCCACCTGGTTGTTAGTTCCAGCACGTTCCCTCTCACCAAGGCCCCCCAGCCAAGTCTGCTTGAAAAACTCCACCGGGAGCGTGTACAGGACACCTTGGGTCTAATGTAACATTTAATGACCAAATCTCCTCAGGCCCCTGCATTAATACAAAACTATCTTACTGGTTCTAACCAGACAGAGTCACACTGCTCAGGGCTTCAGGGCTGAGTCCAGGCAAAAACGAGGTGATGAAGGAGGCGGTGGCCATCAACGTCTTGCTATGGCCCTTGAGAGGCAGAGGTGGGCCATTCCTGGGGCCAGAGGTCTGCCTGTCACCTCCAAAGGCAAGGCCCTGTGGTGCTCACCTCTACGTCCCCGGAGCCTAAGGCAGGGTAGTACACACTGCGTGCATGTCATAGACGGGAGCTAAATGAATGTATGAAGGAGTAGGCCAGTGTGCTCCAGATTCCGAGGTTCTGGACAAATATTTTTCAGATGACACACACCTTTCCTCCACCCCTCCCATCAGCCCCCCAGCCTAAAGCAGAGATGAAAGGATTCTGCCTGGCTAAAAGGAATCCTGCCTCTCAGACCGGCCTAAAGAGCTTCACGTGTACCCCACACAGGAACTCCAGAAATCTGGGGGAGAGGGAAACAGGCAGGGGAGAGCTTTCTGGAAAGCCTAAGAAAATGGGCCAGGCCAGGCATGGAGGTCGCCAAGGAGTCCAGCATGATCTAGCCCCCAAGGCCCTTGTAATAGGAAGAAGACTCCTTGGAAAAGGATGACACGGGACACCAGAGAAAATAAGGTCAGTGGGACAGTATGACAGGACTCTGGATGTCCAGAGGGGAGTGGCACGGCCCTCGTGGGCTCCCAGGTTTTGTAACACGGTGCATACATGTGCACACAGATGCATGCACCATCAGAGGGAGGCGTCTGGAAATTGCCCTAACTCGGTCCTGCTCTCATGGAAATCCACTTCCATGGACACCAGGGGACAAGAGGGACTGTCCCCTGCCTGCCCAAGTACTTCCAGGTCCCCCCCATGCTCCTCTGCCCCTCTCATGGTGGAGTGGGGCTACCCTCCCTCTGGTTTCCTGCAGCCAGACCCACGTCGGGCTCTGGCTCTGCCTCCTGCCGCTGCTTAACCTTGCCCAAGTCCCTTTGCTTCCCTGAGCCTCAGTTTTCTCATCTGTAAAATGAAGGGCGGGCCTGGAGAGTCCCTGAGGCCCTCTGCAGCGCTAGCATCTGGACTGCGGGGGGCTGCTGGGCTCTCAGGTGGAGACAATTTCCCAGATCACTGAGCCCCACCTGGCCACCGTTGTACGAGGGCCTCCCCTGGGCATTGGCCGTCTGGAAACACCGCCATCCACCTTTGTGAATATCTGGTTAAAACACTCACCTAATCCTAACCTAATCCTTTCAATTTGGGGAGAGAATTGAAGAAAAAAACGCTAGCAGTCTGAAGCCTGAATGCTAACAGATGGGTAAAAAGTATGTATAAATTACACCCGCTGCTGTCAATTCAAGCTCTCCAGATAAAGCGATATGAAAGGTGTTTCATTTATAGGGGAAATTAATTGCCAGCTGTATGACGAGATGGTGTGAAGGAACCACAGCCACACGATGTGTCCCATATATTTTTCCTGGCTGGATTCAGTACCTTCCATGCCAAGGGCTCCCACGCGACTCCAGACCTGGGGGGCCACCAGGGTAAACATGACTGTAAGCCAACTGTTCCCAAGCTAGGATGCAGCCCGGGAAGCAACAGACGTGGTAGGGGTACAGGGCGTTGAGACGTAGAGTGGCCTCCTCCCCTCCACCACCCTGACCTCAGGCCTCCATTTCCTCAGAGCAGCTCCTCAAGCTGGCTCTCATGTTTTGGTGAAGAGATGCCTTCTAGTCTCTGTGTCCAGACTAGACCACACGGCAGTCGTCTCTGTGTCCCTCCCCGTCACGCCACACACCCTCACAATGGATAGTCCGTCTGTGATGTCAACAGATGACACCGGCATCTGGAACCCCAGTCCCATCGTTTATTCTGTGACCACTCACGCCGCACCTTCTCGCCTCAGTCTCTGTACCTGTAAAGTGAGTCTGTCTCATCTTGCGCTGCCGTAATGAACTGCTCCTGACTGGGTGCCTTAAACAAAAGACGTTTCTTTCTCACAGTTCTGGAGACTGGGAAGTCCAAGATCAAGGTGCTGGCAGATCGAGGTTCTGGTGAGAGCCCTCTTCCTGGCTTGCAGAGGGCCACTGGGCCCTCACCCGTGCCCTCACCCGGCAGAGACAGAGAGAGCTCTGGTCTCTTCCTCTTCCTACAGAGGCATTAATCCCATCATGGAGCCTCTTCTAAACCTGATCCCCTCCCAGAGGCCCCACCTCCAAATACCATCACACCGGGGGCCACGGCCTCAGTATATGAGTCTGGGGGTCACAAACCTTCCGTTGTAGCAGAGGCGCTTAGCCAGAAGGTCCACACTTCCTGTGCCAGTGTGCTACTCGGCATATTAACCTCATTATTTCTGGCACTGGCTGTGGAGACCAGGAGGCTCTCTGGGGGAAATGGAAGGAGTGAGGATGGACCTGGCACCTGCCCGAGTGGTCTTCCTCTGAGCTTGTTTAAGAGGAAAGGAGGTGGGCCTCCCAAGAAGAGGCCACCCTCTTGGGCCTTCCTCTGGAAGCCTGGGATGAAGGAGGTGGTCGGGTGGGGAGGTGGTGTGTTGGTAAAGCCAAGACAGTGTGCACCCCATGACCTGCCCCATGGTCCATGCCACTAAAAGTGCCCATCGGATCACATGGGAAAGATGGCCTTACCCCAAGATCATTTCTGAAGAGGGCAGGCTGACGTGGTGAGAGGCTTCCCAGCTCTCGGACCACTGGTGGACGGCCATGCAGAAACTGGCCCTAGTATTCTGGCCCTGCAAGTCTCCAGTTTGGGAAATCACTCCCTTTCCTACTCTCCCCGCCATCTCCTCCTTTATTTCTTGGGCCAGAGCTGAGCCTGTGGTGCGAGGTGGGTCTCCACCCCAGCCCCCAGCCCATCACGCACCCACCCACCCATCAGCTGCTTGCAGGCGGTAGGGTCTTAACATTTTGCCTGGGGAGGGGCGCAAAGGGTAGGATTTCCATCCTGTACCCCTGCAAGCATTTATCAGAACTATTAAGACAATGAGCTAATATTCTATTCAGATTTAAATAATAAATTAATCTGCATTATACTGAGGAGACCTGAGAGAGACTTAATTATCTGGTGTACTTTAGGGTGGAAAGGAAGGTTGGGGACCCTGCTGGGAATAGACAAAGTTATCCGTGATCACACAGATGCAGGAGCTTAAATACCAGCCCTGGGTTTGACAGAGGAGGGAAGCATTCCCACTCTGTCTAGCCCTGAAACTCTCCCTCCCTCATTATGGGGAGGGCACCTCCATTTCTGACCATCCCTCCAAGGGGACCCCTGGGAAATACAGATTTTCACTTCAATTGTCCTAAGCCTGAAGCAGGCAGCAGCCCAGGAGGGGAGGAATTAGGAATCAGAGACCCTTTACAGACTGAAGTGGTTGCTGGAGATGTGCCAGGCCCTGGTGTCCGCACCAATCAAAAAGGGATGATAGAACCCTCCCTGGAGGGCTGGGGTCACACAGCTCCACCTCTGTGGCTTCATTGCTGTGTGACCTTAGGCAGCCTAATTCACTTCTCTGGACCTCAGTTTCCACATCTGTGAAATGTGGGCACCACCATGTGTGTCCAGGCTGACTGGAGGCTTGGAAGCTGCAAGGTGTGCAGCTTCAGCACAGCGCCCACGGCCAGGAAGCCCTCAGAAACAAGGAGGCGCAGATGCGAGTCTCAGTGGGAGCATTTGAGGAGCACAGTGAGCCGTGCCGGGTGAGCGTGCGGTCACCCCGTCTTACACAGACCTAGCTTATCCGTGAGTGGGCTTGGCAAGCTGACGCTCTCTTCTTCAGCTAAGCTAGCAAGCCCCGGGCCTGCGGTGAATTTTTTTTCCCCCGGTTGGTTCCTGCCACTCCCTGGGAGTGGGGCTTTTCACACCCTGAGCCAGCCTGCCCGAGAGAGAGAGGACTATTTTCGGCTCAGCAGCTACAGCAACAAAGATGTGAAGTCACTCCTGCTGCCTCCACTCACCCTGCCTGCCCTCCCCGGCCCAGGGGAGAGGTGAGTGAGAGGCAGGGGGGCTGCAGCCTGCGGGTCCTGGAGCACCCCTGCCCCTCCATCCTGTGACCCTGGCGGGCCACGGTGACCTGTCCATCCTGGGACATATCCACTAGTTCTCTTTCCCTCCCTGCAGGCTCCCGAAGTTGAGATGGGGCTCTGCCTGGCACATGGGGGTCCTCCTGGGTCCTGCCCCTCAAGAAGACAACAGCATGGGCCAGGGAGCCGAGGGCTGGGGTGTCCGTTGAGACTGAATCAAAGGGCGTGGCCCCCCCATGCTGGGAGCTGCCTGGGAGCTGGGTGTGTAGCTGGGAGGTAGGTGTGTGATGAAAGGGGGCAGCGGGAGGCACCTGAGAGATGAATCACCGCAGAGAACCCAGGCGAGTGGGTGTTGCTGAGATCCTGAGCTGAGAAGAACTTGATCATTTGTTAGGTTCAAAACCTGTCAGTTGTCTCAGTCAGGCTGCAGAGAAAACTTAGGATTGGAGACCTTCCTAAGACAAGAGAGAGAGAGAAACTTAGTGGCCAAGGGAACTGAAATCAGACAGGTCTCACAGGAGCTACTGCTGGCTGTGGAGTGGGGGTCGTGACGGCCTCACTCAGACCCAGATTAGAATCACAGACAGCAGTGCGGTGACGAGTCAGACACATAAGCCAGAAGCACCTTCCCGCCCCCAACACACACACACACACACACACACACACACACACACACACGCATGAACGTACACACCATCCTGGCCTGGAGAACATGGCTGTGGGCTGTCACTGTCCACCAGATAAGCCCAGGGCATCCTGTGAGACATGCAAACCCCATGGCTTCTAGATGCCCCTGTTCTTTTGGAGAAATGGCAGCAGGAAGAGTTCCTCCTTATCTCAGCTCAACTAAAACCCGGGTTTGTTCACATGCAGCCGGGATGCTGAGGGTCCAAGTTCTGAAATAGGGGGTCTGGTGAGAAAGCCACCCTCCCATCCCCCAAAGGGGGACCAAGACAAGCCCTGACAGTGACTGGCAGAGATGGGAACTACCTCGAGAGAGGGCCCTCGCCACATCCCGCGGACTTGTCATTCCTCCCAGCTGGGGTTTCGGAGGAGGTGGTCCAAAGATCTGGGTCTCCACCACCGCCAAGCTGCCGTCCTCGCCCACGAAAGACAAGGAACTAAAGCACACGCTTTCCTCCTGAGGGCTTCAGCAGGGAAGAAAAGTGGGGGCCGGAGCTAGGGGCCAGTGTTCCAGGTGGCCTTGGTGGCTATATCCCCAGCTCGACACTGGGGAGACTTGGGGGATAACAGCACAGGGACCAGGGTCTCCCCGCACTCCCTCCACTGACATAGACAGTGGTGGTAGGTGTTCTTTGATTGCGGCCGTGGCCTCCTGGCACAGCCAACCATGATGCAGGCCCCAAAGGCCTGGGCTTCTTGTGCCACCTGTCAACCCACTGGAGAGGAGAGGCACCAGCACGCCCCCAGCCCCACCTCCCCTCTGCACAACACACCTTGCTGGGGTAATGGGGCAGTTGACCCCACTTCCAGAGTGGGAAGGACAGGAAGAGCCATAGCCAAGCCCTGTGTTTTGTCAGCTTCTACCCTTGGGAACATGAGTCCCGGAAGGCCCCCCTCCACAAAGAAGATGATAGGTGACTGTGCCCCCTCCCCCAGATAAGTAGCAGGAGTGACCCTGAGCTTCCAGCCATTGGTGGGCTTTGTTGGATGGCTGTTGGAAGTCAAATCCCAGTGGTTACAGCTGCAATTAATAGAATGCAGATGCCAGAAACCAGCCTCCAGAACTTTCCTTGAGCACTGCACCCAGAAACGGGTGCTCCCTCATCCTCAGAGTAATCCAAGGCCTTGTTGTCTATACCCGTCATTGGGCAGCCAATCATGTATGCCCTTGAAACATTACTTCTCTTTTTATTCGGAACTATTAATTAATCCTTGTATTTTTAATTCACTTTATATGGTTTACATTTCAGAGTTTATGCCCAGCTTCTCTTTTGCCCAACAAAACTATAAGCACCATGAAGTCAGACACCAAGCCTTATTTTTGTCTATTTTACCCGTGGCACTTAGCATGGTAAATGGTGCCTTTCATGTAGTGAGTGCTCAACAAAGATTTCTCTATTTAGAACCTTCCAGACTCAGCCTCTTGTAGGCATTTCAAGTCCTGGAGGAGCTGGGCAGTCTCAAAGACTGGTTTCAACAAACCCAGCCATCTTCCACGCTCCAGACTTGGTCCACTCAGTCTACTTCTCTGTCTCTCTTTTCATCCCCAGGGATAGAATCCTACAACCTCAGAGGGAGGATGAAACTTGGAAACCAGGTGTAGGAGTACTCTCCCCAGCGTTTCTCACAAATGGTCAGCTGGTCTTTGTGTGCACACACCTTCCAACAGGGATCTCCCCACGTGCCAGGCAGCCCGTTCTGTTGGTGGCCAGGGCTTACAAGATGTTCCAAGACACAGCTAGTTGTGGCCACCACGTGGCATTGGGAGATAGTTTCCTAAAACAAAGGTTCGAACAACAATGGCTATGTGGTCCCTTGTGCTATGGGTTGCCCACCGTGTGCTCTGTGCTTTGCGGGTGTGGCTGGTGTGATCGGGGCCCAGATGGAGTGGAAGCTGTGATCCCTGCATCAAGCAGCATTCAGTCTAGTTGGGGGCGAGAAAATGGGAAAATGGCGGCCCTTCACAGAAGGGAAAACATCAACTGCTACGTTGTGTGGGACTGCAGGCCACCGTGTCTGGGTCTTGTTCCCATGTCACTTGTAACTGCTGGGTGCCTTGGAACAGCTCCTTCCCTAAGCAGGCCCCTTGAGTCTCCACTGCAGAAAGAAGGGGTGGGTTCAGATGATCTCCCAAACCTCTTCTAGCTCTCGTGGTCCTGGAAGCACCCTAACTTCTTAAGGAGAGATCAGCACGGGAGGCGCCGAACATAGAAAGGTAGAGGGGCGGCACCCCACTGTGCACATCCCAGACACACTTTACATCACTCCAGCAACATTCCAGCTGAATGCGTCCGGTTCATTCAGTCCGTTAACTGGTTGGAGGCACTTGTGCGTGGCAGTAGAATTCCTGTGATGTGCCTACCATGGATGGGGACAGGAGCCCGGCATTTGAAAGAAACTTAACAGTAGTTAGTTGCAAGCTCTCTTCTAACCAGGAGCAAATGGAAAGAGCATAGGATTTTATAAAGAGTATAAAGGTGCTGAGAGGCCATAGTAAGGAAAGCCTTGGAGGCAGGAAGTCTCTTCCCATAAGAGGTGAATGTTGAGGAGGGTATAAAGCAGGAGGTGGGAGATGCCGGTCATGTCTGGGGTACAGCCAGTTTCTCCACACACGGAGGCCTCACCAGGGTGGCAGCAGTACACAGACATGCATCCTGGTGGCTGTCCTTGGGGTCAGTCCAGGAGATGATCCTGAAGCAGGAATAGTGCCCTTGTTCTCAGGTATGACACCCGGTGCCACTCTTTGCACAGACATTTTTACCAAACTCTCCAAATACGTTGTACGTTCTCTCTTGGTGTTTTCCATCACACACCTGCTTGCGTAGCAGCGTACCAGTCTCCCCAGTCTCTGTTGCTGGGGGTAGCTCTGCCTGGTCCACTCACGAGCAGCCGTGGGCAAGCATGGTTTGCAGCCATCATTTCTAAAGTTGGAGGACACGATAGCCAGGCCATGATTTCTCGTGTTTGCTGTTCTCCGCTTTCTCTATGTTGGTGTCTTCTAATAAGCAGTAGGAGAACAAATGACCTCTTTCCTGCCCTGCTTCTCAGCTCTACATTCTGGGCCAAGGTCAGATGTGCAAGGCATTGACTGGGGGGACTCTCCTGGGATGGAGTTGGTCAGGGTGAGCTCTGGAGCCTGTGGCCCCGCGCTTTCAGGTGACCCTCACCATAGCCCCCATCTGAGATGAGCCACATAGATGAGAAGGTGGGTGCAGTGCTGGCTGCTCACGAACCACGGTGGCCTTGAGGTTGGGGACCCAGCAGGAGTGGACCCAAAGACTGCATGAGACCTAAGGCTGAGCTGCCTGGTCCCCCAACCCTTGCCCGGAGACAGCAATAGACAGGCATCCTTCATGCCCCCTTGTTCCTTGCAGTCAGTGGAAAAGTAAGTGTTCGAGGCAGGAAGACCCATTTCCTGCTTTTACAGCCTTTACACAGAATGGATGCCTAGGGCTCAGGAGGCCTAATTATGTGAGTGTGGACAAGCTGCCTCCCGGGACCTCAGTTTCCTTGTCTGTAGATTGGGTATGATGGTACCTGCCCAGACAGCCTTGCACAGGTGGTAGGAGGATTAAATGAGAAAGGGATAAGATGGCACTTTGGAAAGTACATAGTGCTGAGCTTATCTGCCGGGGAAGTTTAATACTTTAATCTTACTGTGGTGACTGGTTTACTGGGGTTACACATAAATAAGGGAGAGGGGGCAGCTGCCTAATTGAACAATAGCACAAAAATAAGCAGGGGACAATAGGTCACCAGGAAAAGTGGTGCTTATCCTCAGCATAGGACTTTAACCCCTCAGTTGGGCAGTTCTAACTGGGCATCTGCTCTGTATGCCAGGGAGTGAACTAGATGCTGGGCAGGTGATGGCTGAGGCTCCGTCAGGGGAGACCGCGGTCAGGAGGCAGAGGGCAGTGGAGGGGCCCCGTGGCCCGTTCGCACTCCCTGCACACAGCTCACCCAGGACTCCAACCCGAGTGGGATCTGGAGTCCTTTCCTTCCTTTACTCATCCCAGGACCCAGCAGTCAGGCCCCGGGAAGGGTTCCCCGGAGCCAGGGTTGAGGGAGGAAGCTGGCAAAGGAGGGAGCGTGGGGGAGGCTAGCTTACCCAGAGACCTTGCATCTATAAAAAGTTCCTGCCCCCACCTTCAGTCCCAGTGAGAGCTGCTAATGTGAGCACCCTGTGCTCCCCAGGGGGTGAGGAGAAGGCAAATGCTTCCCCTGAGGAGGTGGGGGGCATCTGGAGAGTGTGCATTCTGACTCAGCCCTGGGAGGCCATCACCACAGAGGCCGGATATACTGACCCCCTTTACCTACCAGGAGGGACTAAGGCCAGGAGGCAACGTCTTACAGCAACTTGGTAGTGAAGATGGGAAGACAGGCTCCCTGACTCCCCCACTCACTGCCCCTCTCCCCCCCCATCTCAATATCCTCCCCCACCTGCCCAGCAGACCTAAGTTGCAGGAACAGGCTTCTGCAGCTTTTTGTTTGCAAACTAGGCGCTAAACCAAGAGTCCCAGGTCAGTTGTTCTGTACTGAGTTGGGTTTCCTGCCTGGCTTTAGGTTTTGTTTAAAACCCCGGCAGGCTTGAGGTTGTTGTCAGCTGTGCTACATACCATCCTCCCTGCCCGCGACCCTCCCGCCCCCGTCTGCATGGGGTGGGGGCAGGGGACCCACTGCAATGCTATTACAGTATTTGCATTTATATGAGGCACAGACCCCAAGTCTCCAGTCTCTGGGTGCTTTTACAACCCTGTGTATACATAATTTATTTTCGTTGCTATTTAATCAGTCTCCGTGTTGAGATGAAAAGTTTCCAAGGGGCCCCAGGTTATTATGCAACTTTCAATTCCAGCAGCATTGACGGAGTGGATGGGGCCCTGAGCCCCTCCCCAGAGGCAGAGGTGGGGGGCAGGGCACTGGGCAGGAGGCCCTGGAATTCCCGCTTACAAAGCAAGCACTAGCTGAGGCCCCGGGGTGGCTGGGGACCAGGTGCAGAGTGCAAGTCCACCCTCTGTGAGAGGCAGGAGGAGGGGGCGCACGGTGTCTGCGGAGGGGCTGAGACAAAGTGGGTGCTTGTGGGAAGAGCCAGCTGGCCTGGACGTTCATGTCCAGAGTCTGGAGACAGAGTGGCCGGGCAGGGGTGCTGGAAGCCAAGTGGGGAGCCGGAACTGCAGGCGGGCTCCTGACGCGGGAGGCAGAGTTGAATGAGGCCAAGTGTGATGTCTTCAACAAAGATCGGTCCCAAAAAGATAAGGTTGTCCTGGGTTCCTGAAGGAAGCCCTAGAGGAAAGCCCCAGCCGCACTGAGGCCAGAGGGGAGCCCCAGGTAACAGGGTCTCCACCTCCAATCATTTGTGGAACACGGGGCCGTCTACATAAATAACCAAAGAGGCTGTGATGTGACACGGACACAGAGGCACATGCCCCTGCCTGGCCCTCTGACTGCCCTCTGTGGCTGGCCACACCCTGGGTGGGGGTCCTTCTTCCAAGAGAAGGTGGGTCAGAGACTAGGGCGGTGGGAGATGTGAATAAACGTGTTCTTCCCGGAGGGCATATTGTCAGGAGACTTAAGTACCAGGGGGCGGGACAGAGAGTAACATGTCCAGCAAATACTCAGAGAAGCACCACTCGCAGCCAGCGACAGCCGCAGCCCCTGCCACATCGCAAGTGTGACACGGATGTTCCTTACCTTGATGGGTACTCATGGGAGACCGGCCACAGGAATGTCTTGACTGTCACCAAATCTGGTTTCTGATGGTCACACAGGTGTCCAGGCCTCCCAGAGACACTTTCGCTGAGGTCTCAGCAAACATTTGCTGGGAGCGGCCACCCTGGGGCCTGGGACCCAGGTGAATTAGACGGTCCACACCCTCGAAGGGTCCCACTGAGCCCAGCAAGCTGCTGCGTGCCCAATGTGTGTCAGCGTGATGGGCGGGGGACAGAAATAAGGGAGGCACGGTCGTAGCCGTCAAGGAGTCCCAGGGTTATGGGCTGGCCTGGAGGGATCAGGCATGTCTCCTCCTGAAATACAGATGGAACCTTCCTTAGGAGCCTCCTTGGCCCATAACCCACCCGACACCAGAATTGCTTCCTGTGAGTGCATATTTAAAGTCTATACAAAGCTGAGATTTTAGGGAAGTGGAAGATCCCATCTGGGAAAACGAAAGCAATCAGTTCTTCCAAAGGCTCTGTGTTCCATCAACAGTACCACTGGGTGTGCGAGCACCGTCCCAGCCACTTTTGAGTGTCACCGTCATAAACATCCTTGGAAACACCCCACTGGATCCACTCAGAGGAAAACCTCTCTGCTTAGATACTTCCCGCAGTACAGAAGTCTGCTTGAGAGCAACCCAGGGGCCCCCTCCGATTTTACAGATGAGGCCACTGAGCCCCAGAGCAGGAATGTGATGGGGCTTTCTTTACCTTTCTCCTGCCTCCCCTCGGCTCATCACCCAAGTGACAGCAAGGTCCAAGCTCCAGATGCAAACCATCCCTCTCCTTCTCCTCACTCTGCAGTCAAGAGGACTCAGCCACTGGCCAAAGCTTTATTTTCCTCTCATCACCCTGATTATTCCCTGTTTAATTAAAATTTGTTTCAGCTAATAGGCTTTAAATTAGTATTTTCAAATATTGACATCTGCTGGACCCTTATTCATTATTTTCGAAAGCTCTAGGGCTAATAGCTTTATCACCCACCAATTAATTACTTATTCACTGGACAGGTAGCCACTGCCCCCAGACCATGGACAGACATACTCACAGGAAGGTGAAGCCGCACATATAACAGACACAAACAGCCACAGGTGAGCATGTGCACACGCACGTGCACACACACATACAACACACTCACAACACGGTCTCCAGTAGGAGCCAGGCCTGGTAGCGTGTGTCTACACATAGGCTGGGAGACCAGGAGGAAAGCACAGCATTCGTAGCAGGCCTGGGTACCTTGCCAGCCCCTCTCACTGTCATGCTGAGGACGCTGAAGGCTGAAGGCCTGGGCTTGGCTGGGGCCTCTCCCATTTGCTCTCCCTTTCGTGCCCAGGGAGCAGTAACGCTGAGAGGTCTGAGGGTTGGTCCCAGGAGGGCTCAGGGCCGAGAAGGGTGCTGAGAAGGGCAACCGAAGCTAGTGACCAAAGGGCCTTGAGAAGAGAGGGAGGTTCTCGAAGGCTGATTAAGAGAGTGATGTCTACACAGGAAGCGAGCCATGGGCAGGTGGAGACTCTCGGTCAGAGGAGGGGCTGCAGAGAAGGAGAGGCCAGGACCGTAGGAATCCCGTGAGGCCACAGAGAGGGTGTCCAGAGTCAGGCCCAGGTTGACTTTCTTCTGATAGGGGAGGTGACTGTGTGAGGCCCTCTGCTTGCTCCCCAGAAGGACCTGCTGGGGACATCAGCAAATCCATCAGAAGGCTTGTGCCCACAGGGAGGGGGTGGGGGGGGTGGAGCTGGGTTTGGGGAGCTGAGTATCTCCCTTGGGAGTTTCTCAGGAAGGGACCCCCATCTCACAAGCATGCCCCCCAGTGCTATTCCCCACCTGGGCTATCAAGACCTTTAAAGGACAATGGTAGGTACAGAATGCCACCCCAGGACCCCCAGCTCCCACCCCACGCAGCCACTTTAGGCTGGAGGAGGTAACAGCAGCTTCCCACTGGTCACCAGAGTGAGGGCCTGCCCCGGACCTCTGCCAGCACTGCGTTCTCAGCGGCGGGGACTGTGGAGGGGTCCCAGCTTCCCCGTCTCTGTCCCGGCTGCTGCCACCGCCTGCCATGGCCGAGCCCCCGCCCTGCTGAGCGGGGCAGACTGGGAGGGGGCTGGGAGGGCCCTGGGCTCCGTGCAGGCAGGTTTGTTTTTCTCCTTGTAAACAGTCTGGAGTGACTGGGATTAAAGTCTCTGCAAGTTGCCGGTATCGCTTTTCGGGAGAGCCGAGTAATCCGCGGGGATTAAAGCAGCAGCCGGGCCCATCTCCCACAAATGAATATCTGTCAGAGCCATTGACCTGTTAAAATAATGAATTTAATGTGGAGCAAACCGCACGTGGCGGTGAAGCAACATGGCCTGGCAAATTGTTTTCTGTGTGCCCTAACGAGACATTTGAGGAAACAGGACCCCGGATCAGGCTGCTGTGGCCCCGGCCCACCAAAGCCTTGAACCTCCTTCCTCAGCGGCCGGAGCTGTGAGCTTCGGGTGACTTTTCTGATGGGCGGAGGAGATGGGTGCCCTACTTAGGAGATGGGCATCCTAGAAACCATCAAGCCCACCCTTGCTCAGCTCCCCTCGAGAGAGGGAACCATCTCTCAATTTTCTGCAGGTTTATTATCCATTCTATGGGCCATGTGTGCCTTACTCCAGGGTCTCTCCCACAGCTCAGCCCCCTGTGGGCACCGCTAAGGCTCTGTGTGTCCCTGAGCCCCTCTTGAGGGCTCCGTCACAGAATAGACGGCCCCCCACTAGTCCCTGGGCATGCCCAGCCCCCAGTGTCCCTGAGGACCAGAGCTGGGGCCAGGAAAAGCAGGCACCTAGGCCACTGGACTCCTTTTACATAAGGGAACACTGAGCCCAGAGAGGGGACTTGACTTCCCCCTTAGTCACCTCCAGTGTCCACAGCAGATGGAGGACAGGTGCCCTGTTCTCTGTGCACCCCACCCATTTCTGGGGACACTGGAAATAGCAGTCTGGCTGCCATCTGATAGCACACTTCACGGTTCTCACTGGGGTGGAATCATGGCGCCAGATTCAGGAGTGGAGGGAAGAGGTGGCCAGGCAGCTGGGGCGAGGGAGTGTAAGCCACCACCCGTCCCCCCACGGCCAGGATTCAAGTACGGGGGCAGTCCAACTGGGAGCTGAGGAGTCCATCCTCTGACCAGCGTGGGGCGGGGGGGGGCGGGGGGGTGACAGGCACTTCGCCAGAACTGGGAGTGCCTTCACTCAAGGACAAGGGCTGTTGCAGGGGCCATGCCCCGCTCCTTCCTCAGTGGCCACTGTCACTGCCAGCATGTCTTTTCCTCTCCAGCCATTGTCCCAACAGACATGGCAGAGGAACCCAGTCGTCCCTCCCCGTGACTTCTCTGGGGAAATGGAGGCCCTATCTCCAGCACCTAACAGAATCAATATATGACCCAAAGCTCCTCCAACAAGCTATGACATACTCATCTTTCAAGGTGTCCCCAAGCTGGGAAGGGCAGTGGCCCCAGGGCTTTTGCCCAGCAGCTCTAACTTCTACAGACACAGATAGTCCAGCCTGTGCCAGGGGAGCCGGTCCCTGTCCCCAGAACTCTCCCAGGGATCCCACTCTTTTCTTTCTTGAGTTTCCATGAGGTTTCTCCCCCACCAACAAGGGCACAGTGACAGCTCTAATTAGGTAATTATGAACAACTCTGTGGAAAGGCAGTGCGCTTTCTTTTGTTGCTTCTTTCTTTAATTTTTTGTAAAGAAGCCGTGTGCTTATGAATTGTCCAGGTCCCAGGTAGTCTAATCTAGGATATATCAATAAAGTCAGGTGGCAATAACATAAAGTCAGGTGGCAAGCTGGAGGCGGGAGGGCATACTGAAGCAGGGGCTCTCAGGGAACCCCTTGGTCATCCTGAGTTGGGCACAGAGGGTGGGTTAGAACTTTACTGTCTTTGCTTCAAAGCAGAGATTTTAATAGACATGAACACGGCATCTCCATTTTAACCTGAGGGGCTTCACTCATGTGATGAGCCCACGTGTTAAGTGGGTGATCCGTTGATCTGGTCATGGGCAAGCACTCTCAGGTGCCTCATCCTAGGCTGGGCGGGACGGGAAACCTAGCAAGACTCTCTCCTTGGGAGTCCGGCATTCACCCCTGGCTGTTGGGTCCCATGAGAAGGTAGCATGAGAGCAAATGTCCAAAGAGTCTTTAAGAGACAGGAGTGTCAGGAATTAAGAGCCCACCCTGCAGACTGCCTTGGGCCGTGAACACTCCTGGAGACGGCACAGGGGTGACAGCCAGAGGCAGGGAGGGAGAGGGACGTGCTTGGGTCTGAAAGAGCAGAGTAGAGGACAGCACAGAGTGGCCAGAGTAAGGCAGGGCCGGGGAGCGAGAGAAGGGTATTTGGAGCCTGGTGGCCTGGACTTAGGAGCACGGATGGAGAGTTCAGACCCCCTCCTCTAGCAGGAGGTCTGAAGAGGGGAAAAGGAGCTGTTTTTCTCCTACACCGCGAGGGTCTCCACTGCCTGGCCATCTAGCAGGGAGGCGGGCTGCCGCTCCCTCCCCCACCTGTCCCGATTTGCAGGTGGAGGGAAGATGCTGAAAGTACCCGCCTGGGCCACTGTCAGGCCCCTGCTGCAGGTCCCTGCACCGGCCCTGGCTCCTCCTGTGATCTGGGGAAGTCAGCTGTCCCCTAGCCCCAGTTTCTTCTCCGGCCTCAGTGGGGGCAGTGATTTGCTGCCCGTGGCACGGCAGCCGGGCGGCCCCCCTCACAGCAAGAAGGGCTGAACATAGACAGGAAGAGCTGGCTTTTAAAAATGAGAGTTCTTGAGGGCAAGGATCCAGGAATATCTTTTCTCCGTGTTTGCTCACACTCCGCCACTTTCTAAAAAGACACCGGCGTGGGTGACCGGAGGGAGGTGTGAGGATTGCCTGTCGTGGAAAGAATCAGGCCATGCTAACCCACACTGCCTGAGGAGGGCTTGGATTCACATCAGAGGTTTTACAGCTCACATTCCATAGGCTGCATGTGACCATCCTGGGATTGCTTGACCGTTAATTTGCTCCGCAAGCCTGTTCTCTGTGGAGAGAGCAAAGGTCAGGCTCAATCACCCTCATGCCTGAGTCTCCAATCCATTTATCACTCACTGAGTCCCCACTGTGCGCTCAGGCCACGGGGACTCTGGAGGAGGGAGCACGTGGCCGCGGCGGCAGGCGGCCAGGTCACTGTCTGGCTGGGGAGACATGACTCACACACATGACACAATCGAGAGCAGGGGGCGGCCGTTAATCAGAGCAGGAGGGTTGGGACCGACTCCAAGGGCTGTTTCCTCCTCCTCCACACGCGGAGATGCTTGCAGTTAAAAGAAGAAAGCTTGGTGGGGCTGGGATGGCGGTGAGGAGGACCCGCGTGTTTGCGGAGGTGGTGGGGACCCCCGGCCCCTGCAGCTGGGCCAGCCAGAGCCCAGGAAGGTGGAGAAGGCAGGCTAAGCAGGGATGCTTTGGCCTTGGAGCTGGAAGGCCTGGGCTCTGCTTGAACGCTTCCTGTTCAATCCTCCGAGCCTTGGCTTGCACAGCTACAAACTGGGGCTGCAGGTAGATCATAGGCTATGACTCTCAGAGTGTGGGAGGGCCTGTCCCCTGAGAGGTCTGGGAGGGAGGGGATGGGGTCAGAGGAGGGAGCATCAGGACTGAAGATCCAGCAGATTCTACCTACGCTTGGATCCAATGTAGTGAATCAGGGGAGGGGAAACCTTGGCTAAGGAGACTTGGAGTGTCCCAGGTTCAAGCCCCAGGTTCACTCGAGTTGAACCAGAACAGGGCAGTACAACATGCCATCAGGCTCTTACTAGGGAGAAGCAAGGCCATTTGGTCCATCTCAGGCTTCCAGATGGTTGAGGCTCCCCCTGGGACCCCCAGGCAGGGTCCCCAGAGCTGGGAGCCTCTAATCTATTGGGGGACTCTGAAGCCACACTTTCTCTGGTCACTGGTGGATGCCCCTGGCTTCCGGTTTGTGCTCAGAAAGTTCTCTCTGCGGGATTCACGAAGCCCCTGCTCTGCCTGTTTGCTGAAGTGATTGTACCACTGGGCAGGCCGAAGGCCCCATGCACAGGGAACACATCCTCACCCCTGCACCACTCCCTGCCCCTGCCCTGCCCCAGAAGCATCCTCGTGGGCAAGAGGGGGACCCAGAGCACTCCCAGGGCTCCCAGTGCACGCCCCACCTGCACACTTCACTCACACAGTTCCCTGCACTTGCTTGTCTCACCGCTGGTTCAAGTCCCACCTCCTACACAAAGCCTTCCCTGAGGATTCCCGTTCACAGCCAGCCTTCCCCCGGATGGCTCTCACTATTCCATTCACTCTTCAGAACAGCCCTGGGAGGTAAGTGCTGTCATCCCTTTTACCAGATTAGGAAACCAAGGCGCCAAGAAGTGAAGTAGCTGCCCACAGTCATGTGGCTAGCCAGGGGTGACCCAGGATCTCCGCCCCCAAGGGTCTGAGGCCGGGGCTACACCCTCACCACGAGGCCACACTGCCTTGGGTGGCTGCTGTCCCCAGTCGGGTGTGGGCCATGAAATTACCCCTGCAGCTCATTGTATTTTAAGGGCCGGGGTCCTCACACTGCGTGGTGGCCCTCTTTCAGGTGAAGGCAGGGTTTGGAAGTCTCTCACCTGCCTCTCACCCCACGCCTCCCAGCAGGGCACCCATAGCTGGCGGATCAACGTGCCACTGGGTCAGAAGAGCAGATGACTCACATGAGCAGGACATGCAGCTGCCAGGGGCCCGGGGTGGCCATTCAGCAGGTCCTTCACAGAGGACGCGGTTCCCACTGAACCTAGGCTACTACAGGGGGCCTGTTCCTCCATGGGATCCTTGCTGTCAACTGGCCCCCCGCCTGGGTCAGAGGGGTTCTTGAGGAGGGGATGGGCCAGGGCCTCAGCAGGACTGTGGCTGCTAAAAATCCTATAGGGACCATCCCAGTGTAGAGTGGGTCCCTGTCTCTCCCTGGGTCCACTACTGCCGGTAAGCTTTTCCTGAGGGTTTTATTGTCCTCCCTCATCCCTCTCCATCATGCTAGGGAGAGGGCGGCCAGGTTGACTTCTGGATAGGAGTGAGTGGAACCTAAGTGCTCCAGGGCAAGTGGCCACTTCCCTCCTTTCCCCCACCCCACCCACGCCCTGACACAGCTCCCTGGGCCTCTTCCCAGTGGGGGCTCCAAACTTTCTGTCTCCCTGACTGCTTCCCCAGGAAGAGTAGGGCAGGGGCAGCCTCCAGCCGCCTTCCAGGAATTTGATGAATCTCTCAGGCATGTTTCCATTCCAGCTCCAATTAGCCCTGAGCCAGTGGGTCCCCCAAGAGGGAGGTTTCTCTAGGGTCACCCTTGGCCCAGACCCCAACCCCAGCCCCTTCTCCCCTGCCTCTTTTCCTGATTCACAGAGTACCTGTGGTTCCCTGAGTGGAACAGTCCAGAGGGACGAACCCCCTCCCCAGTACATCTTTCATGGTTGTAACCATGAAGATACTTCTGGAATCATTTTAGAGAAATGCAGTTTCATTATTTAAAAGTGCAATTCATTTGTAAATCCATGCAATCAAACATGGAAAAGTAAAACCAATATTGATTAGCAATTAGCCTGTATGTTCCATCACATTGATTGAGCCCCTCCTGGGTACTAGGCCCTGCACTAGGTGCTGAGGAAATAAAAATAGAGTTGAGCCTGCCGTTGAGGATAATAGGGCCCTGCAGCCCAGGAGCTCACCGCTGGATTGCTGGACCGCAGCTCGGCCAGAGGAATCCAGCATGTCCTTCCTTCTTGCCTCTGCTCTGTGTACCAGCTCCACGCTAGACACTGGGTGAGCATGAACGGTCAGCCACATCTCCCAGAAGGAAGTGTCACGGGCACCTACCTGTTCAGAAAGCACGGTTGTCAGGGAACCCACATGCTCACTGCCAATGGCAGTCCACTGAATGACTTCAGAGCTGCGTGCCTTTGGCAAGTTACTAAATCTCTCTGGGCATTCATTTCTCCTCTAAAACAGACTGTTCGGTGGTCTTCCTTTTCTAGGAGTGCTTTGCAATATTTTTTGAGTATCCTCATTGCAACCCGATGAGACAAGCAGAGTATATGTTATTATCCCATGTTAAATTTTAGAAATGAGGAAAATGTAAGAGAGGCCAAGGAAGTCACCTTGGGTCACACAGTGGGAGGAATGGAGCAGAAGCCAAACTTTCTTGTTCCTTCTTCAAATGTTCATTCCAAGGTTGGGCTAGATGGTCTCTGAAGTTTGTTTACCTTAAAAATTCTATGACTCAAAGAGAGTGGTACAGGGAATGCGTACAGAGTCCAAGCCTGGAAAAGCTGAAACTATGGATGGAGGCTGAGAGGGGGCCCAGTGGTCCCGAGGAAGAGAGAGCAGAGTCCCCCAGAGTGAGTGGTGGGGGCAGCTGGTGCTCAAGGTTTATGATGCTGCATAAATCAGACCTGCCCATACTTGACCAAGGTTGAAACCTCTGCACCACATAGTAATTAGATTTTTTGATGATGTTCCCCCTCTGGTTTATTTATACAGCAGTAATTACCGCCAGCAGAGCTGGGCATGGGGGCTGCTCGCCTTTCCCAACCACATGGTTACCCTTCTGTATCCCCACTCAGTGGGGAGGGGACAGGAAGAAAGACTGGGAGGGGACACAGTTAGAGGCTTTGGTCAGACCACTTCCATGATGACCCTAATTGGTGGCACTTCCAGGAAATAAGGCACACTGAAAGTGCAGGCAAGTGTCAACCTTTGAACTGACTCATAAGAGCAAGGGTTCAGATGGGGTGCCATGGGGTGCCTGGGTGGCTCAGTCAGATGCGTGCCTGACTCTTGATATTGGCTCAGATCGTGATCTCACACTCATGGTAATGGGGTCGAGTCCCCCATCAGGCTCTGTGCTGAGTGGAGCCTGCTATGATTCTCTCTCTCCCTCTCTCTTTGCCCCTCCCCTGCATGTGTGTGTCCTCTCTCTCTCAAAATAAGTAAACTTTTTTTTTTAAATAAAAGAGCAAGAGTCCAGAAACTTGGGGGCTCTTTGGCCCCACACATCCTTCAGGTCATCCCGCAGGTAAACTGTTAACCACAGGACTCACTCTGAGCAGATGACATCTCTCACCCCACCCCTCAGTGGGTCTCATCTCTTTGGTCTTGGCAGGGGGACTGGGAGGCCCCAAGGGTCAGATAGGCTGCAGAGCATCAAGGTGGGGTTGACAAGGCTAGGAAGTGGCCAAGATTAGGGTTGTGTGGTCCCTGTGAGGATGACATCTGTAACCCTGTCCTGCTGGCCTTCTCTCTCTCCCATTTGTCCTGGTGGGCTCCACAGGAGGACATTTTCCTGAGAGGGGGTTCCAACTACTCAGACACAGCAAGCAGTGCCTTGAAGGATAACCGTTGGACCCTCACCCAGGTTGCCGGAAGAAGTTGGTACCACGTGGCCCCTTGTAGGGCTACACTGAGCCTGCTATGTCTTTCTGGACAGTGCCTTGGGGAGATAGCCTAACTCTGGGGGAAAGGAGACTTACCAACAGATCAAGTAAGGGAAATAGGCAGGCAGGGGGTAGACACACAGACCGACATGCAGTGCTCTGTCTCTGGGCCACTTGACTGGAAAGGCCTGGTGGCTGCAAGAAGAGCAGTTGAAGGTGGCAGCCACCCCCCTTCTCTCCACTCACTGCGAGTAATCCCTGTGAACTTCACCCAGACCCAGCTCCAGCCTGCCCCACCTCTTCCCCTCAAGGCCAATAGGCAGGTTCTTGGTCCATCATTTCATGGAGAAAAGTGCACTTGTACAGGCTCACCAAGGTTTATGGACAGCCTCATGTGACAGGAAGAGGCTTCTTTATTTTCTATTCCTTTCTTTCCATTCCCCCTTCCTTCCTTCCTTCTTTGCTTGCTTTCTCTCCTCCTTCTTTCCTTTCATGTTTTTCACTTTATTCCTCTATTCCTTTCCTCCCTCTTCCATTCTCTTTCCATCCCTTCTCATCTTCCTTCTTATCCTCCTCTTTATGTCTCTCTCTGTCCCTCCCTTCCTCCTCCCCTCTCTGTTCCCCAGGGAGGACACTACCCCCCCCCCCCCCGGCATTTCCATCTGCCTTGCTTCTGAGCCTACCTGACTTCAGAACTTTGTGTTTCCACCTCCTCAAGGCAAAGTGGATGCAACGGGGAATGTGCTGATTGAGGAGGAAGAGGGTTAGGAAGATCACAACCTGGTAACATGGCTGAGACACAATGGAGTCTCATACCCCCTCAGCTGCCTGAAGGCCCAGCCTTGAGCTTGAGGCATGAGAAGACAGAGGAGCCTCCCAGGCTGGCTGAGCAGTGCAGCCAAGGAGCCCCTGGGTTCTCTTTTAAAGGGTTTATTCCCAGGCCCCAACCCCAGAGTTCATTGTGTCTACAGTGGTCCTCCTGCATCTTTCTTTTCAAAGAGCAGACCAGGTGATGTGAAGCAGGTACCAGGATACTTTGAGGAATCTTGGGCAAAGAAGATAAGACACTCACATGAAAACTGGGTCTAGTCAAGTGTGGATCCACCTGAAGCTAAGGTCTAGGGTGTTCCAGGATAGAAGCTGGAGGGCTGGAGAAGCAGCAGGCGTCCTGGAGGTGGATTGCTCGATCTGGACTCTGACAGTTGGAAGGATTTGCATGGATGATCAGAGCAGAGAAGACTGCAGGCAAGAGCAGATTATTTGAGTCAGATACTTCAAATGGCAGGCAATAAATTGGATGGATGGATGAATGGATAGATGGATGGATGGATGGATGGATGGATGGATGGATGGATGGATAGGTGGGTGGATGGCATTAATTGGCCCAGACAGACCGCTGGCTCCTGCAATGCTATGGTGTATTGGGTGTCTGGTTTCAAGCCAGGGCTGGAGGGACATGACACGCTCCCCCTTACCAGACCTCTCACTCACCCACCTGCCACCACCCTTAGCTGTCCTTCCATGTTCCACAAGAGACCAAACAAGGGAATAAAGGCTAAATCTGGCTCCTTTCTGCCCCACCCCACCCCACCCTGGGTCCAACGTTCAGAGAAGAGTTAAGTGACAGAGCCTCGTTCTCCTGTATGAATTAATAATTGATTCGGTAACAAATCACTAATATTGCAGTAGTCATGGTGAATAAGATAATGAATGTGTTCTGTCCAGGGAGTGTCGTGTTGTGAGGATTCAGCTGAAATTATTCATAAATGTGCTACTTTTCCTCGTCTCCAACTGCTGCTAGTTTAGCTCCTCTTTTTAATCTTCCCAACCTGTCACATTCAATGGTGGAAATCGTCAGGCTCCATATACAGCAGAATATTAAGGGGGAACTGCCAAGGCATTATGTCAAATTTCAATAGGTAATAGAAACAAAGTGCTTGTAGACCCTTTCCCACTCCTCTTGAAGTTAAAAAATAAGACTTAAACTTTTTTTCTGGATGGAATCTTTGTCCCATCATTGGGAAGAAGATCCCAGGTCAAGGAGTTCAGAGACTTAGGTTGTGGTCTCTACTTTGCCACATACTTGCTGTGTGACTTTGAGCCAAATGCTCAACCATCCTTGACCAAGCTTCCCATGTCTAAAAGAGAGGTGATAGTGTCTCTCTGCTTTGGTCCAATAATGAAAGAATTGCAAGGTGATGGGAAAGAAAGTGCTTTAGGCCACAGACAGATGACCAGGCTGGATTTTCTCCACTGTCCCCTAATTTTGCATTGCATGACAAGTGTTTCACTCTTCTTCAAGCATGCTTTCCATGTGCCTACCACCTGGGGGAATCCCCCCTTATGTCCTTCTTTCTCCATCTTACCCATCCATCCCTCTGGGCTCAGTTCAGCTACCACTTCCCTCATGAAGCTTTTCTTGACCCTGCATGTCAGACATGTTCTTTCTTCCTGCAAGCCCTCCCCCAGAACATTCTGACTCTTTCTTACACTGCTCTTCACTACACACCATCTTTCCTAGTAGGCTGCAAGCATCTCAAGAATGGAAGCTGTCTTCTATATCTTTGAGTGAAAAGAAATGTTTGTAGAATGAATCCATTGGTAGGTGGATGGATGGATGGATGGATGGATGGATGGAAGGAATGGATGAATGGATACGTAGATTCATGGATGGATGGATGGATGGATGCAAGAGTAGATGGATAGATGGATGCATGGAGGGAGAGAGAGAATAGGAAACTTGAAACTGGCACCATACTGTTTTCAGTCAGTAAGCAGGTGTTTGCTGAGTCCCTACCACATACCTAGTCTTATTATTTATCTCTGCTGCGTGAGTGTGGAAAGCAGAAGAGAAGTGTCAATGACCTGACACTGATGTACTGGAGACAGGATAACAGTCTCAGATTGGGCTGGAGAGTGGAATTCATAACATGACAGTAACAAGAACCTTAGGATGGGCCTTCTGGAGGCCTTACTATGGCCCATAACTCTACAAAAGAGACCTGGAATACAGAGGATTTAGACACTTAGCTGGAATACACACTTGGTTGTGCAAGGCCAGACCCTGGGCCTCCAGACAAGCATACTAATGTTCTTCTTTCATACCAGGGGGATGTCTGAAGGGGGATAATGGGCCCTCAGAGAGGAGGAATGGGGCTCTGGGAGGCTGGGGGACTTGAGTGGGAAGGAAATGCTTGTCCCCAGGGGTTGATGCAATTCTGCCAAGACATGGAAGGAGGTGAAGGGTTCTCTGAAGATCTGGCCAGCCTCAGTTGGCTGGGATTGTTCCCACAACTGGCCTATGGGACCAGCTGGGTTGGGGGCCCAGACTAACAAGGACTTGAAGAACAGGGAGACCCCCGGATCACATGTCCTAGGAGTGGAAGGACATGAAGGAATAGTAGCAAGGATCGTCTTATTTCCCCTACTGTGTCCACCTATCTCCAGTTCCTCTACATGAACACATAGCGATCAAACAAAACCTTCCAACACACTCCGCAACACACTCTGATGAAGCCTTAACCACAAAGTGAAACACACAGTGCTCCAGAGCCCGTGCTGACATCCCCGCACACATAGATGTTCACTGACACAGGTGAAAACAGCTTCAGTCACCTACATAAACAAATGTGGAAATGCACCCCATAAAGCACACGTGTTCACACACGCGTGACACACAGACACGAAGAAACACACACACTCATCCAAGCCTTCATTCTGAATAAGTTATTAAAAATGTAGACGTCGCTGGCTCCCAGGGTCAATATGTTGTTTTTAAATTTAAACATGAATTTCCATTTCATTGAGCCTCCAGGGCTAACAAGATGTGCTGTGACAGGAGCAGCTAGCTGGAAAAGGCATGATTGAGGAGCGAGCCAATGATGTGTGTGCACAGCCTGGGAGGGGAGCCTCCTTCACCCAGCCCCCATGGCCTGGCATGAGTCATAGGCAGGCGGCTAGTGTCACTGCTACCACTCGGCACTGAGTTCTAACCAGCCTGACCAATCCATGCTCCCAAAGCTAAGATATCAGAGTGTGACAGAAAAAGTCGCATCCATCCATCCATGCCTCTATCCATACATGCGTCCATGCATCCATACATCCATCCATGCATGCTATCCATCTCTCCATGTTCCACGAAAACCCAAACAAACCTGAACTAGGGCTGTGGAGGTGATGGCAAGAAGAAGTGTGCTGTCCCAGCCCCCTAGGAGTGTCTACTTTGATTAGGATAGGATGTGTGTCTCAGTGAACTCCAGCCTGGGGACCTTACGTATGTTCCAGCCATCTCCTCTGTACCCCAGACAGCACCTAACACTGGTTTATAACCACATCATTAGCAATCTCTCCCAAGAGGATGTAAGTTCTGTGATAGAAAGTCTCACATCTGATTATCTAGCAATGGACTCTCAGCACCTATAACCCACAGTAGGTGTTCAGTGAATGTTTGGTAAATCTGTATGAGATTGAATTAAAATTTAGAAGGCAGACTCAGAGGCTGTATGTGGTTTTGCCCTTTCTCATCCCCCAGCACCTGGCTGGCAGCAGCAGATATGGTGAATCAGTAATACAGGAATGAATGAGTGAGTGAGTGAGCGAGCGAACAAGCGAGTGAGTGAGTTAAAAAAAAAAACCTAACACAGCAAAGAAAGGGGTGCTGAGTGGGCAGGACTTGCTTCATGGAGCAGGTGGACAAGGAGGAGGTGTTCTCTCCTCACGCCTGGCTGCTGGAACGTGGAGAAACCGTGGCTGAAAGGGGGAGCCATGGGCAGGGCTCCTGGCTGGGAGTAAGGCACGGTCACTATGGCTGAACTGGCTCCTGAGGCCTGGGTCCTGGGCACACAGGAAGCTGTGCCAGCTCCAGCCAGCCCGTGCCTCTTCTCTGCCCCCACCTGACCAGCCCTCTTGATAAGCAACCGGTCTGATACTTAACCTCTGACCCTGGGGAGAGCTCTGCCTCAATGTAGGCCGTTCTCCTGGGTTTCATAGACCTTCCATTTGAGTGGACTGGGTGGAGGCTGTAGGAATTTAGGTACCTTACATGCCCTATATACCAATCACTTCCTTAAGGAGGATGGGGGGCATTCGAGTAAGAATGAAGGAGCAACATGTGGAGGGGACTCACGGGGACAAGTTATGCCACAGCCTCATCTCCTGCAGACGGTTTGTCTGAAGTTGGATCTCTGTTCTCCTCCTTCTCAACACACACACACACACACACACACACACACACACACAGCCAGGAGCCATCGGTGGATTAGGTCTACCAAACTCACAGTCTCACACACGCACTCACACCTACACAGAAACACGTACATAGCTCCCACATCTGGGGATATTCTTTCCCTCTTCTAGAATTCTGAACTCAGAATACATTTCAGGACCTTTTCCTTAAAATTTGGGCAGTTTGGTTTCTGTCTCTGAGAGAGCAGCCCCTCTCCTGTCTCTGGGTTTCACAGACACAGAATTCCAAAAACGAGGGAGCACACTCCGGCTGGTCAGCTCCTGCCAGGCCATGAGGCTGCCCAGATCCTCGGCTGGAGGCCTCACAGGCACACACCCTCCCCTTGGCCCACTTGCACGCTGTTTTCCTTTCTGCTCACAGAAGGGAGCACACACGCTAATTCATGCACACCCTGCTTCACAAAGTCGTGCCTACACGTGAGCACACGCAAAGCCATTGCTGAGCATACACGGAGCCCTCACACACCACATCCCTCCCTCCCCAGCATGTACACACGTACCACAGTGTGCAGAGCCAGGGCCCACCAGCACACACACGTGCAGAGAGGAGCTGGCACAGGCTCATGGCAGATGCCCACACGTGTACTCGAGCACGCCGGTGATGTCAGCCCCCATCCTCGGGCCACCGGCCTGAGGTCCCAGCAGGACAAGAAGAGCTGGGCACCTGTCTGCAGGCAAGACCTTCCCGCTCCTAAGAATAGGGTCCTGGGCCTCTGGCCCTTTAAACATCCATTTAAAGTCTCATCTCTCAAATAATTCAGCCGAGGCATCAGCCAAAAGGGCACACTCTCCTTTCCTTGTCTTCAGGAGCAGGGGAAGGAAGGAGACAGGGGAGAGCGTAGATTAATTGGCCCTGGAGCACGAGCCAGGGATTGTGTAAGTCCAGGCTGCCAGGGAAGCAGGGGCGGGGGGCATCTCTTATCTCCTCCTTCTGTCCTTTACTTGTCACGCTCTCCCAAGGACCTCACCACATCCTCACCGGGAGGACAGCCTCTCTGTCCAGTCAACGCCTGAGAACGGCCTCGCGTCCATCGCTGCCTCCAACACTCTCATCCCCAGTACTGACAGCCACAGAAAGCCTCGGAGGGAGAATGACTTTCAGGCTGGGCCTGGGCAGCTCCCTCTGCCCGGGGGCATGTGTGACCCTGAAGGGTCACTTGGCAAAGCAAGTGCTGTCTTGGTTGCCCAGAGGTTAGGCCCAGGCAGGGTGAGGCAAGAAACCCGTCTGTAAATGGAGTCCCGTTCCCCATGGTAGGTCGCAGGTGAAGAGTCCCACTGTCTGCCCATCAGCTCCCCACTCTCTCCTCTGTGTTCCTGGCTGTGAACTGCCCCGGGGGGGGTGGGGGGTGGCAGTCAGGAGGCTGGGAGGGCATCTTCCCCCAACCCCTACCCTCTACATCTGGTCCTTCTAGGAGGTAGCCCTGGCAGGGCCAGGCTATGCCCCTTAGGATGTCCTAGACTGGGCCACGGTGTAGGAGGAATGAGCAGGCAGGTTCAGCTCAGCGTAAAGAGTTTGCTCGCAGCCTGGGTGGCTCCCAGCACAGGTAGCCTCCTGCGTGGGGACCAGCTGCCCCAGCCCAGAAGCATCCCCAAGAGGGCTGTGATGTCCCCAAGATCCCAACCGACTCCAACACTTTGAGTCGCCTCCAGGATCTCATTGGCCCTCAGTGGAAATCGGTGCATCACATCTAAAGAGAACCCCCCTGCCCTACAGCTTGTCACTAACCCCGGCTCCCAGGGACACTCAGCCAAGGGGAAGGAGGCACCAAGCCCCTTCCAGGTTTGGTACAGTCCTGTCTCAGCTGGTGGGAAAGGGTTTGTTCTCTCTAGAGAGAGCCACGTTCCCCAGTCCATGAGATATGTAGGTCAGGCTCCGGGCTCCTTCTGCATGACTGCCCCCTGGATATCTGAGGAGAGTCAGCAAGCCAGGCCCCCACTGGGCCCCCTCAGCCTTCACCTGCAGTCTGGCAACTGTAAGTGTATTGAGCCCTGGCTGCAGGGGGTCCCACAGTGAATGGGACAGACCTCTCCTGCCTAGCGATTAGAGGGACCCAGGCAGGACAAGGATACGGCAACCGCGGCTTCCAAACATCGGCCCTCCAGTGCTGCACCACCAGATCCCCTGACCCCTTCAATCCATGTCCTCCACCCAAAAGACATGAAGCCCAGCTGGGCCCAGAGCTGTGCTGGGATGGGGGAGGAGGGGGGAGTTGGGTGGGGACAGAGACATCTACACACATCACGGAGCAGGAAGCAACAGGCACCTTACAGTGGGAAGACTGGAGTATTGGAAATGGCCAGCTAGGCCAGCATCGGGGGAAGAGTGTGTACCGGGTTTAGCCGAAGCCTGAATCCGGACGCCCGCGTTTATGAGCGATGGCCAGTGGACACGTGAGCTGGGCGTGCTGATCTGTCATCAGGAATACTGATGACACCTACTGGCAGTGTCATTGGGAGTGTTAGCAGCACATCACCTATCACAGAGCTCATGCATAGTTGGGACTCAGTAAAGGGGAGCCCCGGGAAATTCTGAGAGGGGTCCAGGGAAAATGAACTTAGGTCTTCCAAACTCTGCCTCCACGTGCAGAAAATGGGAAGAATCATAAAGTAAAATGTGATGATGCCTTCAGGTTTGCCAAACTTAGGTGGCGCCTCCAATCCCCACCCCTCCCTCACTGTCATATTTAACTCCGTGGAAAAAAATCACCTCTTGATTTTTCATTAGAAACACATGCTTAGTGCGGATTAGAAGCAGCCAGTGTGAGCAGGGCATGTCGAAGCAGGAGATTCTTGTGCGCCTGGGTTCCTGGGAAGCCGGGTGCCGTGTCCCTTGAATGGTCCCCCAGAGGGTTGACATGTGGCTTGGGGTGTTTCTGAGAGAAAGGCCGTGGTTTCAGCTCAACAGAGGAGGCTTCCTGAAGGATAGGCACCTTGCACAGAACTCTTATCTTGCCTGGGATGCCATTTCAGTGCATGGTCCTGCTTACTAATAAAAACAAAGGAGCCATGTTTCTCCCAGAGGCTGTTAGTCTAAGGTCAGAAGGCCCTGGAAAGGAGGAGAGAGAGAAGGAATGGGATGGGGAAGAGGGAAGGTGGATGGAGCCCACATGCCAGAGATCAGGGTCTTTTCCACATTCCACTTTCTGCCCTCCAGCTACACCTCGGTCACTTCCCCTCGCTGAGACTCCGCGGGCCAAGTTTAGTACACGCAGGCATGTCGGTGTAAGCAGGCCTTTAAAAAACTCCTTTTCTTTCAAATCAATGTAAAAATATTCTGCGGTACGGAGCAGATTTGATTAAAAAGGGAAAAGGTTGCCTGAAATATGCCAAAAAAAAAAATCGAGCTAATGGGAATCTCATTCATTATTTAATCTCCTGCTTATCAGAACAGGACCAAAATGAAATCTAATATGGCATATGCATGGTGTTGTCCTGGAGAGCAGACAGAAGGTAAGGAGCAGGAGGAGGCAAAGACAGATCAAGACTTGCCATTTCACTTAATATATTAAACCGGGCTGCAGGCTTTGAATCAGATTAATGCCAGTAGTGGCACTGAAAATCCCAATAAAGGTGTGCTCGCTTGTACATATAGATGCACACGCACGCACGCACATGTGCATACATTTTTCTGGTATCCACACTTGTGCGCTACACTGTGATTCACAAACCGCCATGCTGCTGGGCTTTATTAAATACAAATAAAATACGTCTTCCACTGGCAGCAGCCCACGGGACCATGAGATCAGGGATGGTCGGGCAGTGCTGTGTCTTGCTCACTTAATGCTGTGCTGGCAAAATCTGCCACCTTGTAAACACGGCCTGGTGGGCCCCGAGCTCACCCCCTGCAGCACCCTGTCTGAGAGTCCCCATGTGTCCAGCTTTATGTACACGGGTGCCTCTCATCCCCATGTTAGCTCCCAGACAGGATCATCATCCCAGTCTATCCCACCCTAAGGTTCCTGCTCTTTCCCCTAAACCACGTGCTCTCCCTCAAGTGTATCAACGTGAGGCCTGCCACTCCATGTTGCACGGATGCTGAGCTGATAAGCAGGCCAGCAGCGGCTCTCCTAAATTTCCATTTTGTTCAGACAGTTTTCTTTGACCACCCCCAGCCATGCCCGCCTCCGCTCCCTGGACTGCTCCGTTTCCTCCCTCCCCACTCCACCACCCTTCTCCTGGCCTCTCCCCCAAAAAACACGCCTGACACCTCCCCTCCCCAGTCTGCAGTCCCTGAGGCCTGCAGGCTGAGCACCTGCTGAATACAGAGCCTTGAGGCTCCTGCATTCAAAGGGTCATATTCCAAGTGTGGCATGAGTAGGTTTTCCTTTTCTTCAACCCTGACTCCAAATGGAGCATCTGAGGGGATATTTCATCTTCAACATGCTCTTGCAGCCCTGGTAACAAATGGGTTGGGTGTGTTGGGGTGATTTCCCAGCAAACGGCCACCTTCCAACTCGTCCGTCTGTGGATTATTTAACATGCAGATCCTTGGCGGTCTCACTGACCAGGCTCCCCGATTCCCAGCACCCCATCCAGCCCCCTCTCTTTCCCATTCCCATTGGGCGCATAGCACAGGATGGCCGGCCTAGGTCGGAGGAATAGGAACATATGTGGGAAGCAGAGGATTCTTTCTAATTAGAGTGGGTGACTCCACTGGGCCATCACGGAGGCTTGTGCTGGGGCGTCTCTGGTCCCTCTCCTTGGTCCCTCCTACCAAACTGGGACTGGCGCATGGTGAGGAAGGCGTGGGGTGGGGCTGGCTTGGTCTGACAGGCTAACTTCTCTTCCTTTAATGCCAGCCAGGGACAGCTCTCCCTAACTCTCATCTTCTTTGATATTCAACTCGAGCTGTAGGGGAGTTAAAAAAAAACAGAGCAGGGCACCAAACCACCTACAAAACAACTCAGCAAGGCAGTTTCTCTAGCAAACCTGCGTCTTATATCTTCTGTGACAAAAAGATTTATAGCAATTTTTTATTAAAAAAGAGAGGGAGAGAGAGAGAGAGCTGCAGATAATCAGATCTGAGACGCAGAAATGGGAGCGGGGTGGGGGGTGTTATTCGTGTAAGTTATTTTAAAATATATGTTAGGTGCGTGATGGATTTTTCCAACTCCTGGCTGGCGGAGAGCCAGAGCGGCCCCACCCCCCACCCCCAATGCACACAACCCGATGCTTGGCCTAAAGTGATGGAAATGATGTGTGAAGGGGAAAGGCAGGAAGGATTGGGGACTTGAGGAAGGCAGGAGCTAGCTGATATTTGGCAAGGGCATGCCCTCCTCACTCAAGCTCCTGCCCCAGGGGCCCAGTAGCTGCCTACAGCCCTCTTCCATCAACAGGTAGAGAGAGACTCTTACTTCCTTCTGTAGGGAAGGATACAGCCACAGGCTCTTAAAACCAGAAGCAATCCTAGGACCCCCCCTCACCCCCAAGCCCAGTGTTTTTTAGCTCTCAACTTGGTTTCATAGGTAAAGTAAATGATGGTCATAAAGAGAAAGGCTCACCCTGCATTTGAAACACAGAGATGGGACTCATTGGTCTTGCTGGTAAGATACACACACACCTCCATCCTAGTTTTCAGAGCCCCCTGAGTCTCCGTGCCCCAGGGCAGAACCCCTTTCCTGGGGTAAAGGCAGGAACTGGTATGCATGTACCTGGAAAGGACCTATCTCAGAATGGGCAGGGTTGGCAAGGATGGGCTTCTTGGCCCTGAGGCTGGGCAGGCCTGTGTGCCGAGATCTGAACCAGCCTAGGGGGTGGGAGGCGGGGAGATGGATCACCACTGTGAACATGTCCCCGCCTGAGGAAATTCCTCCCACACAGGGAGGCCCAATCCCTCGGGACCTCCAGACAACCTTGTACAATGACTGGCCTTCAAGTGTTAGTGAAAATGACACGACGGGAGGTGGGGAGGGGGTGGGGTGGGGAGGAACTGTCTGGAAAACAAGTTCTGTGAGGAATAGCTGGAGGAACCAGGGATCTAAGGAAAAGGCCACGGGGGAGGTGGGAGGCCTGCCTTCAGTCACTGACCCAGCCAGTTGAGAGCAGGGAGCCATCCCCACGTGCCAAAGGGCAGGGGGCAGGGGCTAGGGGCCTGGATAGGCCTTATAAGGAGGGGATTTGGGTGACACAAATATAAAAGACATTTTAGTGGGTGGAGCAGAATGATTAAGAATGCTGCAGCAAGAAAAAGCATGGTGCAAGGTGCAAGGGACAGGCAATGCTTTCCCCACAATTAAGTGCTAATGGTGGGGGGTGGCCACCAGGGCAGAATCACAGGGAAGATACTAGAAGGGCAAGTGCTTTCCAGGTACCTCAGATTGCACTGTTAAAGCACCACGTCTTCTCATTAGCCTTGCCTATAAGGTACACACCCTCTGTTCTCTGGATTCCTCCGAGCCTCAGTGAGCTGAACCCTCCAGAGCCAGAGCCTGTCTGTCGGGAGAGAGAGCCAAGCGATGTCCAGGCACAAGCACCACCACGTGGGAGAGGCCCCGGGGCCCCGGCGGATCCTGGGCACCCAGGTGTGCACGCACCCCATGGGGCAAGGCCCAGACTCCCGCTCTCCAATTTGCCATACCCATCTCCCCTACCCAGGCCCCATCCAGCCTCTGTCAGCCAGTCAAATAACAAAAATTCAAATAACTCCAGAGGCGCCTACTCAGAGAAGCCCCAGGTGATTTCTTTGGGAAAGGAGGGGCCTCCTTCTCTGTGGGCTGAGGCCCAGAGAGCAAAGAAGTCCCTCTGTGGCTGGACCCTGTGTATCTCTTCGGATAGTGAACCAGCCACAAGCTGGGCAGGGAGGTGGGTCCACGGGTTGCCCACAGGCACGTGCCTCAACGTCTCCCGGTGGAGTTGTAGCTGTCCTGTCTGTGACGTCCGGTTCACTGCACCCGCTCCTGGGGCTGCCGGGGGAGTGACCGAAGATGAGGCATGTGGAGGCCTGACCAGGCCCTGGGAGGGAATAAAGATGAGTGGATGGTGCTCGAGATCCCAGTCCAGGTAGAAGATGTCAGCTGGGAACCACCCTGGCTATTTGCTGAGGGCCCTGCCTCCTGGGGGTCTGTGTGGCTGAGACCATCTCAGAAGAGGCCATGGTTGCCTATTTCTTGAGAGCAGCCTTGGCCCAGAAGGTCTGCGTGCTTCAGTCCCTGGAAGCCATAGTGTCTGTCTGTCTGCCTTACACACACGAGTCACCACACAGCAGTTGAAGGTGCACTTACGGAAATGCTGACGTGTGTCACCCACACTTCTGCCAAGCGCCACTACTCTACCAGGAGGAAACACGCAGGGCGGTGTCCACTCTCCCGGGCCTCCCCCTCCCCAGGGTCACACTGTCACAAGCTCCGTGCAGAGGGCTGCACACACAGTCATACACAGGGAGGGCCAGGCCTGGCCCCCCTGCACAGCCCCACACCTGCACGGCCACACAGGCCATTCCAGCAGCACACAGCTCCCACTGTCCCCATGTCACACAGTGTCACACGGTGTCACAAGGTGTCGCATGCAAACACACCATTACCAGGTCCATCCATCCCCCGGAGCCGTTTGTCCCCAGCCCTTCCTGTGGGTCTTACTGGACTGGGGGAGGGGTGTGGAGAGCAGCAGGAGAGGGGGTGGCCTCGCCTTCATGGAGGGTGACTCCTCGCGTTATTTTTAAACCTTCCCCTCATTTGCTAAATGAGGCTTTCGCTCAGCTCCTCTCAGGGTTGGGGGGCGGGGAGCCAGTGGCCTGACAGATGCTTAAGAAATTATGGGTGAAACTTGCTGACTCAGGCCCGAATTACTTGCTGTCCCGGGACTGTTTTTAGTCCAGTAAGCGTTGCTGGCTGGCTCAGCAGGCCCTCCTCCCTTACCTTCCTCTTCCTCCCCTCTGCCTCCCCCTGTCTGCCTCTGTCCCCCTCCTCTCCCTCAGTCTCTCCCCTCACTCTGGCTGTCTCAGCCCCAAGCACCTTTCTCCCCCCTCCTCCTTCCCTTCCTGGGTGCCCCTCACGCTCCCAGCCCCCACCCAGCAAGGGGCCAGGTGCCATCCCCACAGAGCCATGGGGAGGGTGTGGGTGTGGGAGCCTGTGTGCAGTGGATGGACCGTGAGGTTGGAATGGGGAGAAGCCAGAGAAGTCTCCCTGGAGGAGGCACACTTGAGAGAGCCTTACAGACCTTGAGCTTGTAAGTGGTAGAATGGTAGGAGGGCCCTGCCCAGAGAAGGAGCAGCCTGGTCAGTTCCCAGGGCAGAATAAACAGAGTGCGGGGCGTGATGGGGGAGTTCTGTTCGGGGGAAGGAGGACCATTTTGAATTTTGGAAGTTCCCTTGGACTTGAATTTTGATTGATTCTTTTACTTATTTATTGTCTTTAATCCTCACCTTCTCCCCACCCGGACCTGCTTCTTTGCTGAAATAAAGAATGACAAAGGGCTTCTACCCCACCCCATCCCACACCCACATTTCATCTGCACATCTGAGCTGGGAGGACTGGGGACAGGGGCTCCTGCTGGAAACACAGGAGGAAAGGATGGATGATCCTGTGCAAGCCAGGGCAGCAGGGGTCAGAGATGGGGTGGCTCCCTGGGCTCCCTGGTCTTGGGGGCGGGGGCAACCAGGCATACATCCCAGGTGGGTACAGTGGAAGGAGTGTTTAGAAGTAGGAGCAAGCACCCTGGGGCCCCAAATGCCCCTTCTTGCATGTGGGCAACCTTAGAGACCAGTGGTAATTACATGTGAATGCAATTTACATGGCTCAAACCAAACACGGAAAGACTCACCTCAGCAGCCTCCTTGCCCATTCCCAATGTAGTCATTTGCTCCATGGCCTCAACACCAGAAAGGTCTGGTCCCCTCCAGGTGGCTCTGGAGACCAAAAAGGAAGCTCAGCAACAGGGAATCTAGATGCTCACAGATTTAATGGAGAAGATTAAGGCCCAGAGAGGTGCAGTGATTTGCCCAGGCCACAGGCAAACTGGTGGCATATTCGTAGTTAGGTTTTAAGGCCAGACAGCCTCCAGGAGACAGCAGGGCAAGGCTAGGGAGGGACACACCTGAACAGGCAGGAAAACCTGGGGTCTGGCTCTGCCCCCTTACAAATCACTCCAGGCCCCTGGTCAAGGCAACTCGAGGCTCAAACTGCAATGTTTGCATCTCAGTACTGGGCTGGGTAACAGCCTACAGTGCCCTGGGAGGTGATAAGCAGCCTGGTGAGAGTGTGGTTGGTTGGGAAGGATGTTGAATTGTTTCCTCCTCTATCTTCTCATTCAGCTAGAAGCACCTTAAAGGGCTTTCTGGCCCATGGCTGGTGGCAGGGAACCTCAGATCATGTCACCTGACCTGGGGTCAGGAGAACTGCCTGAGCTGGGCCCCAGAGCTCACTGGCTGGAAGGTCTTAGACGAGCACTTGAACACTGCCTAGCTGTGCCATCCCTGGAACCGACTCACAGGGCTGTCCTGAGGACTGAATGAGCCAGTGCCTAGACTGCACTTGACCCATGATCAGCACTCCGCAAACATGACTTAGTATTAGTACCTGAGATAGCCCAGATCACACCGAAAAGCGTTTTCCTAAGGCCTTTCCCAACAAATGCTGAGCCCTCACCTTCCCATGGTGCTGCTTTGCCTGACAGGAGCCTAGAACAAGGCCTTCACCCAGTAGGTGCTCGCTAAGCCACCGGATACGGCCAAAGCGCAAAAAGGTCTGCTATCTTGCTTTGTGCTTTAACACTAAAGGAAAGAATAGCCTGGTGGGGGAAGGGTAGTTTCAGTGACCTTCTCCCCATTTCCATTGTTTTCTTTCCCAAGTGAAGAAGACACACCTAGATCCTGGGGTCCAGCAGGAATCCCAGTGGAGCAGCTAGTCAAAGCCCTAGCCAGGACCCCCACTCCATGGCCTCTGGGAACCAGTGGAACCCCGCAGAAGCAGTGGAGGAAGGGTTCTGGGGGCCCCCAGCAGACCCAGCACTGTACGGAAATGGCCCAGGACCTGCTGCGATCAAGCTGTTCCAGCAACGAAACACAAATCAGCCGCCCTCGGCCCTGCCATTTGCCAGAACCAAATTCATGAGCCTCTGATAAATAATTCAGGCTTCTCCATCTGTGGAAAAGTTGGATTTGGCCTAATTTCTCTCATAAACAAAGAACATCATCTGGCTCAGAACAGTAAAATAGACACCAGTCAAATTTTTAAAAAATATATAGCCCAGTGAACGTCATCCACTCAGAGTCGAGGATCATGAAATCCAGGTGGCCTTAAGGAGTCTGGGTGGGCACGGTAGACTGAGAGCACTGAATCCAATTTGAGAAACTGAGGCTGGACGGTGGCTCAAAGAAGAGGAGCACGGATTTAAGACCAATGGATGAGCCTAACTATAAATGAGTCTCCCCTTCCAGAAGTTGACCATCTGATTTGTTTCTAAGTAGCAAAAAACATCCTTCTCTGAGGTAGTCTTGAGAACAAGAGTATCAATCAGAATTCTCCAGAGAAACAGAGCCAGCAGGAAATAGAGATATACACACACATACTCACACACTAACATATATAATCTATATAAGTATCTACTAAAAGTACGTACATACACATACATACCTCATATACATTAATACGTAAGTATATATGTACATACCTGATATTCGTTAGCATATGTGTTCACATGCACATATAATATATATTAATATGCATTGAAATATTTATTTCAAAGAATTGACTCATGTGATTTTGAGGGGCCTGATAATTCTGAAATCTGTAGAGCACACCATCCGACTGGAGACTCACACAGAAGCTGATTCTGCAGTCTTGAGGCAGAGTTTCTTCTTCCTCAGGGAAACCTCCGTTTGCTTTGAAGGCCTTTCAACTGATTGGATGAGGCCCACCCACATAATCGAGAATAATTTCTTTACTTAAAGTCAATTTATGTAAATGTTACCCACAGCTTCACAATTCATCCTAGATGAGGGTTTGGTTAAGTGGGTGCTATAGCCTAGCCATGCTAACACAAAAAACAAACCACCTCTCCAGGTTTGCCTCTGGTGTTTGCTTTTCCCTTGGCGTCTCTACCTGCAAGCAGCCTAAATCAGTGAGGCTCACCTACCAGGGCAGAAAGGAAAGCATCGGGGAAAGCTTGAGCCAGGGATTGTGGGGCCCTGGGGAGCATGTAGATTGGGGGAAATGAAGGCAAGAGTGCTGACTTGGTTTACCCACGGTCACACAGCTAGTTAGATGGATGGGTACTTTCACGAGTCAGGGCCACAGTATCCTCACCTGGACAAAGCATCTCTTCCTGCCTCTGGGTCCTGGACAGGGTCTTGTGCCTAGAGCAGCATAGGAAGCAGTGAGGGAGGGCTCCACAGGTGTGCAGGTCCATTACACAGCAACCCTGGGCAAGTGGACACTAACTGGTGGGTCTGGGCATCTTGTGTTCTGGTGGTCTGAGGGCTTCTAGACCGACTGCTGTCCCGCTGTTGTCTGCTCTCCACAGAGTGCCTGGCATCCTGCTCGTGATCAAGTATTTCTGACTGTGATTATCCTCCTGGGCATTAATCAGTTCGGGTGTCCTGTCATCTGGCAGAGCATGGCATAGAATCAGGGGCCCGTTGACGCTGATCTGAAAGCGGGTGTCCTACAGTGTAAGGGGGGGCCTTATCACACGTGGGAAAGTCACACCACGGCAAAGCACACACGTGTGAGGCGTGGGCAGTCTGCAAAGCAAGTGCACAGCCAGGGTCTCTGTTAGTCTTAGCTCCCTGAGAGGATGCATTAAAGAGAAGTGCCAGGAAAAGCGATCCATCCAAGGTGGCCAGACTCCTGGCAGCAGCTCAGGGGACTGCAAGCCCCTGAGCTCTGCCCCCCAAGCCCACCTCTCACATGAATCCTCACCCCACACAGTACCTGTGGCTGGCATTGGCCCCTGCTCCTAGATGCACCAGCCCATCTTCCCAGGATGATCTTCATCATCATCCCACTTCCCAGCCCCACTCCCTTCTCACCTCCAAACTTCAGGCAAGGAAGCAATTCGGCCAGACTATCATTAAAAGGGAAGGAAAGGGAAGGCAGACTCAAAACGGCCAAAGCTCTCCCTGCCTCCCAGCAGCTCGGCCCCTCACCCTGCACACTCCTCCCTGAAGCACCTGCCCTTTGCAGGGCCCCCTTACAGCCCTGCTGCCTGGCCCAGGCCTGGGCAGGGAGAGACAGGAGGGAGGGCACGACCCATAATCAGGACAGAGGGCAGGGAGGAGTCCCCGCTTCAAAGGCAGAGCCAACCTGTGTCAGAACAAAGCACATCCAAGGAGCCCCTGGGTTCAGGGCTCAGAGGCAGACCTGGCTTCTGGTCCTAGCTTGGCTTCAACCCAGCTAAGACTGGACCTTTTCCCTGATTTAAAAAAAAAAAAAAAAAGAAAGGCCAGCAATACCTGCTTCACAAGGTTCTTGCACAGTCATTATTTACAGACACAGGGAGCACCATAAACCCGGACTCGCTCTTCCACCAAGCAGTGATAGCCCACCCTGGGGCTCACTTCGGGGCAGCATGACCTGTGCAGCTCAAGAGGAAGTGGCCAGAAGTGACCCAGACCCCCTGCACAGACTCCCTGGGGCTCCTCAGTGCAGTCTGCGGAGCCCAACCCATGCCACCTGCCTGTCCTGCCCCGGTCCTGGTGCAAAGCTTTCTTTGTCCAGCCTGGCACCAGGCCTAGCGCAGAGCCCAGCGAATCTCCCTGAACAAATGAAGGGTCTTCCAAGACTCCCGTGCTCTGTAACGGAGAGTGAGAGGCTGGGTGTGCGGGCGCTGCGGGAGTTCAGAAAGTCGAGGGCCACAGCCAGGCATTGCCCCACATCAGCAGAGAAGAGAGCTGCAGGCCTCAGACAATCGGAAGCGGTGAGAGCTTGCGGGAAGCTAGGGGGACAGGGACAGTAGCAAGCACAGCGCACTGAGCTGTAATCGGTAGAGGCCCCCACACTTACCCCCCACCAGGTCCTATGAGGCCCAGGGTCCGGCTGACAGAGCAGGCGGGCACACCAATGGCACAGCCAAAATGAAGACATCCACCCTTGAGGCTGCACCTTCTGAGACGGAATCCTGGCTCTTGCTACGTTAATTAAGAAAAACAAAAGACATGAGCAGGGCTGGTCTGCCTGGGAGCTGCCCAGGGCGATGGAAGGGATGGGTTCTTGGCTTTCGCAGAGAGGCTGTCTGCAAGGAACACTTGATGGTTTGGCTGTGTTGTCATTGAGACTGAGGTCACAGGTTTACACCCTACATGCAGGGAAAAGAGCCCAGATCCCCTGTCTCAGACTGACCCCAACCATGGCCTCAAAGTGACGCTGGCTCTGTCCAGCTGCCTGTGTCATCCATGCTCTCTCCCAAGGGCGCCGGCAGGACAGGGCTGCTGCACTCACTCGACCCATGTTTGTGAAGCACCTACTAAGCTTGAGTCTGAGCAGGGGACACAGCCCTGGGCCATGCAAGCTCCTATGCGCCCTTTAGAGGGGCTCCTCCTGCCTTTGTCTGTTTTTGTTTGTCATTCTTTTCAAAGAGGGCCTGTTCACAACCACCGCCTTGAAGCATGTTCTCAATAGCCCAAATTTACCGAGGGGGAAAGGGCAGCACAACTAGGACAAGAAATTTGGGTTCCCATCTTGTAACCACCCATTTGTGGAGCCTTGTAGCACATGCCGTAAGGGCGTAGGGCTGGCAGGCCGTACCCACAGGGCACCGCACAAGGGACCCTAAGGTCAGGTGTCACAGTGGTGGGCGAGATGGGGGCGAATGGGGGGAGCAAAGGAGCATCCCGCAAGGTCCCCCAGATGTACCATGGCTGGGTCCCAAGGGAATGTGAGAGGTCAGAGGCCTTGTACTTGTGGGCCAAGTGGAGAGAAAGAACTCGCCTTCACAGACAAGAAGCATCCGTAATCTGGAACTGTGGGCTGGATCCACCTAGACAGACAAGCACCAGAAGTATCAGAAGGTGGAACTGTGATAAGCAAATATTCCAGGGAAGGGTGAGAAGAAATTGCTGGGGTCCGTAAGGGAGTGAGGCAGCAGGAGAGTACCACATGGGTTGGGGCCAGGAGTACCTTGGATCCCAGGCCGGGAGATCACACTGGGCACTACGGGCTGTGGAAAGTTCTGGTGGCAAGAGCGCCTAGATGCAGGCCTCCCTTGTCATCTGGTGGGAGCACTGTGGCCCTGTGTGTGTGGGGGGGGGTGTCTCAGAACTGGCTTTAGTCCTGGGGAGCCTGGGCTAACCCCGGACAACCATGAGGTCAGTTGGATTGGCCTCCAACACCCGCACCAGCTAGAAGACTCTTCTCCCCCCAGTCTGGAGAGCTCAGGATGCAGATATGGGGACTCCTCTCCGACCTACCTCTCAGGGGGCTTGATATTTTACAAGGGGAGCCTAGAGGAGGTTACTCATCCCCAAATGATGAATTGCTGGTGGCGGAAACCAAGACACTTATTCTCCCAGCAAAACCAAAACCAAAACCAAATAAACAAAAAAAAAAAAAACCAGGCACTATGAATACAGTATAGGGCGCAGTTACCGGAAGGATGCAGAGACGTGAACAGGGCTCCTGCTTGCGAGGTCCTGTAAGCATCAGGATAGCACATGTCTGCCCCCTGCTGCAGCCCTTCCTGCTGAGGGCACAGAGATGCTGCCCTGAATCCAGGGATGCAGGAAGGGGCCACCCAAGGGAGGGGCACGCTGAACAGTGACAGCTCAGGCTGTACATGCTGCAGGACATGTGTGACAGAAGAGGGAGCAATGCCCTCCGCCCCCTATGGCCTGGTCCGCTGGGAAGAGAGTGGCCACTCTGTAGGGGACGTGACCCGGTGAGAAAGTGTCCAGGCAGATGTACATGGGACTGGAGGGCCATTTTCCCTTAGAGAGGAACACTCATCCAGGTGGATGTTGGGGACTGGAATTCGGGGGTTGTCTGGGAGCAGGCTTGGAGGCCCTGGGAAAGGACTCACTTACGGTCATGCCCTGGGAATGGCAGGGAGGCTGAAGAGTAAGGGGCCATCAGATGGGCTGTGGGACAGGTAATGCTAGGGGCCTTCACATGGTCCAGATGCTTAAGTGTCCCCAGTGGCCAGAGCATGGGCAGGTCAGGAGGCCCACCAGGCGGGAGTGAGCAGCAGACACTTGGGGCCTACAGACAGCCAGGCGGCCGCTGGGGATGCTTCTGTCCTGCCAGGCTTTGGCCCCTCTGCACCCCTCCTTCTTCAGATGCTGTAGCCGCTGTAGGAGGACCCTGGCATAGCATTATTAAGACATCTGTGTCTCTAATGAAAAGTTACCGTTGCTGGGCAGGGGAGAGGCACAAGTCATTATGAATCAATTTAGCTCTGGCCAGCCATCTGCCCGCGCATCACGTGGGTGGAGCCGGATCACGGTAAGGAGGGGACAGGCGCTCACCCCTCCCAGCCCAGCCTTTGGGCTGGCTGGAGCACCACCAGGAAAGGATGCTGGACCAAGAGCAGAGTGCCCTGGGGGGGACCCCACCCAGTGGCCTGACTTACCTGTGGTGTCCCCTGAATTGTGCCCTGGGGGCACAGGCCATGTCTAAGGGCGTGGGGTGGGGTGGGGACGTCCAGTTCCGCTCCCCCCAAATCCGCACTCCTGCCCTCATCAGTCGCCTGCTCACTACTAAGCCTGCCGCCCCCCCGCCGCCCACCCCCACCCCCCCGCTGCGCCTGGTTCCGACTGGGTGGCTGCGGATGCCCCTGGCGCTCCAGCCACGGTCACGGCTCTGAGGAGGCCGGCCCCGCCCGCGCCCCCGCCGCGTCCCCGCTGCCTGGTCCCGAGCATCTGCCGCGGGCCCCTCCTGCGGGTCCGGGGAGCCGCTCGCCGCTCGGAGCAGCGCGCCAGTTGTCGCGCGCGCCCCGCGGCCCCCGACAAGCTGGCAATTTGTTGTTGTTTGTCGAGTGCTTTTGTCATGCAAATCCCAGAGCCGGCCGCTGGCACCAGGCTCGGAGGAGGTGGGGTGTTTTTGCTTTTTTTTTTTTCCCTCTTTCCCTAGCCTTTGCAGTTGGAATTGTTAGTGATGTTTAAAATTAGAGGGGGGAAAAAAAGGCAGGCAAAAAATATCACTTATTTAATTTCATTTGCGCTTAGCATTTGTGGCTCCCAGGTGCGCCCCTTGCCTTCCGAGACTGCCAAGGTTGGGGGCAGTGGGGGTTGGTTAGGAGGTGAAGGGGCGCCCTGGGGAGCGGAGGCCTCCCCCTCACCTCCCATCCCCACCCCCACAGGGCCTCTGCAGGGTTCAGCCTTCTGATGAGCTGTGGGGGTGGGGGCTTAGCCTACTGGCAAAGCCCTTCCTCCAGGGTCAATGTGCTCCCTCAGGACACCTGGCAGCTGGAGTCCAGTCTTGCAACACTGACGTGGGCCTGAGTGTTCAGAGTGCAGATTCCTGGACTTCCCGGCCACACCCTCCCCTTGTTTCTGGGCAGCCGCTCTTGATGGTGAAACCTGGGCCCCCAAAGGCCATTTTTGCGTCAGAGTCCCATGAAAGGCAGGGAGAAAGCTGACTCTCCAAAGGGATTTTTGATAAATTCTTGGCAAATCTAGTAATTCCTGGAAAGCAAAGAATGTTCCCTTTGTGTCACCTTTACACCATCTCCGAGCCCATGCTTCTAAATGGCTTTGAACAAGTCCCAGGTAGGCCCATCAGGGAGCTCTGTGGTCTGGAGTGGGCTTTCACTGCCAGGTGCTGGGCTAAACTGGTCACCCTTGACCAGGAGGTGGCGGGACGACGCCAGGGTCTCCTGAAGGAGCTAAGCTCCCCTCAGGCCTGTGTTGTGTCCCCCCCAAGATCAAAATGTCAGTAGGGCTGGCTCCCTGGTGAGGGCTCTCTTCCTAGCTTCCAGATGCCCGCTTCCTTCTGCGTTCCCACATGGTGGGGAGAATGAGAAGCAAGCTCTCTGGCGTCCCTTCCAGTAAGGGCACTGATCCCACCATGGAGGCCTCTCTCTCATGAGGAACCTGATACCTGATTATCTCTTAAAGGCCTCACCTCCAAACACCACAGCAAAGAAAGAAGAGGATGGTGCCGGGGGCGGGGGGGGGGGGGGGGGGGGGGGGGGGGGGGGGGGGGGGGGGGGGCGGGGAGGTTGCTTGAAATGGAGTGACATCTCAAGGCCTAGGCTTCCCTCGAACCTCTCTGAGGGGACATGGGCTGAGAGGCCCTTAAACACACTCAGGACCTCAATGCGCTGCTTCTCTTTTGTCTGCTCCCTCTTCCTCACCTCTCTGAACCCTACCCTTCATCTTCTTCGGGAAGGGTTCTCAGATATGCCTTCAGAGACACAGAAGATAGAGCATGTGCAACTCACTATAGCAGACAGGGTGGGTGTGACATTGTGAGTTACAGAATGGGTTCGGGGGCATTCAGGTCCAGGGGTCTGGGGACCAAGAACTCCTGGGAGAGAGGCCAGGCTGCACTGGGCAACATCTCACCCGCCTGTGAGCACGAAGGAATTTTTCAAGCTCAGGAAACAGCCTGTTGTTTTAAGAAAGGCAGAGACTTGGTCTTGCAGGGGCCTCCCCTCTATGCTCTGCACTTAGAATGTTCCCCGCAGTCAGATTCAACATGACATGCACAGAGGAGAGGAGGCTTCATCACATCACAGGCTGTGCACATAAAAATATTCCAGGAACATTTCAACAGCGCGTCAGGGGTGGCCCTTTATGCAAAACAGATGGCCAAGTACAAACCCAGGAGCTCACACCAAGGATGGCTGAGAGCGACCTTCTAAAATACGTCCCTGTGGGTACCCCGCAGTGTGGCCGTGGTGCAGGCAACGTGGGTCCAGGTCCTGTGTTTGGTGAGGGAACTGCCACAGCACTCAGCTTCCAGCCTTTCCTTCAGGGAAAACCCTTCTTTCTTCCACTCATCCCCCACCCCTTCCCCTGCCCCCCTCCCCACCCGCGATGAGGAGATACGAAGCTGGATCACCATCACAGAAGTAATCCTGGTTGAAGGGGAGCAGAGGCTCACAGCCCCCACCCAGGTCCCCCTGAATTCAGTTCCTGTGACCCAGTTGCAGGTAGCATCCTTTATTTACCCCTCCTCACTCTCCCTTCCACATACCAAAAGCCACCCTGGGACCAACGGTGCCCTGGATATGGGCTCTCCGGGTGGGTGACAGCAGATGGAATGATGTCCACCTCAACTGTTTGCCCCCTGTCTGTGTTCGGCACACCTGCTCCATTCCCCATCCCAGGTCTGCCTCTCTTCTCCCTTCCCTGCCCTCCCTGAGTCCCATCCCCTGGGGGCCCCCCGCCCACCTGACCTCATCCTCATCTGACCCCCAGCAAACAAGCCCTGTCCATCCTTACTGCGTGCTTGGCCCTGTGCAGGAGAGAACTCACTCAGGCAGCCAAGGGAAGCCATGATCTGGTGTGGGAGACAGACCCGCGAGCAGATCACGATAATGACGGAAGCGGTCCAGCCTCCCAGCCTGGAAGACGGACCACTCCAACACAGAGGCCGTTCTGGCACAAGGACCTTGTCAGTCACTACTTGGAGTGAGGAGAGTCCCTGAGTTCACAGCAAGGAGGACAGACAGGTGCTGCCGGGGCGGGGGGGGGGGGTGTTCAGAGAGTAGAGATCTACCAGCATGGGGAGGGGGACAGGTCTGCAGGCTGGATTCAGCTGCACCGTGAACAGGGGCACGCTTCCTGGAGGATGTGTCCATGTATCTAGACGGTTACGACAAGGTTTGGGGTCCCCCACCCTCTGCCCCTCTCAGGGAAACAAATGTAATTCAGAGTAGAGGCGACTTTTGCCCAGACGCCTCTCTCTGCTTGCTCCTTCTTTGGCCACCTATAGCCTATGATTTAGGGTCCCCTCCCCAGGTCGTCTGTCCCCTGCCCTCTCCTCCCCATGTCCCTGGTCTGGAGGCAGCTAGACAGCCAGGCAAGGCCAGACCTGACTGAGACTGGGAGCCTCTGCATTCTAGGCTGCTGTGACAGCTGACAAAGTTACAAGGACAGCGTCAGGGAGGACGGTGGCCTGCTCCGCTCCCTCTGGCGGCTGCCCCTCTGCTCTATTCCATTAGGATTGATCAGGCTGGGTCAAGGGTCTGCTGGGACCGCACCAGGCACCTGGAGCTTTCAGGATGACTGATGGCGGTACTGCCACCCGCTTCACCCACCCCTCCGCCAGCCCTCACTTCCATCCTGCTCCGAGTGTTAGTGCACATCCAGCTCCTTCCCTCCTGTGGCTCCCTTCTGACTTCCTTCCTCCTCCAGCACTTCTGCCCCATCCCCCACCCCCAGCTGAACCCAGCTCACTGGCCACTTTCCCGGGGCCCTTGCTCCAACGCAGCAGGATGCAGAGGAAGAGAGATGAAAACCCAGCAATGACCCCTTAAAGAGTTGCCCTATAGGTGGGGTGATAAGACCGACCTGCATAGAACTATTAGAAAATCAAGCCAAACTCGGTGTAGCCAAGAGATGGCTTGAGCGACAGTCTTGGGGGAATGCCACAGTGTTTCCCAGCTCTCATCCTCAGGGCTCCAGGAGCTAACGGAGGGGTCAGGGAGTGGAGAAGACAAAGAATCAAGTGGGGAAACTAACACACAGCCACCCTGCATCGGGCACTCCCATTAAGCTGCACTGTGGGCTCCCACGTGGCACGTACCGTGGACCCACATATGCCACCTGCACGAAGGGATGGGCAGATGCACCCTTGGAGGAAGTCCCGGGCCCAGCAGGTCAGGAGGGGCGCTGGCTGGGGGGAGGCCTGCTGTTTCCTCTCTCCAGGGTGGGACAAGGCTGGGACCCTGTGCCCTGTGCCCTGTGCAGAGGAGAGAGCCCCGGTCCTCAGAGCTGGGCCACGGGTCCACCCAAAAGACCTGTGGAGATGAGTGAGCCTGAGAGCCCCAGACCGTTTCCTGCCTCTGCCATCGGTGAGATGTGTGATTCTGCGAGGTGGGGCTCGTATGTATTTGAGACCAGTGTGGACTTGCTGTGCACAGCAGTGTGTGATAGGTGTGGACAGAGCACGGGGACGGGGGTTGCTAGTGTACACATCTGCAAATGTATCTGAGTGTATGTGTGTGAGTGTGTGACAGTGTGCACACACTTGTGTGTGTGCTAGTGGGGGTATGGGGGGTGATGTTGGAGCAGGTGTGACTGTATGGCAATAGCGTGCGGGTTTCTCCATTTCTGGGAGGTGGCCACACTCCCGAGAGTGTGTGTGAGCGAGGGGTGCACGTGGGCTCTCTGCTTTCCTCCTCCGCTGGGCACCCGGAGGTCCAGCCGTAGTGAGCAAATCACAGCCCAACCCCCCTCCTGCACACACTTTTAATCAATTTGGTGCTTTCTTGTCAAGAAGACAAGCTATTTGCTTCCTGAGGATCAGATGGTGATGGATGAAATATAGGGAATAATTAAATTAGCAGTGTAATGGTGGTGCAAACCTCAATTAAAAAAATATTTCCATTGTCATAAAGTCTAGCCATAAATTTTAGGAGCATTGCATTCCTGTGGCCTGCAGTGCTCAGCCGCTAGACTTGCCACTTTGTGGGTGTGCGTTCCCATCGGTCCTGAGAAGGGCCGGGCTGCTTGTGGGAGATTTGAAGCCTGCCCCCCTCCCCAGCATGCCCCTCCCCTGTCCCTGTGAGAGCTGCATCTGGCTCCAGCACCACGTTCCAGGTGTGTCCCAGCTCTCAGTCCTCCTGGCCTCCTTCCCACTTGTTCTCTTCACTTTAAACTGACCATCGAGAGGGAGGGAGCTTTTCAGGCTAGCTTCCACCCTGTTTCCCAGAGCACAGGGTCCCAGCCCTGGTGAGGAGGTGCTGACTCCACCCCTGCCCGCAGCAGGAGCCTCAGGAAGGTGAGCAGCCAGCTGCTAGGAGAGCTCAGTCCGCTGTCTACACTAGGGAAAGGCCCCCAGATGAGAGGAGCCAAGATGGAGGGTGTTGAGGTGCTCCAGGCAGAAGCAGAGGTGGGGGAGCAGAGGGGATAGAAAAGAAGGGTAGCCAGATGGGAGAGGCCCTCAGGGCGTCCTGTGGAGGCTGTGGAATTGCCCCCCACTCTGTGGAGTGGGGATTGGCTGCTCCTCCCTCCGACCATGGCAATGACTGGCCATGGCAATGACTGCTCGGTGTATGGCCCGTTGTGCTGATGAATTACTGTTGCTGTCTTGAGCTGAGTAGTAACCGAGGAGAGGGACCCATGTGGGGTCAAGTCAAGTCCGAGCCAAGGCACTGCTGTTGGGGGAGGGGGTGCGGGGAGCAGTGGGGAGGAGGGGGAGGAAGAGAAGACAGAGAAGAAAGGGAAGGTTGAGGAGGGGAGGAGGAGGAGAGAACAGAAGCACAGGAAAAGCCAGAGCAGCATTAGGAGTGTAGGACAGTGGGTGGTCCATCTGGGGAGTGGGCACAAATTCCCCACCCCCATCTCTTCATACACAATTTCAAGTCCCTCTTTCTCGCCTTCTTTTTCTCCCACCTCAGACGGTCCCTCCTATTCCTAACATCTGCCCCAAAGGAAAGGACTTCTCTAACTCACTGTGTGGAACCCAAACTCGAAGGGTGTTGCATTAAAACTGGGCCGAGGAGGGTGCAGGCCATAATCAATGTAGAGCGTCAGCCAGTGGGGAAGGAGGGCCTGCATGGATATCCTGGGGAAAGTGGGTGCCCTCCTCCCACACACAGCAAGCCCCAGGCTGCCCGAGCTGACCCTGACTCTGCGTGGCTCTGAGTATAGTGCCCTCTGCTTCGGGCCTTGGCTCTGGGGAGTTGGGCTGTGGGTCTACTGGGAGGAGCAAAGGGCTGGGAGGGAAAGCAGAACATGCCGATAATCTGTTCAGGATGTTGCAAAATAGGATCCGGCCCTCAAGGGTCCGAGAGGACCTTCAGTGAGCACTGCACTGTTCCACCAGAAAGTGCCCAGCCCCGTGTGCTCAGGGCTCTAGCAAGTCTCTGGGTTTGTCCAGAGCCATTCAGAAGGAACAGCTGAATCCAGTCTCATGTGGGTGGAGATGGGCTCAGCCTTAGATCCGGCATTGGGTTGGGGGGAGTGGGGGGCTCCAGGATCCTGGACAGAAGGATGGAACCTGAGCCTTCAGGTGACAAGAGGGGATTGCAGCTTAAAGAAGCAGTTGGCCGACTGTGGTCCAGGCACCCAGGGCACAGGACCACAGACGCAGAGGCCAGCCCGTGCCCGGGGCAAGTTCTGAGGGCCCTTGTCTGCTATTGGTGAGGGAACAGGACCCGGCCCAGGGTGTGGGTCCAGTTCTGCTGTGGGGCTCAGCTGGCCGAGATCCATGCTCTGGAACCCTCCTGCCTGCCAGCCCAGTGGACCAGGAGCACAGGAAATGAAGGGGCCTTCAGGTTCCGCTGAAGAGTCTTGTGCACAAATAATGCCCAGCACAAGGAACCAGAGGAACTTTGGGGTTGTGTCTGTCCTTGAGTTACTAGAATCTGTGCCTTGCCTGAGGGTCAAAGCAATATCTAAACATCCCAAGTGACACCAGCAGAGGCTGGGGAGCCCCGATGCAGGACGTGCATCCCTGCATACCCCATTTCTCTCTGATGCTACCAGCTAGAGCCGAGAAAGCCCCGGGACTTGATGAGAGGCACATTTTTTTTCTACTGGTGGTTTCTTTTTCAGCTAAGTGTGAGAAAGTGCACACTTATCCTATACGAGGCCATAAAACCTTTTTAATGCAAAGAGAATTCACAGAACCCAACTCTGTACGTACCCTGAGGTGTGAGAGCAAAGTGAAGAGGTGAGCGTGTAGTCAAGGGTTTCTTCTTTGAAACCCTAGAGGAGAAACTATTTAGGAAAAGAGAAACTATTTAGGACCATAACAGTTAAAGATTATTGAGAGAGAGACTGGATTGTACCTAGGTGGTTTTTTTCTTTATAGGCTTGTTTTATAAGACTTTCCAATCTCCTGTTTAATGGCGCCATGTTCAAGTTAATTTAATTCAATCAAAAGTTTATTTTGACTTTTTCTAAGGGTAATTAGTGGGAAAGTGTGCGTTCTCTCTTGGTTAATGGTGTCATCATCTACACTGTCTCCAAACCAGACCAGTTCAGTGACGTCAGTGCCGATTCCTCCCCACCCATCCCCTCTTGGGCCATCTAGTCCTCCCTTCCTGGCCCAGGCTTGCCTCTGTCACCTTCCTCCATCTCTCCCTGTGACCCTACAGCGCTCCTGCCCAGCTCCCCACCACCCGCGGGCTCGCCTTCACTCATACTCCCCAGAACTGCTTCTCTAGACATAAAATGCTCCTGCCATTTTTCCGATGTGCTCCATGCCTCCTGCAGGTAAATGGAAGATGTTTAAGGCTCATCATAGTCTGGCCCAGGCAGTGCTGAAGCACCCAGCTTCCTGCTCTTCATCTGGGAACTCTCTGATCAGCCACATCACTTCTTTTCCCTCCCTGTCCTCACCTCTCTCTTCCCTTGCACATTCTGACTTAATTCTGTGCTCTCCCTTACGGTGGACACATTTCTGGCAAACTCTTGTTTCCTCCCCACTTGCCTCATTCTGATGTTACCTCTTGAGTAAAGGCTTCCCCTTCTTTGAGCTAATTATTCCTTTCTCTAAGCTTCTAGAACACTTGGTTTATTTCAACACATAGCAGAGGATACCATCATCTTCTTTGTACATCTGTCAGTTCCACCAAAGCAGACACTCTTTGCAGGGTGGGAGGAGTGTTCCAAGATAGGCCGGGAACATAAGAACAGGTAAATTAAAATAATAGAAAAGTAAGAAAGAAAAGTACATTAATTCCTGCCTCTGGAAAATATGTCCCAAGGAAAAGGGATTATACCGAGGTACATATCACCACCTGGTGGCCATGTTCAGAATTGCAAGTTTAGTTTATTTTGATCAATAACTCTGTAAACGTAAACTTAACGAAGTAACAGTAAATGTCACACTTGAGAAGTACGAAAATAACAGCCTGGCCACTTGACACACTTGCACGAAGGTAAAAGGTGTTAAATGATAAAAATACTTTGGGAAATTGCTAAGTATATGTTGAACACAGGCCACATTGTCTCATCCCTGCCAGGTACTGTGAATGAGAGAGCTCTCTGTGCAGCTAGAGAAACAAGATTCACACATGGAATGATCAGAGAAACATTCAATACTGTGAGTGAATGGCCCAATGTACCGGAAAGATAGCATTCTGGACAGGACAAGAAGAACCCAGAAGTTCTCAATGCACAGGGCAAGGTTTGAAGAATGAATCAAATTAGAACATAGCCTGTCAGCAGAAGGGTGCTGTGGGTTGGTGGCTGATTGGGCCATTGGTTCCCAATGGCTACTGGCCTTTCAGATTAACTGAGCTAAGTTAAAGGAAGCCACTCACTCAGCAACCACTCTCCTGATGTCATATCACTGCCACCATCACCATTGGTGACCCATTAGAGGTGATCCCATCTTCTTAACAAAAGGTCTGATGCACAGTCTGACAAATATAACTGTATGTACAGGGGCAAAGGGAGAGGGGATTTGGAATGGGGGTTGACCCCGCTAATCTGAGACTGAGATGTGTGGATCCATACACATAATAGTGACTGGAATGAGGGATAGGAAGCCACTGAGGAGGGCAGGTGACTCAGGGAAAACAGAGAGCCCCGGACTTAGGTCCAAGCAGGAGCAAGTAAATCAGAAGGGACTCCTTAGATATTCTTCTACCCCAAAAGTTCCATTACCGTGGGTGAGGTGACAGCAGCCACACCCTGTCTGGACAAAGTGCCCTGTGACATTCCCCATTTATTTTTCCTATCACCTTCACTCCGTTCTCAGCACCAGCGGCCTGTCTGGGCTAAGGCTACTGCATTATCTCTTTTCTCATATGACTCCTGTCATGGCCCCGGCCCCCTGGGCACCTGTGGAGGCCAGAGGCCAGAGGCCAGTAGCTGGGGCCTGTCTTGGTCATGGACAGAACCTGCTGAACCACGGTGCTTGCTGGTTCCTCCACTGCAGGCTGGCTGCCAGCCTTGCTCCCCTCGTCTTTGTTGCCTTTGTCGGGACTGGCCACAAGCCCCTGGCAGGCCCCCCCTCCACCCTGCCCCACCTGCACCCTCCCTCCTCGTCCCCGTTCCCAGCCCCACCCCCTCCCTCTCCGGAGCTGAGGCCAGCCTGAAGACAGATATTAATGTGCAAATTAGCACAACCCGACTGGGTCCAGATTGCCACTTAGAATTTGCATATTAATAAATGTTTTTGTGACAGCATTTAGCAGCTCAGGAAGGACAGAGAGCCTCCCTTCCCCCACCCCCATAAGCAAGATAACAAGACTTAGGAAACCAGACTTGTCCCCCTCCCATCACCCAACCAGCACGACTTCCTCCCATCCATCCATCCATCCATCCATCTTTCCATCTCTCCATCCATCCCTCCATCCATCTCTGTGTCGCATCAGCCCAGCCCGACCCGGTGCCTGCCATTGAGCTCCTCTGCCCAATTTCACAATTAGCCATAGAGGAGGCATGGCAAACTCAGAGCCACGGGAGGGGTTGCCCAGAGCAGTAGGGAGCAGTGTGGCCAGGGTGTCTGCAAGGGCTCCAGGGGAGGAGGAACCCTCTGGGCCCCCAGACAGGACAGGCATGGTGGGCTGAAGGAGATTCATTCTTTCCAGAGATCCGGAAGGTCCCCATCTTCCTAGCCAGCAAGGAAGAAGGAAGAGCCCTGAACTAGGAGCCAGGAGCCCTGGCTCCATGCAGGTCTCCAACATAACTCTCACACAACCTAGCACCTCTTAGAGCCTTTGTTTCCTCTGCTGTAAAACAATAGGGTTAATACCCAACTCACAGACTCACAGGACTATTGCAGGATCAAATTAGATAACGGATGTGGACGTGCTTTGAAAAGAAAGGAGGGGTTTACAGATGCCACATGGCATTTGGCATGGGAGGAAAAAATCCTGGGGCTGTATATTACAGACTTCTGTATTATACATGAACCATCTGGAAATTAAGGATTATGTATAATAGAGTTTTCAGCTGGCTGAGGATTGCCTCCTTCAAGCATCAAAACTTTTACACTGTCATTCTAACGACTTGGAGGGCACATCTTTCTAAAATGTATTCCAAGTGCCCTGTTTTCTTATTCGGCTTTCCACCTCACCTAAAGTTTTCCTCCTGGCCCGCAGGGTGGTGGTGTCTAGAATACCAGGCGGGGAGGGGGCTGTTTTCTGTGCAGGAGTGGCCGCTGCCCCCTGCTGTGCTCTGACGCTTCCCGCTTCTCCCAGTGCTGGTGGCTCTGCTCTGCCTCTGGTGATTAAATCAGCTCCGATACCAGAAACCAGGCTCACAGAGCTTCACAGAGTCATTCAGGAGACTGCATGTGCTGGACTGGGTTCCCGGCATGGGTAATAGTAGTGACCAGATCACGACGCTCACGTTTCTGTGGAGGGGAGCGGAGGAGTCACTTGTCAACGTTGCTTGTAAACTGTTCCTCCAGTGGGTTTTCTATGAGCAAAGTGCACAAGAGTTTTAATGCATGGACCATAAATATTTTACATTTGTCAAATCAATGAAGGGATTAATAAACCTGAGGGGCCTTTATGACTTGCTGGTTCTCTTGCGTTCTGAAGAGTGAGAAAGCTTGCTTACCAGGTGCACTGTAGATGGAAAAGGCATTACACGTGTGCATGTGTGCACAGGTGTGTATGTGTGCATGCACGTGTGTGTGTTTGTACATTTACCAACCTTCGCCTGGTTGGAGAGAATAAACGGAACTTCTAGAAGCAGCGGGCAGGCAGGTGCCGCCTTCTCCCCCAGTGCCCAGGGTACAAGAGGGAGAGGGAGAAGCCTGAATCTGTAGTTGCCACGCATGAGAAGGAGCCTGGTAGGGTCATGGATCATCTGGGTGTGTGTTGGGGGAGGGGAGAGATGCTGGACCTCCCTGGGTCTGAGCTTTCCAGTTTCTACAAGGGGCTTCTGCCACTACTGGTGGAGAAGAACAGTGGTGACGCACTCAAGAACCAGACTGCTCTGACTTTACCGCTGATACCAGCTCTATGCGTCTGGACAAGCTGTCCAACCTCTCGCGGCATCGGCTTTCCCATCTACAAAATGGGATGGTGACAGCCCTGTCCTCTCATTGTGAAGATGTTCTCTGTTAACAGACACCAAGCACTTGAAACACTGTCAGCCTATAATAAGCTCTAGGTAAATATTTGTTATTTTAATTTTCACTTTAACTTTCTTATTAGATTTAATATAAAGAGTGGCCCTTCGGTACTAGTTATTACCTCTGGGTCACTCCCAAGCCTGAGGGTCCTGCTCCCAGGACTTGGAGCAGGTAGAGGCCTTCTTTACAAGCCCCTAGGCTGCTTCCCCTCTCCCTTTCTGGGTCCACAGTAAATATTCAATAAGTGTTGATGAGCGAGAAAGAGCTCAGCTGAGAGTGGGACCGGATGGTCTTGTGAATTCTCTGTGGGTGCCAAAGAAGTGGGCCAAGCAGAAGGGAGGGCTGGGGGCCAAGGAGAATCTGAGCCTTAACCCAGATGGCAGCTGGGGGCACAAGGGTCTCCCCTGTCAGCAAATCAGCCACAGGACATCCTCTGAGCTCAGTTTTAAAGCTCCGCCATCCAAGTCCTGGCCTGGGCACTGGGAAGGATGAAGACAAATACAGGATACCACTCTGCCATTGGAGCAACCCCAATCAAATGACAGAGGCAAAACACTCCTCTACTTCCCTTTCTAAGGGGATGCTTGTGTGATGGAGTGCTCAGTCCCTATCCTAGGGTGCCCACTTGTCCTCTGGAGCCTCCGTGTGGTGTGACACAGTCTTGAGCATTCTAAGAGCTTGGAGCCCAATGCCAGAAGGCCTAATCTGAACCCAGATGGAAAATAAAGATTATCCAGTTCTCCTTTAGAGCTCACCTCCAGGAAGCCTTCCCTGATTATGTGACAATTGCCTAGTAGACGATCTATATTCTTTACTCTAATGTGACATCTTGAGACCAGCACTGAACCTTGTCCCAGCATTAGTGAAGGGCTTGGCAACCAGAAGGTCTTGAGCTGTATGGATGGTGGATAGAGGGATAGATAGTTGGATGGATGGCGGGATGAGTAGATAGAGGAATGGCGGATGGATGGATAGATGGGTGCTAGGTAGATGGATGGGTGTACGGATGGATTCTGGATGGATACATGGCTGGCTGGCATGGGGAGGGATGAGGAATGAGGAATGTAGAAGTGTGTCAGGAATGGTGGAGGCCAGGGTAGAGAGGAAATCATGAGTATGGGACTGGGCAAGAACGCTGTGGGGATCCTCTGGTGGGGACAGTGGGGAAAGAGAGTTTACACATAGACTTTCAACCTGAGGCCCAGAAGAAGAGATCTCAGCAGCACACGGGCGCAGGGGATCGTGGCAGATAAAGTGGGGAGTGGGGCGATGGTGTTTGGCAGGCTGTGGGAGAGATGGCAGCTGGTCCAAGAGGGAGATGAGGCCAGAGGAGCTTCTCTCTGCATCTCTAAAGTCACAGCAGATTTGGGAGGACCAGCCCTGCCCCCCAGTGACCCACCACCCTCGGGCTCAAATCAAATACAGGACTGGGCAGGGGGGTGGCGGCAACAGCCCCAAGCTGAAAGGAACCTCAGATAGATGCTGGCTGTGGCTCAGTGGAAAACATGGGCATGAAGCCTGGTCCTGAATTGACAGACCCATGGGACTCTCCAGCCCTTGAGCAGGAGAGTGGATCCTGGTGGGGGTTGGGGGGGTGCAGGGCAGAAAGGCTGCTTGGGCTCCTTGACAGCCAGACACAGAGTCCACTACCCACTGCCTCTTTCCAACACCAGCTGCCACACACACGAAATGGAGATGAGGAGGGCAGGGCCAGCACTGGGCCATGGGGTGTCTTAACCACCCTCTCAAGAGAACCCTCTTCAGCTTTGCTCATGTACCAGCACTGGCAGGAAGTCCTTCCCTGAGTCTGACATCCATCCCCGTAGGTGTAGTTATAAGTGAAGAAGCAGAGGAAGTCCAGTTGGAGGTTCTCGAAGACAGTTCTCAGAATTTCATATAAATTTTCTAGGCTTAGGAGACAACATTGAAGGACTTTTCTGGCCTCATCAAGGGCCCAGATCTTGCTGGCTCATTCAGGAGCAAAGGACTGTACTTTTTTTCTCATGGCCTCTTATTTGCGATGCCAGAGCCGGCCATTATGGAGGTGATTAAATTTAAAGACGCTGCAGTAAACTCCAGCCTACAAAAGGCAGTCAGCATCATTAACACGTAATTGGAAGCTAAGTTTAATGAGGTGAGAGAGGAAAAAAATAATATGTACAGTCCCTTTTAGAGTGGCCACCACACCTTCCATTCCACCTTCTTCCTCAGTAGCACGAGCGATGGAAGTCTGGCAGGAGAGCATGCGCCCCAGCCAGAACAGGACAGCAGGTGATGGAGAGCAGTGTGGCGTGGCCAAACACAAGGAAGACCAGCAGCATACTGAGAAGGGGCAGCAGGAGGTTAGTTAGGGTGTGAGTAAGGAGGGTGGCTTTCCAGGCGAAGAGATATGTCAGCCTTGACAAGCACAAAAGATAAGTTGATGTTCTGAAATTAGGAGCTCAGGAAGTGCTGGCTGCCCAGGGTGGCCTGGCCTTCCCTGACCCCCCATGTTGTCCCCCATGTTGACACCCCCCGGATGCCCCTTCTCAGTCAGGCTAGAGCTCGCTCAGCTGTGGTTGCACTCCTCAAAGATCTACTTTCCCATCATGTGTGGGTTATCATAAGACCCTAGAAAATAAAAGCATGGCTTACCCCCAAGTGCTATTTCCCTTTAATTTGGGGTTTATAATATATATGTGTTTATTTCGTGGCAATGAATGCTTCCAAGGGACTTGCTTGTTGCGAGCGAGCGTTGTCTGATTTATTTCCTCTAGACGCTCCGAGAAGGATGTGGTTGTTAATAACAATAATGCCGCACATCTTACAGCACTCTCTGCTTTTCGGGGCATTTTAAAATCCATTATCCTATTTAATAGAATTGTAGACTCACAGGGAAATTGTAAAGTCCGGGGAGTTTGTCCTTGGCCACCCCTACAGCCTGCCAGTACCTGCCTCCCTCCCTGGGCTCCCAATTTACTCCAGCCCAGCAGGGACACTGGGAGGCCAGACCCCTGGCCCTGTGACCCAAGCAAGCGGTGGCCAAGCATGGGGCCTTTCCATGCCCCCTCTGCTCTCCTAGCCTCTGGCCAGAGTCAGGAAGGGGGCTCAGGTATTGGAAGGGCAGCTGGGAGACAGGGACAACTCCAGAGCCATCTTTGAAGGGCCAAGGGGGGGGGGTGGGTGGTGGGCACTGACCTCTCTAGTTTCTTGAGGTCAGGAACAAAGAGCACAGAGCTCTGGGAAGTCCAGCCCCTCAATACCTGGGCGTGTGCAGGGGAAGAGCCCTGTTCCCTCTTAGGACCTCAGCTATCCCACTCCTTCCTTACCTTTGCAGGCTGCCCTGGGCTCTCTTAACCCTCCCCCTGTCTCCCCAGATTCCTTTGAACTCCCACCTCTTCTTCCTGCTCCTCCTCCCCATCTCCGAGTCCCACGCACCTTGGCCTCATCACTTTCTGCACATCCTATAGTCCCCCAGCCCCATGTCAGGGTTGGGCGGGGGGACAAGTCCCCCTTCCTAGCTGGGCAGCCTGAGTCCCAGACAAAGCCAGCCCCAGTACTGGCTCAGAGCCCCCCCTAACTCAAACCATTTCCCCATGAGCACACCTGTCTTTCCTGACAGCCTAGCCTCAAGAATCCGGTGATAAGCCCATTTGTGCACATTCATTTGGTTTTCCCCATCTTCTCTCCTGGCTATTTTCTCGGTGCCTCCCCTCCCTTCTAAGGCTTTCAGAAATAACCCCTCAGCTGGCACCTGCCCAACCCCATCCCACATCCGGTGCTTGCACATTAGAATCACCGAGGATGCAAACACATCCCTGTCAGGGAACCCACACGGCTTGAGAGTGAATTCATCTGGGATAAGCGTTTTTCCTTTTTTCCCCCATTTTGTTTTCTTTTCTGTTTTTGAAGCTCCCCAAGTGGTTCTCAGCACAGCTGGGCTGAACGCTACTGACCTAGTCCTTTGGACTGTGTAGACCTCAGGGCCCTTACATAGGGTGGTGGCTCCTGCGAGTCCAGGAGGCTCTCCTCAGTCGGACAAGGGGTCTGCAGCAGAGTGTTACCCACACCCACCCACAGGCCATCAGACACTATCCCTATCCCTATCCCTCCACCTGAACCCCTCTGCCTTCCCGCCTCGCAGAGGTAGCCCACTGTCCACTCTCCCCCTCCCCGTGACCCTCCCTCCTGTGCACCGTGCTGAAACACGCCATGTGAAACCCCATGGGTACGCGAAAGGGAGGGAGGGACTGTCTGCTCTACTTTCAAATTTCCAGGTCCAGCACCTTGAACTGAAGTCCAGGTAATGACCCCATTTCTTATCAGGCCGGAGCAAAGCTGAGCCTGCCCTCCCCCTGCATTCCGGGAGACGTCCCAGCCACCACTGCCACCTGCTTGCAGGGGCCTCCGTGGCCCGGCCCATTTTCAGCCAAGACAGGGCCAAACCCCAAGACTCCTGTTCCCCCACCCAGAGCCCCAAGCCCCTGGGTAGGAGGTACCTTGGCAGAAGAGAAGTGGGGAGGGCCCCTACTGCAGCCAAGTCCTCCTGGAGGCCCTCCTGGAATTCTCCAGCACCCAGCATGTACACATGGAAGCCCTGAAGTCCGGAGGAAGACTGTGGGCTGGCCAGCGGGACGGGAGATGCGGGCAGCACACCTGGGATAGGGCACAGGTGCAGGTCTCCGGCAAGAGGAGGGATGGATACAAAGGTCCGTGGGCTGGACTGCAGGGGCCATGTGCTGGGGAGAGAAGGACCACCGGATAGTGAGGGGGTCTGGGGCAGACTATAGAGGAAGGAGGGCTGAGCTCATTCCACAGGGGTCAGGGAGCCATAGGAGCTCCTGAGAGGTAGGGGACCCTGAAAGGGCCATGGGCTGGAGAAGCGGGGGGAAAGGGCTGGGCTAGAGGTTGTGCTTGTGGGAAGGGATGAGGGCTGAGAGGGAGGAAGAGGAGGCAAGGCAGCCACGGAGCACCGCACCCGCCCTCCGGACACTTCTGGTGCCCTCCTCATTAAGAACCCGTCTCTACTCAGGACTAACCTGCCTCCGAGTCTGGGCTCAGTAAAGGAAATTGATTACTTTCCATTGCAATTAACATCTGGTCCTGGGTCACATCGTTAGGATAATTTGTTACAGGGAAAGCAAAGGAACTAGCTACCAGGTAATAAAGTTCTTGTGGACCCAATTAAAGAGCCCTTCTCCAGCCGGGAGTTGAGGGGCTAGGACCAGGCAGCATCCGCCAGGCCAGGGCCTGGGGCTGGAGAGATGGGGAGGGTCATCAGAAGCAGATGTTAGGGGGTGAGAGAGTAGGGGAGCTTGGCCTTAGCGGGCCTCAACCCTATACTCCGCCCCCAGCTCCCTGCAAGGCTGTGGGCAACAGGGTTAGGTGCTCCCACAGACTCAGGTTTGCATCTTGGCTCCACCACCTAGGAAAGCCACTTGCCTCTCTGTGCCTCAGTTTCCCGTCTATTCACGGCGCTGAAAGAGGAAACTATTGAAGGTCAGTGAACGCTGGCTCTGTTTGGGTGACTTGTGAGCCCATTCCAAGCCCCAGGACTGCAGCTCAGTCTGGGGGTGCTCCATAGAGTGTGTCCCTCCCTCCCCCTTCAGGGGACCCAGCTGCCTGCCCCAGGATGAGACCCTGAGAGCTGTCCAGCCAGCTTTGTCATGCTAGTGCTTTTTTTCCTTAGTTCTTCAACCCCATGACTGAGCATTTTTGTAAAAGCCCCCAAAGTTACCTTTGCAATTCATTTGTTTGCCAGGCGGGCAGATTTACGGCAGGTATCTGTATAAATATTTATACTCTGCAGCAAGGAGGTTTTGGAGGACACACACACACGCACACACACACACATGCCTTGTGCCCCCACTGCCAACCTGGACACAGCCAGCTCCATCCCTCTGCCCAGGCCAGCTCTAGCTAATGGATGAGTGGGGGTCACCCCATGCACACACTCAACCTGAAACCACGCATCCACATCTGGACACACCCATGTGCACCCTGTTGTCCTGCTGGGCTGGGTCCTGGGCCATCAGCTCACACCCAGACAGCAGCTCTCTCCAGCTGTTACACAGAAGAGTGCCCACAGCTTGGAAAGACAGGGCTGGACCCAGCACTGCTCAGCCAATAAGAAGCAGAGGCAAGGTTTAGGGTCAGAGCTGGGCAAGAACAATGCTTCTCTGCTCTATGCCTCCCTTGCCTGAGGAGTCACTCTCCGCCAGAGAGGCCACCGGGCAGGAGGGGCCATGATGGCCTTCCTGAGGCTTTTCTGCTGGGATCGATTTAGAACAGGCCCAGCCCCTGAGCCTTTGGGAGCACTTGTTGGGAGAGGGGCCCCACCATGTGTACACCTGGGGGCAAGACCCAGGGGGACCCCACCTCTCTGCACTGGCATGTCATGGGCAGCCCTTAGACCTGAGCAGCCCCTACAATGGGCCGGGAGCCTCAGGGCAGCCAGAGAGGTGGAGACCAGAGTGGATGGGAAAGTTCAGAGGCCTCCTGCGGGTACTGTGGGTTCATCCCCCTAGCCGGCGGAGGTAGGTACTGTGATCAAAGTGCAGTCAAGATGTGATGGCAGGGGGCGCCTAGGTGGCTCAGTTGGTTAAGCATCCAACTTCAGCTCAGGTTGTGATCTCACAGTTCCTGAGTTCCAGTCCTGCATCGGGCTCCGTGCTGACAGCTCAGAGCCTAGAGCCTGCTTTGGATTCTGTGTCTCCTGTCTCTGTCCCTAACCACTCACGTTCTGTCTCTCTCTCAAAAATAAACAAATAGTTTTTAAAAATTAAAAAAAAAAGATGTGATGGCAAGATAATAGCAAGGGCCTGGCCTTTGGCACGTGGGCCTCGGTGGGCATGGGACTCACACTCCAACCACCTGCTTTAAAAATCAGTTCACTGAACTATACCCTTTCAAATGGTTAAGATGATAAGTTTTAGGTTATGGTGTATTTCAACACAATTTAAACATTTTTTAAATAAAATAAAATCTCGCCATTGAGGAACTTAAAACAGTAATAATTTTTAAAAGAACAAAGAAAATTCGTCCTGTTGAACCGTGTGGGGCCGGGTTAAGGGCCAGGGGGATGTGAGGGAGGAGCCCTCAGGGTGCTCCCAGGCCGAGCTGTGGTTGGGAGCTCCTCGGCTCCGCAGTGGGAACAGCTGTCTCTCTAGCATGTAAACTGCTGTGGATTTGGGTAAAATGTACACTCCCCGTCCATTGCTCACCTCCCACATTATCCTCTCGAATTTTTCATTTGGTGAGAGCTGATATATGGTGTCTCCTCACTCCCCTGCATTATCATTCAATTAAAGCAGGCCTCTGACCCAACTGCTGTAGATCACCCAGCTGCGGGTGCAGGCCCCTGGCGGTGGTGGGCGGGGCCTCTTCACCGCCCGCCCACCTGGGCCTCTGCGGTGCACTAGCAAGAGCCGGCATCACCAGGACGCCCCCAACCACCCCTTCTGTGCCCCTGGCTGGCGCGACGCCCCCTCCTGGACGGCCTGAGCGACTTCTCTGTGGCTGGCTGGTTCCCATCCATTCTGGCATCTCAGCCTCCCCCACCGATGCCCCCTTCCCTCGAGACTGAGCCACCCTTTTCACGCTGGACAGGGAGATGCTGGGACACAGCCGGCTCTGGGTCTGGGGGGCCTCGGGCATGCTACTGAGCCACTCTGCACCTCAGTTTCTTCATCTGTGAAATGGGGGTTCTAAGTGCCACTCCCACAGGATTTTGGTGACAATCAAGTGAGTAAATCCACACATCTGCTGATTGTGGGAAATGCTGATCATCACTGTCACTATTACAATGTTCTGTTCCAACGAAGTTCCTCAAAGGGCGCGAGGCTCTGCCTTGGGCATGTTTCTTTCCCACATGGGTAGGGGTGCAGGGATGACACAGTCTGTGGTTGGTGCATGGGTGCGGTGTCACCCCCTTCCACATGGCTCTGCCACCACTTACCAAGTGGGGTCCAGTCTAGCTGCTGTCTCTGGTTCAGCTTGGCATCCTCTCCCCCCCCCCCCCCCCCCCCCCCCCCCCCCCCCCCAGTCCCCCCCCCCCCCCCCCCCCCCGCCATAACATGGGAATCATCATTTCCCTGCATATCTTCCTAGACTGTTGTGAGATGTAGAGGAGACAGTCCCCATGAACATACCTTACATACCTGTAAAGAGTATCTGGGCTGGGTTGGTTTGGGTAAAGAGTGTCTCGATTGGGTCAAGTCTCCATGGCTGAAACCTTCTGATAATTGGGGCTCTCGCTGGTCTCCTGGCATATTCCCCACCCCAGGGCACACCAATCACTTGCTCCAGCAGGCCCTGCCCACAGAGACAGTGCCACTCTTTCTGAGGCTTTATTATCTACGCTGTTTTTACCAGGCTCCAACTACACACTTAAAAAGAAAGAAAAGAAATCTGTGCTTATGAGTGTCCAAAGTGTGTCCATCCCCAGGCCAGTCCTGCGATCTCTCTGGCCTCAGAACCTCGTTGTCCCTGGGCCCTTGAATCAGGTGGGTGTCTCAGTCACCCTCATTGCCATCCTCATGGCCTGGCACTGCCAGAGGACTGCCCCCAAGCCTCGCTGGCTCTGTTTTTATTCTCTCCTTTTGGTCATACTCGCTGGGGGTTAGCAGAGTGCCTTGACTGCCTCCTCCCAGCTTCTGAGACTTCAGGTCCTGCTGACAAGATCATGCCTTTTCTCTCCCTTCCTCTCAATCCAGGAACAAACTTAGAAAACCCATTAGGATCATGGCATTGCTTAAGGAGCTTTTCTATGTGTAGATCTTGAGAAGATCATGCGAGGACTTGTATAGAAGGAAGGATCTTTCCACCAGGAGAGCTGTGGCCACAGTCCTGGGGAAAAGGGAGTGCTGGATGAGATGTCCACAAAGGGTCCACCCCAGGGGGGGTCCACTGCACGTTCTCAGAAGTCAGGCTTCTCAGGGCTTCTGATCAGTAATCAGGACATGCCCAGGACCTTAACACCTTTTGAACTACTCTGGAGCTGGTACAATGAATGCTTCAGCCTTGCCTTCTGCTTTCTAACATGTTTGTTGACTGACTTCTTGGTTAATGGCTTTTGAGGAATCATGACAAATGGGAATGATGTCGTGAGACCCAGAGAGGCAAATGTAAGTCTGACTTCCACCAAAGAGAAAGGTGGTTTCTCAAGCAACAAACCAGAGAGTGCATGTCAGTCCTCAGCAAGATTCTAGAATAGACGGCATGTGAGTGTGTAGAGAAAGACACGGTGGTCCTTGGGGCCTCCCAAGAAGCCAGACAAGACAATTTATTTCCTTTACTGACAGGTCAATTTGACTTGGGTGACCCTCAGCAAGTTTTCTCATGAGGATTTGTGGACAATCAAGGAAGAAGAGTCCAGATGACAGAATAATCAAATAGGTCTGTAATAGGTTGAAGACCTGTTCCTGAGGCACAGTGGCAATTAGGAGGGTTATCAACCCAGGGAAGTGTCTCCAGGATCAAGAAGCTGACTCTGGTCTTGCTCCTGCCCTAATCTACATTGTTATCAGTGTCTTGGCTGCAGATCTGTTGGTCAGACTGACTTTAATTTTCAGATGGCTTAAAACTGAGAGGAAAGATGCACCCATTAGATGACAGAACAAGAATGCAAAGATGTCTCGGCAGATGAAAGTGATGGGTAGGTTCCAGCAAGAGGAAGTTCAGGAGGGAAAAACATGAGGCCTTCTGCTTAGGGCTGACATCCTCACTGCAGAAGCACAGAAAGGGAAACTGTGGCTTCAAGCAGGTGTTGACAGCTCAATAGTAGTCTTCAGCATAATGTGGCTTCCCTAGAACCTAACTGCACCTTGGACTGCATTCAGACAAGGGCAACATCAAGAAGGAGGGAGTGCTGATCCCACTCTGCTCTGTGCTATTGAACTGGGACCCAGTGAGAGGCTGGAAAACTCTGAGTGTGTTCAGAGGCACATGGCAGGGCATGGAAGACTTTCCATGTCTGACACGTGCTATGACTTAAGGAACCAGCTCTGTAAGTTGAGGAAGGACCAGCTGGGAAAATGGTCATTCAAAGGCAGTCCCAAGGAAAGAGATTATTTCTTGTGGCTCCGAAGGATAAAATTAGGGCCAGTTATGGGAACTACTAGAAGTCAGATTTCAGGCAAACACTAAAAGCTAACTTTCGTTGCTAGCAAAGGATGCATGGTCTCTGTGGTGGGGTTGTTACTGCATGTAGACAAACAGGACATCTCAGAGAGGGGGTCATTTAATGGGGATTTATGGGCAGGACAAGGAGAGGCTGGGTGACCTCAGAATCCCCTTGCAAGTGCGTCTGCACTCCACAATTCCTGCTGGGTGTGCAGCAATCCCAGGGGCACTTCCACCCTTCCATTATTGTTCCAGTAACATGCAAGGCCAAGGTGGATGGAACTGGTGGGCAGAATGGAGCCTCCTGCCCTGTTTCGGAAGAGCAAAATGAATCCATTAGTAATATAACCCTGGGGAGATGGCCCCATCATGGACAGAGAGAGGCAGCCATCCTCTCCTAACTCTCGTTGGGCTCAGAAAGTGGGGCTTGGTCCCCCAGAAGGAGGAATGAAAGAGCTCTGTGCCCAGAGAAGCTTTCTAGGAAAGCACCTATTGGACGAGGGGCTGAGAGCCATAGTGGGCCCTCAGCTTGCATGCTTTGGGAGTTAGAGTCTGGGGGCATCTCTTGCTGGCTTTCTGTGTCCTTGTCCCTCTGGTTTCAAGCAGTAGGTGCCTTCTGCTTTGAGGGGACACCTGAAGGAGACAAGCTGGGGGTCAGGTAAGGCTCTGAAAAGAGAAAGCAAAAGGCTTTTTATAATCTCATTCTGAGGAGGTGAGGAAGGGAGCTGAGGCTTCCTGCAGTGAGCACAGCCCGAAGTCCCAGGGCACAGAGGAGACAGGCAGGGGTTTTGTGTATTCCCTGAGTGGTGTCTCTCAGAATTTGCAGTGGCGGCTTGGTCCCTGGGGAATGCCAGTCCAGGGCAGGGCCTGGCTCAGGGAGAGAGATTAGAGAGAGTGCTGATTCTGGTCACTGACATCACACCGCAGAAGACCATGAATATCAGACCGAAGCATTTAGAGTGAATCTTTTGGCACTAGGGAGCCATAGCATGTCTTTGAGCAGTTAGAGGTAGAATCAGGCATAGGCATGGGGCAATAAGCAGTGGAACTGGGTTCAAGTAGTGGTGAGACTGGAGAGGAAGGGGCAACTCCCTAGCATTAAACTGCAAGTCCTTTAAACGGACTCTGGCCCTCACGTACAGCAAAGACGGGGTGAGGGGGGTGTGATCAGAAGTCTGCCTTGAAACTTCAGAAAACCTAGAGGAAATGTACCTCAGTCTGTCAGGAGGAGAGGCCACTCCTACACCCCTGTCCCACACACAGTCCCCAGAGCCACTCATGAATTCTTCCGAAGGCCCATGGGGCCAGTCCAGGAAATTCCATGACCACAGTTAATTGGGGTGACGAGGGGTCTGGGAAAGGCATGGCTCTTGGGCAACGGCAGGGCCAGTGTTTAGGTCCCACCGACTCTGGGCCCCAGCTCAGCCTCCCTTTGCCCCTCATATGCTGCAGGGTTCTGGGACAGAGCTCTCTTCCAGTGCTGGTAGCCCTGCTGAGAGGCTCAGTAGGGGAACGGACTCCGAGTTAGGAGGCTTGCATCTCCCCGGGGGGTGGGGGGTGTCTCTAAATGAACTTCACCCCAGCCTACCCCTATCTCTCCTCCCCGTTCTGGAATCTACCTCCGCACTGTCTGAACAAGCATGTGGCCCCAGAAGGGAGTGCCTGTGGACTCACGTGTACGGGGGCCGTGGATAGCAGGAGGGTCACACCACCCATACGGGGGTGCCCAGGCGCTCCCCCAGTTCCTCCCCGGCACCTGCTTGTTCGTGCGCACAGATGGTGCCCGGCACCGGGCACAGACCACACAGGTGTGCATGGGCAGCTCACCTGTGTGTGTGCGTGGCTGCCCGCAAGGGCACGCAGAAGATGGGCAGGCCTGGGTTCGCGCACTTAGGGGGTGGGGGAGGCACAGCTGTCTGCTCCCTCCATGCCAAAGAGACCCCAAACCCTGGGGTCAGGCTGGAAAAATGACTTTGCTGCCTGAAAGTGACAGAGGCTGACCGCCAACTCAGAGAAAGAGGAAGTTTTATGGCAGAAAATTGGATTTGAAATCAAACCAGGCCCCTGGGAAGAGGGCCGGTCAGAGACTGCAGCAGTCAGGATGGGCAGTGGGAAGAGAGGCCAGGAGCTGGGTGGGGGAGCCGGTGCCCTCCTCACACCTCCCCAGGGAGCCAAGCCTGCTGTCTCACTGTCGGGGGCAGGATGGAGGCCCCAGGACCAGGCAGGCAGGCAGCCTGAAAGATGTGTTTTTGCAAACATGAGTCCAAGGGCATGTGGTCACGAGGAAGGACACTGGCTGGGAGGAGGTTGGATGACAGGATAATGGGGTCGCAGGGTGGGCTTATCCATATAGTGCAGGGGAAAACCAAAACCTCACCAAGCTGTGTTGCGGGGCAAGGGAAGGTTGAGTTCTCGCTAAATGGATTGATGAATAAATGAATGATATCTGTATCCTGGGACATGTCTAGTGTCATCATACGAAGGACCCATGAAGTTCCTGTCTTAAGAAGAGTTGGGGGCTGGGGTGGGGGGAGCATCTGGGTGTCTGGGGGCACCAGTTAAGCATCCTACTCTCGATTTTGGCTCAGGTTATGATTTCATGGTTCTTGAGTTCAAGCCCCACATTGGGCTTTGTGCTGACACCTCTCTCTCTTTCTCTCTCTCTCTCTCAAAATAAATAAATAAACATCTAAAAAAGGGGGAGTCGGGGGCTGGAACCTGGTTCTGAGAATCCCAGTGCCAGCTCCTCTCCCACATCCCTTGCCTCTGGCCCCCGGACCCAAGCCCCCACCCCAGAAGCAGGCACTCTCCCTGACCCTGCTGGAAGACTGGCTGGTTGTGGGGGGTGTTATCACAGCCAAACAATTAACTGGAATTGCACAAAGGGGAGGGAGGGGAAAGCTCGCGGTGATGCCACGCTCAGCTCTGCGTAGGGGAGATGGATGAACTTTCCCACTTCACCGGCGCCGCCGAGCTGACAGTAAATATCAGAGGTAATGATATTGACTTTAAGGTATTATGGCTCCAAATGTCACTTGTGCTCTCCCTCTCTTTCTCTCTCTTAAGGAAAAAAAGTACGGTCTCCCCGATTTGATTTACATTGTTCTTTCCTCAGCTACCCTGTCTGTTTCTCAAGCAGGGACAGTGGAAACAGTCCTGACCTTGCACCCGGCAGGCACCCAACACCACAGCTCCTTAGGGGAAAGTCGGACAGATGGGGCTCCCTGATCCTGTGGGCCCCAAGTGTCTCATGCAGGACCCCGAAGACCTGCCCAGAGCATCTTTTCCCTCCCTCCCCCCATGCTACCCCAGCTCAGGAGCCCTCTGCAGCACCCTGAAGCTGGGAGAATGACACTGGAGGCCGCCAGGCCCTGCCCCTAGCTCCTTCCAGCTCCCTCTCTCCCCCTCACTTGGGTCCCCAGACAGGCTCTTCTCCCCTGTCATTCATTCTTACTCTCCCTTTGGCAGTGCTGCTTCCTGTCCACTGCCCCATCCTCTCCCTCTCCGGTCATACCTCCTCCAGGAAGTCCCCGTACTATCTAAGCTCCATCTCCCTCACTTCCTCCTGCAAACACCCTAGCACGTGAACCCCCCTCAAGTGTGACACACCCCCACGAGGGACCCCCAACCCCCAGAGCTTTCTCTAAAGAGATGCCAGGCTCCCAGCTCCTGTACTCCTGGATCCTGCAGAGCTCACCATTTTCACTGGGGGATTCGGTAAACATCTCTTAAATGGGAAAACAGTAAGGAGCCACCGGAAGAGCTCAGTGAGGGATGGGAGGAGGAGTGGAGGCAGGGAGAAGAGAGGAGGGAGGCCTCAGGTGGGGCTTCAGATCATTCAGCTGGGAGATTCTAGTGGCAGAGGGAAGAGCTTGGGAGGGGGCAGGTCTGGGATTCCAGGCCAGGTGTCCAGGACCCCAGGCGCCCGTTACCTTCTCCAAGCCCAGCCTCCTGGGCTTCCCGTGGGAATATCAGAGCACCCTCTGCTGGCTCCAAGTCCTACTGAGCTTCAGGTCCCACTGGGCCAGGCAGGAGTGTAGGGAAGACAGGATGGGGGTCAGACAGCCTCCACCCCTTCCTTCTCCACCCCCCCTCCATGAGCTGCACGCTTCTGAGCCTCAGTTCTTCACTTGTGACAAAGGATCCCGTAAGAGTTGTATGGAGTTTTGAGCTGCGGGTGCAAGTCAGGAGCAGAGGGCCTGGGACACAGCAGAGGTGACATCTGGGTATGACTTGGGCATCACTGTGGAAGTCTTTCATAATCTCGATAATAATGAAGGCCCGGCCAGGCTGGTGCTCTGTGCTGTAAGCAGTGTTCTGGGTCTTCCCCACCACTGTTCCAGCCCAAGCCCTGTTCTGTTGGGCACCTCAAGGTCTGGTTTGGGGAGAACAGAGACCATTGTCCCCAGCAGGGTCTTCAGAGGGCCAAGAACCAGAGAACATGGTAATAGATATGCCCCACCTGAGACCTCTCCTCAAACATTTCCAGTGACAAGGAGCACATGTATGGCCTTGCCTTTACAAGTTCTGTTCTGTGGTCAGACAGTTTTAAGGGTTGGAAAGTTTTTCCTTAGGCTGAGCTAAAGCCTGCCTCCCTCTAAATTCTGACCACAGCCCCCATGTCATGATCACACAGATCAATATCAAGATGGGTCCTTTGTTCCTATCTCCCAGTTGATTACCCGGACCCTAGGTGGGATTTTGCTATTATCCCAGTGAAGTGTCATTTTTCAAAAGTGAATCTGGTGTCCAGCTGTTGACTTAGTTTTAAACTGGCCCGTCCCCCTTCAGGGGCTGTGAGAGAATCCTGTCTCCTCTATGACATCCAGACCCCTCCCAAGCCCTTGGCCCTCATTCTCAGTCACAGGTGGTGGGGGACATGCTCCTCCCTTCCAATGGGGGTGCCTTCCCTGTGGCAGGGGTAGGAAAGGGGTGGTCGAGGAGGGTTCAACCAGTCATCTTCCTCCTCCCTTAGGGGGTGCTGGAGACCTCCTCCTCCTCCCTTCCTGGGGCTACCTTCCTGCTCAAGAACCTGCAGTGGCTGGCTATTGCCTTTAGTGCTCAGCCTTTGAGGCCCTTGGTATTCTAGCTCTTCCTCTGCTGTTAGCCTCTGTTGCCCAGCACGTATCCCTCACTTCAGCACGATAGTCCCCACCTCTCCCACGCAGGTCCACCTCACAATTCTTTCCCCCAAGAACCTCCCCCATTACTGCCTTCCTTCTCCCCAGACCTCCTCCTCTAAGACCCCACGGGATCCTCACCACCCTGGGGAGACCAGCAGTGATCAGTCCCACGGGCCTTCCCCCCTCTCCCATCTCCTCCAGCATCAGGGGCCTGAGCCTCTGGCCTCTCAGCCCCTCCTTCGGCGGCTCCCCCTATCCCCCACTCCCCCTCCATGCAGAAGGCAGAGACCCAGCTTCCTCTCTGTCTTGTCTCCCTCCACCCCTCAGCAGAACTGCTTAGAAATCTCTGTTGCCCTTTGGAATGCTTTATGAGCGTCTCTGACCCTTGCTCTACTTTGGCTAGCCTATTCTTCCTGATTCCGAGTTCCTTAGGTCCAACTGGAAATGATGGTGCATGAGGGTTTCTGGTAAATCCGCTCCATGGATGGAGCAGACACTTGGGGCTGGGGTACGATATGTGCGGCGAGGGTTGGCCTGAGAGGGAGAGAGATGGCACCCCAAGAAAAAGCCCAGGTGGGCTCCATGTTACAACGCTCACAGCCACAAAGCTGGAACTCCCAGTTACTTCCTCAGGTGTACCCCCCAGTCCCACCCCGGCCATGTTCCCAGCTCTCCTCCCCAGCTGTGGCCTGAGTGTCAGACACTCCAGGTGCATCCAGGCTCCCCAGAGCTGAGTGTGAAGGACAGTTCTGCAAACCTTACCTTCAAAACTCGCCGGGAAACGTGTACTGAAAGGAGTCTGAAGATGACGAACTTCATGGAACAAAGAAACCTCCATTGGGCCAACAGGCTGTCCCCTGTGTCCCCTTTTTTCAGAGCCTCCTCACCCAGAGAGGCCCTGGGAACAAGGTGCAATGTGTTCCTGGAGACACAGTGACAGATGTGGTCCCCATCCTGACAGTCCTTGAAGTAGACAGGTGGGCAGACACCAGAGACCAAGGCGAGCAGGGCAGAGAATGGGGAGAGTGCTGAGCCTGAGGCGAGGGTCCTAAGGAGAGAGAGAAATACGTCACTGGGAGAGGCACTGCTCCCCCTCCCCCCACTCCCCCACCACTCCGGGGCAGCCTCAGCACCCAAAATTCCGTTACCTAGAAGGCTTGGTAAGGAATATACTTTGAGTTACCAAAGATAGTCAAGATCGCTAGTAACTCGCACCCTTTTAGCACCAAACTATTACTGTCCTTTCCATTATCTTCCCTGTAAGGTGCTTAACAGCTGAGTTTCTCCTTCTGGTAACACCTGCGGCCTCTCCTCTTGTTCTAATTCCAAGCTCATGTATGCCAAGAACCCAGATCATCAATACTATTAAGATTCTGCCAAAAGGAAGAGTTATAAGGCTCTAAGAGAGAGCCTGAGAAAAATCTATGGTATGAAAAAAATATTTGTATTCACTTTCTTTTTTTCTTTTTAAACCTGTTCTGATTTTCTTTATGTGGGTTTTTGGATACCTGGAAAAATGTTTCCTCCTTTCCTATTTCTTGTCTGTGTCCTGGTAGGTGATAAATTTCTTTACATGAAAATATCGCCTGGGTGGGAAGTTCCCTTCCTTCATTGCGAGGCTACTAATGGCTTTTTTTTCGAGGCACAAAGGCTTGCTCAGCATCTCTAATCTCACCCAGCTCTCTGTCTGCGCCCCCCCCCCCCCGCCATACCCTGAGCACACCTCCAGGACCCTCTTTAAAGGTCCAGGGGCAACCTGTGCCCAGGGGTCAGCTCTGCTCTGTTGCCCTCCCTCCAGCTGCCAGAGAGGAGAGGGATTCCATTGTGTGCGGGGTGTGCCTAAGCAGCAGAGGGAGAGAAATGAGAGTTTCAGAAAGAATCAGAGGAGAATACGGAGGAAGGACCGGGGGCGGGGCGGGGGGTTTGTTTAGAGAAGGCCTACTGTGTGCCAGTCTCTCTCACGGGCTTCACCTCCTGTAAACAAACCCCTGAGGAGCTGTGTGCAAATACTGTCCCTACCATCCAGACAGGGAAGCTGCCCCCACTATGCCTGAACCCTGAGCCAGTGTGTACACATGCAGAGAGATTTGTCAGAATGAGGCAGGAGGAGGGCCAGGAGCAGGCAGAGCCCCAGGAGCTAGAGGGAAAGGCTTTGGGAGTCACAGGACCGGGAGGGATGCTCAGAGAACTCATGGGGGCCGGGGCGGGGGCAGGGGGGGGGGCTCATGAGGAAAGCAGGGTCCCAGGGGCTTATGCTGACCTGTGAGACCCTCATATCAGCCCAGGGAAACTCCACGTCCTGGCAGAAGGGTGCCCAGCAGGGCAGCCTGCACTGGGCTCCCTGACCACACCCCAGCCCCGCGTCCCAGACCCCCAGCCATCAGCGTGCCAGGCCCCTTCCCGAGAACCGGGCCCCAGGCCGGGGGGCTAATAGGACCTGCAGAATTGCCAGTCCAGGATCAGGTGGGGCTGCCTCTCAGGCTTGGCCTTGACCTTCGGCTGCCTCCCGGGATTGAAGCACCGGCAACCTTGACTTGATTAACATTTAAATGCCATTTGGTGTGAGGAGGAGGAGCAGCAGCAGGACTGGAAGAAACAAACCTCCGAGGTGGAGCTGGAGCTGGGCTAGCCAGGGGCGCCTGCGCTGCAGAGTCTGATTTAAAGGTCTCTTCTGGTCCCTGAAGCTCTGAGTGGTCTTCTGTCCCTCCTCAGGGCCCGGCTCTTTCCTAATTTCACCCAGGCTGAGAGACAGTGCCCATCAGGTACACACTTGATGCACACAATCGAGACTTCGCTGTCCTTTGCCAGACCGCAAGGCCAGGTGGGGGTCTGACCACAGGGCTTCCTTCTCTGGTCCTCTGGCTTCCTGCTCTGGCAGTATCACGGCCTTGACTGGTCTTCATGCCCCTGGACATTGGGGTGCACGTCGTCCACTCTCTGAAGCCCTCCTTGGCCCCCCCCCACCTCCTCCCTAGCAGCTCTCCTCATTCCCACCCGGCTCCTCCCTGCCCTCCCCAGCGGGGGCTGCCGCTAGAGCAGCTCTAATGGGCCAGGCTGCTCCCCGGCTGGGCATCTCCGAGGGGAGCCTCCATCGAGACCGAGCAAAGGCTTTAAAAGCCACTTAAAATGTCCTTGATGAGCAGAGTGACCCCTCAGGAGGAAAAAAGGCCTGAATAGGGCTGGAGCTGAGGAGAGCCCCAGGGCAAGCCTGCCTTCTCCCTGCCCCACCCCACCCCGACTCGCCTCTATCCAGAGGGGAGGGCCCAGGCCCCGTTCCCCGGGAGCCACACCTGGGAGGCAAGTAGGGGTGTGGATTGTAAACTAAGCAGACTAATTTTTTTTAGCCCCCACAATTTGATTTGCATATCCATGTGGAGTGCCGTCCTCGGAAGTCATTAACACGAGAGTCTAAATAATGACACTGAGGGCAGCCTTTTGCATTTCCCCAGACTTGCCAGCCCACAGAGCGGTGCCTGCTAAGCGGAGTGAGTCCGAAGCGGTGATAGGGCAGCTGTGGCGACGTGAGGGGTTCCAGGGGTTATGGTCCTGGGGCCACAACTAAGAAACCCCGTTTAGCTATCGCAGGTCAGCAACTCCTTAACCCTCAATATCCAAGGTTAGTTCTTGGTGGAACTCTGCCCCTTTGGTAGATAACCTTTGCTGAGCCAGATCCAGGGCAAGAATGTGACACTTGCAAAGATCAACACCCTTGTGGGAACGCAGATGTACCTGTACAAATGACAACTCCCTGTTCTATATTAACAGCCTTTGCAAGCTGAATTTTTCAAGACTTAATGTGTGCCCAACATTGCTGCGGACCCTGTGGGGGGCTGCTAATAATAACTAGAATTTAATGAGCACCTACGATGGGCCGTGCCTGTGCTCGGCCCTGTTATAGCTCACGCCCTCATGAGGCCTCAGCCACCTTGAGGAAGGTGCTAACATTCTCATCCAGCCGTGACCCCCGTGGAGACTGACAGGGGAGGGGGGGTAGATAGTCTTTCACAGTCATGCAGCTCCAAGTATCTGAGCTGAGATTCAGCTCCAGCCCTGCCTAGCTTCAGAGCCCAGGCAGTTCCCATTCCATCCCACTGGGGTTCCTGCTGCACCTACTCACAGCTCTGCAGATGCCTGTCCGGAACCCAGATGTCAAACCAGCAGAGAACCTTCCCTTCTGTGGAAAGGCATCGTGGTCTTTAAGAGCATGGAGCCCATGCAGGGCCGACTGCTTCCAGACAGGCTCCACTCTGACCTGCCACACACCTTTGGGCCAGTGATTGCACCTGTCTGGGCCTCGGTTTTCTCATCCATGCAATGGGGTTACGATCAGTAGTCCTGCTCTGCTTCTTAGGTGCTGTGCTCAGAGCAGGCCTGGCACACAGTAAGCTCTTGCAGTGTTAGTGACACCCGACCATCCGGGGGTTTCTCCACTTGCCAGGCTCTGCCGAAGGCCTTGGCCGTAGCCTCTGCTCAGTGCAAGCTGTTGACCAGGCAGCTGATGAGCTCTAGTGTTGGTGGAGGTCCCTGGCCCAGTAGTGGTGATGAGGCACTAGCTGGGAACTCCCTGAGGCTCCATCCATGGGTGAGATGGTGAGGGCCCAGGGGCAGCGGCTGGGGATTGGGAAGGGGTCTGAGCAGGCAGCACCAACCTAGAAGGCAAAAGGCGACAGCTGTCCAGATGGCCTATAGTTAGTCGGCTCCGGCCCCAAAGAGAACCACTGACCAGCCCTTCCCAGGCACCCTGAGATCCTCTTACGTGGGCCAAGGTTTCAGGGCACCTGGCCTGGCCAGCCTTTTCCCTTCCTGGAATGAAGGGTGATATCAACAGGTCTTTAATAAGGTCCTATTACGTGTCAGGCCACAGGGACCAGGTCAGGTGCACTGTGCACCCTCCTGGATTCTAAGGTCCACCTGACAACCATGAGCTGACCCAGCACAGCCTGCACGTGCATCAGTCAGCAATATGAGGAAGGGCTTACGGCCCATATTCCATGTGCCTATGTGGTACCACTGTGTCTGTGTTGGGCCAAGATCGCCAGCCCGCTGTAAAGCACACCTGGGCTCAGGAGAGCACAGACTGCACAAGGTAGCTTTGGGGGCAGCCTCCCCCTGCCCCTTTGCCCTCACATGTCCTACGCCTGCCACGTGGCACACACCCTCACCCCTCTCCACCTCTGTACTTGGGGTTCCCTCTGCCTGGAATGCCCTGAGACCCTTCATCTGCTTGTGGGCTCCGAGCTCAGACTCCGCTTCTCTGGGAACCATTGCTGGGTCCCGCAGATCCTTTAAGGTTCTCTCGCTTGGACTTTGCACAGACTTCTGTGGTCCCTGTGAGTGCTTTGGGCTAATGAGACACTGGGCCACAAAAGCACATGGCGTGATCTAGCGAGACAAGTGGCTGGAGCACAGGGTGGGGCCACAATGGGCGGAGGCAGCCTGAGGGTCGCCTGGGCCCAGGGTCCTGTGAGGGGAACAGCAGCAAGGCAGCAAGAGTAGAGGCAGGAAGGCCCTTGGGGAGGCGGCTGCAGTCGTTCAAGTGAGCTGTGCAACAAGCTCAGGCCGAGGCCGAGGGGGTGCAGAGCAGAGGTGCAGGGCACAGAGAGCCAAGCCAGAGCCAGAACGGAGTGCCTGGTAGAGCTGGGGCCACCAGTGGAGAGGTCTAGGTCAGGGTCAGAGACCAAGGTCGGAACCAGGCCTGGCTGGGAACTTGGGTGAGTTGCCAAAGCCTTGGGCCCTGCCTGTTTCTTTTCTATAATCATACCTGTCAGGACTATTCATAGCATTTGGTGAGAATAGGCATGAAGTGCTCAGCCACGGTTGGACCACAAGGGCCCTCCACTGTGTGGGTCCCTGCGGATAATGGGGTCCTTTGTGGGCCTGGGGCCCCCCCTGGTGTGGGTCCCAGCGGACACTGAGTTCCTCCGTGGACCTGGGGCCCCCCGCTGTGTGGGTCCCCGCGGACACTGGGGTCCTCCGTGGGCTTGGGGCCCCCCAGTGTGGGTCCCTGCAGACACTGGGGTCCTCCGTGGGCCTGGGAGGCCTGGCTTCATCTCGGCCTCTCTCTTCTCTCTGCACCTCTGTCCTTCCTCGAAGGGCCTTTTCTCCTTTTGAACTTCTCCCAGCCTTGTCCCTCACTCCCTCCCTCCTGTCCTCCGCTCTGTGGCCTCCCTACCCATTGTCACCCTCCATTCAATTACCACAGCACAGAACTGAAGAATATTTTATTATTTGGTGTCTTTATTAAATCAAGTTTTATGGTCCCTGTTTTTCATTTTTTAAAGGGGATGAGCACCACACTACATTTTCCTATTAAAAAGCAAAATCCAGACGGAAGGGCTAGGATATTTTGGCCCTTAGGCAGCTTTGTCCATTGGTCAGTGCTCCTTGGTAGGAAACAAGAAGGTGGGGGTGTTCTCCTAGGCCACAGGGATGCCACCTGAGGGATGCCACCTGAATCAGAAAGTAGGGGGTCTCGGCACACGCAGAGCAACATTTCCAGAGAGGCCCTGGGGACCAGGGCCCAGCCTGGCTGGTGGAGATGCAGGCTGCAGGTCAAGGCTCTGAATGGAGGCTGCAGGGCTTTCAGAGGCCCCACCCTGGGCCCCACGTGAATGGCTCCCTCCCTCGCATCCCCATAGGGGCCTTCGAAGTTCTGCTGAGTCCTGGTTCCTCGCTGGTTTAGCCCCAAAGGACAGTGGTGCAAAGGCACAGGGAGGCTGGCCTTTGGTTCCTCCTTGGTCCTATCTCAGGAGCAGGGCAGTGGGGGCAAGTGCAGGGTTCAGAGACCACCTCCACCAAGGAGACTGCCTGGGCTGACGTTATTCACTCTGTCCCTGTCCCTTCAGCCTATTTTCGGTTTATAGTTCATCATGTTACCACATACATACACAGGCACCCCCACACACTCACCCTCCAAATAGGGTCATACACACATACACACAAATACACAGTCAGAAATATCACGTGCACTCCCAGATACAGTCAGCCAGGCCATGCAGAGATTCACCTTCTTTTTATCAAAATGTTTATTTATTTTTGAGAGAGAGAGAGAGGCAGAGAGAGAGGAAGACTGAGAATCCCAAGCAGGCTCCACGCTGTCAGCACAGAGCCAGGCACAGGGCTTGAACTCAAGAACTGTGAGATCATGACCTAAGCCAAAATCTAGAGTTGGACGCTCAACCGCCTGAACCACCCGCACACCCCAAAGATTCACCTTCTTGAATGTACTCACATGTGTGTGTGTGTACTCATAGGCCCGTAGATACCGCCAGCCAGGCACACGCTCACAGATACACCTCGTACACTCACACCTCACATCCCCAAGCAGGCTCACGTTACCACTTTCCCAGATAGAGTCACATACCCACCCAGCCATGCCCAGACACAATCAAGCTGTTCCAGGCATGTCCACACATACGTGCACACAGGCAGGAGCACAAATGTGCATGTGCGCGCGCGCGCGCACACACACATGCTCAGCATGACCACCTTTTATGTGCATCCATAAGCTGACACTAAGAAACAAGTACTATAGGGACGCCTGGGTGGCTTAGTCGGTTAAGTGTCCGACTTTCGCTTAGGTCATGAGCTCGCGGTTTGTGGGTTCGAGCCCCGCGTCAGGCTCTGTGCTGACTGCCAGCTCGGAGCCTGGAGCCTGTTTCAGAGTCTGTGACTCCCTCTCTCTCTGACCCTCCCCTGCTCATGCTGTCTCTCTCTCTCTCGCTCTCTCCTAGAAATAAATAAAACATTAAAAAAAAATTAAAAAAAAAAAAAAAAGAAACAAGTACTATAGTGCCCCGGGCACTGCTGCACCCCGGCCTTCACAGGACAGGGGTCCTTCCCCCAACACCCTCCTGACACTCACAGCTCAGGACCCCTGACCTCCTTGTGTGCAGAGAGAGAGCTGCTGAAAACCAAAAGGCTTCCTTATGGAAACCTGTCTTCTCAGGGGCAGAGGCCTCCCTGGGGCCGAAATCTGTTTTCCGGGCTCTCACAACACATCACAGGTACCAAAACGGTCTGCACAGCAAGGTAGGCATTGAACACCTTTATAAACAAGTTCATCAGAGACCCCACCACCAGAGGATGGAGAAAAGGTGTGGTGGGAAGGCTTGAGCTGTCTTTTCTCTCCTAGAGCCCCCAGTCTTGAGCCCTAGCTCACCTCACAAAGTACCTATCACTACAAGCCATTCACCGGTGACAGGTAAGGAGTTAGGGGAACAGAAGCGAACAGGGCGCCATCTCATTCCTGAAGCCTCCCGATATAGACCCTGGCCCAAAACGCACCAGCTGTTTGCTGGAAGAATGGATGCATTTTTACCTACCCAAGGGAACCAGAATGTTTGCAAGTTTACATATGTAGTTAGTCACTCATGGTCTCATGGAAGAGACATCTCAATGGGAGTGTCCTGTGGTTCTCACAGACACCCCAGGTTAGGATGAAATTGTCCAGGCCCTCTGCCTGCCCTCACCAAGCCCCACAGTCTGATGCATCTATTTCTTGCTCTTGGTGCCTCATTTCCCCCCAGGTGGTGATGCAGAGACTGGACAGCATTAGGGTGAAGATAGGCTTGTTCACCCTTACTCTGCATGACCTTGGTGGGTTAGTCCTTTAGGCTCAGTTTAACTCCCATTAAAATGAGACAAGACAATGGTACTTCCTCATACTGTTGGAGAGGAGAATGAGCTTTCCCTGCACTGCCCGGAACGTACTAGCTGCTCAACAAAATCAGTTCCTCCCTTGCCATTCTAAGTACTAACAAAAACAATTCCAATTCCACACCCTGGTTCTGGCCTTCAATGTCAAACCAGTGTGTTTTACATTTCTCTCTCTTTTTTTTTTTTTTTAAGTTTTATTTATTTATTCTGAGAGGGGGGAAGGGGTTCAAGGTCACACGCAAACTGTGAGACCCCGACCTGAGCCAAAGTCGAGTCGGTCAGTTGCCCAACCGACCGAGCCACCCAGGTGCCCCCTGTTTGAGGTTTCTACCTGAAGTCTTAGCAGAGTGGAAAGCAAGTTCGTCACCTCCTCCTCCTCAAGCCCCAACCAACCTGATTGACGTCCTCAAGGCAGCCAGTACCCTTGGACAGCTCCCCATCCCTTCTGCAGGTGGACTGGAGCCCAGGAAGTCCTTCTTCCCTGTTCCATTGCAGCCAGCAGGCTCTGCCCCTCTGGGAAGAAGCAGGAAGAAGTCCCGGCTGCTTCTCCCAGGGCCACACGCTCAGGGTCAGCCTGCCCCCAGGCCAGCCACCCACCGCCCCACTCATACCGCCTCCACCAGCTCAGACCCTTCCCCAAGGAGCCAGCACTCTTGCTCCACTGCTGCCCCTGGGATTCCTCAGCCTGGGCCCCGTGGGAAATTCTACTCTACCTGCAAAACCAGATGCTAATCAAGAGTAGCCCAGTCCCTGAGCCTCTCAAGAAAGGGTCCTCTGTGGCATAATCCTGTAACCTCAGCCCCCAGCACAGTGCTGCCCCCAGGGATGTGGCTCTGATGGTTCCACCTCTTTTTCCCTCAGTCCCCAGGTGCCTCCCCTCAGCAGAGGTCTGCACCTCCCTCAGGGAGCCTCTCCTGCCTGCGCCTCCACCCCAAAAGTGGCAGTTTTGGTCATCTGAGCCAGTGCCCCACCCATCCCCGCCTCTGATCTGACTCGAATTTGGCTGCTGAGAACAGTGGCTACCCGCAGCCACGCTACCTGGACTCCAGAGCAGACGCGTTTCTTTGTAGGATAGGGAGGAGGTGACGCAGAGAGCGGTGCATGCTCTGACAGTGCTGGTGTGAGATGAGCACTCAGGGCTGGCAGCCGTCACGGTCACTCTTCTGGCGGCTCGCGGTGCTGGCCTTGCCCTGAGTGAGTGACGCATACAGAGCCTGCCCTGGCGGCCCCAGGACTCTGGCGTTTGGTGAGCCAGGCCGGCTTAAAGTATAACAAGACATGCGAGAAGGAATGGAGAAGGTGCTCCAGCGTCACACGGCACATGCCCCTTTTATAATTTCTCTTTTTCTTTTTCTTTTGCACATCGTGAGGCTTTGAACTCATGACCCTGAGATCAAGAGTCACATGCCCTACCAGCCAGGCACTCCCGCATGCACCCCTTCTTTAAAACTATGGCTGTGGCTGAGCATGGAGAACCTTCCGTGTCCACACAGTCTTTGCTGTCCCGACTTCATCTGGTGGCCACTCCTGTGGCCACCTGGATCTTCACCTGGGTGGTGCAAATTATTCTTGAAAACATTTTTTCTGGACACCATCTCAAGCTCAGCGTACAACAAGCTCCTTCATACCAAAGGCAACTCATCTTGGCCATCAGTCAACTTCTGTTGAGGACACCGGGCAACCCGTGGGAAAGCTGGGCAGGAGGTTTGGGGCAGGTGGAACCATGCCGGGATCCACGGGGCTGGGGGCGCGGGCAGGTGGAGAGGGGAGAGGCGTGGCTCCTTGGAGAAGAGGCTGCATGTACATAATGTGTATAAATGTATATAATAATCATTAGCAGCGATTCAGCTGTCTGCCGCTGGTTTGCAAGATAAATTGCATTAATCAACACGATGCCTTCAGAACTTTTGGCGAGCCGTTTCTTATGCTAATTGGGCCACTTAAAGTAGACTGTCATTGCACCGGGATCTCCGGCTGTCAAGACAATTACTGGCATATGCAAGCCCCTCCCTCCCAACCCCCTTTTCCCCCCCACCCTCACCTTTTCTCTTTTAAATATAATATTAATGAGAAGAGCTAGGCTAATTACCTGGCCAAAAATAAAACCTTGAAAGAAGAAGGGGTGGGGGGAATGGGTAGGGATGTGACCCTGGGGAGACGTGGGTCACCTTCAAGGCAGTTTGGTGAAGCCCTCTGGGTGGGGGCTCCCTGGAGGAGCCTGTAAGGGCACCAAAGAAGCTGTCCTGCTGGGGGTGGTCCTGATTCATCCTTCCTCCTCTTGGTGACCCTCAGGACTCAGGTCAGACACGCCAGGAGCCCTGGACTTGGTTCCCAGAAACCCGTGATCTTGTGTGAGCGAAGCTTACAGCCCCAGAACCAGACATTTCAAAACTTCTAGACTCTGAGAGAGAAAACACTTGAGAAACCATCTGATTTCAGCCTGTCTCCCTGAAAAGACCGGCAAAATAATCCACTGCTCAAGCAAAGCCAAGTCCATTGTCTGTCAGTAAGAGCGAGCAACGGCCTGTCTTGGAGGTCTGTGGTATCTCAGAACAGGGAGGTATTTAGTGGATTGGGAGTCTGGTTGAAGGTGGGTCTTGCACTGTGAGGACCTGATTGGGATTAGACAGGGTTGTCAAAATAAAACCAAAGCTGGACAGTAAGAGTTAAAGTGGTTAAAACAGATTTTACTCAGACCCATTGCAATAGGAGAAAAGAGACCTTCGTATAGACCTGGGCTCGGTTCCAAATACAGCATGGGCAAGTGAGGATTTACAGCCAGGGAGCATGGCTGGGGGCCGTGGATGGAAAATTCCTGGGAGGAGGTATGAGGGGTCAGGGAAGATTCTGGCTAAATGGACTTGACAGGAGTCTTGTTGCAGGCAGGCCAGGGTGATCAGACATCGCCTCGGGGGAAGGGCATGAGGAATCTGATCAAGTATGAGGGTGATCAGATATCAAGGGTAAGGATTTTCTGTAAAGTGACTTGACAAAATTCTTGTTAAACGTGGGCAATGAAACCCAACAAGGTCAAGGCGTAGAGGGATTTGAGGAACTTGGCTAAAGCGTAGTCAAGGAGCCAGTCCTTGTCAGTGTCCGTGTATGATGGTTTGGCATTGGTGGACACGGGAAGGTGAGCATTTTGAGGAGGTGACGATGAGTGAACAGCTATTGGCGGGCAGGCAGGTTTGCCAGAGTGAGTGACCTGAGGTCTCCAGGAGGTGAGCTCAAGTGGTTTATTGTTCAGAAACATGGCTGTTCAGGAAGTTTCTGTAACAAACAATAAAGTTGCCGGCAACTCTGTCCTTCTGGCTTGACAATTGCCTGGAATGGCCGAGTCATGGTGGTGTGGACAGCCTCACCCATCGGCTGTGTGGCTGCAGAAAGTTTGTTCTCCATGTCACCATGTGCCTGGGGGGCGGGCTCCTGCCGGCCCTGCACGTGGCCCTGGTTGCCAGAGGCCCTTGTCCACTGAGCTGGACATTGAATTCGCTCAGTTCTTTCCCACGGCCCAGCCTCTAGCATGTCCGTCTCCTAAATTCCGCTGCCAGCACGTGACATGGGGACCTCCCTGGGCCACCTTGTCCATGCATCTCCCTGCCTCAGGGAGGCTGCCAGAGTGGTCCTAAGGGAGAACAGGTCCACTCGCAGTGACTGTATGCTGTTGCAGGACCGGGCCCTCTCACCCGGACTCCACACCCAGGGCGGCCTCCACCTGGTCCCTGCTCGCCCCCCTACCCCACCTCCACCTCCACCTCCCTCTTCTGATGTGAACTCTGGGCAGCACCGCCCCCTCCTCTGTGCAGCCCCTACCCTCTACCCGCACACGATGTCCTGTCTCTGAACATCTCCACCTGCCGTCCCGCTGCCCAATTGCCCTTCCCAGCCCCTTGCTCCTGGCAAACTGCCGTCTGTCCTTCAGGAATCAGCGGTACCAGCCACCATCAAGCAGGTCCTTGGCCACTTGCTGCTTCGTGGCCCTGAGGGGCCTGGCCCAAGCTTCGGTCTTGGCCTCGGCTTCCCTGCCTGCATCATTCAGTTACAAGCAGGGCCTGTCTGATTGCAGGTGCATCCTTGGTGTCTACACAGTGGCCGGTCCATGTTTGTGCTTGATACGTGCTTGTGGAGTGAATGGGTACATCTCTGGGAAAAAGAGGAATTCTTCCTTAGGCCGCTAGGGTCACCTCTCCTGCTTTAATACAAGCCATTGAGTCCTCTGCTGCTTGCCTCCTTCCTCCATAAACCTGCCAAAGAAAAGATCCAGCCCCAGGGCACCCAGGTGGCTCAGTCGGTTAAGCATCTGCCTTCCGCTCAGGTCATGATCTCTCCGTTCTGAGTTTGAGCCTCGCGTTGGGCTCTCTGCTGTCCACACAGAGCCCACTTCAGATCCTCTGTACCCGCCTCTCTCTCTGCACCTCCCCTGCTCTCTCTCTCTCTCTTTTTCAAAACTAAAATAAATTTTAAGAAGAAAGAAAGAAAAGACCCAGCCCTCGTGGGCAGCCCCTTCTCCACACTGACAGTCCCTCCCCTCACCCCGGGGGCCCTCTGACCTTGACCTGGTTTCTCCAGCACCTCAGTCCTGCTACTATTAGATCCTACACAGAGCCCCTCCACCCCCACCAGAGGAGGGACAGGACAGTCTGCGTCCTAGATTCAGGCTCAGGGACAGAGGACAAGGCTCATCTCAGGAAGCGGAGCAGGGTAGACCCACCGTTGTCTGGAGTTCTCTCCCTTGGTTTCCGTGAGGCATGTTACCTTCTGACCATGCCTACATTTCTCTCCTGCTTCTTGTCACCCCACAGTGGCACAGCGCTCCTCTCCAGGGCTCTCTTCACATGCCACAGACCCAGCCCCACACCCTGTTATTTCCTCGCCGTGCCCGCCCTGGGAGAGGTGCGCTGGTCAGCAAGGCGGGCCTGGCAGGGGCGGTGTTCCCGCAGTGCACCCCCAGCCCCGGCCAGCTCTCCTCTGGGACAGGCACACTCACTGGGCAGCCCTGACCGCCCGCCCTCGTCTCTTCCAGGTGCGGAGGGAAGGGCTGGGCCTTGCCTCGGTAGGCGTGTGATGGTAGAGCTTCTTCGGAGAAGAGAAACCAGGGAGGGGGATAAAGAACGACCCTAGATTGTTTTGTCCCAAGAGACAGTTCCCAAAGGCCAAGGCAAGGAGAAAGGAATTTTTCCCAGGACTCCTGAAAGCCTCGGTCCTGTCCCGTGAGCTGGAAACACAGGCAGATGGAAAAGGGGACACGCAGCCTGGGCCTTGTGACCTCCTTTCCTAGTGGAGCCGGGGAGCCCAAGCAGGTGCAGGACAGGAGGAGGGCTGGGGAGCCGCCCAGACCGGTGCTCTGGTGAGAGAGAGGTCAGGCAGGGCCAGGGAGGAACCCCCAGCAGAGGGTATGCGGCTGCCCAGGGGGTTTGCGTGGATGAGGGGGAGGTGAGGGGGCAGGGAGATTCGCTCTAGCCCTCTTCCAGGAGGAAAGCAGATAGTCAGGCAGAGCAGGCCGGCTTGGGGAGGGAGGCTCTCGCCAGCCCCTTCCTAATAAATGAATAATTGGCACCGCGGCCCCTGATTGATGAGCACGCAGTGCATCAGCATCTTCCACGTGAAGCCAGGGATAAATCTTCCCTGCGTGGCCACTGTCACCAGCCCACGTGGCCAGGGAGGGTGGGGCAGCAGGGAGACTCTGATGCACACCCTAATGCCCTGGGGCACCCCCTTCTCTTCCCTGAGATGCCTCGGAGCCTGCAGCCCCTGGCATGGGGGGTGGGCAGCCAGCTGGAGAGCCCCAGAGATCTGCGGCTGGGAACCTTGTCCTTAGGCTTTGCCCCGCCTCGTGCCTCGTGGAATCCTCCATCTCCAGACCACCTCTCACCACACTCGCCATCCCGTCCCCCTTCACCCCATCCCTTCCTTCCCTCCACTGGGTCCTCACAGCTCAGGCCAAGTGCTGCCTTCTTCAAGTGCATCCATGACTCCCAAGGCTTCTGTAATAAGGACTCACTGGGGTGTGGTCCTGGGGCCCTTCCCCAGCCCAGCCCAAGCCTGCTCTGTCCCCCAGAGCCACCCCAGCCTTCCTGAAGCTCCTCACTCTGCCCCCTCCTCTGCCACCGCACCTCATGCCCACCCACCCCAGGGCCTTTGCACAAGCAGCACCCATTGCCCCAAGGGCCCTCCCCTCCCTTCCCTGCCTCCCTGGCTCCCTGAGCAAACTCTGTCATATCCTCAGAGATGCCTTCTCCAACTACCCTCTTTTAAGTGGGAACCCCCCCCAATGGTGTTCTGTGTCCCCACCTCTGTAAGCCTTTCACAGCCCGTCATCACTTGTACCTAATTTGCTTGTATATATGACATCCACCTCCAGTCCCGGACTGAACGGTCCAGCAGGGCAGCACCATCCATACCTAGCACACAGCAGGTGCTCACCAAAACAAAGTCACATGATGACTACAGCTCGCCAATCCCAGGATGCCACTTATCGATTTGGCAACTGTGGCACACCTGTTTTTCACTCTGAGTTCACCTGCCTCTTCCCTGGGGGCCAGAGCCCTGTCTGCCCTTGGCCTCCCTACAGAAGTGCTTTCCTTCTGACTTACTATGTTCTGAGTGTGTCACCTTCCCAGGGGCGTGCACTCAGAAGGGAACAAGGGGCTGTGACTCGTTCGATAGGGTGATGCTGTAATGGTGTGACACCAGGCACGGGGTGGGCCAGCTGGAGAAGGTGGGCACTGTTCGGGACCGGAGGGGCGCCCCTCGTTGCCCACCATACCCAGGAGGTGACTGTGGGACATCCCCACTGCACGCCCCAGAGACGGCCTCCAGGGTAGGCCAGGAGGAGGGGCACAGCATGTCTCTCCCCAGGAAGGCACCATTTGGATTAATCAGTTTTTTAATTACTAGTAATTAAATGTGTGTAACCTGCCCAGCTGCCACTCCAGGAACTGGGACAGAACTCCTGGGGGTGCAGCGGTCAGACACCTGCTGGGAGTGGCAGAGCCCATCTTCAGCCACCTTGGCACTCAGGAAGGTAGCCGGGTGAGTGCGGCTGAGCGTGGGCCCGCAGGTGCCAGAGAAGAGTGGGTGTGTGGTCCCATGGTGGGCCACCTGCGCTTCTGTCTCAGGGGTCCCCAGCCTCCTTGGGGTCTCCTTCCATTTACCCTTCAGCCTGGAGCCCCAGGATGCCTGTCATGAAGGCAGGTGCTTGAAGGGGGTCCCACCATTCAGTCTCCTCCCCTTCAGATTTTCGGGTGCCAGCCAGTCCCAAGGGGGTCCTAGAGGTTCCCCCAGGCCACCCCGCCACAGAGCACAACGTCCCCTGTCGCCCAGACCCCAGCACTCGGTTAACGTAGACAGTGGCGCCCTCCCTCAGGAGAGCCGTGCCCCCCACCCCACCGCCCCCCTCCAGGCTCCCAGAGAGGCCGGCTCTGGCGCGTCCCCCAGGTCAAACCCTTTCTCTAGGGGTTGACCCTTTGCTCTGTCCTTGGCTCCCTGGCGTCTCACGCTCCCTCTTGCTTTCTCTGTCCAGTCCCTCGATCTCTTGACTTCATCTCTTTCTGGCTCCCCCACTTTATCTCCCTTTTAGGATCTTTTACAGGACAATTAAAATAAGTGAAAAGCAATCACCTTGTTTCCTTGCAAAGCCCATTTGGGGAAGGGGTGCCTCCAGCCCTAGGACTCCAAACCCTCCAGAAACAGCCACTCAGGGTGTCCCTGGGAGCTTGTGCTTCATAGCTCCCCTCCACCCCCGTGCTTCAATTCTCCCCTTCTCACTGCGTCCTACATCCTGCCCACGGGGGCTTGTGTAGACTCTGGACAAACAGGAAGAAGTTTCTAGCGGGTTGTGGGCACTGATGGGATCAAGGACAGCACACTCCCATCTCAGCGGCTTCAAAAAGGGGGAAAGGACTCCTGTGTGCATCCCTGGGGATGAAATCCGGGAGGTTTTATTGTCACTCTCTGGCTGGGCCACCAGCGCGAGTCCCCCCCCCCCCGCCCCCCCCCCCCCCCCGGCCACATGTCCCTCATCTGTCAAACAGGAATGGTGACAGCTCCTGTCTTCAGGTTCACGAGTGGCTACATGCTTCTGAAAGTGCTTTGCTGGCATATAACACGGGGTTCTGCCTGTGGATAACAGGACACAAGTGGAAGCTACAGAAAGCCGTGAGGGTGCACACGGCGATAGTGGCTCCTATTAACTCCGGGGGAGGGACCTCTGCTGCCTCAGTCAGCGGCTCTCCTTGTCTCTGCTCTTGCTGCAGCTGGGACAGTGTCACCTTTCCATCCCCGCCTGGAAAGTGGATAGCCCACTGCTGGGTCTAAAAACAGTCCCCACGAGTCACTGTGGTCCTTGTTGCGTCTTTGTCCTGAGGCCATTTGCGTCTGCCCCAGTGCACCCCAGGACTCGGCCATGGCCTGCTGGGCCAGGGGAAGTCACTTGTCCTCTGTCCCAGGGGCTGTGTGCAGGGTGTGGTCCTATAGCCTGTCCTCGGCACCTGTTCCCTGGGGCCCTGTGAGGGCAGGCAAGGTGGGAACGGTGCTCCCAGTGATCTGACTTTACCCGGCGCTTATTCTGAGCTGGCCCGTCCTGGGCACTACCCCCCTCTGCAGGACTCGCCTCTCAGGGAGATTCAAGAATGAACCATACTGAGCAGGCAGTTGCTAAACAGTGGGCCCAGCACACAGTCATGGGCAATGTGTGGTCAGAGCAGGAGTAAGGGAGCTGGGCGGAGGGGCTGATGCTAAGGAGGTCTGCTGGGCTCCCTGGAGAAGGAGGGCCTTGGATTGAAATCTTGAAAAATGGGTAGGAGCTTGGCTGGAGAGGGACCATTCTCAGGGAAGGGAACAGCCTGGGTAAAGGAGGGAAGGAGGGACATGCCACAGTGAAGGGCAACCTGGCAGGAGTGAAAGGTGAGGGTTTGGGGAGTGGGGAAGTTCAGTAGGGTCTGGTCCAATACACAGGTACCCACCAGCTTGTCCTCACACATAATCCTGGAGAGCCATGGTTTGCAGGGCATGGAGTGTGGGCCATCCCCAGGTGGTCATGGCCGGGAAGAAGATGCCATGTGTACAGACTAGTCACCCTGTGTACATACACGGGTGCCCAGCTGGCAGTGGGGCGGCTCCTTCCTGACCGCCCCTCACCGTATTCACGCAGGCTCCTCACCACCATGACCAGGGACAGGCCTAGGGGCCGAATGAACACAAAGCAGCTCAGACCCTTAGACTGCACCTGGCCGCCATCTGGTGGTTGTATGGAGCACTGCACCCTCTGAGGTTTCAGGTTTCTTTGGGATGTCACACCCAGAAGTGACATCCCTGGTCCTCTCACACACAGAATCATCCGTGGCCAGTCATGACACGATAGCCTCAACCCAAATGCACAAAGGGCCTCACAACAAAACTCCAGCAGTTGCACATGGACACAAATACAGCCATCTCATTCACACTGCCTTTTACCTCTTCTCGACAAATACAATTTAGGAAATAAGGGTAAAGAACGCTGTAGCCCAGTGCAAGCATAACAGCACACGTCTTCTCTTCTCTGCATTTTCAGCACACTGTTCATTCTCTCCTGCGGTCATACTGACAGTTCCGAGCTCACACATCTGGCAGGCGCTCACATGGCTTCAGGACCTCCTCCTTGGATGTGAGAACTGGGTTGGCTTCACAGGGAATGCATGCTCACACTGACCACATATGCCCTGGGGACCACATGGCGGGGGGGAGAGGGGAGAGGCACGACACTGGCCATGTGTACAGTCACATAATCCATCACATTACGACCCGAGGGACTACCTAATATGGAATAGTAAAACTGGTAAAATTAAACACACTCTCTTGCATTGGTTTCATCTCATGAGGCTCACAAGACATCTTGACATGCACTAGCTCAGCCACTAGCTATTACTTCCCCCCATATTTCCCAGATGAAGGCACTGAGGTTCAGAGAGATTAACCTGCCCAGGCTCCCAAGACCAGGTACTGGCTGCGGGGACTCCAGCCCCCCTCCTCTGGACCCTGGCCTGTGCTCTCTGAGGAGGGGCTACCTAGGGACACTGTTTCTAAACTGAGATGGGGCGTGGGCAGAGTGCAGAGAATAAGAACAGAGCGAGGGCCAGGATAAATGCTCCCTCCTCACTCCTGCTCTGCACTGCCTCCCAGAGGCCTCCCCAACCCTGTAAGGCAGGGACACTTCCTCACCAAGGCGATGACAATACAGAATGAAACGAGGGGGTCGGTTACTCTGTGAGAGGGGAGGGCTGCCCCTGGGGCCAGTCAGGGTGCTGGCCCTTTTGCTTTCCATGCTGAAGCTGCTCAGAGAAGGTTGCTGTCTTTGAGGGGTCCCAAGGACTGTGGGCAGGGAACCTGAGGACTCGAGGGAAGGTAGACAGGCTGCCGCGTTACTTTGTATCTGTGTCTGGCTACGTGCGCATGTGCACACAGTTATTTTCCCCCCAGTCTAAACTCCTGGATGGATGCAAAATGGCCACAGCCTTCTTAGGATGGAATAAGGAGGGATGGCTCTAGGAGGCTAGGTAGACGAAGCCGGAGGAGGAGAAATGTCCCTCCATCCTCTGAGTCTGGGACACACACACACACATACACACGCTGAGCCCTACAGACAGTGCAGCCTGCACTCATTTATGGGTAGACCACAAAGAGAATGTATGAATCCTGGCAGAGAGACCCAGATCAGAGAGCTGTGGGATTCATCAGGGCAGACTTCCTGCTGGAGGAAGGTCTTGATCCTAGTGGCTTCAGGAATCCATTAGAGAAGTAAGTGCCTGCTGAGAGGCAAGCATTGTTAGTAGTCCGTGTGAATATCTTATTCAATACTCATAGCACCCTTCCTTGTAGGAATTTTCATTTCCCTTTTTATGGACAAGGAAGCCGAGGCTAAGCAAAGTCAAGTAACCTGTTGAAGGTCACACAGCCACTAAGTGGCAGAGCTGTGATGGAAACCGTAGCCTTCCTGGCTCCGAGGAGCCCATTCTGTCATCATCACACAGTCCTCATTGGAAGGCACGCACATGGCTGTGGGGCCCAGCTGAGCATGCGCACAGACGGCAGCCCAGGATCTGCAGGAGCTCACACCCCACAGGACGGGTGGCCTGGCCCTTGTTGGAGCAGGAGCAGCTCCTGTCACATCCTGACCCCTGGAGCTGGGTGAAAACCGTGTACCTTCAACCCACTGCTTTCCAGCTCTGTCCAGAGACAGTGTGATGTTCCCCGTCCACCCGCTGCTCTAACCTCCTCATATAAAGTGGCTTCCATACACCCCCCTAAAATGGGGGTCCCAATGGATATCTTATCGCATATCTGAGAAAATTCGACAGACCTCTGCCCAAGGACCTCTATCCCAGCAGGCCGTGGTGTAAAAGATGATGGCGTGCAGGGGACACTTACCGCTGGGGTTCATTCTCAGGCCTGTGGGACTGGGCGGCCGGAGAGGGCCCTTAGCTCGGGAATACTTGTTGAATGGATGCATGAATGAATGAGCCAGTGAATGAATGAATGAATGAATGAACGAATGATCAGCCACAAGACCACTCTTTGCCGAATCCTCTTCCTGCTCTAAGGCTGCCCTCAGTTCTCCCCTGGGACTCCCCACCCCAAGGGGCACAACCGTGAGAAATGCTGTGATGCCTCACCTGGGGTCCGAGTATCTCTCTCACTCCCTTGAGGGACCCCAGCTCAGTTGGTGCTGAGCCCAGCCCAGCCGGCAGAGGCGTAAGCCTGAGAGCCCAGAGAGCTGTAAACCAGCTTCAGCCCTCCAAACGGATTCAGCAATTGTGGGGTCAGAACGTCCCGGGTCTGGGCACTGACTGTCTCCTGATGCTGGGGTTTGTAGCACATGCGCCCCACGGCTGGCAGCGGCTACGCTTTGGGGAACTCAGCATAGACGTCATGCCCTCAGCCTTCTCATCTGTCACTCGCTGCCTTGTGTTCATCACTGGCACGAGCGTAACCCTGTGTCCGCCCAAAGTACACGCTGGAGGAAGACTTCCGGGCCCTTGCACACACACGGCTGTATGCGCTGGCACACGTGTATCCATGTGTCCAGCTGCAAGGACCCTCCCAGCCAAGCTCAGATGAGCACTCTCCCCTGGGCCCAGCAGATGTAGTGAAGGGATCCATTTGGGGGACAAACACTCCCCCTCCCCACACGGAGGTAGTGGCTTGGCAGCAGGGTAAAATTTATCATCATTATCCTAATATCATCTCCAGGCTCGACAGTGGCAGCAGCTAAAGAAAATACCAAGGCTTAACTTGGGGCACGTGGGAGAAAGAGGCAGAAGATAGGAAATATGATTTATGATGGAAATCAATGCAATCATAATACTCTGTGCTTGTACAATTGGGCTGAGCTTTCTGTGCCCACAGGCCCACTTCAGCCCTGACTGTCAGAGGATGTTGGGTACTGGGGGCTGGGGCCAGGGTGAGTGGATGGGCCCAAATGATAGGAAACTGTCTATCTCCTTCCCCAGCCTTCCCTAAAGGAGTAGAGGGGTGGGACCTTGTCCATAGAGGAAGACAAAGGGAAGCAAATTCAAAATCACCTACATCAAGGCAGGTGTTAGGTGCTATCGCCCACATGGCTTATTCTGCTCACAGCACTCCCCTGTGAAGATAGATAATTCTATCCTGTGTTTTCAAAGCCATGAAACTGGGGCACAGAGAGGTTAAGTGACTGACTTAAGATCACACAGTTGTGCTCTTCCCATGACATCACATGGCCTGGGGGAGGTGTAGAAAAACCTTCCTCGGCTGCCCACTCCATGGGGTGAGAGCAGCTGCGAGCAGCCTCCACCTCACTGTAACGTTTCCCCTTGTCTTGCCTGCGTGGCATCTAGAATTCTTCCATTAGTGATATCCCTTTGAGGTGAGCCATAACCTATGGTGGTGATGGTGACAGTAATCGTGGTGCTGATGGCGATGGGCACAGTGATGGTTTTTCAGATGGGCTTGTCACTAACATAGGTCAGGGTAAAGTACAGACAGGCCTTGCAGGGTGTTTTGGAGATAGACTTGTTTCTATTTCACGGCTTTCTGGAAGAACTGAAGCAAAAAGTCTGCGACGTGGCCTGGGAGACCCCGAGTGGGTGGAGCAATCTTTCTTCCTGGTAGATTCAGGCAAGAGCATGATTCTGGCACTGAGTGGAAATCCCTTCACTCTGTGACAAGCTATTTATGTTAAAGCTGGGGGTGGGGATGATGGAATTCTCCCCCCCCCCCCCCGTGGGTGGGCCGGGCGGGGTAAAGCAGCAGTAACTGAGGGCACCTCCAGACAGGGAAATTTTCCCCTGGCGTCCCCTGAGAACACGGCAGGGTTTCAGCCAAAGGGGGAGTGAAAGAATGAGTGAAGGAGCGAATGAATGCTGCCAGGAGCAGATCTCCGGCCGCCCTTGCTGAATTCGGTGGCAGGGAAAGAAGTTCACCCCAGTGAAGGGCGGCCTGGGAAGAGAGGCAGGGAAACGGAGGCCTACGGTGCAGGCGCCTTGTCAGGGTGCGGCAGAGCTCAGCCCGGGGGAAGCTCAGGGCTAGGGGCCTTCAGCGGGGCTCCGAAGGGGGCAGGATCCCCGCAGGGGCGTTGGGGCGCAGGATGCCGGACCGGGCTCCCCGTCCCTCCCAGGGGCGCCCCGGCGCGCAGAAGGGGACGCAGGGAGGAGGGCGTCCGCGGACGCCGGACACCCGGGGCCAGCGAGTGGGTGTGGGGGTGGGGTGGGGGCCAGGGGGCGGCCGGGCCAGGGCACGAGGGGGACAACAGGATGGAAAGAAATGAAGCGGGACCCAGCCCGAAACCTGGGGTCGCGGGGCCGGCCGTCGGGGCGGCCGGGCCGTCGGGGTGACGGCTCTGGCATTTCGAAGGGCACCTGGGGGCCAGCGCCTGCCTTGGCGAGACCTCAGGAGCTCGATAGACTTTCCAAACCTAATTAGTGTTTAATGGTCTGGAGAGACGCCGCATCCGCCGTCACCGGCCGCACCACGCCGCCCGGCTTCAGATTCTTAATTAACCTTTAAGGAGATGGTGGGCTGGTGGCCGCCTGGGGAGGCCACGTGCATCCCCACTGGCGTGCACGCGCCAGGACCCGCGGGCTCTCCGGGGACAGCGTCCACGCGAGCGTCTGAGGGTGACTCTGGACACCGCTCTTGAAGCAGGCTTTCGAGAATGCTCCCGAAGAGCATTCCCAACGAGGTGTTCCGGGCTCGGACCCTTGCGATTCCCAGTGCAGGGGGAGGCAGTGCTCTGACGCGCAGGGGATAAAGTAAGGGAAGGAGAAATGCAGCCATGGTTAGCCGCAGCCCTTAGGGGGCGCAGTCTGGCAAGGGGCGCCGGTTCTTCAGGGCCGAGACGGGGTGAAGAGGCTGCAGCCAGAGGCGTGGGCGGTCAGGCGACAGAGGGGGGACCTTGACCCCATGGAAGCAGTGGGCTTTAGACTGTGGGCAAGAGGTGGCCCGTGGTTCAGAAGCGTTCTGCTTCCTGCAAAGACTGTGAAACCGGCAGGATGAAGGAACAATCCAGGTAGAGGGTGGTAGTGCCTGGAATAGGTCGGATCCAACCTGAGGGCGAGGAAGGTATTGGAGAGTGTGTGCCTGGCCATTGGCGGTGGCACTGACATTCCCCACCTCACATACCTTCACCTTACACACACCCCACCTCACATACCCCCACCGGATACATACCCCACCTCACAAAACACACATATCACACACACCCCACCCTACGCATGTCACACGTACCTCCACGCCACACACACCGCACCCTACACACACCCCACCTCACATACCCCCACCCTACACAACACATACATCACACACCTTATGTACACACCACAGTCAGTCCCACACACTGCCTATACTCACTTGCACACGCTCCCCTACAGACCCCTTCACCTGCACCACACGCACCACTCACTCCCAGTCACCACTCCCTCCACACATACCCATTCTTGCACACCTATTCACACATCCACCCCCTTCACGCTCCCCAGCCCTCACACACACACCATCACACTCACACCTAAGCCTCGTGGGCAGTGGCTGTGACCCAGAGACCCTGGCGTGTTTGGGGAGGAGGGCCATGATCGATGCTTATTAATGAAGCTGCCCCAGAGATGGCTAATTGATGGCGGTGTGCGGCTGTTGTCTGGAATTTAACCTGATTCATCATTTAGCCTGTTGGAGGCTGGAGAGCTGTGTTAATTAATGCCAGGAAAACAGACTTGGATGAGCTGGCGGTGCAGCCTCATATTAGAAAACGGAGAGCAAGGGGCAGGGGGGGAGGGGCGGGGGAGAGAAAGAGGAAGGGGGAGGGGACGGGGGTGAAGAGAATGATTAAATCTAAAGCTCAGAGACAAAACAAATTCCAAAAAGCAAATGTCGGTGCCGTTTCTAGGATGACTCAGGCTTGTGCGGCGGCGGGCATCATCAGGCTGTGGTGTGAGGATTAAGAGCAATTTCCTCTAGATCTGTCATTTACTTGGTGTGGGCTTTGTTTTCTCCTTTAACTGGCCTGGGAACGGACTCTCCAAGGCCGGGGACTCTGAGCCTGAGCCCAGTGAGACAGGGAGGAGGGGTCCCAGATCAGGGAAGCATGGTGGAGGGGACTCAGCCTGGCCACAGGGTCCACAGTCCAAGGGCAACCTCATGGGGCACGATGGTGGGGAGGGAGGGCTCGCCTGAAACGGGGACATGAGCCAAAGGGAACAGCAGACAGGAAAGCAGGCCTTGGATCACAGGCAAGTTTCTCTGTCCAGCCTCTAGGGTGAGGGTGCTCACTCCCCTTTTCGGTCCTGCCCACCCAGCTAAGAGGCTCACAGTCTAAATCAGAAAGACCTTGGTCCTGCTGTGGGCTGGGGAAGATCAGGCCCGGCTGGAGAGAGCCCCGTGAGGCCCAGAACTCCACAGCCAAGGGACCTCGTCAGGGGTGCAGTCTCAGGGAAAGGGCCAGTAAGCTGTCCTGAAGGGAGGGCTGTGAGCATGCTTTGGTGGATGAAGCCAATTCTCAGGTCTGCATAACTGAGGGCAGCCTTGCAAGATGGCCTTGACTTGCCCGGTAGAGCTCTGGAACCAGAGCAGAGGAGGGGAAACAAAGGAGGTGGATTCAGGCTAGAATTGGGGTGTAATCGCTAGAGCTGACCAGCTTGGATTTAGGACACCTCTCAAAGGCTGGAGTCCCCACCCCCACCACTGTAGTGTGTGGGTAAGTACTGAACTTCTGGGGAAGGGACTTCCATATGAATGGCCGGCTGGTCCCTGCCGAGGGCCAGGGATGGGGCCATGTGGCTGGGCATTTAGGGAATCAGTTATGCTCTGGCACTGAGGGTCGAAGGTGTGGTGCGGGGCCCAGGAGGAGTGGGCTTAAACACCGTTTCAGCAAGGCCCTTCTGAAGACAAGTGTGAGCTTCTGGAAGGAAGGGCCATATTGTCGAGGCTCACCTTGCCTCGTGCCAGAGAACAGGGGCTGGCACACAGAGGTATTCAATAAGCAATGGATGGTTGGATGGCTGGATGGTTGGATGGTTGGATGGATGGATGGATGGATGGATGAACCAACAAACTGAATGGCCCATCAGAGCAACAGGCTCTGGGAGTGCCTGGCTGGATCAGTCAGAAGAGCATGTGACTCTTTATCTAGGGGTCATGGTTTCAAGCCCCACATTGGGTGTGGAAATCACTAAAAAAAAAAAAAAGTCAATAAAAATAAACTGGGACGCCTGGGTGGCTCAGTCAGTAAGTGTCCGGCTTCGGCTCAGGTCATGATCTTGTGGTTCGTTGGTTCGAGACCCATGTCGGGCTCTGTGCTGAGCTCAGAGCCTGGAGCCTGTTTCAGATTCTGTGTCTCCCTCTCTCTCTGTCCCCACCCTGCTCACGCTGTCTCTCTCTCTCAGAAATCAATTTTAAAAATAAATAAACAACAAAGCAATAGGCTCCACTACTGGTAGGCCAGGTAGAGAGGGCAGAACCGGGGCAGGTGGAGGGTGAGGGGGTCACAAGTCCCTGAGCTCCAAGTGTTCAAGCCTCCGGAGAGTATGGCCTTCTACCCTCCCCCACCACTCTCAGCTCTTCCCCAGAGGCTGTCCTATCTTTTCAGTTCAGTAGAGTCCAAAAGAGAGCCCTTGCGGCAGGAGGTGGGAAGGAAGAAAGGAGCGGTGGAGGAGTAGGGAAGGAGTGGGGAGAGGAAGGGAAGAGAAAAGGAAGGAGAAGACAGCTGTCGTTCATTTATTAAGGATTTGCTGCATACCAGGCACTGCGCTAAGAGCTTCACCTGAGCCATCACATTAATCCTTCCACATTATCAAGGGGGATGGGCCTCTAGGTCAAGGAACTGCCCCATCTCATAGGAGCAAGTATATGGCTAGGACTGAAATGCAGGCCTTCCAACTAAGTCAGGGCTTGTTTCATTCAGAATGATCTAGCCACTGCTTTAAGAAACATCACACCCCCCTCCAACTCGGAAGAGGGTTAGTGACCCAGCCTGGCCATGTAGGCTAATAAGCTTCGTTTCCACAGCAGCAGATCTTAATTAGGACCGCAAGGGTCCCTGGCAGCCCTGGCATGTCGGTGGGAGCAGGTGAGATGGACAGGGGGCTCAGAAACAAAGAGACAGGCTGCCCTTGGCTGTGTGGACCTAAGGGAGGCCTGACCAGTAGGTAGGGGCAGGTTAGCCCAACTGCACTTTTCTATCTCGGTGATGTCTCACTGCGTCCGTCCCATCCACCTTGCCTGCCACAGCCCCAGGAAGCGTCTCCCCCACGCAGATGGCCCCCAAACCCGGCCCCACTGCAGTGGGGAAGACAAGGGAAAACAGAAAGCTGACTGAGGAGTCCCTCCCTCCTGGAAACCAGCAGAAACGACCTTTGATCACCTCCGGGTGGGGTGCGGCCCCTCCATTGTTTATACCAATTCACTCTCCCCCTCCTGCCTCCCCCCGCCCTGCAAGTGAGAGGAAAGCATTCTGTAAACTTAGGTTACAGCAAGGAGAGGGTGGAGGCTTGGAGAGGGATTGGAGGGAGAGAGGGGGAAGCGGAGAGAAGGGGAGGGGGCAGCCCCAGGCAGTCCCACCAATAGGCTCCGTCAGTGCCTCTGCCCGCTGTTGCTGTTCGTTGGGCACTGCCGAGCAGAGCAGCCTGTTGCATAGCAACTGCCCAGAGCCCGTTTGTGGGGGCTGGACCACGGAGGCTGCGCAGGCCGCAGAGGGGGCTGCGGGACTGAGACTCGCGCCCCACCCGCCTCCTCACCACGTGCTCGTGGCTCCCCACCCCACCCCCCACCGTGCCTGGAGCCAGCCAGTCAGCTCTGGCTGCACTCCCTGGTGAGGGTATCCTCTGCCCTCCACCCACCCTCCACTTAGTGTGCTAAGTGTGCTCCACTTCTCCCCAGTGCCCCCTTCCAAGTGGAAGGCTCACAAGGCCAGCCTTGAGCCGGGACCGAGGGACAGTCTAGATCCAAGCATTAAAGCAAAAATGGTCAAGTTTTACTTAAATCCATCGAGTACATTCTATGCATAAGCCCCGGACATCTGTCCTCACACATCTGGGGAGGGGACCCGGTACCAAGACCACGCTCGCCGGTTCTGATCTCAAAGTTCGCCTGGCACTTCTCAGGCACCCCTGACCAGACTATGCTCCCTGAACACATCACCCTGTATTTGCTCTTTCTGAACGTGGCCCTGGTGAGCTATATTGTCCCTGCTGAGAACTGACAGGGGAGGCCACTGCCCATTCCACAAGCTTAGCCCCTCCTGAGGCCACACTGGGTCCCCCTGCCTCTGCCTGACTGCCCGTGCACTCACACTCCGGGCTTCGGCACCCTGCCCCCAAATGCCCAGCCCCGGTCCACACCCCACTGCGAGTCTGCTCATCTGGCTCATTTGGCTTCACAGAGGACCAGAGGACATAAGCCACGTCATGTGGTCAGCATGAGGTCTGGAACTTGGGAAGGACAGGATGGCTGTCGCCTGCCACCGTCACTCATGCCTCCCAGTGTCCATCCAGGCACATGACTGTAGCCCACACCGGTCCACACACTCTCACATCCTGACTCAAAGCCAATAGGGCCCTGGCCAGAGTGGGGGCACAGCCATGTCCTTAAGATTGTCAGGTGCCTGCCCTTCATCCCCTTGAGAGCCACTTGTGACAGCAGTAGACCAAAGTAAGTCCAGAGGCGATGGCTCCCACAGTGACAAGCGTGGGTATGTGGACCCAATCACCAAAGTCTCCGGTGGGGGGGGAAGGGGGGGCACAAAGCCCTAGGACTCTACTCTTTACATAGGTGTGAGAGGAGATGAGAGTGGCAGCAAACTGGCCTTGTCACCAGCACAGAGACAGGGTGAGGCATCTCAGTGGATGACCTGGAGGCGACCTCAAATACTTTGTCAAGGGATGGGCCGAGGGCTTTGGCTGGCAGCCAGCCCCACCCCTGCAGCTCCTCCTTGTGCGTTCAGAATGAGGAGAGGGGTGAAGAGCTGACGGGGCCTACATGCCGGTTTGCGTCCTGACCCAACAAGCATCAGATGGCCTCCTCAGAGCGGGGAGTGGGAGCAGAACCAGATTTATTAAAAAATCTTATCTGGAGGGTTTGCATTTCAATGGGCTGTGGATTTGCATATTTTAACAATAACCCTGGGTTCTTCTGTCTGGTCTGCGCTCGCTGGCTGTCTCTCTAAATGAGGATTGAGGATCACTGCTTCAATAAACCCTTCCTAATCCAAAGGTACTACAACCCCACTTTGCTGGACGGGAGGACCTTTGGGCCGGAAGCGGGGCTGTCCAGCAGGTAACCACCTCTGGCCTCTGGACAGTCCTGCCCCAAGAACACGGCTGAGGCAAGAGGGGGCAGTGCCGGTGACCGGGTGTGCACGAGATTCTGGGTGCATAGCCCGGAAACAAAACAGGTGTGGGCTTTCCCTCATAAGGAGAAGACAGACATTGAACAAATGAGTCCACAGGTTTGGGACAGTAATGGTCCATAACCGTGCAACATAATGGCAAGGCAACTGAAGGAAAGAATGGGAAACGTGAAGGAACACTTCATTTAGATTGCAAGGCCCAGGGGGAAGCTGAGGCTTGAGGGAGAAAGGGCTGCTGGCGCTGCTCACCCCCAGGGGCAGCCTTCGGATGGCTTGGGAGGGGGGCATGCCCTAGGAGGGGGTGCCACCAGCTGGAATGGCAGGGGTGGGCCTTGGACACTTGCCTGAGGTCCGAGGTCTCGGGTAAAGGCAGAGTGTGCACTACAGTAGCTGCAGGGCTGTCCTTAAGTCAGAATGCGATGGGGACAGCACACAGGGTTTCTTGAGTTTCTAACCCCTCTCTATAGAAGAAGCCATATGTGATTTATTAAGGAGATAATAAAAATATTAATATATTTACAACAAACTACAAGGAGTGGGTGCTGCTTCTGCCCTGCAGTCCCTTCTCACCAGGGGACTATGCAAGCCTTGACCTTCTATTTCAACGTTACTGAGAACCTACTATGCACAGTGCTGGGAATCCATCAGGGCATGTGGTTCAGAATTTGCCTTCCTGGTGTTGTATACAAATAATTTCTCCATTAATTAATGTAAAGTACTATTTGCTAAGTCCTGGCAGAGGGCAGAGTTGCTGGGGAGAAGCCCACCAACGGTCCCCATGATCTCGTGTGTGCGTGCTCCTCCCCATTTGTGCCGGATGGTTGCTTCCTCGCAACCAGCCTTTTATACCAAAGGCTGAGAATTCTCAGTCTATTGCCCCAGAGTCACCCAAGGTTCACCTTCAAAAGATGAATCTTTGAGTAACAATCTTTCTGTAGCAGGAGCGATGCTGAAAATACCTGATGGTCAAGGGAAGGCCTGGGGCTTGGAGTTGGTAGATGGAGAGGATTTCAGGGTGGAGGGGACCCAGAAAGGCATGGTCTGCAAGGTAGCTTCACGGGCACACAGCTGTGCAGGCCACACAGGCCCCACTCAGAAGGGTCACGGGCTTGGGGTTTAGTATTCTGCAGTCATTTTGAAATTAATAAATCTTCTCTTTGTAGTTATGTTTCAAGCAGATGAAGTCTGTGGGATGAAGGAACATGTTTAGGGGACTTGCGGCCTCTACTTATGCAGCATTCTGCCTCCCACCATCTGCCCGATCCTTGCACATCCTGGGCCCCGCAAGCAATCGGTCTGCCCTCTGGGCCAGCCAGCGATGGTGGGTGCAAGTTAGGGGAGGGTTGGGTCAGGCCTACTCACTCTGTGGTACCCCAGGCCGACAGCACAGTGACATGTCTGGTTTGCCATCAAGGGCTATGTCTTAGCAAGGGTGAGCCTCTTGCCTAGGAAGGTCTGGCATGTCTTGGCAGAACATGTACAATACGGCTGCCTGTCCACGGTGGGTTGGGGCAGGAAGTGGCCCATGCGTCAAGGTGAAGCCTGGCTTGACTTCCCAGGACCCATCATCGTAGGCTAGGTTGCAACATGTCAGCATCGGTGGACAGTGGAAGGGAGGACCCAGCAGTCCTCAGGCCCAAGCTGCCCCACCCCCACCTCGTGTTACAGGGCCGGGCTCTGGGTACTTGGGAGGGTCTCCGTGCCTGAGGGCTCTCTCTCCTCCTTCTGAGCCTTCCAGAGTCTGGCTTGCATTCGTCTCCTCTGGCCAGCTCAAGGCACCCTCCAGGCACAAGTCGCAAAAAACAGTATAATTTTGGTGATTCTGCATAGGAGCTAAATGTTCTGATATTTGCATTTAAAACTGGCATCACACAAAATAAAGATGAATGGTAGGATCTATGCTAATAATTTAAAATTTATATTTCTTTTTACTTAAAACGACTTCAAACAGCAAATAAAAAATACCATGACAAGCCAAGAAAGAGAGAGACTGTGGAAGAAAGGAAAAGCTTTATATTTTAGTGCTCCAATGATGCTTTTTTCCCTTGCTTTTTGAACTGCAAAATTATATCTCTCTTCCCAGAGCAGTATTGCTGCTGGGTTGGGGCACAATGGGCCCCCGCCCACAGGGTCTGAAGCTTCACCGTTTCCATGCCAATCACGTGTGCTGGGTTTGGGGGCAGATGACATAAAAGCTGAGTTCTTTGGGGGTGATGAGAACAGACAGTGGGGACTGATGAGGAATGGGAGCCAAGTGCGGGAGTGTGTGGGCAGGGACAGGGCTAGGAGGCACCGCCAGTGGACAAGGGAAGAGTAGGCATGGCCACACTGCTCCATGGCTTGGGGAGAGGTGAGCCCGTCCAGTGAGCAGCGGAGCCGGCGATCAGCAGGCACTCACACACCCCAAAAGGAGCCTGAAAGGACTCTCAGCATTGAGGTTTGGACACCCACCCTGGAATTACATCTGGGGACTCAGCTGCTGGATAGGGAGCATCCTGGCATTTCTGTAGGCCACCAGAGAAATCCCTGCCACCCTAACCATCCTCCCCGGACGCTGGCGGTATGAAAGGTGACAGTCCAGACCTTATGAGGCATTTCTGGCTCACATGCTAGAAAGCAACATGGAGGACGTCACTTACTGAGATGCGACCATGCAGAAGGGACCATACTCATCTCTTGTCCTCTTCTGTCTTGTTTATTCCCAGTCTCCAGCTGACATGAATTATTTTAAGATGTCTGTAATGTCACACAGGTACTACTCAAATGTGCACGTGCATGCGCGGACACACACACACACTCACACACACTTTGGGGGAGCTTAGTCCTGAGATAGAGTCTGGGGAGGGGTTTCTGAGTAGGAAATGGGGTCCCTGCTCTTGCTTGAGAAACAAGCGCCTCTCTGTTTCAGTCTGCCACATAGACACACGGCCGCACACATGAGAGAAGAAAGAGAGAGCTTGCAAAGTAGTGTAAGGCCATGTGTGACCAAGGGAGCTGCGGGATAACCAGGGAAGTCTTATTGGAAGAGGAGGAAGTCTTATTGAAGAGGATGAGGGTTTGCATGGCCAGTGAGCAGTGACAGAGAACTTTCCAGGTCCTTTTATTTCTCAGACAGTCCTGGGTCAGCCGCACTAGGGCCCGCTGTGAAGCAGAGGGCTCAGGTATCGGAGAAGGCAGGTGGCAGAGGGCCCTAAGTGATCCTGCAGGTGTGAGAGCTGTCCCGAATAAAGCAGGGGTGAGTTCACTAGTGGACGTCCCCAGGGCTCTTGCACTGGCTTAGGCAATGAGGGATGGAAGGGCTCAGCTCCTGCCCCCAAAGTGCCACGCCAGCTCTCAGGTCAGTAGAATAGTTGAAGCAGAGGGGAAGCTGGGTGAAGACGGTCCTTACCTGGCCTGGTGGCAGGACATGTCTGAGCACCCCTCAGTGGCCCCCTCCTCTGCAGGCTGGCCTTGTTCTGATGGGGTGCTCATTCCAGCCTTGGGGAGCTCCTTGCCAGGTGGGGAAGAGGAAACACACAGACAGGAAAACGGCCCTCACACAGGAAGGAGCCCAGGTTGCACCAGGAAGATAAGGAAAGTTGTGCCTGGGACTGGGGGTTAATCTGGGCCATCTTCCCGGATAGGGGAGGGATGGCCCTGTACCCTGACCCATAGGGGGCTCAGAGACCTTCGGACACCTGTGGACACCTGTGGGAGGTAGAAGTGGCAGCTGGGAACCAAGAAGGGAAGGAGGGGATATAGGGAGAGGAGGGAGAGTCAAGAAAGAGCCAAGCTGGCCTGTCTGTCAATCTGTCTGCCTGCTCACTGGCCACAGGCCTCTCTCTCCACAAGGAGCCACGTTGGACAGACAGGTGAAGCCTTTGGACGAGCTCAATCATCGTATTTATTCTAATTGTATCGTAATCGTCCCCAAGGAGCCTGGTTCAAATGAGCTTGACATTATTAAAATTTTAATGCCCAGTTTTCATAGCTGAATGAATATTTAAAGGGTATGTCCCAGCTTAAGTTATGATGATGAAGAAATTAATGGAATGTCTTGTTTAATGCATGGATATGTGTTGATGCAAATAGTGGCAGAGATGGGGAGGGGGATGGGAGGCGGAAACAGGCAGAAGGAGCCACCCGCCCGCTCTCTGCTGCAGTAGGGACACGGAGGACCCCCAAACCTGGGCCAGGATCACTTGCTCCCCATGACAGGACCCCGAGCCGGAAGCAGAAACACAGTCAAAAGAGTCAGCGATGTCCCCAAAAACTGACCTCAGAAGCCTTCAGGGTTCATTCAGGGAGCTGTTCCTGCCCCCGGGGAAGCCCTGGGTTGCCAAAGCCCCCTCCCCCCAACAGGTACCCGGAGGCACAACCCAGGATGAAGGCCACAGAGGGACACAGGGACATGGATGACACCTCAGCAAGAGAATGAGCAAGGAGGGCACCTGCACCCAGGACCCACTAGCCCCCAGCCCCGGGCCCTGTGGAAAGATAATATAGTGACAGAGGGATGGCCGGACAGAGGAGGCACAGACAGAGGAGAGGAATGGCACCAAGAAGCGAGCTCTAGTGTCCTTGAAGCATGGTGTTCTCCTGTAAGGGATCACCTGAGGCCGTGTGGCCGGCAGCTCCTGAGGCTGTGGCCAGGGTCCAAGGGTACAAAGTTAGAAGAAGAACAAGATGACAATCCCCCTCCTACCGTCCTACCCATCATCCTCTCTTGCTGTCCCCTTCCTCACTGGCCATCTCTGCGGCCAGCCTCGCTCTGTTCACTATCCCCCAACTCAGGGCAGAACCAAGGGTGGATGGGGCTGGAGTCTGGAACAGGGAAGAGAGACACTGGCCAAGGGAGGAGATCTCCCTTGAGGCCTGAGGCATCTGTGCGGAGCCCGCTCCAGCTGAGAAATCTTCCCAACTGAGCCTGACACTTTATTTCTGCTGAGAATTAAGAAAGCACCGGGCCGTATTTTATCTCTCCATCAAGGCTGGCACCTCTTCGACAGCCTCGCAAAGGCTGTCTGGATGCTGACCATCCCTAGATCATAATGAAACATGAAAAATCACCCCGGGAGCCACAGGTCCATGGGAACAGTTCACTTCCGCTCCACCAGTCTGCACGGAGCACCCTGTGGGTGCCCAGCCTGTGGCTGAGGGCAGGTGGGAAACTGAATGAGAGCCTGGATCCTTGCAGCCAGGAAGCCCACTGTCAGATTGGAGCCCAGCACCGAGTCATGGAGGAGGTAGGGAGGGCTGGGGTGGGGCTGGGGGTCCGGAGGGGCTGGAAATCAGGCCTAAGTGCATGAGCCTGGGGCAGAGTATTCTCAAATGCCCACATATACCAAGGACAGGGGGACAGGCTGGCTGCCTGAGGGTGGGGTGCCCCTGAGGTGGCACAAGCAGATTCCATTTGCCTTGTTTAATTTACCTTGTTTAATTTAAGAGCATTCCAGGAAGGAAGGACAGTCTAGAAAAGGGTTGGATCCTGAATCCCAAAAGGCACCGGATGGGAAACCAGGAGAGCCCTGCCCCCTTCTTGGAGCCCTTCCCCAATAGCCAGATGCCTCCAGGGGTTTCTGCACCCTTTGCTCAAGAGCTGCAAGGGAGGCTGTTTATGGGGGGCCCAGAACCCCCTAAACGAAGCCAGGAACTTCACTATGTCTCTCTTCCTTCTCCCTGTGACTAGAGCTTTCTGTAACACCACAATTTCCTCTGCTGGCAGGGCTGACATACTGAACACCGTTTTTCCTCTCGACTCCAGGAGGCATGCCAAGTGGGGACCTGGTGGCAAACGATGATACCCTGACTCCCCTCTAAGTGGACTGGCCCCCAGAGTCCTGTCTGGCCCCCCGCAGGCCACCTGTGTCTCATTTCCTCTGCTCCGTGCCCTGCCTCCTGCCTCTCTGTCCTTCCTCGTGGTGGCTCTGCCCTTCCGCTGGCCTTGTCTTCACCTTGCTGAGTCACAGGCACCCACGCTCCCCCACCCACTTGTCTTGACGCAGCCACAACTCACTTCGAATCCTAGACCATAAGGCTCGAGGAAGCGTGTGACTGGCTAGTCCAGCCTCTGCACACACACGACGGGAACTGACAACACAAAGTCACCTGGTGCAGGACAGAAGCCTAGAGACAGACCTGGCAGACTCGGGTTCCTGGGCTCATCCTGCCATGGGGGTGGCCCCGCCTCAGCTTCTCCATCTATGAAATGGGGATGTTAGTCCCTGCCCTGTCTGCCTGTTGGCGTTTGTTTGTGCGAGAAATGAAAATGCAGTAAAGGATAAGGGAGGTACTTGACAGGCGAAAGCACTGGAAAAGACATAAAGTAGGATTCCATTTGCGTGATTCCTTCCATTTTTATTGTCTGAAATATCTTGGGGCCTCTGGGCTGGAGAGCCCACCCCCTGGCCGCCAGCAGCGGGGAGGATTATAGACCGGCGCAGAACCATAGCCGGATGCTTGGAGTTCAGAGACCCCTAGTGGCCTGAATGAAGCACTGAAGTGGATCCCCGTGAGAGAGCCGGGCTCAGGGAGGCTTGGGGGGGGGGGGGGGGGGGAGGCGTGTCCTGGTGTCTTCCTGACCCCTAGGTACCACGGGAGATGGGTGGCTGTGCCCGCACCACATAAACCCCAAGGGGCAGCCCTAGCTGCAGTCAGGAGCCACAGACTTGAGTTCAGCTCCAGCTGGAAGCTGGATGGCCCAGAGCCTCAGGGACCCCTGGCACACAAAGCCCACATCCGTGAGAGGCTTGGGGTGGCTGCAGAGCGGTTCTTTTCGGCAAAGCCAGCTGTCTCCAGCAAAATCATACCCTCTGGCCAGAGATGCGCTGTGATGGTCACAGGTTAGCAAGTGCTGTTCAAAGCTGGGATGGGGACATCACAGAGTCTCCAGTCCAGAGAAACCTTCCTAAGACAATGGGCCTTGGGGACTGCGTAGGGAAGGGGAGACGGCTGGGGCTTTGCTGCCTCTGTGCGGCTGCACGGGGGAGCAGTGGTGTGGGTGGATGTGTCGGTGGATGTGGTCCGTGCACCTATGTACCTGCGAACACCAGTGTACCTTTGGGTGTGGGTGTCTGTCCCTCACCCCCAGGCCTGCTCTGACACTGTCCCCTGTGCTCTGTTGCAGATGAACCGGCCGATCCAAGTGAAGCCAGCGGACAGCGAGAGCCGAGGAGGTAGTAGCTGCCTGCGCCAGCCCCCTTCACGTGAGGGCTCACTTGTCTCTGCCCCCCTCCCCCGACCCGACCCTTCCTCCCTCTCCCTGATGCAGCGACTCCCTGCCACCGCCGCAAGGGCCCTAGGGACCTCCTGGCTGGGAGTTGGGGCAGGGCTTTGCAGCTCTGGGTGACTGGTGTGGGGAAAGTGGAGGGAAGTGGGGAGGTGATCGGGGTCTGCAAGATGGGGTTCCTTCCTGTAAGTAAATGAGGAGCATGTCCTGGGGCACTCTTCTGCCTCCTTTAGGAAATCCAAAGGGGGTGCCCACCTCCATGTCACCCAGGAAAGCCCCCTATGATGGAGCCTGAACTGTTGAAAGGGTGCCAGGCTGGGAGAGAGGAAGTGGATTGCAGCCCTGCCCTGGGAAGGCTCAGACCAGACTGGGCACATCTGAGAAGGGCTGTCATGGGGGCTTGGGGCCACGGAGGTCAAGATTCTGGAGACAGAGCCAGGCAGACAGGGAGATGTCTGGAAAGGGACACAGCCACACCCCACGAGCACAGAGCCCCATTCCCCAGAGAGGCTCTGTCCCCTCCACCACACAGATTCTCCACCAGGCCACACTCTGGCTCCCTCTCCAAGCACCTTCCCCCTGGGTTCTGTGCCTGGACGGTCACGCTCTTCTCAGCTTAGATAGGCTCTGAGGAATTCTTCTCTCCCCTTGACCTCCCTCCCTACAAAAAGTGTTCAGGAAATTCAGAGCAGAAAGGAAAATAGGCAAAAGCTACTTGAAAATTCAGAGTCAAGATCCTCATCCTGAGAGAACTGCGGTGTGGCCACAGGTGGCCAGTCTGCCCCTGCGACCTGTGGTCCTTCCGGCTCAGGCTGCTGCCCTCTGGGCCCTCACAGGACCCTGACCTGGGCACACGGCCTTTATGTCTAGGACCCTCCTGACTTGGGTCTCAAATCCCACCCCCCACCCCTACCCTCACCCAGAGTCCAGCTGGTGTCTTGGTGCTGCCCCAAGGAACCCCACGGCGCAGGGCACTGACATACCTCCCTGTGATCTTCTGAGAACTCCGAGAGTGGGGGTGGGTCAGCTGAGGTAAAGATGGCTCAGGTGTGAAGGGCCCAGGTAAGCAGAGCCCACCTGGTTCATGCTGTGGGCTCCTGCCCCTTTCCTGGCAGTCCAATTACTTTGGTCTTCTATACGCATGGAGGCTCCTCAAATACCCAGTCCTAGGCATCCTCACCCTGGTGGTAAGGGTACCATCCTGCCTCACACAGGACGTCTCCTTGGTGGTGCAGGGCGGCGGCAGGCCCCAGGCCCCAGGCCCCGGGTCACCCCGTCATGCAGTGACTCACGTGTGCACCCTGTTCAGGCAGCAGGGCAGGACGCAGTGAAGAGCTCCTATCCCTGCTGGGGAGAAAGCTCTGGTGCACAGGAAGGTAGCTCGGACGGTAAGCGGCACCTGCAGTCGCAGAGCAGGGGCTCCGGACGTAAGTGGGGGATGCCAGAGACCTTGGGCAGATGGCGCCTGAGCTGGCCTTGAAGGAGGGGAGTTTCTACCCCTGGAGAAGAAGTCGGTGGCATGAACAAGGCCTCACAGAGGCAGGCCCCTGAGGGGGCGTAGGGGGCCCCTCAAGGGCAGAGCAGACAGCTCAGAGTCCGGCCGGTTTTCTCCAGAACCAGAGTGTGGTGTCAGAAAATGCCGTGCCCGGTGAGGCCGCGCTGAGCTCAAATGCAAACCTTTTCTCCTTCACTTGCCTTGAAGGCAATAGCTCTCTGACTCCAACTTGCTAACCTCATCTCCTTTCTGCCATATATCTCCTGCCGCTGCCACTTGCCCCGAACCAGATTAATCAGCTCTTTTATTCTTCCTGTGGTGGAAAGGGGGGAAAAAGAGCCAAACCTAAACATCTATCTATTAATTGCATATTCAATATTAAACAGTGAGATGATCCTGAGTCAGCACTATCACCAAGCTATTTAACAAAAAAAAAAAAAAAAGAGTCAGTTTAAAATAATTTAATATCCAATTAAATACTCCTTCTGGTAGGAAGAGGATGGGGAAGAGGTGAACGTTAAAAAAGATGAAAGAAATGGGAACAGAGAAGGGTGTGGAAGGCGGCTGAGGGAAGAACAGGGTCTCAGGTGAGAGAGGCAGAGCCAGGCTGTGTAAAGAACTCCTGGACCAACCCATGGCACAGGAGAGGCAACGGCTGGAGAGGGTCAAAGGAGAGAGCTCACTGTGGCCTGGAGTAGGCAGGGAGGGCTTCCTGGAGGGAACTTGATCAAGAGGCATAGACCTGGTGGGAAAAAGTGAGAGCATAAAGTGAAAGTGGGGCCCTGAACACAAGACCAAGGGATTGAACGTGTCTCCATGAGAAGCAGGGAACACTGATCCCAGTGGGGGCACCAGGAAGACAGAGGGCATCACAGCTCTAAGTCCCTGTGCAGGGAGACAGGCGTTGGCCCCACTGCCACCACCAAGAGCCAGACCTCCAGTTAGGCAGGGAAGGAACACCCCAAGAGAGAGAGCCTCCCCAGCCAGGAGCCATTTCTCTGTAAGGAGGTTCCAACGAACCCCACAGAGCTCTCTGGGGCAAGTTAAATTTAAATTGAGTCACCCTCAGATCAGCACACCAATTCATGAACTGGAGGAATGAGGCAGACTGGGGACAGAGAGGAACTTGGGGAAGCCCCCACCCTGCCCTGGCCAACCTGCCCTGGCCATCTTAGAGGCAGTGGCCCTCCCTGGGGCATGCACTTGTGTTCCTTTGCCTCCCACCAGGTGTATCCTGCCCAATGAGCGGGTTCATGGTCAGCATCTGAATTGGATCTCATGGCTGCAGGGGCCCTTCAGCCTCTGGGTTTCACTCTCAGTATCTGGATGAGCATCCATGGTGTGCTGCCCTGCAGCCCTAACACCCCCCCTCTCCCCCTCCCCGTTCTCGCTGGTCCCAGCCCAGGAGCACTAAGGCCAGCAGACAGGACAGCCCCCTGCCCCCTGCCCCTGTCCCAGCCTCCTGCAGCCAGGTATGGGTGCCCCTTTAAGTTAGTCAGGCTCTGAGCACCTGGGCCTTGGTCAGCAAACCTTCTTGGGGGCCCCCTGGGCTGCACTGGTGGAGGCTGGGACTGGGGAGTGTGCCCACCTCCCTCAAGGGGCCCAAGAGGGAAGCTCTGAAGAGGGAAAAAGTGGCTGAGGTCCAGATTAGGTGTAGGAGACACTGGCCTGATCCCACCCCACCCACCACTGCCAGACACACACCTTCACCAGAAGCCACCCGTACCTCTTCTCAGTACCCATCGACAGATGAGAAGTTTCAGTGACCGAGGGCTGTATTTGTGCTCTGTTTGAAGGAACCCCAGAAGGTGGTCACACGTGCTGCACCCCTGACATGCCATATACCTGCACTGACAAAGGCACCCACAGACCCACACACGTGGAAAATAAATGCCCCTACCGGGAATAGAGTGGCTGGGGGTGAAGCAAAGACTGGGGACACTCGATTTTCTCTCATCAACATGAAATGATAGAAAAAAATCTGACAACATGGGGGACTGATGAGCTGGGGAAGTTAGGAATCAAGATGGCTTGGGAGGAAGTCCCGGGAAAGAAGGAATTTGAGTTGCCAAGGGGCTGCCCACCCCTCGGGAGGGGGCAGATGTGGCCCTGGGGAGTCCCTCCAGAAGGAAAAGTGAGCAGGGCTGAAAACCGTGTTCTTGGGTCTGCCATCTGGTCCCTCACCCCTCTGCAGGGCCTGGAACTGGAGACCACACACACACACACACACACACACGCGTGCGCACGCACACACACACACATACACACACACACACACTCCAGCGGACTCAGACTTTGGCTGGGACATGTGACGCCCCAGCTGGGGGAGAGGTCCCAGCCCACGATGGGGTCTGCTGAGGGCCCCCCAAGTCCCCTCGCTGTGCAGGAAGGCCTGAGGAGGTGCAGGGAAGAGGGGCCACGGGGCAGCTGTGGTTGAGTACAAGCAGGGAGCCTGACGAGGGAGGCCCGGATGATGGTGGAGGGTGGATTCCCTGTGACAAAGCCCTATTGTTCCCTCACTGGCTGCAGGGCCTGGGGGAGGCTCGCAGTGATGGAGGGGAGTGGCCCTGAGCTCCAGCCATGAAGGGGGCCCTGGAGGGGTAGTTGCAGTAAGCTACCATCTAGGGACCCGCCCCAAGGAAGCTTTTAGAGGGTGAAGCAGCTTCTTTAATGTACCCCCCACCCTTCGCAAGTCCTTCAGAATCTCCTGGGTTGAAGGAGCCCACGGTAGGTTCCCTGCCTTCCTTTTGCTTTTCCAGAACTGGGAGCCCACACACTCATGCTTCCCTCCCCAGCCCCCTCTCTCCCTCCTGTCTCAGTCTGGGGGGTGGGGCGGGGAATGGGGTTGGGGGGAAGCTGGGCAGGACCAGGAAGGCACAGGAAGGCTGGGGGGCAGTTGTGACAGCCTGGGAGCCATTGGGTGCGCACTCGGTCCCCGAGGCAGGTGCGGGCCAGTCAGTCAGCCACGTCCTGCAGCCCGTCGCTGCTCTCCCGTTCATTTAAAACAGCATCTTTGGGGCCGCCATACCCACCTCACTGTGGCCGTGGCCGGCACTCACGTGGCGGTGGAGTCCCGCTGGGCTGGCTAATGAGGTTGGACACAGTGCATGTGAATGCGGCTCTGAGGCCTTCCCCGAGGCCACGTTCCCCACCAGAAAACCACGGCCGATTCAGTCCCCCCAGCCCTTCCACCATCTGTAGGCCCATCAGTTCCTGCGGCTTTTTAAATCCTATTAAGTTCCTCATTTCTCCTCCGAGCATTATCTCATTTCTAAACAGACACAGACAACGTGCTAAGGGAGGCCAGGGAGCCCAGCCGAGGGGCGTGGGCCGCTCCCTGCTGCTGCCACGTCCCGGGGCCCCAGGAGACCCATGGCCACACTGGTGACCTCCCCAGGCTGGGTGCCTCCCTTCCAGATTTTTCTAGCTATTGAATCTCATACTCTAGGTAGGCAATTTTGAGAGCGTTTAGAGGGAATAGATGTGCAGGCTGGTCCTGCCATATGAAAATTCAATAGAAGTTTCAATTTTCTCATCTTAGATGCCAACAACTGTCTCACTGACAAAAGCTGCTGGGTAGATGGAAATCCCTCAGGATTCTGTTGGGAACCCTGGGCCCACGCGGGACGGAGTGCACGGAAACAAAGCTGGGGGGGGGCATAGCACAATGAAGATTAATCTGAAATTATAGCAAGACAATAGGAAACAATGTTCTGAAAAAGAAGCCTATTACTCTAGACAGCCCTCCACTGGAGGAGACGCAGTGCAGCAGGGGAGAGGGGGGAAGGTGTGAGGAAAGGCTTGAAGACCGGGTGAACCCGCTGTGGGGACTTCCTGGGTGAGGCTCCCCTGGGGGTGGGGTGGGATGGGCAGACACCGAAGTCAAGGAACAGCCTCACTAGTGCAGTCATGTCCCACAGCCTGAACCCTGCCCCTTCTGTCCCCATCTCTCCCCTTTGAGGCATCAGGAGCCTCCCCCTGGGTCCAGCGCATTCTGACCTCCACTTTGGGGCTCCTGGTTTGCACCCTGCTGGAGAGAGCCCGGAATGAGCAAAGCTAACCCCAGCCCAGCCCAGGGGGTGTAGTGCTAGGCTGAGGAGGGGTCTTGTGACTGTTGTCCCAAAGCAGACTTCTAAAAGAAAAGGGATCTGTACCTCAGAGCAGAAAACTCTACTCTCACCAGCCCCCGCACTTTCTGTGTCCCCAGAGAAGCCGGTGAAAGCTAGGCAGTGTGTGTACTCCACTGTGGGCCCTTGGATGCCTGTGTGTGAATGTGTATGCGTTGGGGGAGTGCATTTCCTTTTTCTGCCCCGCCACCACCAGGCCCTGCAGACCCCTTAGCTCATGGGGACAGTGACATCCTCCTCCTCCCTTCCTTGGGCTGGGCCCAGAGAGGGGTGGGGGGTGGGGGTTAACCTTGGCTTACTGCCCTGTTGGACACGGAACCCTGAGGCCTGGAGAGGCCCCTGGAGCCGTATGTCCACCCTCCCGCAAGAGTCTGCCTCTCACCCTGCCCCTCCTGTTTTTAAAAACCATCAAGAAGAAAAGCAACTCCACAGTCCTTTCGGGCCTCCTTCTCCAGAGCTCGGAAACCCCGTTTCCCCACCAGAATTTCTCCAGCCATAGGCTGTAACATTTTTCCTTGAATACCAGCCCCAAAGCCAATGTCCCGGCTGATCTTTCATGTACTTGAATCCTTGATTCATTTTGGACTGATTTAGAAGAAAAAGCATTTCAGCTTTCAGCTCGGGAAGTTTGAGTCAGACATAAGACAGCAGGGCCCAGACAGTGCCGTGTTTAGGGAGCAGCCCAGGCAGGGGTCACTGCCACCCTGTCAGACCCTGTGATGTGCCTCTGGGAAGGGCCAAAGGATTCGACACCTCAGAGCCAGGCCCAGTGGTCCCCCCAGGGCTTGGATTCTTTGATGGGCAGGAAGTTCTACCACAGGTCTGACCACCATCCTTCCCATTTTTGTTAGAGCATTTCCAACTGTTAGGTTCCCTAGACTACGGTGCAAAGTCCTACTGACCCAGGATTTTAGTCTCCATAATTCCTGTTCCTTAAGAATCTTTGTCTCCTTTCTTTCCCAAGACCCTTTAAAAAGAAAGAAATTTTAAAAATCCAGAAAGCTTCTCCAGTTTACACAACTGAACCCAAATGGCAGCTTCAGGGAAGATAGGCCTTTCTGCTTGGGGAAGGAGGCTGGTGGGAAGGGTCCCTAGAGCGGCTCCCATGGAGGCCCCAGCGGGGCAGGCACACATTATAAATACCTCGGTAACTCCTGCCATAGGTGTGAAATTATAATTAACTGCAAACCTGCTGAGTTTAAATGGACTTTAGGTTTTCAGCTGGGGGAAGGGGTGTTGATTGATCTGCATTTTGTTTTTGAGGGTTTTTTTTTTTTAATCCATTCGGCAAGTTAAGTTGAGACTCGTGGCTCCTCGCCAAATTCCCTCCGGCCCTGGCTAATTTAGCAAAGGATTGTTTCAGAGGAAATGGGATATTAATCATTGCAAATGGGCTCCTGGATGATATTTAAAAGCTGCCTCATGTGTGCCCAGGTTGAAGGGGCTGGTGACAGAAATCGGAATGACAGAGAGAGGGGACCGTGGGCCTCTGTCTCCCAAGCAGTCGCCACTTCTGTGGTGTCCTTTCCCAGGCAATGTGTGGGCATGGGGGAGGAAGACCCCTACTCCTGCTGGGGCTGGGCAAGATGAGAGAGAATGTCACAAGCAGCCCTTCCTGGGCCAGGCGGTCCTCAGCACTCCACTGAGTGAGCCCTGGCATGGGCGAGACGTATCCAGTGCCTCCTGGCCCCCGACACACGTCCACACTCGGACAGCCTTCACAACACGAGAGTGGGATGAGGCAGAGACAGAGAGCATGGATCAGGGAGATCAGAACCATGCTTGGCCTTCAGAGGCGAGGGGATTTAAGCAAGGAAGGGCAGAACTTCCAGATGGGAAAATAACCTGAGCCAAGGCAAGTTTGGAAGATGCCGAGAGGCCAAAATAAGGGTCCTTCTCCCTGGGGGGGGAGGGTGAGATATGGGAGTACTGATTCCAAGGTGCTTTAAATGGATGCATTTCGGCCCAGGGATGCCCTCTAAAGCTCTGGGGCAGGGATGTGCCATTAGCTGTGGGGAGGGAGCCAGAGCTGGGAGACCAGCAGCACAGTCCTGGGCACCATACCAGGTACTCGGACTCTACATTCCTTGCCTTTCCCACAGTGATGCCTTGCCACCTTTTGCAGAGGGGATGAAGACACCCCCTTGTGGGGGGGGGGGTGAGGACCTCTGACAGGTGTGATTAACAAAGTGCAAATAAAAATCATATTGCCTAGGGCCTAAGCTGCATTGAACATGTGAATTACCACACTGGGTCAAGACAAGGAAGGCTTCCTGGAGGAGGTGATCATTGGGATAACAGGATTACCAAGAGGTAGCATCTAGGCTAAAGTGTCACAGGCAAAGACATGAAAACTGAGACAAGCAAGGCAAATATGTGGCATCTGAGATCTTTTAAAAATAATACAGAAGAACTCGCAGCACCTGGCTGGCTCAGTCAGTAGAGCGTGGGACCCTTGATCTTGGTGTCAGGAGTTCAAGCCCCACGTTAGGTGTATAGATTAATTTTAAAAAATTTTTAAAAAGGTAGAGTTTAAAAATAAAATAGAAGAACTGGCTTGGCTGCAGAGGAGGGTCCACTTTCTGGAGGAATCAGATTTGGGTCTCTACTCCTCACGTCCCAGAGCACACAGTGCACATAGTGTCTGAGTCAGAGACCGGGTCCTGTCTCTTCTCACCCTTCTGTCCAAGTTCAACAGGCCTGTCCCAGAGTGTCACTTCTCTGTGTTATGCATCTGCTCAGTCTTCCTGGTCATACAGGCTCTTCCCTCTGTGAGAGAGGTCGCTCCTTCCCCACCCAGCCCAGCCCAACATGCACGGGAACCAGGCAATGTCTGCAGCAGCTGTGACTAAAACCAAGCTAAGGCTCTGGAAGGGAGAGCCAGCCAGTCATCTAGAGCCTCCAGGAAGAGCACCTTGAGCTTTGCAACAGCCCTGCAAGGTTGGCTGAGCAGCACCCCCACTTTATGGAGGGAAAAAGGAGGGCTCGGAGAGGAGAGGTATGTGTCTTACCCAAGACCACGCAGACAGTAAGCAACTGTTACACCTCAGCCTTTCCGGGCTGGCCTCTATGACTTACTGCCTTCTTGCGGGTCTGTGCTGGGGTGCTCACACCCGCAGCAAGCTCTCCCTGTGTTAGTGCCACCGACCAGATGCACAGAGGATGAGGAGGGACTACAGCCTTTAGGATGGGCTCTCCAGCTCTTCACTCCCCTCACCGAGGCCCTCTGGGGGCACTTGGGGCGGGTCTGACCCGGGTGCAAGCCTAGTCAGCAGGAAGATAAGCCTGTCTATGGCACTTCGAGCCTGGAGGGTCGGCTGGGAAGAGCTGATGGAGAAACTCCATGACTGCCCGGCAGAGGAGAGTCCAGCCAGGCACTCAGAGCCTTGTCTGTTTGGGCCTGGTGAGGAGAAAGGCTGGGTGGCTGGAAGCTGACTTCAGCAAGGACCAGCTGGTATGGGTTTCCTTCTGGACACACCCGTGATGCCCACATCATGATGCCATGTCACAACAGTGGGTTACCATCCCAACTGTCTTAAGAGGTCTAAGGCTTGATGTAAGTGGCCAGTTGCTGAGAAGAGATAGTCTCTGCCCCTGGAGAGTTGACCGTGAAAGACAGATGCAGTGGGGGCCCAGGAAGACCCCGTCAAGGCTTTGCTGAGCTCCAGGCTCTAGAGAAGCCCTCAGTCTGCTGGGGAGATCAGTTCATGGCCTCACGGGTACCAGATGAGCAGTGGAGACAGTGAGCCTTAGCTGGCAGAGGTGAGAGCTGGGCAAGGCAGAACTGTCAGGAAAGGCTTTCTGGAGGAGGCTCCCTGTTGGATGGGATTAAAGCTGACAAGGAATGTAAGTTACCCCGTGGCATAGAGCTTATCCAGGAAAAATGAGGGAACCAGTTGGCCCGAGGAGAGGGGCGTGCTAAATGAGTGCCCTGCTAAAGGAGTGGGGGTTTTCTGGAAGACGATAGGAAGTGTGGAGGGGGTTGGTGATTGATGGGAGCTGCACATGTGATGGCTGGCCACCCACACAGAAGACCGGACAGGGTGTCAAGGAGACCAAGGCCAGGCAGATGTAGGTGCCAGTGGGGAGGGGGTGGCCAGGGGGCAATGGGAGTTAAGCTGTAAGTTCAAGAGCCCTGTTGTCACCATGACACAAAGCCCCAAAGCTGCCCCTGCCCTGCCCAATACCTGACGCCTTTAGACCTCCAAGTACACATCCACTTGCAGGCACACACCTGCCCTTGGATGGTCCTCTCTGACCCTTCTCTGTGGCCTAGCTCCACGTGGTCAGAGCCCTCATTAGGGTCCACCCTGCTGGCCTCCTCTTCCCGCTGTTCCTCACTGGTCTTCCTGGCTCAGAACCCCCTTTCCTGCCCTCGGCCTGAGCCTAGCGTCAGGCAGTGGATGTTAGTTTCTCATCTCTCCGTGGAGACAGTGTCCTCCTTGGGGGCAGGTGTGTCTGGCTGTCTGTGGAGCTGGCTGGGCACTCAGCACTGGCACCATGAGGTCAGTCTCACACTCATGTCTCTAAGAGGAGTCTACTCCACCACGCTGACTCTCTGCTGGCCTAAAAGCAGCCCCGTCTTCCCCGCCCAGCAGCCCCTCCAGAGTCAGGCCCACAGGCAGGGGGCGGAGGTGGGCAGTGGGGCAGGTGCCACTGACATTGGCATTCTCCTTGCAGCACATCTTAATAATTTAATGGCTATTAGCAGGGCCTCCATGGTGGTGGGGGAGGGGGGCACAGGGGGAAGATTTATAGAGAGAATTCACTCCAGGTTGGGGTTTTGTCTTCCTCTGTTTTCCTGGCATTTATCATGCATGTTTTAATTTGGATCGGAGAGTTGCTACCATCTGGCCATTATCGCAAAGAAATATTCATTTTCACTGAGTGACACAGGCTTCATTCATCACAGAGCACGCTGATTACCCCGCGAGTGTGGGGCTTAGCTTTCTCCTTCATTTGAAATGAACCTTGAGCTATGAGCAGGGCTCGTTTGTACAGAGCAGAGGCCTGGGGCCAGCAGCAGCCCTGACCACCCCCCCTAGCCACCCTCCAGGTGGGTAGGGAGCGTTTGGGGAGAGGGCCAGGGTGGGAGTGGGGGAAACAAGCCCTCCTCTGTCACCAAAGCCCTTCCACTTCCCCTCACCTCTCCCGGTGGGGGTACTGGTGTCCCCCCATAGTCTCACCCCATGCTTCTGAAAGCCAGTCCCCCCACCGTGTCTAGGCCAGGGGACAGGGATGGCCAAGGTGGCCCCTCTGCCTAGTCCCTGAGCCCTGGGCATCTGATAAATGCGCCAACGCTGGCCTGCCAGCAAGGGTACACTTGCTTCAGCAACCTTGGCCTGACAGAACAGCATTCCAGTAGTGTCATTTCAGGTCAGGGCCGTGTGGGGGACAGAAGGGCTCCTCCTTCTCCTCTCATCACATTATGGTGGCACCATTGGGGCTGGGCCTGGAAGAAGAGATGTGTCTGCCTCCAATTGGGACGTTTCCAGAGTGTCACCCTTGTACCCACCCTTGTTGCTCACTGCAGCATGCCGTCAGGGGCCGCCGAAGGCCTTTTGTCAGTGAGGGGCCTGGAGCCAAAGGCTGGACATCCCAGCGGGGCGAAAGGGAACACCCCTCGACTGGGCGGAGGCCCGCTGGATGCCTCCCTATAAGCAGGCATCCACATCTGCACTACAGAGAAGGGGGGAGGCAGTATCTTCCCATCCATTTTAAATAGTGAGTCAGGCACCTACAATTTAATAGGGCCCTTCTGTGTTTCCCGCCCCAGTCGGGATTCAGAGTCACAGCGTAAAGACCTCAGCCGAGCAGTGCCCCAGCATTAGACACCCCCAGGAGGGGAGCGAATTAAATCAGAAACAGCTTCGTGGGGGAGATATTTGCCTTGCCAAAAAGGTGAAATCGGTCAGCAGCGCCCATTTTCATCTTTAGAGGTCCCGCTTCCCGAGATCTTGGCAGGAACCCAGGTGCCAACTGACCTTCCATGATCTCTGTACTGGAAACTGTGGCCAGACTTCGAGGCCCTGACCCCCCTCTAGGACCCAACCCGGGTTTTTGCCGAGACCCAGGGGACTGTGCTGGGGTAACAGGAATCCAAAGGGAGGCCTCTGCAAGCTTTGCTGTCCCTCCCCCATCAGAGAGAGGAGCCACAGGCCTTGTGAGCACTGCACACCCCACATACCATGGATCCATGGGTGGCCAAATATAACTTTTGACCTCAGGCAGTTTGTGGTCTGGGTGGGACTGAGGTGAAACCAATGAAGCCATTAGGAAGCAGGAAATGACCCTGAATCAAAGCACTAAGTTCACCACAAGGGAGGGCCATAAGGTGTAGTACCAGAACACCTGACCTCAGCCACCCCCTGCATAGGCCAGGTTCTTGCACTGGGTCACTTCTCCCCACTCGGTGACTGAGGCATTATTACTCCATTATATAGATGAAGCAGGGAGGCTCAGAGCTTAACTTGCTGGGATCTCTAGCTGATGGGTGCATTTGGAAGGAACTCAGGCCCTTCTGATTGCAAGCACCAAGCGGTGGGTCTGGAAAAACCCTGGAAGACTTTGAGGAGGAAGTGGCATTTCATTTGGATAGGACGGGAGTAGCGACATTCTAGGAAGGGGCACCTGCCTGCCGGTCCTCACCCTCTGGTTTTCCATCCCGGCACTTGTTGAACTAAAGTAACTGTCCTCCACGCTATGGATACCGGCTCCTCCTCCCTGTGGAAGCCTGGGGTGAGGTCTCCACCGCCTTCTGGAATGCAGGGACTTTGGCTTAGCTCTGCGAAGGTCCTCTCCCCGCCCCCCACAAGAATGCGAAGCCGGCACCCCCCCTCCTCCCTTGGAACTCATTCGTGACACCAGCAGCTCGGAAACATCTGCTCCTCCATCCCGGACCCGCAATTTGAATAAATTACCCCGACGTGGCGGCAGCCTGTTATTAATGGCTTGAGTTTTATAAGATGCTTTAGTTCAATAACACTGTAGCCCGACGCTGCGCTTCTCCCAGATATTTTTATATTTTGCCTCTTCCCCGCCTCCTTCCTCCCTCCATCCTCTGGCTGCATCCAGGGCTCCAGTCCCGGTCTACAACCCCACCCCCACCTCCTTGGGCACCCCGCTGGGTCATACCCGGAACTGGAACTGGGGACCACCAACCCCCTCCTGCACCGGCTGCCTGCGGTTCATCCAGCACCGCCCGTACAGCCTGACCGTGTCCACCCTTCTAAGTATCCTGGCTCCTGGCACACCCACCGTCCGGCTGTCCCTGTCCAGGGGCAGAAAAAAGGGGACCACAGCCGGATTGGTTGCCCGTCCACCAGCACCCCCCAAAGGAATCCCACAGGGACAGAGCTGCTGAAAGTGGGTGATGCACAGACAACACTGCCCATGGACCTTGTTTCTGCGCCCCTGATCCGGTGGCTGGAGCTTTCCGCCCTTTGGGGACCCGTCAGAAGCCTGGAGAGTGAACTCAATCTCCTCACTGGGGCTGTCAGGGCTCCCAGCTTGGGAGCAACAACGTTCTCGGTTTATTTCTTTATTTTACCCATTCCTGGCTCCTCATTCCTTTGCTGGTTTGTGCTCACGCTCCACACTCCTCTGGGAAGCCCTCCCAGGTTATCCCCAAGGCAGGGATCTGGCTCTTTCTACATTTCCAGATACACCCCCTTCCCCACTGTCCTCTGTCCTCAGTCTTGTTTCCCCACCGCTTGCAAGTCTGCCTTCTAATGGAAGCCCCTGGAGCCTGGCAAGCATCTCACTCACAGCCAGCCCTTCTAGAATGATTAACAGCAGGTGCCCATACCGCGCGTTACTTCAGCCAGCTTGTTCATCAGTGTGGGGGACACTTCCTGCAAAGAATGGGTGCATTTACTGAAAAGAGAAAAGTGGGTCAAGGGGTGGGAGGCTTTGTTCACTGGGGATATAGGATAGAAAACATTGAGGTTTAAATAAGTAGCCAATGTAGTCATGTCTTCAATCTGTTAAAAAAAAAAAAAAAAAGGAGACCACAGTCATGGTCAAGAAGTACAGAGAGGCGTGTTCCTTGCTAGCTGCGCCCCCAGCTCAGGAAGCGGTGGGTGCAGGCCTGGCAGGCAGCCTGGGGGGAGCCAGGGGAGCCTTCTTCCTTGAGCCTCCTCCCAGGGAGGGGCTAGGGGCTAGGGGACTAGGGGACTCTTGGAGGACCCCAGAGTGAGTGTCTGGAAGCAGAAGGAAAGCATGTGTCTTTGTGATGGGTAGGGGTGAGGCATAGGAAGGTAGGATGTCCCACCGCGCAGGAGGCCAGACCCCCCAGTCTCTGCCCCAGGGGAGGGCCCTGGTGAACCCAAAAGGCTCAGATGTGGTACTCTAATCTTGGAGGACCCTTCTGTGCCCGGGCCAAATTAAACTGTGTGGTTCTCTGTTCCTGGGGACCCAGTAGTGACCCTGACACGGGCTCTAAAGGGAGGCTGTCTTGGGCCTCTTCATCCCCCTCCCACCCTCTTCTGAAGGCTCTAGGACACCAAGGCTCTTACCACTTCCCATTCGGCCTAATATTACTGTGGGGCTCTGCCTTTGGTAAGCGCCCCACCATTATAACGTAATTACTGCTGAAAATGACCTTTAAAATATATTTTAAATTCAAAATGTCTTTAAACCCTTCACTGAGCACCATTTTTCAATTTCAACGACTGTTTTCATTTTTGAGGAGTGAGGGGTGGGGAGTGGAGGAAGGAGCCCTCCCTCTGACGGGTTTCAAATGTTAATCTCCCCCAGTTACTGAGCAACTGAGCTCTGGCCACACCTTGCAAGGGGCCTGGGGAGGCTGGTGGGAAAGCACAGCTAGACCAGAGCCCGTTCTCAGAGCCTCTCTGGGCGGGGCGGGGTGGGGGGCCTCAGCCTCTGCCCCCATCCCCTAACACCTCCAGCCTGTGACGCCCTCACTCGTCCCAGCGTGCTTGAGTAAGAGCCCGAAGTCGAGGAAGATGCTCTGAGAGCCTTGGGCCAACCGCTCTCCCCTCAGCCTTGCTTCTCCTGGTTATCCTGGCTGAGGATGACCCGTGTCATGCAAAGTTTAGTGCCCTGCCTGCTCAGTACCCTCCAGGGGCCCTGAATATCTACAGGATAGAGACCCCTCCACACGCTGCTCTCCCATACATACCTTCGCTTCATGCCCATTGCTCTGACCTGGCTGGTGCGTCCTGTCCCAGACAGCCTGTGCCCCTTGCTGCCTTGAGCACTCAGTGACACAGCCTGGAAGGAAGATGGACTGGAAGCAAAGGTGGTAGAGGAGCACCCTCCCCACAGGCTCACACAAGGCGGCCTGACCCGTGGGACGCCCCGCACACTGCTTCAGCCCACCCGTTCTCTACCCCACAGCCCCTAGGGAACTGCTGTGCCTCCCCCCTGCAATGTCCCCATGCTTCTGCCCTTACTAGGTCTGTCCCTGCCTCCCCCTCACCTCCTCCAGGAGAGCTGGGCTGGGAGGCCTGTGCCATCTGGTGTCACTCGGCAACTTCTGATGGGGTCACTGTCTAGTGTCCTTCCTCATAGGTGATCTCATGGCAGTCTGCCCTTGGCACCGCTTGTCCCCACGTCAGAAGGGGCTCTAGAGGCCACGTGATGGGGTCGGGCGGGAGACAGAGGCAGCAGGAGGCCTTCTGGCACCTTACATGGAGCGGGTTTTGGAGGGACTCAGGTCCTGTAGATGCTGACAGGGGTGCCTTTCTCCCCCTCTCCACTTCCAGCAGCAGAAGAGGGTAGAAGCAAGGGGCCGAGGAGGGGACTCAATCTGCTGGGCATGTTAGGTGGGTCACTCCATCCATCTCCACCAGAAAGGAGGCCCAGGGGGCATCAGACAGTTCCTCCAGGGTATTCTTGGGACTTTTCCTTAAATGACCCGATTCCTGTAGCATCCAACTTGTTTACTAATGGAAGGCAACATACATTCCAGAACATAACCAAAATGATGTGGGTACTGTCTAGTTCTTTAGATCGCCAGACTTTTTAGATTGTCCACAGTTTTGAATGTCCCCTGTCTTCTGCCATGCAAACTAGGATCCCTCAATGCTGAGAAGTCCTTGATGGAGGCTTAGGGTGTGACCTTGGGGTTTCTTGACCTCATAGAAAGGAGCTCAGGGCATGTGGAGGGAGAGAGGTGATGAAACTCCTGGGGCTCAGAAGAGGGGGCTTGTGGGGATTTTGGGACGAAGTCCAGGTGTCGGAATGTCTGCTGCCTGCCAGGGTCCTGAGAAGGGTGGATGGTGTCAGAAGGGCAGGGGACTAGTCTGAAATGATGAGCTTTCTGCATAGAGGGAGGTGCCACAGGGACAGAGCAAACAGCAGCACAGGGGGTGAGGGGGGGCAGGGCATGAGCCACCATCCTGGCTCCGCCTCCCCTCCTCCGGCTTCTCACACACCTCCACCAGATTGGCATTCCTCAAACCAACTTGATGCCCTCCGCAAATTGAAGAATCTGGAATGTTTCCCTATTTCCTATTCTCTCCGACTGACTTTCAAGACTTTCTCTCAATCTGGCCCCAGCTGTTTATCCCCTCCATCATGAGTATAGGGGCAGACATGGAGTTTCTCAGGCATTGGCAGCATGAGGAGGTCTAGTGTGACTCAACTTGCAGTATGATCATCTTAAGAGAAGAATGCTGTCCAGAATAAAGGAGGTGATGGTTCTATGTGTACTGATAAGAACACACCCCCATTTTACTACTGAGGTACTTGAGATTCAAAAGAACTAAATGACTTGCTTATGATCACACAAAAATAGTAATAATTGGATTGGGACCCAGATGTGCATGACTCTGAAGTCAGCTCTAAGCTCCTCCTCTCTTCATTCATTCTCCAAATCCTGCCCAGCCACAAACCCAGCTCACAGCTCAAAGCCTCCCTCCTCTAGAAAGCCTCCCTTGCTTGCATCAGCCCTCCCTGACCTCTCCCACCCTCTGCACAGTCCTTTTTGTGCGAGTGTGTGCATGTTTGCTGTTCAGTAAGGCCACAAGTTCCCCAAAGGTCAGACAGTGGCCCCAGCCCGCACATCTTCTTGCAGAGCCTCCCCAGAGCCAGACCCAGGTGGGGGAGCTGAGGCAGGCCTACCTTCCCACAGCAGTATCACACCACCCCTCTGCAGGGCCAGGCCCAGAGCAGGCAGGCAGTCCGGACAGATGACAAGGACGACAGAGCAGAGAGAAGGTGGAAGGTGGAAGCCTGCCTGGCCAGAGAGACACACATGCTCCATGATGTATAGTAACGAGAGTGCATCGTTTCCCATAGTGTGTCATAAATATCATATTTATAACATCAATTAAATGCCGGTGACTTCAATCATTTATAATAGAGATACAGCCACTCAGTGAACCATTAGCAGAGTCAGCGCCTTCTCTTGCCTAGCAGGGTCGGACTGAGGGATGGCTCAGCCTGGGCTAGGTTCCCAGTATTTCTCTAGAGGGGCTCCTGGGGCTCATGGAGGGGGGTGAAGGGGTGGCATGGAGCAGGAGAGCCCCCACCTGGGGAGATGCAGCTCAGGCAAGGCTGAGCTGGAAGAAACCATTTGGTCCAACCTGCTGCCTAGTGTGACACCCCCTCCCCCCCAGTGCAATGAGCTGGAGGGAGAATGGTCCCCAGGCTGTGTGGGGCTTGCGCCTCCAAGAGCACTTACCCCACAAACCTTACTGCTGGGACCGGAGCCACTCCTGGGAGCCATGGGAGGCTCCAGGCCCTGCCCTCTGGAAGTGCTGTGGTGGGCGCGGTGCAGGGGTGTGGGACACAGTGCATGAGCCATCAGCGAGAGCCTACTGTGGCAGGGGGACCGTGCCCATCTCTGTTTCCTGCAAGTCAGCTCTGGTCGAGGAGCAGGGACACGGTTGTGTGAAGACACGGGGAGTGGCGGGGAGTCCCTGCAACGCCCCCTCGCCCTCCCTGGGGCAATTTTTCTCCATCGTCTGTCCCTTCGGAGCCTCCTTCTCTCTCCGAGGACCTACTGCCCCCATCTTTTCCATTTCCCTGCCTCCACCTGTGTCCCCATAGTCCGTTCTCCACATGGTGACCCCATCAGAGCCCATCTCTTCACCACAGAGCTCCCCAGAGGCTCTCCATCTTCTCGCTCAGATGGGAGTCCAAGACCCTCACCTGCCCTGGTCCCAGTGCTTCCATGACTCTACCCGCGGCCACCCTCTCCCTCAGTCCTGTCCTGCTCCCCAGGGACTGTTCCCTCCACCAGCTCCTCTCCCCGCTAGCCCACTGCTCATCAGGTCTCAGCTTCTGTGTCCCTCTCACCCAGGCCTGTCCTCATTTACCAACTAAGAGCAGCCCCAGGTCCCCATGCGACACCTTGTTTTACTGTGTTCCTAGCACAGACCGTACCTGATCTCTTCCTCCCCCTCCTTCTCCCCTCCCCACTTAAAGGTGAGTATGCAGGCAGGGACGCTATTTGTTATGTCTGGCACCTTGCAGGTGCCTGGCCCAGAGCAGGGGCTTGGGAAATGAATGGGGAATGCACAGGACAGGGACTCACAGAGACAGTGTGAGGAAAATGGTGGGGTGCAAAGTGGTGGGGCGTGGGGTGCAGTCAGCAAATGTCTATAACAGCAGGAGTTACATAAGCCAGGCCCTGGGCCAGATGCTCAGGGGTCAGAGGTGAGGGGCAGGCCCCACCTTCAAGGAGTCTCAAGGAGCACAGACGGAGCCCTGGGTTCAGGTCTTCCTTGCGGGCTGGGAAAGGGATTCCTGGTGACCAGGGAGCTTTCAGAGGATCCAGAAAACTGGGTGGTGAAGGGGAGGGGGTCTGAGTCCCAGGCCCTGGGACAGTCTGGCAGCAGTTGGGAGAAGGTGGACCGCAGTAGGGTGTGCTTGAGAGGGAACTGGGAGACCTGCATGACCCATGAGGAATCTGGAAAGGGAGAGTCAAAGGCAGGGAAGCCCAGGGCTGGAAATGCGACTCACTAGGCCTGGCCAGCTTCCAGAAAACTCTGTGCAATCAACCAGAGAAACACATTTGAGAAAACAGAATTGTGAGAGTAACTTTGAAGCCTCAGTTGCCATGGGAACATATCTGTAAATACTTAACTGCAAACGTTAAGTGAGTGACACAGGGGAGTGGGTTGGGGAGCTGGGAGCAGGAGGCGGCAGCCCTGGCCTCGGGGGCTCTTCCCCTCCCTCACTCCTTGCTCCGGGGTCTCTGCCTTGGACCCTCTAACTTTTACCCTTCCCCTTGCTCCTCCTTGTCCCGCTGGGCCCGACCCTAAGAGTAGGAGGGCTCCAAGTGGTCCCTGACACTCCCTTTCTCTGGCAGTACTGTCCCCTCTCTGGTTCTCATGCCAGCCCCCCAGGACCCTCAACCCCTGTGAGCTTCCCAGCCCAGAGGTGCCAGGGCTGCCCATCTGCTTTCCCTCCCCCTTCCTCGCTCCCGAAGGATGGGCATAGGGAAGCAGCATAGAAATCAAGGAAGCCTTTGCAACAGGTACATGTTAGAGACCCAGCTGTTTTGCCTGAAGGAACACTTGGTCCAGTTTGCTGCTTCAGGACCTCCCCCTCTCCACTGCCCCTTCACTGATCTGTCTGGTCAAGGCCACGCCCCCTTTGGCTCAGGCCAAGGCTCTGTGACTGTGCAGGGGCCTGGAGGGGGCTCATCCCAGACTGGTTTGCCTTGGCACCACCCTGCCTGTTCCGGCCCTGCCTAGAGGTTCTTAACCTTTCTGGGTGATAGACCCCCTTGGGAAACTGAGGGAAGTCTTTCATCATTCAGTTGTTCCACAGAAGGTTAACAGCCAGGGCCTCAACTAAGTACTGAGTGATCTCCATCCTCCTGGGACTTATAAAATTAGGGTCCGTTGGAGGTAGTAAGCAAAAACTGCAATCAAAAGCAAGGGCTTCAGCTTGTCAACCAGCGTTCAAGGTCAAGACAGGGCCCAGCATGGTCCGAGATGGATGAGGGAAGAGAGAGAAGTGGTTGAGGCGGAAAGGGTGGGATCAGACCGCATGTAGGATCTTGTACGCCATTTTAAAGGCTTTGGGTTTTACGCATAGTGAAACAGGAAGCAACTGGGAGCTTTGAGCAGAGGAAGGACCTACTCTACTCGAACTGGCTGCTGTGTAGACAGACTGTAGAGGATGAAGGAGAGGCAAGGAACACTTGGGAGCTTATTGCAGTGATGAAGGAGAGATGGACATGGCTCGGACCAGGCAGTGGGGGTTGTGGTGAGAAAAAACATGGCCGTCGGAAGAGGACATCTTTGGGTCATTTCCTACTCTCCTTTAAGATGCTCTTAGACTCCAGGGCACAGCCATAGTTCCTTAGAGGTCCTGTGGTTCAGACCCCGCCTTCCTTCCTGGGCCTCCCCCACTCCAGGGGGCACCTCTAGTCTTCAGCTCATTTGTGGAGCTGAGGTGAGCAGATCCCTTGTGAGCCCAGTGTCGGCCAGGCCGCCTTCCCAGCACCCACAGAAGGAGGACAGTTAGGAGTAGAACCACATGCCATTAGTGGCAGCATCTCTGCCCAGCAGGCTCTGCCGAATGCCTGGAGAAAGTGGCTGGTGAATTGATGGGCCAGAGGGCCCTTGGGTGGCCCAGGCAACACGGATGAATCTCACAGACACTATGCTGAGTCAAAGAAGCCAGACCCAAATGAGCACATTCTGTATGGAGTTCTGGAACAGGCAAAGCCAACTGTAATGACAACAGTCAGAACACTGGGTGCCTTTGAGGAGGTTGGGATGCTTCCTGGAAACGGTCATGAGGGAACCTTCTGGGTAGATGGAAATGTTCTATATCTTGGCACGGGTGTGGGGTACATGCATGTTTGTATTTCTCAAAACCTACTAAATTACACACCCAAGATGTATACATTTCACTGTTGATACATTTTATCTTTAGAAAAAGGAGGCCTGAGAAGGATGGTTGTGTCCCAGACAGAAGTGGAAGGGGTCAGCTGCCTAAGAGGATGCTCTGTCTCTTGGGGAAAATGGTCTCCCTCTCGTCAGTGCTCTGAGGCAGCTGCAGGCAGGGGGAATGCGATCTGATAAAGGAATTCGTGCTGAAGTGTTAGAGGTTGACTCCGGGGAGAAAGTGATTTTGCATTTTAAAAGTGAACTATGCAGACAGCAGTGCTTACCTCAAGAGAAGATTCTAAAGGCAGGATTGAAGGGGCGCCTGGGTGGCTCAGTCGGTTAAGCGTCCGACTTCAGCTCAGGTCATGATCTCACGGTTTGTGGGTTCTCGAGCCCTGCGTCAGGCTCTGTGCCGACAGCTAGCTCAGAGCCTGGAGCCTGCTTTGGATTCTGTGTCTCTCTCTCTCTGACCCTCCCCTGCTTACACTGTCTCTCTCTCTCAGAAATAAATAAAAAACATTTAAAAAAACTTTTTTAAAAATGTGGGATTGAAGACCCCTTGGCAGGCAGTGGGTAGAAGCCTCCCAGTGCCCTCACCCACATGTCACACCTCACAGATGATCTGCTCTGTGTACACAATGGGCCAGAGGTGAGGGGCGGGGGGGGGGGGGGGGGGGGGTAGTTCATAACCATCTTCCCCTTCCAGCTGACCCTCCAGTGGCCTAACCTCCCCGACCATCTGGTTTTTTGCCTCCCCCTTTTACCCTGTTACCTCACCCTGGCTGTTGATATTACGCTAATTGATCTTTGATCCAGGTCAGAGCTTTGCAGAGTCCGATTTCAGTCTGGTGTGTTTCTCATCCCGCCCGTGGGTCTACGGGAAAATACCAGAGTGAGGATTCTGCTCTCAGATTTGGCCCTCGGTTGGCTGGGAGTGATGTTGGACCATGACTGGGGCCAGAGCCATGGGCTGTGCCCTGGGTGGGGCATTGGTGTAAGCTTGAGCACTAAGGGAGGACTTTAAGGGAGGGGTGTTACACAGGGAGGGAACATGAAGATCAGCACAGGAGGAAGACAGCATGAAACTAAGTTGCCCATAAATTCCAATGTGTCGGGACAGGTCCAGAATTGCCAATTGTCCTGGATGAATTATTTGTTTTTTAAAATTTTCTAGTTTATTTATTTATTTTGAGAGAAAGCAATCATGAGCAGGGGAGAGTCAGAAAGACAGAAGGAGAGAGAGAAGCAGAAGTAGGCTCCTTGCACTATCAGTGTGGAGCCTGACGTGGGGCTCAGTCTCACCAACTGCAAGATCAATAACCTGAGCTGAAACCAAGAATCCATCGTGTAACCGACTGAGTCACTCAGGCATCCCTGTGCTGCATAAATTATTAATAGTGTTCCCTTTCAAACTCCCAAGGGTTCCAGTTTAGACAATAAATTATATGATATCCAATAGGTTAAAAACAAACAAACAAAAAATGACTTAAGGGCACCGCCAAGAGATAGGTATGTCCATGGAAATGCCTGGAATTCCACGTGCCTGGAATGTGGGGTCTTATAGGAGACAGGGAAAGAAGAGATAGCAAGGAGGAAGAAAACAGGTCCTGGGGGATCCTGAGCATCCAGAAGAGAGCTTCAGAGCACCCTCAAGGGCTCCGCCCAAGTAAGTGGTCCGTGGCGACAACACACCCCTGCATCCTGGGCACCGACCCAAGAGGTGACACATTGGGCACAGGCTGCACAGCTCATTGGTAATGAGCCAGTCTCGAACCTGCGCCCTAACTCCTGTGTGGCTCCTCTCCCACAGCCCAACATTAGCAGGGATCAGACGTGGGAAGAGAGGGACAGCTGCATGTCCCACTTCTGCGGCTGGTTGTTGAGGACTCCCCGGGCCCACCCTGACATTGCCAGGAAAGGTGGGGTACAAATTGTGCACTGATCAAATTCCATCCCCTATTAACTGTGCAACTGTGGGTGGGCTTCTTAATGTGACTTTATGTACCGCAGTTTCCTCATCTGTGAAACAAACAAACTATCCTTTCTGATGACTGGTACATGCAGGAAGTCCAAAAGTAGACACAGTCCTTTCCTGGCATTTGCAGGAAAGGATTTCTGCCCCTAGCATGTTCCAGGTCCTCTCAGCATATGATGATGGTCTCTGGCCCCTGCTGATGTGTGTAGCTTCACTACAACCCCACATGGGTCCACTACCCTTGAATTCAGGGAGTCTCTTTCATTTACTCCCCAAAGTGTGGCTTTTGCAACTTAACTGCTCCATCCTGAACCGGATTCAAGCTCCTTCTTGAAAGCTTGCGAGTCTGGGCTTCTTAGGCACCAGACATGCCTTAGGCACCCATGGCCACAGGATGACCTCCTTGAGGAAAAGGGTAGGAAGAAAGCAGGCCCTTTGCAGCCCTCCTCAGTTGACCTTGGGATCAAGACTGGGATGGGCTGAGGCAACATCTGGGAGAAACCCCAGGGGCAGGAGTTTTCACAGCTTGGCCAACGAGGGAAGGCACGACATAGCACCACACGAGGAGATGCCTCCCCCCTGCTTTGAGCCAGAGCCCCAGAGATAGAAAAATGACCCCTGTTACCTCCTGTGGCCCAGAAAGATGGACACCAATGGGGCCAGGGTGGGTGCCTCCCTGCCTGAGACTCACCAGTTACCCCTGTGTGGGAAGCAAGCTGTAAACTGGTGTCTGAGGGAAAACAGTGTTTAACTTCTGCATTGCACCTGTGCTCTCCAGCAAAGAGACCGGCCTTCAGAGAACATGTAGATAAACATGGCAAAAAGACAATTAATGTCCAAACAAGGCAAAGAGGTCCAACCTAGCCCCATAATTAGATTGAATCTCCAACCTCTGAGCTATGGCCCTGGGAGGGTGTAAAGAAGAGGCAGGTGGACTCTTAGAACTGCCCGGGGTCCCCTTAGAGGCATCATAAAGCCTGGAAATGAATGAAGGTCCAAGTTTTTATTTTCTTTAATTAAAAAAAAATTTTAAGTTTGTTTATTTATTTTGAGGGAGAAAGAGAGAGCACAAGTCAGGTAGGGGTAGAGAGAGAATGCCCAGCAGGCTCCATGCTGTCAGCAAAGAGCCCAACATGGACCTTGAACTCACAAACTGTAAAATCATGACCTGAGCGAAGATCAAGAGTCAGATGCTTAGCTGACTGAGCCGCCCAGGTGCCCCAAGGTCCAAGTTTTGTTTTGAAAAAAAGAAAATCAGGGTACTGGATTCCAAAAATTGGAAGATTATCAATCTTGAAGACTACCTTTGGCAAACTTCTAGAATAAATTCATCAAACTGGTGGCTCAAGAGCCCTTGAAGGAAAGTGATGATGACTTAGGAACCACGATGGCTTACCAAAGTGAGCTGGGGCAGGGGCTGGGTGCCTGTTCTGACAGGTGCGCCCTGCAGGGCCTAACCTGACATCCTGTCACCTAACAGGGGTGAAGGTGAAGGTAACTCACAGCTGATTGGGAAGGGAAGGAGGCCTTTGTCATTGTGGCTTCTTGTTGAATATTTGTATCAAGGACTTGGTGGGGAGGGGTAAGTCATAGCAAGTGACCGTTTTTTTTTTTTAAGTTTATTTATTTTTGAGAGCAGGGAGAGGGGCAGAGAAAGAGGGAGAGAGAGAATCCCAAGCAGGCTCTGCGCTGTCAACACAGAGCCTGACATAGGGCTCAAATTCACACAACTGTGAGATCATGACCTGAGCCGAAACCAAGAGTCAGACACTTAACCGACTGACACCCAGGCGCCCTCATAGCAGCTGATTTTAAATTTGTCCATGCCCCATGGCCAGTCTGGAGGATGAGCTGCTGGATAATATATTCACCATCTAAAGACATCTGCCCCCAAAGTTCTCACTCCAGATGTGATCATGGGAGCCCCTCCCCCACCCTTGCCGCAGTGACAGTACAGAGATTCCAACAGCTTCCTTTCTGAAACCTCAGAACCCACACCCCTTTTGAGATACATAGTATTGAAACGCTCTGGAAATGTTGTAAAATGGTGTATTGGGGAGTTCTTGGTTGGTTGGTTGGTTGACTGACTTGTTCCTGTGACCCTTCCCTCCCTGGCCCCACATGTTTTACATGGTAATGAGACAAGAATCCTTTGGGGTCCTAGGCCCCTTTGAGAATCTGCTGCAATCTATGCCAGCTCTCCCTAGGAGAAATACAGATATGAAATAGTGTTAACCATTTCAGGGGGGGTCCACAGGTCCTCTCTAGCCTGTCAGAGAACTTCTTAAGGACCCATGGATTTTCAACAGCCAGCCCCTGCCAGGCAGCTGATCTGGGAGTCACCGGCACCTCAGCATGACAGTCTAGTCCTTCCTTTGTAGGGGAGGAAGGACAGCAATCACACAAAAGCCCGTGGTGCCTATAGGGGTTAAGTAGTGTCCCTCTAAGTTTCATGTCCACCTGGAGCCTGTGAATGTGACCTTATTTGGAAATAGAGTCTTTGCAGATGCAATCAAGTGAAGATGAGGTCATGCTGGATTAGGGTGGGCCTTAAATCCAAGAAGACTGGTGGCTTCAGAAAAAGGAGGAAATTTGAACACAGAGACACAGAACAGACAGAGAGAATGCCATGTGACCACGGAGGCAGAGGCTAGAATGATGTATCTACAAGACTCCAGAAGCTAGGGAAAAGCAAGGAAGGGTCCTCCCCTGGATCCTTTAGAGAATCACAGCCTCAGGGCACCACCTGAGGGGCTCACTCAATTGAGCATCTGACTCTTGATTTCGTCTCAGGTCATGATTTCATAATTCTCATGGTTTGTGAGATAGAGCCTCACATCGGGCTCTGCACTGACAGCACAGAGCTTGTTTGGGATTCTCTCTCTTCCCCTCTCTCTCTATGCCCCACCCCTGCTTGCTCTCTCTCTGCCTCTAAATAAATAAATATTTTTTATAAAGAAAGAAAGAAATCACAGCCCTGACGACACCTCGATTTCTGATTTCTAGTCTCCTGATTGTGAGACCATAGGTTTCTGTTGCTTTATGCCGCCCGGTTCCTGTACTCTGCTATGGCAAGCCTAGGAAAGGAAGGCACTGCCTGAGGGGAACAGGCAGAGAAGGATGCCCGGTGGCCTGTGGCTGGGCCTCCCCTCTTCCCTCACCGGACACTTCATGAGCCTCTGCTGGACCCGACTGTCCACCTGAGCCACTGACACAGGCGGCCTCTGGGTTTTGCCAATGAGAGGGTTACAGGCCATTTGAAGAGAAGCTAGAAATCCCAGCACGTCCATCTTAATAAGTTTTACCACAGCTTGCTAGTTTAAACTAATGACTAATTTATTGTATAAAATACCAGCAGTGTATTTTTCTATTTTGTTAATTAACTATCTCAAGCAAAGGTGAAATTTATAAAAGTGTCCAGAAACGGTACACATTGTAAAATCACCTTGCACCAGGAGATGAAATTATTACTAATATGGGATCAAATTATTACTGTATTGACTTAGTTACTTTATGACGTTGTAATGGATTTCTTCATTATTTTCTCAGGATTATGGCATTCATGATTGTATTAAAGTCTGTTAATCTATGCAAATATCATTAGGCACTAGTAATAACCAGGCAACTTTCTTCCATTTCAGGGAATGTGGTAAGTACTTGGCCTGTGTGGGTCACTTCCAGGAAGCAGGGAAGGAGGAAATGCAGACAACAGGCAGTTCTAGAAACCCTCTCCAAGCACAACCCCGCTCCCCCAAGGGAGGATGGGTGGGCACTTCTACAGGATGGCTTGGGAATCTCAGAAGGTTTTCAAGCCATTACACGTCTTCCCTTGCTGTCCAGAGGGCCTGACTTGTCTCTGCGAACCTCTGTCCCTTTGGATTAAGGCTTTGGAGGGTCTTGTTAAAATGCAGTATCCTGGAAGAAAACCCCTATCAGCTCAATATCTACCATTAGTCCTCTAGGAACTGACAAAGTATTCGAGGGGACATAGGGCCTTGCCACGCTAGACAATGGACTGTTCCGTTTTTACAAAGGTTAGAAAGAGGGCTGTATCTAATTATGGGTTCTGTCTGAATAGAGTTGGCCAAAGTAGTTTGTTCTCAGGGACACCTATGGACCCTCCAGACCTGGGAGGGACATCTGCAATGCGGTGGGGTGGAGATGAATGAGAATTGGTAAATACGCCACAAGCCGCCCATTATTCAAAGGGATTCCGTATCTCCACCCACTGGGTCCTTCGGTCAGTCGAGTGCTGTGGGCCTAATTATCCTGTTGCCCAACTAAGGCGATGAGGTCAGGCTGAGCCCCCTGCCCTGTTCACAGAGCTGTCAGTGGATGGGAACCAAATCCAGGCTCCTACCTTCCAGGCCAAGGAGGGCTCCATTTCATCTTTGTTATCTTTTGACCCAGATCAGGGGCACCCTGGATGGCTCAGTCAGTTCAGTGTCTGACTCTTCATTTTGGCTCAGGTCATGATCTCATGGTTTATGAGTTTGAGCCTCAAGTTGGGCTCTGTGCTGATAGCACAGAGCCTGCTTGAGATTCTCTCCTGCTCTCTCTGCCCCTCCTCCACTCATTCATATTCTTTCTCTCTCAAAATAAATAAATAAGCTTAAAAAAAAAAAGTAGACCTAGATCACATCAGGGTGTGAGGCCCTTCCCTACCTTGAACTATCTGAGACTAAACCTACTCGTTAATACATTGGTTACTAGTGCCCTTTGTTCTTGAGCATGTGCTACATGGCAGGCAGCACGCTAGGCACTCCCAAGAGCAGAAGCACAGAAAGCTTCCTTCCTGGCATCCACCAAGATGCTGATTCATGGCAGTTAACTGGAAACGAATGCACTACTCCGTCCTTCTCACTCCCTGGGCTGCGTCAAAGGATGAGCTTGAGGACCTGGCACACAAAATAGCAGTCCCTAGGCCCAGGTCACAGTTTTAAGGGACTCACTTTCCTAACTACAGGTCCAGGGTGTGCCCCACTACCCTGCACCACATTTGTCCCCTCTGGGTGGGTGACACTGATCTCACAAGTGACATAGCACCAGTACTAGGATTGGGCTTCCGCAGGGTGCATTCCCCTTCCCGAGCTCCTGCTGTCTTCCTTGGATCAGCATGCCCAGACTTCTCAAGGTTAAGAGACATTTTTAACATTAAAAATTCATCAGCACTCCCCCTTGACAGATGTTTTACTTTGAGTTCCATTGTTTGAGAGAATGCAAAATGGCAATAAGCTACCTTGAATTAGGCAGTGCTTTTAAGTGAATTGGTGCTTTTTTTTAATGTTTATTTATTTTTGAGAGAGACAGAGACAGAGACAGAGCATGAGTGGGGGAGGGGCAGAGAGAGAGGGAGACAAAGAATCTGAAGCAGGCTCCAGGCTCTGAGCTGTCAGCATAGAGCCTGACACAGGGCTCAAACTCACGAACCAGAAGATTATGACCTGAGCTGAAGTTGGACGCTTAACTGACTGAGCCACCCAGGCGCCCTTGGTACTTTTAAATCACATTTGAATTTGAAAACTTCTAAGTGCATTTGAAAAATAGTCCCATCTACCTAGGAGTGAAGTATTTCTGATGCAGTCAGCAGACAAAGCTTGAGGTGCCTGGGACCCCAAGGTCAGATGGCACCTCTGCCCTTGACTGTCTGGCTGCTGCACACTGGGAGGGGAGAAAGGGGCACTCCCTGTGGCCACCAATGGGAGAGCAGTTGTCAACCCCTCTTGTCCTCCTGTTCCTCAGGCTCCATCGGCTTCTTCAGCCTCCTTTGCCTCACTCCAAGCCTGGCGGGGGAGGGGGGGTCCCCTGTTGTAGCCCACACTTCCCACAGCCCACACACCTGGCCCCACCGCTCATCCTATTATGATTACAGACCAGCCTCCAGCTCAGCCCCATCCAGCCCTTCCTCCAGACACCAGCCACCCTCCCCACCCCTGCCCTCCCTCTCCTGCATCTCCTTTTCCTTCTCAGGTGCTACAGGCCTAAATGCTTATCAGCTCCCTCTAACCAGAAAGGACGTTTTCTGGCAAAATCAGTCATGTTGAGGCAACCTGAGTCCCCACATTTCAAAAGCCCCCAGAAGAGGGCAGTGCTGAGTCCAAAGGCCTCTAACCCAAAGGCTGGACTGCCAAGCCCTCAGGCAGGCACATGTGAATTGCGTTCTATTTTGCACACCAAAGAAGGCATGGCCCAGCTGTTAGAAACACTGGGCACCGATCCCACCCAAATCACTTACCCAGGTGAGCTTGAGCCTGTCACTCAGCCTCCGTGAGCCTCAGTTAACTCACCTGCCAAATGAAGATACAACTGTGTTATCCTGAAGCATGATAGTGGGAAGCGGGCAGAATGTATGGAAATGCCCAGGTGGCACCGAGCTGACTGTCAGGACGTCCAAAAGGGCAGCCAGTGCCATCGCCATGGAAGAGTCTGACCGCAGCAGAGTGGGGAGGACTGGTGGGGAGCCGGCGCCTTGCCCTCCTCCTTCACTCTCAGGCATGCCTACTCCAGGCAGACTGGGCCCTGCCCACTGGTCACCTCCAGCTGCCCCTCAAACGACCTGTTGGTGCGAGGGTGTGTCTTGCTTTTCAAAACAGGATTCTCCAGCTCCTCGCACACAGGCACTTGTGCTGAATAAAACTGGCTTCTCTCCTCTGTGCACCCATCCCAGGTTTCCTTCCTGATCCCCACCCCTCCCTGCCTTCCTCAGCCCGGAGAAGACGGGCACAGTGGCCTGGCCTCTGATGTCATGATCCCCCTCTGTCAGTCCCTGTCCTGCTCTGCCCTTCACAGCAGCGTCATCCAGGCTCCAATGCAAAAGCACGCTTACCAAAGGCGCAGATCTACTCCTATACTTCTTGACACAGTCCCTTGAGCAGAGTTTGTGGGCATGCCTGACTGGTGAATAACAGAAGGGGTGCAGAGCTGGCCTGCAGACTTCTGAAACAAGGAGTTTCCTCTTTCTGCCACTATGTGACTTACTGGTAAGTCCTCCTAAGGCCTCAGGAGGACCCTTGAGTGACAAGAGCAGGTGCCTCTGTTAAGCAATGCCAGCCTCACTCAACAGTTAATGTGCTGCCACCCTTCAGCATAGTTTGTTCTGCTGAGGATATGGACACTTCCCTCACAATCTCGTTAGTCATTAGAAAGAATAACGTCTTGCAAATTTGTAGCCCTTTCCAGGTCCCAGAGCTGTGTATTCTCCTGAGTTCACCTGAGCCTCGCAATTATCCAGTCTGGTGAGCAGGGCAGGGAGTGCATTCTGCATGGTAGACGAGAGGTGGGGAGCCAGACCATCTGGGTTCAAATCCTTCCCGTGCTGTTGATTAGCTATGGGACTGTCAGCAAGATGCCAAACCCCTCTGTGCCTCAGTCTCCTCATCTGTAAATTGGGATAACAGTGGTATATCCTCAGGACATTAAAGTTCTCCTGAGCAGTGCTTAGACCTTGGTGAGCACTCAGCATGGGGTAGCTCTCACAGTCCTCTCTGAGGGCATGCTCCCTGGCAGAGTGAATGGATGAATCTCTGTGTATGCTGTATGGGCATCACACTGCAGGGGCCAGTCCTGCCTGCCACACTCCAAAACCAGCCTGCTCTGTGGGGTTGGAGTGTAGGACTTTGCGGCCTTTTGGGGAGCACACATCTATGGGGGAGATGGACAGGCCTGCCCCCAGAAGGAGAGGTCCTTATTAGGTACAGTGGGAGCTCAGGATGTGCCCTGGGCCTGCCTGCAGGCTCAGGGAAGCATCAAAGAGAAGCTTCAAGTGTCTGCAGGAAATGAGCACCACTGAAACCTATGGCAAACCCATCAGAAAATATGGAGGTTCAAGAACCTGAGTTGAAAGAGGAGTTGGTTCAAGATAGGTCTTGTGCAGAGCTGGGTTCCTTGTTCTTCTAAGAGCTGACACCCTCTAACAGGTGGGTGGCCATGACTAGCTTTCTGACCTCTTGCATTTAGGCCCCATTATATGAAGCCCTTAGATGCATTGCAGCCATCCATCCATCCATCCACATTTACCTATTGCTATTTATGTACCATCGACCATAAATCTATCTTCTCTCAAGCAATCATTTTTCTCTCATCTGTGTGTCTATCTATCATCTGACATTTAATCTGGATATCTAGCATCTATTAATCATGTCTGCCATCCATCCATCTCTGTGTCTCTCTGTAGTCCATTATCAGTCATGAGTTAATAAGGTGTGTACTTAAGCATGGACCATCTGAGTTCCATCGAGAAGAGTGTTGGGGGACAGCAGTGACTCCAGGAGGGCTAAGGTGGCTGGAACAAAGATGGACAGGAAAGAAGCCTGAGAGCTGATGAAAGATCCTCCTCTCAGAGCAGGGTTGGCCCAGCCTCAGGTGTCGGGACAGACAATGTGGGTGTGGCCCTCCCCCCACCAGCAGGCACAGAATCCTGAAGTCCAGAGGGCTGAGCTCCTGTAGGTAGGCCTAGGGCCACAGAGGTGGGGCCTGGGGAGAGAGGGCCAGGAGCAACTTGGAGAAGACTCATCACGGCTCTTCCCAGCCCTGGTTGCATGATGGTATTACTTGAGTAGCTTTGAAAGAAACCAAGAACCAAAAACAAAATTACTGATGCCTGGGCTCCAGATTTGAGCTCCGCACTAGTTTGTATCACAGAAGCTGGCCCTGGGCATCTATGTTTTTGAAAGCCTCCAGGTGATTTTCCTAGCAGTGGGGGCCAAGAATCAGCACCTTATAAGAGCCAAGACCCTGCTGTTTTTCTAGAAAGGGTGTACCAAGGAAGGAGGAGCAGGCTTTGCTTTTCTAGGGAAAGGCTTGGGCTCTGGGCAAGGTGGGGCTCTCCAGTGGGGCCTGGGAGGCAGCTCTCTCCCAGGCTGCCCCAAGACTCCTGCCAGGGTGTTCAGGAAGCTTCACCCCCACACTGGGTTATACTGGAAGAAGGTGGCCTGGGCAGCCTCTGCTGATCCCATCCAGGCTCACCAGAAGTCCTCGTCATAGTGTCCAGGGTGGGGAATGGGCAGCCACGGTAGCTACAGCCTCCACGTTCAAGCGTGACTGCTGTCCTATTAGACTAGTGAGGTTGACCCCAAGGTGCTTGCCCCTCCCCAGGAATACCGCGGCAGGCTGTTAGAAGTCGGGATGCCACTCTCTTCCATCGTCCCACAAGGAACAAAGCTGCACCATCTATGCTAAAACTGGGCATGGGTCAGGGGGCAGGAGGTTTGCCCTGGTCACTGGTGCTGCATTGTGTCTCTGGCTGTGCAGGAAGTGAGGGAGGAGTGGAGTTGGGGGGCGGGGTGGGGGGAACCATGACTAGCCACTCTCTCTAAGAGGCTGTAGGAACTGGGGCTTTAGCTGGGAGGGTGAGAGTGAGTTTGTGGCTGGGGTAGCAGCTGAGCTGTGGCCTGGTGGTCAGGTGATCAGCAAGCAGAGTGTCTCCTGACAGCCACAACCTTGCTGCTCTGTCACTCAGCTAACAAGTTTGCCCTGATTCGAAGTGAATAGAGACAAGTGGCCCTACATGGGTCTTTTACTTCTTCCCCAGTACCTGTGGCCACCTTGACTAGATTCTCTGCCCTGTCAATGAGATGTTCTTTTTTTTTTTTAATTTTTTAATGTTTTTTAATTTATTTCTGAGAGAGAGAGATAGCATGAGCAGGGGAGGGTCAGAGAGAGAGAGAGACACAGAATCTGAAGCAGGCTCCAGGCTATGAGCTGGCTGTCAGCAAAGAGCCCGACGCGGGGCTCGAACTCACAAACCGTGAGAGCATGACCTGAGCCAAAGTCAGACACTTAACCGACTGAGCCACCCAGGCGCCCCAATGAGATGTTCTTATCAGCATTCATTGGTCTCTCCTCTTGTGCCCCGCCATCCTCTGGCCATCTTACTGTACCTGTCCCCTACAGAAGCCTCCTCTTTTTGCTGGAATAAAGCCTTGTTCTGTCTGTCTCCTTGAGAGCCGAGGACAAACTGGCCATAATTTATGCTCCCACATGATATAAAGGGAAAAAGGCCCCATTATGCTATAAATTATCCTGTGATGGGTGAAATGCTGCAGAGTGCACCAGACGCCAGTGGAAACCCCATTAGACAACAGGGTTCAGCTGCTGAGAAGTCCCCACAGAACCCCAGCCGTCTGTCTTGCGCCGTGCGCCTGGTAAGGATAATGTAGCAGATCAAATGTATAATCAGTTACCTGTAGAGATGGCTGCGCGCTGCTGCCCCAGAGAAAGGTGACTTCTACATAGAGCCACCTTGTGTCCCAGGCTCCCCCTGGAGGCTTGGTGCAGACTCAGTGTGGGGTGAGGGTTGAAGAGCCAAGAGGAGGCAGCTAGGGGTGCAGGGTGGCCTCCAGACCCCTCACCTGTACTGAACCTCCAGGGCTGAGTTTCTGCCCAACTCAAGACCCTCATGCCTGCCCATTGTCTTGAAGAATGTAAGAGACAAGTGTGCAGGGTGGTGACAGTCCCCAAGTTCTAGTCCTGTCTCCCAAAGCATGCTGCAAACAAACCCTCAGTGGCACAGACCCACATCTGTGCTTTGGGCCACCACCAGGGGGCTAGCGGGGTATGCACTGCCCTGGGAGTGGGTTCTGCCAGCAGGTCCCTTTTCCTGTGTGGCAAGGAGAGAGGACCTTACAGCCTAGACCTCAGGAAGGGGAAGGCCTGAGGACTCAGCAGGCCAGGGGAGCTCAAGAAAGAGGGACTTGGGCAGGGAGGTGAGTGAGACTGGGGAGGGCTTGTGAAGCATAAAGAGAGGTCCCCAGGCCATCAGGAATCAAGGGGAACCTGCTGGACAGACTACCATACCCTGCCTGTCCCCCTTCCAGGCTCTGAACCTAGGCCCTGGACTTGGAGAAGTGATGGGTTATTAGGCCTTTGCCAGTCATCTGTGTGGAGATGGAGGGGTGGAGAGAAAAGTGAGGGAGAGAGAAGTCCAGGTAACACTGTCTTCCACTGGAAGGAAGGTGACCGGGAGAGCTCAACTCAGCTCAGCTTGGCCCAGACCACCGAGTGTGGATCTGGGCTTCGCCAGTGACTGAGTGTGCATTCCTGAGAAAGATACTTAAGTCTTCTGTATCTCAGTGTCTTCATCTACACAGTAGAAGTAATCAAATACCCACTACACCTGTCAAGTGCGTACCTCACTGCCTGGGTCATAGCGAGTGTTCAATAAATGAGAACCATGAGGGCCTTTACTATTGTTGCTGTTTTAATCACCTCCTGGAGTCAGGGGAGCGGCCTGGGGATGGAGATGGTCTGCCTGGGGGCAGAGAGGGTCTGTGATGTGGGAGTTGGGTCTACAGGCTCTGTGGGCTGACTGGGATGACATGGAGACTGGGTGGGCCGGTGCTATGAATCAGGGAGCTGGACCAAGCCCAGGGAGCACATGGCAGGCAGGGAGGACGGGCACAGGCGAGGAGCCTACACCCAGAGTGCGAGTCCCAGACCAAGTCTGCAGTGGTCAGAGGCGAGGGTCCAGGCCTTGGGCTTTGGGGGAGGTGTCTAGATTGCGGTGGGTGAGAGAATAGAAGGAGGAGGAGTGTGTGTGAGTGCATACCTATGTGTGTCATTGCTACTCCCTTATACCACCCACCGTTTCTCACCTCCTGCCTTTGCACACACCACTTCCTGACCTGGGATGCCTGCCCCTTGCCGGTTCGACCTGGCAAAGCTCGCCTGTGAATCCTTCAGGGCCCAACTCAAGCCTCTCTCCACCCCCTGCCCATGCGGCTCGACCCCTTTCCACCCGCTGGCCATGTGGCTCATCACCTGCTATTCACCTGCACTCATCAACAAAGGCCATTTATTTCCTACTTTCCAAGGTCTCCTGGAGGCCAGTGCTCATCGACACCCACCCCTAGGCCAACCCCATTGGAGTTCTACTCCCAATGCTCACTGAGCAAATGGATTCACGTCAACAAACATTAACTGAGCACCTACGACATGCCATGCACGTTAAACATTGGATGGTTAGCAATGAATGAAATGGATGGGAGGCTGGAGATAAATAAATGAGCAAAATAAGGTAATACATGTTATGAAAAAAATCCAGGGAAGAGGACAGGGAGTGTGAAGGTCATGATTCAAAATAGCAAGATCAGAAAAGTTCAGTGAGAAGGTGACATTTGAAGGAAGGCTTGCAGGAGGTGAAGAGTCCTGAAGATATCTAGAACAGGATCTCTGAGACAAGAGGAAGAACAGGAAGTGCAAATGCCCCGGCCCTCCCCCTGGGGGCGGGGACAGGCTGGCAAAGGTGCACAGGGAGTGTTCCTGAGACAGCATGGGGACCTTGGAGTCTGAAGCAGAGGGAAGGAGAGATCAGGGAGAAATGGAGTGTGGGCTGCCTGTATGGTCCCTTACACATGTCTAGATGATTGGGCTTGTGCTCAGGGACATGGGACCACTGTGAGGTTTGAGCTCCGCTGTGGATTTGAACTGACCCCTCTCTGGCTGCTGTGTGGAAAGCAGAGAGCAGTGGGCCTGGGTGGGTGTCAGCAGACGGTGAGGGGGTGACTGACGTGGCTTGGGCCAGATCTCAAAGCCCTGAGAGGCAGGAGGCTGAAGGAATGCGCGTGTAAAGGGACAGGACGCGGTGCTCCCTGCTCCTGCCTCCTCTCACCCCCGACATCAAACAGCGCCTGTCAGGAGGGAGTTGGTAGATAGATCAAGGCCTGACACCGCCTCCCCCCGGAGGCCAGAGCTGGCTGCGGGGCCTCATTTGCATCCCCGGTGGAGAGGCAGCTCCATCCCAGTCCCAGCCCCAGCAGCCTTTGATCTGGTTTGATGTCTCCCTCAGCCTCCTTCCCAGGCAGGAAGGCTTTTATCCTTGGAGGGGGAGGCGGCTCCCACTCAGCTGCCTCCCCCGGCTCTGGCTCTGACACAGTGTGCGTTGTGGGGACCAAGGGGGGCACGACTTTTCTACTCATTCATTCACGAGGCCTGGCTGGCGACCCCATGGCCCAGGCGAAGGAAGGGACTGGCTCTCAGGAGGGCAGCTGACCCCATCACAGTGCTGCAGAGGGACCCAAACCCAGGCCCTTAACCTGGGTGTGTTGAGGAGGGGCGCTTGTCTGGATCCCGTTATGCTGGAGCTCCCTGTCCTCTCCTCCACGCCCTGTTGGGAAGAGAGGTTTGAGACTGCTTGCTGCTCTCCTGAGGGAGGAGGCGTGTCTACTAGGGCTGGTAAACCTGAGGCAGGGGAGGTCTTGGGACTTTGGTTGTGGGGGGAGGGTCTGCAACCTTGAAAATGACACAGATTTTGAATCAGGTGATTGGTTTGAGCCCTTGGGAGCCAGAGGTGCTTGATGGGTCTGGACCAGCAGAACTGGTGGAAATGGCACATTGTTGAGTTCACTGTGACTTTGGGAAAAATGCCCCGTTTTGGATCAATCCAGGTAGACCTCCTGGAAGAGGCTGGGGAGCATCTCAGTTGTCGCCAAAACACTGTATTTGGTTAGGGTGGTGCAAAGGCTGAGCTGGGCAAGAATGACTGTTCATTTCAAAGTACCTGGGGGTCCTCTCCACACCACTGGGGGTGAGAGTAGGCCCCCTCACCCACCAGTTGGTGCCCCTATGGGTGAACAGTAGTAGTAAGGGCTGTAACAGACACAATGAGTGCATTTACTGAGCATTTGCCCTGTGCCCGGTACTGTGCTAAAACCCCATGTATTCAACTCATTTAACTTCTAACAGCCCTGCAAGGGGGGCACAGTTATCCTCTCCCGTTTATAGGTGAGGAAATGGGGGCCAAGGGAGGATACACGACTCACCCAAAGTTGATTTGACAAATAGCCTCAGTCACTGCCTGGAAGATGTCCCCGCCAGCCCCTCCTATCCGGTCAGTGTGCTTCTCTTGTCCCCTAACTTTGAAGGTCCTCCCTGACCCACGGTGAAGCTAGGGAACAGGAGTAAGCCTTTTCCCCTCAGACTCACTGCCTGTGGGCCCTGGAGCGCTGAGATCATCTCCAGGGAGAGCAGATGGTTCTGGGATCCAGGAGGCACCCTGGGAGTTCCCTGGTCCCAAAGTAAACAGCTTGATAGATGCCGGAGGGCCCTGTGTGGGGTGGCCCTCAGGGCTCCTGGTTCTGCCAGCAGCTGAGGCAGGCACGTGGCACCCAGCTCTGGGCTCCGGCCTTACCCAGACCACCTTTGGGTCCAAAGCCTGCAGAGTAGGATGGAAGACTTCTGGCTCAGTGATTGTGAAAGTCTGGCATTTTTCCCTCACTCCCCAAACTGCTGTCATTGTGTCTCCAGGGACCCGAAGAAAGGCATCTTTTGCTGGGCTGGCCTTACATCCTCTAGCAGCCAGGCCCCCTGGTAACTTTCCACCCGCCCCACCAGCCACAGACCTCAAAGCCACATATTCCCCACCTTGGCCCCTGACCCTGGGGCTCTCCCCAGCTCCAGTCCCCCCACAAACCCGCCCTCAGCAGCTGGAGGGAAGAGAACAGTAAAAGTCTATTGCAGCAATAAAAGGCATTAACCATCTGAACGCTCATCCACTGTGCCCCAGCAGCCATCTATCCTTAAGCAGGAAATATTGTTTAATGGCGATGGTAATGAGCGAATCAGATTTTGAAAATTAAGCCGGAATTTGAGCATTAGTGCTGGGGCGCTGGCATTTGGCATGTCAAGTGGTGCTACTGCCACCCCCACCCTCCCCACTTAGCCCCCCCCCCCCCGCATGCCCACTCCCGCAAGATGCTCCCTGCACATCTGGGGGATCTCAGGCACCACCCTGAAATATCCCACATAGGACCCTGGCCTAAACTTGCCATCTATCAGTGTCTTGCTTCTAGGTTTTCTGGGCCCTCTTTTTAAAATGCAAATCCTTCCAGCCAGAGCCCCATTCTGCCCTGACATCCTGAGTGAAGGAGTGTAGGAGTCTCTCTCATGGAGAGATTGGAAAAAGCCTAATATTCTGGCAACTAGGTTCCATTGCCTTTTCATAAGCACCTATCCACCTATCTGTGGTTCCTGGGAGGTGACACCCAATGCTTTTTAAAAGTTGGGAACCTGTAGCTTAAGTAGATTGAGGTTCTGAGGAAATAAAGACCCCTGAAGCCAGAGGAATGGAGCTGTGTGTGTTGGTGCAGGAGGAACAAGCAAGACGCTGCTGGAAAGCAAAGTCGAACTTCAGCTGGACCCCCTTATGCAAGCCCTGGGGCGTGCAGGGACCACTGGGAGTGGGTGAAAAGAGCAGCCCAAGGGAGCCCTTCCATCTCTCAGACCTTGCTCAGATGCTGTTGTGGGTCTGGAGCCCCCTGCACATGTCCCCCCAAAGTGGAAACTCCAGCATGACTCCTCCTGGAAGCCTTCAGGGTATAAACGCGCCCTCTGCTCCCACCACACCCCCCAGCCCCGGCCCCTCTGGTGCACAGTCCAGAGCTATTTCCTGGCTTTCCTCTCTCACAGTAAGTGCTCAATAAATGCTCACTGAAGGAGTCACCAGAGGAGTTCACCAGAGGGTGAACCCAGGAGGGAGGTCAGGTGCTCTGATCCAGGCCCTTCTGAGATGACTGTAAACACCTTCGTTCTGCATAGAACTGGGTACTTTTCCCATGCATCATTTGGGGGGCGCTGCAGACTGTGCCCCTCCCTGGCAGTGGTCGTTGGTTCACTGGGCACAGAAAGCAGAGCTGCCCTCCCTGGATTCAGGCAGAGCTGAGACTAGTGCCACCTCTTGCTCCCCAGGAGCCAGGGGGCTCCCCACATCCGCAGACACGGGCACTCACGTTTTAAAAGAGCAAGGAGGCAGGAGCAAGGGGTTATAGGATGGGGAAGTCAAGAGAACCAGAGAGACTGCAACTATGTGTCTTGGGGGCCTGTGGGGAGGGCCCACTAGTTCTGGGGGCCACTGGGTGACAGCCGCAAGCTCCTTTGTCTTGTTCGGGAACTGTCTATTGCAGATGGCCTGTGTGGTCATCAGTGGATGGACGGCAGCTCCAGTGAGCAGACTGATCTCTCTTGTAACTGTCATGGGAAAGGTGCCTGGAATAGTGTCTGGTGCAGAGAGAAGGGCTCGGCAAACAGTTGAATGACTGAGGAGCATGCTTCCTTCATTCTGCCCCTTGACAGGAGGAACCCGTGTGAAGACTCGAGAGTGGGGGTGGTTTGGCACTGGGCTCAGCCCTGGGAGCTGGAATATGAGCATACTGTAGCCCCCTCCCTTAAGCAGGGCTCTCTTGAGGGGAAGGTTCTGGGTTCCAGTCACTAGCTTCCACTTACTCACGTGTTTGGGCCCTATGACTTCCCACTCAGGGGCATCTTCAGCCCATCTCCACCCCTGGCTCTGCAGTCTCTCCTGGCCTCACCTCTTCAGAAGAACAACACCCCCCATATCCCGACAATGGGCTTAAGGCTAAGGGCTTGCAGGGGGAGTGAGAACCCCATAGACTCCCCATCACCCAGGGACCCTGCATCACCTCAGATAGGCAGGCTATGCTCAGGGACTGCTCAGCCTGTCCAGGAGTCAGAGGTCTTGTGTTAACGTTGGAGTGGGTGGGGACTGGCTCAGGAAACTGAGTCATCTTCTGAGACTCTCACTAGGTTGGCATCAGATCCAAGACACTAGGCAAATGGTGCCACTGGTCATCTGACACAACTTAGAGACAGTGCCTCAGGAGAGTAGCCAGAGGGAGAGGAGGTCACAGGGGGTGGGGTGACGGGGGGGAGGTTGTCCATCTCAGCTGGTCCGCCACAGCATGAGTCTGGTCTCCCCAGGGGTGACCTCTCCCCATCTAGGACACACAACAGAGGTGGTCCTTCTGGCCAAATTAGGGCAGGGAAAGTGAAGGGAGGAGTGGCCCTCCATTTCCTCTTCCTCCTGGATAGAGAACTCTGAGTAATGGTCCTCAGGGCTGTTGTTCCCCTTGCTGGCCAGGCTGTTGCTCTGCTGTGTCTCTTGGAAGCCTAGCATCCATCACATGAGGCAAGACCGGTTATTCCCGTTCTGTAGACCCAAAGGCCCAGGTGGGAAGCAGTTATGCAGTGGCAAGGCAGTGGGGCTGGGGTGAAGCCAGTGGGCCTGGGCCAGAAGGAGATCCACCCTTGGACTCAAGAGTCCTTCCAGCTTCTGGTCTGAAAGAGAATCCTTAGAATCATGCCAAAGCCAAGTGAAAACAAAGAGGGTGCAAACTGGGTGCATTTGAGGATCCCGGAACCAATAAACATTTGAATGGGATGGAGTCACCAAGAACACATAGGGGAGTGAGTATGGGGCAGGTTTCTTTGGTTTCTTGCGGTCTTCTAGAAAGACAAGGCTAGCTGCAGCTTCCCCGGGGGGAAAATCCAGGTAGTCGGGAAGAGGAGGAGCCTGGCCCCCTACAAGTTTGGAAAGTCCTCCAGAAGGAAGGGTCCTGGTCTAGAACTGAGAACAGAGAACTGTAAGGAAGGCAAGATTTCAGGGGAGAGGAAGAAAAAGATTAGGGAGAAAAAACTGGCAAAAGGGAAGTGGCTGGATAGAAAAGCACGTGTGGATGAATTTTAATGCTATCAGAAGGCTGTCATAATGAAAATAAAGGAATATATTCAGATGTCAGGAGAGAGGAGAAGGCACGGGGCTGCGGTACCAGCATTTAAATCAGGCTCAGACGGAGAAGGGGCCTTCTCCCCCCTTCCTTTTTCCTTTGGAATTTCTAAGCAGGAGGGCCAGGGATTAGCAGGAGGCAGGGGGTTTCACTTCTTTGCCTTCCTGGAAATCCCATTTAATTGGAGTCATTAAAAGGCGATGGATGGGGCAGGGGGGGAAGCCCTAGGCTGGCCTGGCCGGGAGTGCAAAGTTGTAATGGCTCATGACTCAAGCCTACCATGGAGTCGTGAGTAGCCCCTGTCCACTTCACGCAAAATGTTGCTGCAGCTTCTGGGAGTTACACATAAGCCACCGTCCCTCTCCCCTCTGTGTCTGCCTCTCCTCTGCCCATCTCTGCTGGCTGCTCTTTGTTTCTAATTCTTTTCCCTCCATTTCTGCCATTTTCTTTTTTTTTTTTTTTTAATGTTTTATTTATTTTTGAGAGAGAGGTAGAGACAGCATGAGCAGGGAAGGGTCAGAGAGAGAGGGAAACACAGAATCCGAAGACAGGCTCCAGGCTCTGAGCTAGCTGTCAGCACAGAGCCCGACGCGGGGCTCAAACCCACCAACCCGTGAGATCAGGACCTGAGCCCAAGTCAGATGCTTAACCGACTGAGCCACCCAGGTGCCCCAACATTTCTTCCATTTTTCTTCATCTGCTCCTAACCCCATCTACCCCATCCTTTCTCAGCTTCACCCCTCCACTCTCTCTCTCATTTTCTCTTGGTTTCCTGGCCCAGAATTTGGAGTCCGTGAGCCCTGAAGATGTGGCCGAGGTGTGCCCGGCCCTAGGATGGCCCAGGGAGCCACCTGCTTACCCGGGCAGGGGCAGGTGGCAAGGCTGGGGCTCCAGGACCCAGAGCTTTGACTGAAGCCCACTAATGGTGAAGGGCTAGACTGGTGTGCCCTGGTCCAGAAGCAGTGCCGACAACTGGCAATGATGCCCTACAGGGCATGGAAAGAGCTAGGACCCAGGACGTCCTTGTCACTGAGGACTTCCCTGGTGCTGAATGCTTTGCACTAAGAGGTGCTGACTGGCCAGGGGTCAGGGATTCCTGAAGAGGACTCTGGGGTGGCTTGTGAACCAGTGCAGGGACCCAGTGTATCCTGAGTACAGAGGGACATAGGCCCAGAACTCTGGTTCGGAGGAACCAAAACTCAAGGCCATTTGCAACTTGGGGGGGTGCGTTTCTGCAGCCTTGGCTGTGTGTGCCTGTGTCTGTCAGTCATTCAAGAGTCAACAAACATCTAGTGAGGGCCTGCTGAGTGCTGCTTCCATAGCGATTCTGTTCCAGCTATTATGGCTGCATAACAATTTAGCCCCAAACTGAATGGCATAAAACAATCATTTGTTACACTCATGGATCCTGCAGGTTAGGGATCCGGACAGGGCCCAGCATGGAAGGCCGGTCTCTGCTCCAGGGCATCCGGGCCTCAGCTTTTAGACTCATAGGCTGGGGGCTGGAGTCATCTGCAGACTCATTCTTACCAAGTCTGGAGGTCGATGTTGGCTGTCAGCTGGGGAGATGGGTTCCTTCTCATGGGGACCCTCCAGTGTGAGCTAGTTGTGAGTCCTAGTTATTCACAGCAGGGTGCTGGAAGTCAGCCTGCATCAATTCTGCATTCTTTATGGGTTAGAGCCGTCACAGCCCCACCCAGAGTCAAGGGAAGGGAGCACAGACCCCACCTCAGTGGAAGGAATTAACCTCTCATTTCAATCAGCTTGTGGGACGGGGGACCCTTTGGCAGTCACAGCTGCTGCAGATCCACAGAGTCCGGTGTGACCGCTGTTACCCTGAGCACACAGCCAAGTGGTGTCAACGAACCATGTGGCACTAAACACCAGGGCAGGGGGAGACTGGTGAGGGAGCCCAGACTTCAGCAACAGGGCCCCCAAAGATGTCCAGGGCTAAATTTTTGCAGCATGAACGAGGAAGGGCCAGGCCAAGGAAGGGACACCAGATAGAGGTAAAAACAATGTGGGATAGAAAGAAGGTGTGATCTTGGGAATGACATAGAGCGTGCATTCATGTACTCCATAACTCTGTCCTGAGGACTGACTATGTGCCAAGAACTGCCTCTCCAGTATGCCTGCTCTCTTCCCCCAGGGAGCATCCATGGGTGTGGGCAGGGAGCTAGACAGAAACCAAAGCAAAGCAGTAAACGATGGTCCTTTGCAATCTGGGCCTTGAGAGGGAGAAGCTGAGACAGAGAATAAGGGAGACAGGAACAGGGGGCCTTGATGAAGAAGCAATATTTAAACTGAGACCTGGAAGAGAAGAATTCAGCCTTGTGATGGGGAGGTGCTTCAGGCAGAGGGAAGGGCAAATGCAAAAGCCCTGCATCGGACTTGCCTGTTGTGAGTTAATTTTGGCATCTGTGTGTGAAGATGATAGTAAGTGTCTAAGAGCAAGGAAGAAGGGAATGCAGGGTTGCCCAGACGACCCATGTGCCACCCCTGTGCCCTCAGTGTGCATGGGTGAGCAGCCAGACCAGTGGCCTAGCTCCCTCTGTGTGCTGCCTGCCCTCTGGGCGGGAGGGGCACAGTCGCTGCAATCCAGCTTCCTTGACCCAGCCCTTCCTCCCTCACCTCCACCTCTGGCTTTGCTCGCAGCTCCTCCAACCCCCTTACCCCGCTCTAGCCACGCCTCAGCCCTCCCCCTCCAGCTATGAGCCCTCTTCCCTGCCCAGCTCCTCCCTTCCTCCCCTTCCCCTCCGGTCAAGTACCATCTGACCCCCGGGCCTGCCCCCGTGCAGCCCGGCTCCCCCGGCCCGGGTAAGCATCTCCTAATTTTGTTCCAGAAGATAGAAAACTCTTCGTGGGTATGCTCAACAAGCAGCAGTCCGAGGACGACGTGCGCCGCCTCTTCGAAGCCTTCGGGAACATCGAGGAGTGTACCATCCTGCGCGGCCCGGATGGCAACAGCAAGGGTGCGTGGGGGCGGGGCGGGGGAGCGGGCGGGCGAGGGCTTGGGCCCCCGCCGGGCCCACCGCCAGTCCTGGGCCGCCTCCGGCAGGCCCCGACCTCGAGCCCGGGGAGGATGCTTGGAAGGGGCGAGGCGCTCCTGTCTGAGGACAAGGGAAGGCCGCCATCCAAGTCCAGACAGGGGCAGGGAGACTTAAGTGCTTTTAAGTCTCCGTCCCGTCCAGGTCTTTCTTTGCCTCTGTGTGGTTCTGTCTTTGTGTTTCTCGGTGTCTCTCTTTCTCTCTCAGTCTCTGTGTCTCACCCACTCTGCTTTCACCCGGGATGCGGGATGCGCCCTCTCCCCTCGGCCCCTCCCGTGCCTCGCCTCTCAGCCCTCGCGCTTCTGTGGCCTTCCTCCCGGGGGCCCCGGGGCCCTCCCGCCATGGCTCAGCCTCTCCCGTCCCCCCAGGGTGCGCCTTTGTGAAGTACTCCTCCCACGCCGAGGCACAAGCCGCAATCAACGCTCTGCACGGCAGCCAGACCATGCCGGTGAGTGGGGCCAGCCCGGGGTGAGGTGGGGGCCGCGCGGTGGCCCCAGAGGGACCGAGAGCCCCGCAGGGCACCCCCTGCCTTGAGCTCCGTGCACACCTTGCCACACGTGGGGTGCTCACAGCCTCCTCAAGAGGCAGGATGGCGTTATCATTATCCCCATTTCTCAGACAAGGACACTGAGGCCCAGAGACCTAAGGAACTGGACTGTCCCTAGGTAAAAAAAAAAAAAAAAAAAATGCCCCTGTGGGGTTAAGATCCCAGACAGCTGGGTGAGTGCAAGCGCTGCAACTTGCCTCCCAGCTCCATCCCTCCCCTGCCCCAGTGCCCTCCCCCAGAGGATGGGGTGGGTCCAGGCCAAGGCAAGGACAGCTGGGAGAGGAGGCAGCTGGGGCAAGCCGGCCTCACGTGCAGTCCTGGCTTCAGGGAGCCTCATCCAGTCTGGTGGTCAAGTTTGCCGACACCGACAAGGAGCGCACGATGCGGCGAATGCAGCAGATGGCTGGCCAGATGGGCATGTTCAACCCCATGGCCATCCCGTTTGGGGCCTACGGTGCCTACGCACAGGCAGTAAGTGGGGGCGCAGCCGGGTGGGGGGGTGGGGAGGTGTGCACAGCTGTTCTCTAGCTCACTTTGCTCAGAGCCTGGACGAGCAAGGACACCTAAGTGTGCTGAGGGGAGCCCTGCTGCTGGCCAGAATACCCTGCTGCCCGGGGCATGAGGAGTGGTCAGGAGTGAACCCAGGCAGTAGAGACCAGAGGGGGCTAAGAGAAGGCTGGGCCAGTGCCGGGTGGCTGCCAGGAGGAGGTGGGCTGCTGTCCTGGTTCTATAGGAAAGGAGTTGGAGAGGCCTCTAGGCTAGGTAGCAAGGTGGGGCACCCTCAGCACCTTTCCACTAGTCAGAGCCTAGGAAGGATCACCTGGAAGTGGTGAGAGAGAAGCCAGTGCTTGGTTGTCACCATTCTACTTCTGCCTTCACTCATGGAACAGACCGGGGTCCTCAGGCCTCTGATCAGTCCCAGCAGGGTTCCTTTGAGGTGCCCCAAGGCCCTCACATCCACACTTCCTCTGCAGTCCCCTCAGGCCCTGGCTCATGCTGTTGTCCATCCACTTCTTCCCTCTGCACTGGAGCTAGCCCGGTCCCTGTCTCCCGGGAGCTGCCCCCAGACTTGTAACCACACGCCCCACAGGGGTGGCCCTGACATAGGCCAAGGTTCCGGTTCTAAAGATGTAAGTTCACTTCACATCTTCTTTAGCCGTGTCCAAACTTGGCCATGTCAGCAACCTGCCCAGTTCCCACTCACCTTTGTGAGGACACTGGGGGTGCCTGGAGTTCTCCTGTTGCTTCTGCCCAACAGACTCCAAGTAGGACCATCTTAAGCAAATCCATGCCAATTGAACTCTACAGAGGCTCACCTAGTATGTCTCTAGAGCTCTGGGTATCACATCTCCATGGATGTGATCTCACCTTTCTCAGGGCTGACCAGCACCCATGGAGCCAGTCCCCTTCCCTCCCCCTCTACAACTTCCCTAAGACCCTACCATTACTTATGAGTACAGTTGTCTCGGAGAGTAGGGGTGGGGAGATATATCTGAACTCCCTGGGGCGCAGGGCCTGGGAGGCTGGTCTCCAGGAGCTGAGCCCCCTGGTGGGGAGGGCTGCCCCCCTGGAAGCGCATGATATTTTTTCCACTTCCTCTGCCCCAGCTGATGCAGCAGCAAGCGGCACTAATGGCGTCAGTCGCACAGGGCGGCTACCTGAACCCCATGGCTGCCTTTGCCGCCGCCCAGATGCAGCAGATGGCAGCCCTCAACATGAATGGCCTGGCGGCCGCACCCATGACCCCAACCTCAGGTGAGTGGGCAGGTACCGACACAGGATGTGGTATGGCAGGAAAGCAGCAGGTGGGACCTATTATTTGGCCAATTTTGTCAACTAGTGGACCTTCCCACGGCCAGAGCATGTGATGTATGGGCCTAGGCAGACTTCATCTTCCAGAAGTTTGTCTTAAAAATGTTCTAATCCCTGGGGGATTCAGTGTGGGCCCAAGGGAAGATTGGATGTGGGCCCCCATGCAGTCAATGATATGATTTCAGGGTGGTGACAGTTTCACTCAAGTTACTGAACCATGTCAGGAAGCAATTCATCTTGATTTCTTTTCTAGATCTCTAGAAAGAAATTCACACGAAAACAGTTCCCCCCTTTGAGGTCTGAGGGAGAAAAAGCCCTGCCCATTCTGTGGCCGTGTTAGGTTCGTGGCCTAATCAGAGAAGGAGCCCTAGTTTTTTCATTTTTCTTTAACCCAACTTAGACTCATTGGCTTTTCCAAGACAACTGTGCAACAAGCAAGAGAGAACCTCAAGAGTCATTAAAGGACAGCAGGCTTGGAAATAACCCCGTTCATAAAGCACGTTCTTTTTTCTTTTTAATGTTTGTTTATATTTGAGAGAGAGAGAGTGGACACAAGGGGGCGGGAAAGGGGAGAGAGAAACAGAGACAGAATCTGAAGCAGGCTCTATGCTCTGAACTGTCAGCACAGAGCCCAACGTGGGGCCTTATGAGCCGTGAGATCATGACCTGAGCCACCTAGGTGCCCCAGCATGTTCTTAATTAGATCTTAGCTATTGTTGAGTTCAGTGATTCCCAGTCTGGGCCAGTTTTGTTCTCCTGCCCACCCAGGACATCTGGCAATGTCCTGAGACATTTTTGGTTGTCACAGCTGGTCAGCGGAGTGCTACTGTGGTCTCGTAAGTAGAGGCCAGGGTTGTTGCTAAGCATCCTACGATGCCCAGGAAAGCCCCTCACAATAAGTAAATGTCTGGCCTCAAATGTCAATAGTGGCAAAATTAAGAAACCCTTGTCCAGTCCCAAGCCCTGACCCAACACCCCAGGTTCTCATTCATCAAGCTTCCTCAACTCTCTGTACCCACACCATACTAGCAGACTTCCTGACATCCGGGGGCCTTATAGATACCCTGCTTCCTACATGAAAAGGAAGGCCCTTTCCAGTACAGTCATCTTACCATCCACACCTTGGGCTCCACCCACCTGGCATAGAGACGCACAGGGTATTGTCATCTGACCCTGACTTTACCTTTGTCACAATGAGCATCACCATTGCCTCCAATGGAGAAGGCCTAAGTGTCTATTTCGTATATGAGTAGGGCTGAATCTGGACTCTGCAAAGGGCTCTCTCCTTATGTGCAAGGGAACATCAGAATTAAGACCTCCTCCACCTAAGTAGCAAAACTCCTTTGTGGGGAGGCAGATCAGCCCCTCAGGGATCTAGACAAGAGAGCAGAGCCAGCAACTTAGAAGGCACATAGTGGCCAAACAAAGACCAGCCCATCCTAACTTAGCTGGGGTGAGCAACATCCACTGAAAAAGATGAAAGGAAGATTAAGTGTAGTCAAAGTCTACGACACTGAGACTAGTTTACGTGCTGCACGTCCAAGGTCATGCTGCAGTCACTGTTCAGGGAAGTCTTTATGGGTGGGTCAGAGTTGGACTCTGCCTTGAAGGATGGATACAGTTGGGATGAGTGGTGTCATCATGCAGGGAGATAACTCCAGGCATGATTCACAGATAGGACTGAGTTGGGTGGTCTATTCCCAGGCCCTTGGAGCCAAGGGGTAGAGCTCCATGGGTTGGCTTTCCTCACCTTGGTTCTGCTTGCTTCCCTTCCTCTTCTACCCCTTTCCACTTCTGGAACTAGGTGGCAGCACCCCTCCGGGCATCACTGCACCAGCTGTGCCTAGCATCCCGTCCCCCATTGGGGTGAACGGCTTCACCGGCCTCCCCCCACAGGCAAATGGGCAACCTGCTGCGGAAGCTGTGTTTGCTAATGGCATCCATCCCTACCCAGGTAAGCACATCTGGTAGCCATTCCTTCCCCATGCAGAACATTCCTCATCCATTCTGTCCCTGCCCTCGCTTATCACAGGGAACATGTGGCTCCTACCCTCTGTCTATTGCTTGGTAGAACCCCAAATGCGATCAGAGAGAGCCAGCCTCCTGCCCTCCTTCAGGGAGCCCCTGGTTGGAGAGAAGAGACCAAATTCTCATTCTGGGAGAGGTGCCAGTCTGAGAGTGAGAAAGCAGCCCATTCCTGGAGCTCTGTCAGGAAAGAGAAGACAACAGATACAGTTGTACAATGAGGTAGAGAGGCTCATAACTGCAAGTTAATTGAGAGTGAATTTGACCCATAGGAAGTGAGGGGATAGACACTAAAAGAATAGTCATATTTAGTATTAAGTACGAAAAAAAAACTCTTGTAGGAAGGAGGCAGAGGCATATAGATTTGACATTTTGATTAGTACATGCTAGTTTGGTCCCTAAATCCTAACAAAATCTTGGTCAGCACGTCGGACAAATGTATCAGAATCATGGATAGCACCCGAGTGCTTCTTGCCTAAATTCTGGCAACACAAGACCCAGAAGGCCTGTTCCTGATTAACTTTGTTCCTCTCAAACTTAGCATGTCTCTCGTGGTGAGAGTGCCTGGCTGACTTGCAGCAGCTCCTTTCTCTGCACTTGAGGATGGACTGACATTAGAGCAGGGAAGCTGGGCCTAACACCCTAGGGTAGACTGGCAAGGGGCAATGTAATAGAGTTGTGAAGAGTGTTTTCCTCCTTCCTGGAGGGCAGATGATTAGGTTACAGAGTCCCCGTAAGTATTCATAAGTGCCCAGTCTGTGGCAGTTGAAAGGGTGGGGGGGCAGAAGGAGAACAAGACGTGGGCCTATCCCCTGGGAGGGTCAACAAAGTCAGCCAGGAACACAGTACACATTGACAGCGTAATGAGACAGTAAGGCAGAACAGTGTCATCAAGAGCTTCCTGAGGAGGAGGCCCAGATCACCTTTAACAGGTGGGCAGGAATTAGAGAGGTGTGGATGAACAAGGACCGCCCTCCTGTGGAGGAGGCTGTCCCAGAGGCCCAAATGCAGAGGGGCCTGCCTGGCAGAGGCAGGGAGTGGTAAGGAGGTTGGCCCAACTAGGGCAGAGGAGGTCAGCTGAAGGGGCAGGGTAGTGCTCTCTACCCTGGTTGCCCATCAGAATCCTCTGTGTGGCTTTGTGAAATCACAGAAGCCCACAGATTTTGATTTCAGTGTCTGGAGTGAGGCCCAGACATCCATAGAATATGAAAGTTCCACCAGCAGCAGAGTGCAAGGTCACTGTGCTAGCAAGAAATAGAGGAGGCTTTCCTGACTTTGGCATTGGAGTTGTCTCTGATCTGATCCCAGAGGCTGGGATCTCTCTGGATCCCCACTTACCTCCCTGGGCCTCCAGGGCCAGCCCCCTACCACATTGCTCCACACTTCTCCCCTCACTGCCTAGAGAAGAGGCCAGAGAATCCCAGAGTAAAGGGGCAAGGGGCAGAGGAATGGGACTGTGGTTTAAGGATGAAGACTCCAGGCTGGCAAAGGAGGCAGGAAGAGGCTTGGCAAGCCAGAGATACGGGAGACCCCACCAAGCTCAGGTTCCTGGGCTCCTCCCCACTCAGGCTCGTGGGCTGGGAGATACAGTCCCCAGCACATCTGGGTGGTTTCATTTCTCCCCTCCTCCCTGCCCGCAAGCCCATCTGGATCTCTGGATTTTGACAAACCTGTTTTCTCCCCACCCCCACCAGCATCTGTGAGCTATTTCCCTCATGGAATTTGGAAATGTTCCTCTCCCCCATTTGTAACAATCTGCCACATCCCATAAACAATTCCCTGCCAGAGCAGGAGGGAGGGATGAGGGAAGGAAAGGAGAAAAGTAGTACATTAAAAAAATTAATTTACCATCTTTAAATGCAGAGTTTGGAGCCGCTGTAATGAGCGAGATCCTTCAAAGTGTTCATTCTTTGGCAGTTACTAATGAGGTCATTAAGCAGAGAAGTAGAGAGGGGTCTCAGAAATGTTTTTCTCCACTTCCTAGCCCCAGGGAGCTTCTCTGTTCTCCCCTCTCGCTCATCAAGATCACGAGATCACGCTGGAAGCACACAGTGTGGTCTTTATTGCCCCATAACACCCCCGAAGGGGTGGCTCTCACAACTGTTAAGGATCGTTCACTCCTTATGTCTCAGAATGTGTGAGCACTGTGCTGGGTGAGCTGCAGGTGATATTTTGCATAGGCCATCAAACTGGCCAGAAGAAGAGATACCTTTTTCTAAGTCACATAACGGCACTTTGTGTTTGAGCAGCTGGAAAGGCCAAGAGGGCAAAGCTAGACGGGCCTCTCCAGAGAGCTGAGGCTGGCAGTGGAGTCAGGCAGAGGGAGCAGAAGGGCAGAGAAGACCAGCCCAACAAGCACCATCACCAGTACCACCTCACCACCGGGGGCTCTTGGCTCCAGGCTCCAACGTGAGGGACATAGACGGATGGGCTTTTGTCCTGGGACAACCCCAGGCAGGAAGGGGCCTGCATCCGGACCCATCTTCAGCTCTGAGCAGTGCCCTCCTGGGCCCAGCCCCGCTGCTGCCATCCACGCTGTCTCCCAGGCCCACTGCCCCTTGGATTTTCCCTCGGCTCCCCTGCAGCACAGGTCCTATTGCTCTAGTGGAAGGTTACTGAGAGGTTTAGGAACAAGAGCTCAGAAGGGAAGTTTGGGGATTCTTTCTGGTCTGCAGCCCCAAAGCCTAATGCCACCAGTTAGCTTGGCTGGCCTGGGCTGCCAGGCACATAAACCCAGACAATTTTCTTCCTGCCTTGCTGTGTTATCCAGTCTGCCTGGGACATATTGAGGCTGGGATCTGCCTGCATTCCCCACTCACCTGCCTGGGCCTCCAGGGCCAGGCCCCTACCATGTCAGTCATCAGTGGCCTTGGTCACCAAAGGCAGTGCCCACATTCGCTGGGCTTTTACCCACAGCACCCGTCCCATAGATGGAACACAGGCAACAGAAATGAGCCAAGCCTTTGCCCCAGTCCAGCTTTCCCAGGTTGCTTGCCAGAGGATCAGCCTCAGGCTCCTCTCCTTACACTGGGCAGTAGACGTCCCAGACTCACGAGATCAGGTGGGAGGAAGGTCCTTGGTCTTGTGGTTCTTCAGTCTCTGTGGCCACCACTCCTTTCCCAGCACACAGGGCAGACTTTGTGTGGCCGGTCCCTGCTGAGGGTGTCTTGGCCATGGCCTTGGAGTACAAGGCCTCCATGCCTGGTGCAAACTCCCTAAGGATAATGGAGAGGCCCCTGTGTTTGAGCAGCCATGGGCAGCCCAGGAAGACAGAGTGGTAGGATGAAGTCTTTCATGCCCTTCATTTTACCCAGCAGGGATCTGCCCCTGACTTGTGCTGGGGATAAGTGGGGAGGAGACCACCCCCACTGGGAGCCTCTAGCCCCCTCACCCATTTACCCACAGCCCTTGTCCAGGACCAGTGTGCTCAGGCATCTTCCCACCAAACCACTCATAGTGGAGCCCTCCCCTGGCATCTCCTCATCCCTTCACAGCCTTCTGCATGAGTCACCCATCCCGCCCCACCCCAAGCCTGAGTCCCCAGCTCCCAGGCAGGGTGGAGGCAGACGCCACAGTGGCTGGGGAGAGCAGTGCAGCCTGGTATCATCTCCCTGGGTGCGGAGGGGGAGAGGCTGGTTTGGGTGGGCCTCACTGACTTCTGCTCCCTTGGCTTTCCTGCAGCCCAGAGCCCCACCGCCGCAGACCCCCTGCAGCAGGCCTACGCGGGAGTGCAGCAGTATGCAGGTCGTTAGTATCCTCACGTCCCCACGTTCCCACACTTGGGCACCAGCGCTCCCTTCCTTCCCCAGGCCCGGGCTCAGAGCTGGGGAGCGGAGGGGCATGAGGGGGAGGGGGTGGGAAGGTTATCCTGGGAGAGGACCCGCTCCCCTTCTTTGGGCTCCCTAGCATTCAGGCAGAGTTTGCCTGGTACCCTTCGCAGTGGTGGGTAGTCAGAACTTCACATGCATACGTGAGCCAGGCTGAAGCTCTGACCTTGCTGGGGCAGTTACTCAGCTCTGAGGCCAGACCTTCCTTCCAACCTGGTGTTTCCAGGGCTGGTTTGTGCTGGGGGCGAGGCCAGAGTTCACTGTCACTGCTCTGGCAAATGTAGATGCCTGGCTTTGAGGGAAGGAGTGACCCTGGAAGAGAAGCAGTTCTGCCCCTTCTCCCAGCCACATCCAGGCAGCAGGAATGGGGCTCCAGCAAGATGATGGGGAACAAGGGAGGCTAGGTAGCCAGTGATAGAAAAAAGGAGAAGTGATAAGAGTCAGCCTTGGGGCGAGCAGCTGGCTTTAGGTCACTGAGTGGGAAGTCGATCAGCCACTGTAGGAAGCCCAAGGCCAGCTCTCAGCCATGATCCTCTGTCTCTCTCTCACACACCGTAAACATCTCTGCCCAGCCAGTCTCCTGCTGTCTGGCCAGGTCAGAAAGAGCCAGCAATGTCTTCCTGAGGGCAATATGGGGACTCTGGTGAAGCTGGCCTCTCACATCTGGAGGTCAGGGGAAGCTCTCTCACCTGCTGGGACCCCTGAGCTCTGACCTCAGATCCTATACCTTTGGGAGGCAGACCAGGCTGGGGCCAGGAGCCTGCCATTTCTGTCCCGGTTCTGACCCTTTCCAACTGAATGCAGGAAGTACCAGGTTTGTCCAACTCAGTCCCTGCCAGAGGACCACCCCCTGGCAGGATCCCAGAGGCCAAGCTCATACATAGGGTGGTGCCCCACCTCCCACGCAGGCGCCATCTGAGTGGGAGGAGGGTACATGTGCCAGAGTCGGCTGTGGCTCAGAGAATGGGGATTCCAGCTGGTATAGACGATCTTGTGTGGGCATTCCAATGTTTCTGATGGTCCGTTTTTGTGGATTATCCACACATATGGGTTGTGCGTTTTTTCAGAAAAAACTGCCTTCCCCCAACTGCACTCATGTGTGCGCACACACACACACACACACACACACACACACACACTGAACTGGCTTTATCTTAAGTGACTAAGCTAAAATGCCCTTTTTAGCTGGTCTGCTTTTACAGCTCAACACTGAAGTTTCTCTTTTTCTTCCTGCCTCTCACTCTCTCTCTCCGTGTCACTGTCGCTGTCTGTCCTTCTTGCCTCTTCTCTTTGGCCCTCCAGCAGCCGCCTACCCTGCTGCCTATGGTCAGATAAGCCAGGCCTTTCCTCAGCCACCTCCAATGATTCCCCAGCAACAGAGAGAAGGTGAGTTTTTGAGCTGGGCTTCTAGGCCCCTCCCCACCCCTTTCTGTCCCCAAAGAGGCTGTTCACCTGGGCCTTCAGCTGGGGCATTTCGTTTGCAAGGTGACCATGTTTATGTGTTGTGTTGAGGAGGATGAGGGAAGACAGCAGGATGGTGAAATGGGGAATTCTCCAATCCAAGCATGGAGGTGGGCTTCTCGAGGGTAGCTCTGGAAACCCAAGTGGCAGGAGCGCAGGAAGGTGGAGCCTTGGAAGAGGTGGCGGTCCAAGAATCCCCCGTCCCCTGATGGGTGGGATTTGGCCAGCGGAGAGGAAGGGAAGAAGTAGGAATGCTCAGGAGAGGGCTGGAGTAGGGAGGCCTGTTCATCAGGGACAGGAGAACTTGTATTCTCTGGGTGCTCCCAGCTGGTGCTCCCAGGGTGAGTCTCCATGGGCAGGTGAGAGGGTGGGAGTGTCCCTATGCAGCCTTGTGGAAGAAGAGGTGCCTGGAAAGTCACGTCCTGCCTGGTATGCACAAGGCAGGCAAGACCAGTGAGTTTGAGGCTGGGATCTAATAAAGACCCTCAGTGTCTTCCCGTTCCAGAGGCTAGACATCCATGGGAGGCTGGATAAATAAGCCCACCCTCAGGGATTCTGTGGCCTTGCTCACAGGGAGCCCAGCGTGAGGGGTACGGATACTAACAAGGTCTTGGCTTCCCCACCCCGTGAAAAGGGATACCCACCAGTGAGGCCACTGCATCTGTCCCAGGTACCCATTTGGCCAGGGGATTGTGATAGTCAGCTAAGCAGCTTCTCGTCCCTGCAGCACACTTCCCCGGGCCAGGGGGTGAGGGTGAGCCCTGGAAAGGCATCCAGGGGTCTGCTAGTCTGAACCCATTGGTCAGATGGGCCCCAAACATGCCCCAGAGGGCTGAGAACCTGGACTTCGAAGCAAATCCATCTGGATCTGACTCCCAGTTTATGGCCACCTCCTTCCCCTTCCCCTTGATGTCTTTACCTATAAAATGAGAATAGTGAGGATTAGTCGCTAGAGAAGCATGGAACTCAAATGAGCTCACGTCTGACTCAGAAGTCCAGAAATTTCCTATGAATTTCTTGCTGTGTACACAGCCCTTCCTTTGCCAAACCGTCACCCCCCCCAAAGTTGGACATGATGCCTGTCACCCCAGTTTACACACACCGGGCAGCTCCTGAGGTCTGTATCATCACCTCTGCATGGCCAGGAGAGACAAGCCACGGGAACCCAGAGGAGTGTGCGGTGGGGCCCCTGCCCACAGCCCGTGAATGCAGCCTGCTCTAGCTCTGTTCAGAGTGACATCTGGGCCCACTGCTGCTGGAGTGGCGGGGGGCGGGGGGGGGGAGGGGGCATCCAGAAGCCCTGTCTCCACCAGAGGGTCCTGTCACTGGGCTGGGGCCCTTGAGCCTGCTTTGCCCCTGCCCTCCTCCCCTCAGTCCAGCTCTTCCAGGGCCATGTCAGTCAGATCAGAGCCATGAAGGTCAGGAGCCAGGAGCCCCAGTCTTGCCTATCCAAGCTCAGACCAGAACACTGTGCCCACAGGCACCATCACCCCACTGGTCTTAGGCTGACACACCCTCAGCCCATAGTCAGTGCCCTGCATCACTCTGTGGGTTCAGGGGTCTCTAAACTCTGCTACACACACACACACACACACACACACACACACACACCTGCAGTTCAGTGCTTCTCTCACCAACATACAGGTTAGCCTCTAACCCTGGCCTTAAATAGAATGAGACCTTCCTCTACTCCCTGCTTGTCCTCCCTTACCCTCTGCACCACCCCATGTATCTCACTCTGACCTTCTCATATCTTCCTTCCATCTCTGAGCGGCTTCGGCTCCCTACCCCTGCGCCCTGCTCCCCAGACCAGACCTGGTGAGGCCAGTCCCTGATCCAGCCACCTCTCAGATGTGGGATCTCCCATTATTGCCCACATTCTTCCTGATGGGCACACTGGATGAGTCACAGTGGGAGAGCAGGGCATGGGGAGGGGTGAATTGTGGACTCAGCTGTGTATAGAACCAGGTTTCATACAAGGGTGAGCTCATGGTGCTGGGAGTGGGGCTGTCAGAGAAGGCTTCGGAGGCCTTGAAGGATGAGGTCTTCAGCACATAAAGATGGAGAGACAGACATTCAAGGCAGGGAGAACAGGAGCAAAAGCATGGGTACTGCAAAGTATGAGGTGAGCCTGGGCCTGGGGAAGGGACCGGGCTAGGAGACGGCTGGTGTGGGCTGCAGCCAAACCAAAGCCATGTCCACAGTGTTGCATGACGCATAGGTGAGAAAGAAGGCTGTGTTCCTGCAGCCATGACAGTGGTTGCCCTTTCTATCATGGTTGCCACAAATGTCATTGCCGTACCTGGACACATTGGTTGTGGGAGAGACCCTCCTTCCAGGACCTTGTCTTTGAGCTGAGCCTGAAAACCAACAGATGCATGAATTCCTGGAGGCCCTCAGCTCCACAGATGGGTGGAGGTTACCCTCGGGGCTGCTCCAATCCTGGCTCTGCCCAAGGTTGCAGTGTGGCCAGGATAATCACCTCCTGAGTCTGGAGCTCCGCTTCACCATTTCTCAGAAGGCTGGGTGGGACCAGATTGATCTCCACAGTCCTGCTGGTGATGCCATCTGGATGCTGTATAATCTTTGGATGAAGAAATACAGGAAAGTCTTGGGGGTGGAAGACAATGTGTGTACTCCCTCTGGAGGAGTGAGGGGCAGGGAGCTAGGCTGGGGCTGTGAGGCTGTTCCTGTGATGCTCAACCACACACCATACTGATGGGACAAGCCTGTGGTCCCTGACCTGGAAGGCTCTTTGAGACTTTAAGTTGAATAGACACAACAGCCACATAAAGCACCTTGTAGAAGTTGAAGTGAGGGTCTCAAGTTCAAAGCCAGTGGCTACATGGGGGGGCGCGGTAAGGGAAGCCTGAAGAATGGGATGGAAGGAGGAAGGGAGGCAGTGCTGGGGGAGGGGCAGGAGAAAGCAAATGCCTCTGCCCTTACAGCTCCCAATTTGGCTGGAGAGAAAACCTCTGAGAGCGAAAGGAGAAAGAGCTTCAGACCACAGAATGTAGATTTAGGGAGCACTGGAAGAGAGAAGATAAGGGGAGAATCTGGGTGGGAGTCCTGGAGGAGGTTTGGTTTAGATTAGGCCTTCAAGCTGATTTCTGCCCAAAAGGGACTCACATCTATCTGGGGACCGTCAAGGGACACATTGAGAGTATGACCCAGTGAGAACATGGCATGGCTGGAGACAGGGTAAGCTTGGGGGATTCAGCAGCAGGGAGCCCTGGAGGCTGGCGAGGGAGCATGCTTGTGCCGGTTCTGAATGCGCCGTCAGCAGGCAGTTTTCCTGGGAGACAGTGGTCCAGGGAGGAGAGGCTAAGGGGTGGGGGCTGAGGGCAGATGATGCAGGATGGGGACCAAGGACCCAGGAAGTCAGAGGCTCAGAGGCTCACTTTGGTGGTCAAAGGGATCTTTGGAGGGAGGAAGGAGGAGAGTGAGGGTTGAGAGACTCACTCCTGAGCTGGGTTACCTGGCAGCCTCACCTGTGCCAGAGAGGCAGGATGTGGTTCTGGCCGGGAAGCCACGTGGCAGCCCACGTCGATGCCTGAACAGCGTTCAGGGTTTCTGGGGTGGGGAGATTTATGGTAGGTAGAGAGGAAAGCACAGACTTGAGAGGCAGATGGCCTGGGCCCGTATCCTGGCTCTCCCTTCCCAGCTGTGTGATTTTTGGCACGTGACTTAACCTCTCTGGGCCTCTGTTTCCTCATCTGTGTAGTGGGAGTAATGACAGTACTTGCCTCAGAGGGCGGCTATGAGACACAGTGACTTAACACACATATGAAGTGTTGAGAAGAGCCTGACATATAGTTCTTGCTGTAGCAGTGGCGGGGTTGTTACCGTTGTCATGAAATGGGGAGCTCCACGTAACAAGGCTCGCGGGGACCCCGGCTAATCATGGAGCCGTGCCGGAAAACCCCTCCTGGGCACCTAACCTGTCAGAGGAGGCGAGAGAAGTTCTGATTTCTGCACTCAGGACCGGCACTGAGTGAGAGGTTGGGGGCAGGGGAAGGTGGGACTGCGGGGCACCAGATGGGAAGGAGTGGCTGCAGATTTTGGAGGAAGATGGGCCAAGCAGCAGCCGCCCCAAAGTCTGAGCTGGGGCCTGCCTGTGGGAGGTGACATGAAGCTTCTCACCTGGCACCACAGGCCGGGCTGCCCCAGGGCCATTCCGGAGCTGGGGCTGGGCTGGAGGGCGGCCACCAGGCCTTCCTATTCCTGCCTCTCCTCAGCACCTCCCCTCTCTGGCCGACCAGGCCTTGGCTGTTTACCCCCTTCACTCATCGTCAACTGTGCCCCTGGAGCAAGTTGCCAGGCACCCTCTTACGGATCCATTTTGCAGCAAAGGTGACTGAGGCACAGAGAGGTTCAGTGATTTGCCCAAGGGCAGGGCGGAGACCAGAGCTCAGGCTGGGGCCCAGCAGTCCCCACTCCTCCATGGCCGCCCTTGGATCTTGGATGAGACCCCCCTTCCCAACCTTGCCCCCCTCCCTGCTGCCGCTGCCTAACTCGCTCACCTCTCCTCTGTCTCTCTCTTCCCCCACCCTGCCATCCCTCCTCCCTGCCCCCTCCCCCCCCACCGCAGGGCCCGAGGGCTGTAACCTGTTCATCTACCATCTGCCCCAGGAGTTTGGGGACGCTGAGCTGATGCAGATGTTCCTCCCTTTCGGTAATGTCATCTCCTCGAAAGTGTTTGTGGATCGGGCGACTAACCAAAGTAAATGCTTTGGTGGGTAAAGATAACAAACCAACTAGCTTCACCCAGGACAGGGCGGTGCTCGCACCAATTTACCAGTGTCCGACTGCTTTTAACCTGCTCCTTCACATCGCCCCCACCCCCAGGCGCTCCCTATGGCCCAGCAACCTGCCCCCCCCCACTCCATCTCCTACCCCTCTTCTCTCTGCTACTGTTCTTTTGGCTTCTCGGCTTTCCCTGCCCACCTGAGCGCCCCCCGCCCCCGACTCCCTATCTCACCCATCACAGTCCAAGAGACAGGTCCCCCTTCCTGCCCACAAGGCCCAGTTTCCACCCACTGAGAAGGGGAAGGAGTCACCACTTTGGGGCAGGGTGGTGGAGGCACCGAGCAGAGCCCGCTCTCCCAGCAGCTCCCCCTCTTGCAATCACAGAGGCCCTGGTGGACCCGAGCATGATCCTTGGGGTGGGGGTGGGGGTCTTCCCAGCTGAGGCCCCTAGCCTGCCTGCCCCTTGGCCTCCTCTGCCCACCTCTCCGTCCCGCCCCTGCCGCCCTTCTCTGTCTATCCCGCTCTTGGCTCCCCTCCTGCGCCCACTGAACCCTCCTTCCCCACCACTCCCTCAGGCCACCAGAGCCACATTGCTGAGGAGTCAGGAAGAACAAACTGGTCCTGCCCTCAGGAAGCCTCAGGTCTGAGCTTAGATGAAACTCATGCCTACCCCGCAGCACTGAAGTCTGCAAGGCACCAAGTAATGGAGCAAAGAGAAAGGCAGGTGGATGTAAACAGTGAGGAAGGGGAGGGAACTCCGCAGAGGGGCAGAGGGAGAACAGAGTGGGTGTGGGAGCCTAAGGACAGTGAATGAGGGAGCCAGCAGGAGGCTCAGGGGTGGGGGAAGGGATCTGGGGAGGCCAGCTGTGAGGGAGGGGCTGTGTTGGGGGAGGGCTGACCATTCAGATGAGGATGCTGCCTGGGCGCAGAGGGAGGTGAGGGGAGGTCCAGGAGCTGAGAGTCATAGAAGAAAAATACAGCTTTTAGGAAGTGTGCATGGCGGCAGGATGCTAGATGGGACAGGGGACTTGGGAAGATCTAGGAGTATGGTTGTCAGATAAAATATAGGGTTCCCGGTTAAACTGATTTCTGATGAAAAATAGATGCATCTTTTGTGTGTGTGTCCCAAATATTATATGCAACATGTTCCATGCAATATTGGGGATATACCCTCAGTAAAAAAATATTCATTGTTTATCAGAAATTTCAGTTCAACTGAGCATCCTGTGTTTGGATTTGCCTCAGAACTCCTGGAATTCCGTCTCATTCCCACACCTCTCCTCTCCACTCCTCCTTAGCTCCTCTCCTGCCTCCTCTTTCGCCTCCATCAGCCGTTCCTCTGCAGCTAGATCCACTCCTGAGTCCCCAAGGAGTGAGGAGTCTAGTCCCCAGAAGAGCCACACATGGGACCAGAGATGGGTCTGCCAGAAGTTTAGATCTCCAGGTCCAATCCCACATCCTGGGTCTGTGAGGACAGAGTAGGGGCCTGTGTTGCCTGGGGAACCCCGATTACAGCTTGGGACGGTGTAGGGAAGACCGTACAAGTGTGTAGAAGCATCAGCAAGCACATGTTAAAGAGATTCCAATTTGGAGACTGCTTTGTAGAATGATGAAAGGCTTGAGGTTTTAGACAATGCCCCCCAAAGCAGTCAAGGTCTTTGAACCTTTGTCCCTTCCCCTCTGGCAGCTGCCACAGGATATTTGTGGTGCTTGGAGGGCATAGAGTTGCCCCAACAGTTTATTTGTCTTTGGGTATGAGAAGACAAAGCAAAAGAAAGAGAAGACAGGGTTGCACCCCTCCTTTGTTAGACTGATATTTCTCCTGACAAATTGCAGTTAAAGTATGTAAGAACAACAAACTGGAGATTATTGCCTCTGCTCTTTAAATAAGCCTCAAATGTTCCATACAACAGAGGAAAGACATCTGCTAAGAGCCCACAAAGCTCTGGACACCTGAGCCAGCAGGCTTGGTCTCTGGCCACGCCCTCGGAGCATTTGTGCTGTCTTTGGTGTGAGCGCAGCGGCTTTTTCCAAGGCATTTCCTTGGAGTCTGCCCCAGACACTACCTTCGCCATTTGGCTATGTAAATTCTCCAGGACCAAGGTTTTTTCCCTGCTTTTTCTGAAAATCATCCTCCTTATACCTCCACCCCGGCTTTTTTCCTCTGTTCCGGAACAGACTTCTAGCGCTAAATGTCCACTCGCCTTAAGGATGCGCTCCTGCCTTGAGGGCCCGGCTGGGCCCAATCCTCCCTCCTAGAGCCCCTGGGGTTCCTTTTTTCTTGCTCCAGCAGCTGAGTTTTCCACAAGTCCCCCGGAGGCCTTTAGTGTGAGAACCAGCTCCAGCGCTCATTCATAGGCAGGTCATTTAACTCAGAGCCTCAGTGTCCTCATTTTATAAATGAGGACATTTCTCAGTCATTTCTCAGGGGTGGGGGTCTGGTGTGAGGGTTACAGGAGGGTGGCTGTGTGTGAGAGGCTTTGCCAGAGCAAACCCTCAGGAGGGGCGAGAGCCCTCTTTGTTCCCAAAAGGAGGAATGGTTTTTGAGTAAATGTGGTCCTGTGTTAAAGTGAACCCCTCAAAGGCCACACTTGCTCTTTATAAGCATAAACAGAATCCTCTGGGGGCCTTTGTGAGCTGATGTGCAGCACTAATTACAGCCATGTTGGAAGAAGGGCTCCAGGGACACACCAGGAAGGTATCCGCCACCCCTCCCCCCCCCCCCCATGGCTTCTCACAGTCTGTGAGGCAGGAACCTTCTCAGGGCTGGGAGGGAGGGGGGCATCAGACTCTGGGAGGAGGGACAGAGTCCTAGAAACCCTAAAACTGGGAGATGGTGTCCAGAGTCCTGTTCAGCAGCCCTGACTGCTCACCAGTTAACAAAATTAGTTGAGGAGGAGGTTTCCTTGAGTCTGGATCCCTTCCCAACCACCCCCAGGTTTCAAGAGACTCTACTTTTCTATGAAGGCTGACCTTTTCCCTTCAGGTCCTCTTCTCCCCCACTCTCCCCACTGGGTGGCTGTGTCTCTGCCCTAGATAGCACGTCCAGCCCCTCTGTCTTCCTCCCAGCTCCTCCCTGCCTTGCTGAGATTTGTTTCCTCCAAAAAGAGCCACCAAGGACAGGGGGCAGGTGGCGAGGTAGAGTCGGAGCTGGCAGGCCAGCGCAGAGAGGGGTGGGAACGGTCACCCTCAGTAAGGCTGTCTGGTCCCAGCAGGGAGAGAAACTTTCGTTCAACCACCTTCCTCAAAGTGGGGGAGAGCAGTGTTACAGACTTACAGTTCACAGCTTTGAAAACTGCTCTGCTCTGCTGAGACTGGACTGTGGTCATCAGACACGGATGTTGGGGGGGTGAGGGACTGGCCAGGGGGGTGAGAGGAGGAGGCAGAAGGATGCCTCATGCTGATCTCCAGCTACGGGCAATCTGAGATCTCTTCTGTTTTGGCATGTGGACTCACACAGATGTGGGTTATGTTTCTCTGGGCCTGACTCACCAAGTCCAGCTGAGCTCACTCACGTGCACTTACTCTTGTGTACACTCGCTGCATGTACACACACCCTCTCCCCCACCTTTGATGGCTCATGGCTCTAAGAACAAATGTGAACAAACATTAGCAAAAGCGAGAAGGAGACAAGAGAAAGAGGAAAGAGGCCAATGGAGGCAGTGTCTAGGGCGGAGGTAAAACGAGTCACCACACAGGGAGAGAGAGGGAGGAGTCGTGGACAGGCCCAGTATCCCATGGACAGCCAAGAAAACCGCTAGTACTTCCATGGGGTCCGTCCATCTATCACTTATATATCCCAAGGCCATTTGGAGACAAGCACCCCAAGGGAGACATGTTTGCAGGATGGCCTGGGAACCTCGCCAAACTTAGTTTCATTATTTCCCAGGCTCTAAGTCCATTTTACAGGAGAAAGGGCCTCTAAAGTCAAATAAATTCCAGGAAATGCTAGGCTAAACAAAGCTATAAAGGTTTATTTACTGGAGAACTTGGGGCGGAAGGGGGTGTTATTTGTTAATGCGCCTTGAACTGTCCCAGACTGGTATAGCGGTAAGCCTGCTTGACCACAGAAGCCCGTTTCTCAGCAGGACCAACTAGGGCCAGTTTAGGAAATGCTCATGTAACATGTAGGAATTGCATTCAAAGTTCCCAAAGGGTGACTTCTAAACTAGTTTTCAGAACCTTACCATCCCCATCTGGAAACTGATTTTTTCAGAAGGTGACTGGGAGCCATAGATGGTTCTGTATCTCATTCTGGGATGTTGGAGGGAGTGAACCTGTGGGAAGCACTTACGCAGTCCCTGGGTAACAGGGAAGGCTCTCAATGAATTTTTACTAATAGTGTTAATTTGTACAGCACTACTGTTATTGTAGATACCATGAGGGGTTCATAGGGGACGCATCAGTTGGTGCGTGCAGAATCCGGGGCAAGGGCACGCACTTCCCACGGCTTGGAGTTTTACTAGGGAGGCGTCTACAGCCCCTGGGTGCGAAGTGGCGGGTTTCTGCGAGTGGGACTGGATTTAGGCAAGGTGTCTGCCAGGAGCCTGGCTGGGACCGGGAGGGGGGGCGGAGGGCCGCGGGGACTGTCAGCCCCTGCCCTCCCCCGCGGCCAGGGGGCCCTCGCGAGGGGGGCGGCTGGAAAGGCGGTGGAGAGGTTTTCTCCGGGGTGCCCCCCTCCCTCCCCCTCGCACTCCTCTCTCTCCCCAGGCCGGCACTCTGTGCCCTCCCGCTGCCAGGCCCCCTCCTGTCAGGGAGGACAGTGTCCAATAAACTCCTCCACCCGCAGGTGTGTCTGCCCTCCCACCGAAGCAGAGGGCTGAGGTGCCGGGGCCGGCCGGGGTGGGGGGCGAGGGCGCCCAGGAGAGGGGCGCCGCCCAAAGCCGCGGTGGAGCTGGGGAGGCCCTGCCGGGCGGCGCCGGTCTGCGAGGCCTGGAGCCCCGGACACGCCCACCCCGGGAGGGGCCGCGCGCTCGCGGGCTGTGGGGGGCGTGAGGCCGGGGCGGGGCCCCGAGGGGGAGGAGCCTAGAGGCCCCCCTCCTGCCCCAGGCGCGGCGGGAGCGCAGGGTGGGGCCGCCGCCCGCCCCGCCCCGCCCCCGGGCCCCGCCCTTCTCCCCACCTACCCCTCCCCGCCGGGGCGGCCCCGTGGAAACCCAGGCCCTCGTCCCTCGTGTCTCGCCAGGCTTCGTGAGCTTCGACAACCCGGCCAGCGCGCAGACCGCCATCCAGGCCATGAACGGCTTCCAGATCGGCATGAAGAGGCTCAAGGTGCAGCTGAAGCGGCCCAAAGACGCCAATCGCCCATACTGAGAGCCGGCGGGAGCGTCCCCCGGGGGAGACCAGGACTCGCACAGGTAACCGGGGGCGGCCGGGGCGCGGGGTCGGGGGGTTTGGGGAAGGGACACCGGACGGACCCGCCGTCTCCTCCGGCCTTCTTGAGCTGGACCTTCGCTTGCCTTGGACCCGCTGCGCCCCGCCCCTCTCGACCTGCTCCTCGCCAGGTGCCTAGGGGGCAGGCCTAGAGCTGTGGTCTTACCGGCAGAAATGGGCATGACCATCCCCCTGTTGCAGAGCCAAGGGAAGCAGGAGTGAGTAAACCTTGCTGAGAAGGTGGGGTGAGCCCTGGGCCTGTGCACCCAGGTCTACATAGTAATTCTGTTTGCCGGAAAACCCTGGGGTGAGCCTGTGGCAAGCTCGGGGACTGGGAAAGTGTGGTGGGGGGAGCAGTCCACGTCCCCTGGGGCCTTCTCCTAGACTCTCTGTCTCTCCCCTGCCCATCTGTCCTGCCTTGAGGGCTGGTGGCCTTTAGACAGGTGATCCCCTTCACCTCTCCAACTCTAGAGCTCAGTCAGCCTGAGGCAGAAGTGAGGAAGGTGGTGGCACAGCACTGGGGCCAGTTACCCTGCCTGCTTTACAGTGGCCATGACGAGTGGACACTTGTCATCTTTCCCTACTCAGTCTTGGTCCAGCCTTGCAGCCGGAGACAAAGTTGCCCACTCCTCTTCCAGGCCATTTGTTTCCCTGGGTGAAGCAGCTTCCTGGGGAAAGGAGGGACGGGGGAGATGGCCCAGGCCCTCCTTCAGCGCATTGCTGTGCGGTCCTGTAGGCCCAGCTCGCCCACAAGCCAGAGGCAGGCCTCCAAGCCCTCTGTCCTCCACTCCATCAGCAGTACTGTGCACTAGGTACTGTTATGAATTCGGGACTCAGCACTATTGAATAAGACTGACAAGAACTTTTGTCCTTAGAAGGAGAGACAGACAATAAACAATGACATATGACCAAACAGGAAATTATATGGTGTGCCCGAATTGTTGGTTACAGTTAAATCAGGTAGTTAGGGTAGGCCTTGTTGAGAAACTGACATCTGAGCAAAGACTTCAAGAAGGCGAGGCAGGGGGCTATGCCAGCGTCTGGAGGAGTGAGTCCTTCATCTGAAGGAACAGCCAGCGGAAAACCTCCAAGGAGAGGGCGGGCTGGTGCATTTGAGAACGGCAGAACAAGGTGGCTGGAGGGAGGCCTGCTTCGGGACACGGTGGGAGTGGAGATCTGAGAGGTGAGGAGAGGTGAGGTCTGCCTTGTGTAGGACCTATACAGGCCATTGTAGGGACCGTGGCCACCCCTGTGAAATGGGGGGTGGGTAGGTGGCGGGGAGCCATTGGAGAGCTCTGAGTAGAAGAGTGGTGTGACCTACTTGCATTGCAGCGTGACCACTGGTTGCTGTGTTGATAGACTGTAGGATCCCAAGCGGGAGTCTAGTGCACGGACCACTCAGTCCAGGGCAACAGCAGTCATTGCGGTAGGAGGGGGTTGTGGTCTTGACATTCTTAGAAGGCAGAGCCAAGAATGCTGTTTATAATGAATTGGAGGGGGGTGTGACAGAGGAGTTGAGGATGACACCCAGTTTTTGGCTACAGCAGAGTAGCTATGACCTGAGATGAAGAGGAGTTGGGGGAAAGAGCAGGCGCATGAGAGTTAGACATTCAAGTGGAGGTTCCAAGTCTGGAGTTTGGCGGGGAGAGTTCCAATTTCCCAGTCTCCTCTCAAACCCTCCCGCTGCCAGCAGCCATCTTCCACCCACCCAGGAGCAAGACTCACCTCTCAAAGCGGGTGCTTGAGCCTCTACTCTCTGCAAGGCTCGAAAAGCAAAACCCACCTCTCTCGCCTCCTGAGTTCCCACCCCTGCCCATCTCTGGCTTCCGTGAAGATGCGTCCCCACATGTTCATTACGAGTGGGTCACCTTCTCGGGCTGGGCACTGGGCTTGGTGCTGGGACGCAAAGATGAACGAGTCACCCTCCTGCCCGCACGAGCTTCCGGGTCTGCAAGCACAGATGGCAGGAAGCAGCTTGCAGGTGGGTGTGCTTCCATCGGGGTGGGGGGACCGTTCAGTGAGGGCAGCCCTTTGTGGAAAGAGAGCACGTTTCCTATGATAAGCTTAGCTCTGCCACTGAGGCATGACCTCTTGGGCTTCTGTTTCTGGATTCATGAAACCAAGGTGTTGAAGTCAGAGGAGGGGGTGTGCTCCAGGGCCATGCCCTGAGATTCTGAGGGGCCCCTGTGGGCAAGTTCTGTGGCTCCCATGAAGGCAGCCTATCAGCCTTCTAGACCTAGACGCCAAGTTGGGATAGAAGCTATAAGTCAGAGAAATCCGCAGAGGAGGAGGTAAGTAAGGCAGACTTGTTTGGCACAGAAGGTAAGAAGTGGCCCAGAGGGCAGAACCAGCTGGCAGTCATAGTTGGAGTGAGGGCTTGAGAGGTGTGGTTTAGAAAGCAGAGGGCTTCTTCCACCAAGGAAAATGAAGGCCAGGCAGATGAGAACCCAGGCTTCACGCGGTGCTTACCGTGCACAAGGCACAGTTCCCAGTTCCTACAGGTAACAAGGCTAAGGTGTAACAGTATAGCTGTGACTGCCTTTAACGTGGGTAGTGTTATCATCCCATTTTAAAGACAGATCACAAAAGAGGAAGCCACTTGCCCATCGGCTACTGAGTGGTAGAGCCGTGATCTGAAGCCGTGGCCTAGTTACAGAGGCTGTGCTCTTAATGCCTCTAAGGAGAGTGATAACTCTCCCACTGGTATCCTCACCCCAACCCTTCCTCCCCGGAGTCTTGTCCTGAAGACGTCTCGCGTCTCTGGGCAACTCCCTAAGCAGTCTTCCAGAAAACGATGGCGTAACATGACTCCCATGAATAACGCTGACCTTTAATCCATTTAGACAGCATTTTAACAGAAGGGGATTTCAGGCTTTCCAATCTCAGACTGCTAGAGGCTGTCACAGAAGGAGGCGCTAAGACAAAGCGCGGGCTGAGGGGACTGCAGTGAGAAGTGGAGGAAATAACATGCAAAAGCAGCTAAAATACTCAGGATTTTACTGACCAGTAAATGATGAGCGCTAGGTGCTCAGAAGGGCAGGGGTAATCTGAGCAGTGGTGGAGGCCAAGCCATAGGTAGGCGCAAAGGGGCGATGGGCACAGGGGGATCTCAGGGCCTGACTGGCCACCCGCAGTGGTGAAGGCAAAGTCACAGCGTGGGGGCCAGGGCCTGGCCAGAACAGAAGCGTGGCAGGTCTAGGGGAGGGGAGGGGCCCTGGGCAGGGCACCTCGAGGGAGTGTGGTTGGGTGTGGGTTCGTTCCAGAAGGTGAGGCCCAGGTAGGCTGGGTTGGGTCGGGTCACGTGGTTCTCTGCATCCTGATGTCTCCTGAGGATGTGATTCCCCGCCTGCTCCTGGCTTCCCATCTGGCCCTGCCCCTCTGGCTGCTTGGGCTCATTATCTCACGTCAAGGCGGGAGGTTCCCCCAGAAATCTTTACTAGGAAACTAAGAGGAAGGAAGCAAAGGCCAGAGGACTAGGCAGAAATGCAGACACGCCAGGTCCACAGTGAGTGAGCAGTATACCCAAGTCCCGTGTCCTGCTCCAGAGATCCGTAGCATGTGCTGCACCCCAAGGTGAGGGCAGGTTTGCAGACCCCTAACCCTGTGGTTCTGTGGTTCTCAGGGCACTGAGTACCACGTCTGACGTCAATGGGAGTCCTCTCTCTTCTGGGCCCTGGGCTGTGGCTCTGAGTGTGCTTTTGCATGGTGTCTGCTCTGAGCTGTGCAGGTATGGGTGCTCTGGCCCTGACCTGCACAGGGCTGGGCCATGGCTTTGGGCCTTGGCCTCCTCTGGCTGGAGCCTAGCTGTGTTTAGAAGCTGGCATCTGGAGTGGCTTAGGTGACCAGGTCAGCTAATTTCCTCTCCCACGTCATGAGCTGGAGCTTCCCAGGCCTGATTCAAGCTCCCTCGCTGGTCAGTGACCCCGCTGCCACCTCTGAAGCTGTATGTTGTGAGAATCTTTGAGAGGGTGGCCAAGAAGGAGTCACCCATGCAGGCAGAGGCCCAGCTGTTCCCCAGTGAAGAGAGTAGCCCGCTAGTCAGCTGTGCATGGGCAGAGCCCTGGGGAGGTTCCTTAGGGATTGAATGAGTGTGACAGTGTGTGTGTGTGTGTGTGTGTGTGTGTGTGTGTGAGAGAGAGAGAGAGAGAGAGAGAGAGAGAGAGAGAGAGAGAGAGGTGAGTTGCACGAGAAGGCCCCCACACTGGGCTTTGAGGAGGTGCTGTGTGATAGTCAGGCTTGGGTCCTCAGGACCCAGAACAGCACAGGCACCACAGGGCAGCTAGCGGCAAACTTGGGGCAGGCAAAGGAGCTAGTCCAGTGGGGGAGAAATGGGCACCGAGGAAATGCTCAGGGCTGGGGCACTGGGGAAAGGAGGGGAGTTCCGCAGGGAGGTCCCTTATTTGCAGTTGCCAGAGCTGACACCTGGTGGCACTGCCCTCCTCAGGTCTCAGGCCTCTTCTCCCACCCGAAGGGATCAGCCCATTCGTTGGATATCCTGGGTGGGTCTAAGGGTTTGCTTTTGGGAAGGGCTGGTGATGTGGCATGTTAGGACTTCTCGGGCACGCTATGGGTCCCGGGTCTCAGTGAGGGAGATCTGCGGATGGAAGAGCAAGAGCCCAGCTTGGATGGGCAGGGAGGCAGGGGGCATGGAGGAAGAGCTCCTCTATGAAGGCAGAGCTGGAGGCTGGGTCACCCCTCAGCTACTGGGTAGCTTATCCACAGTGACATTTCAGGGCCCAGGCTTCCCTTCCACGCCCCCTGAAGAAAGACATAAAGCTTAGAGTGGAAGTCTGCTCTGTGCAGAAGCCTGGTGGGTTGAGAGCCCTGCAGATAAACTGGGTGCAGAGGCTTCGGCACAGGCCTGAGTGTCTCAGGGGAGCAGGGGCTGGGGAGCAAGCTCAAGGGTAACCATGAGGGTAGGGCTGGGCATCCCCAAATCCCCAGGTTGGGGCAAAGGACTGTGAAGGGGTGAGGAGTGCAGAAGATAAATCAAAGTGGAAACATCTGATGATGCCTGACAGAGAAGGGGACTCAGCCTCAACCACTTGGGGCTCCACCAATAAAGAAGGCAGGTAAGGGCCTGTGAGATGGGTCAGTCTAGAAAGATACACATGCAGGGGCGTAGGGAATGGAGAAGAAGGAGGTGTAGTAAGGGAGGTCAGCAGAGCAGGAGTGACAGCAGCAGAGGCTGGAGACCTAGGGCCAGAGCACCTCCCTCTCTGGTGGACCATCCTTTTCTGTGTTACCCACCCTGCAGGATGCTCTGTAGTCTTCCATTTGGCCCTGTCATGGGTCAGCACTGTGGAGCCTTCCTAAGGCTTCACAGGCCCAGAAAGCAGCTTCACTTTGGCCTCACGGGCCACCTTGGGAGCAAAGCAAAGGGTATGAAGTGATCATGAAATGCAATCAGCGATGCCGAGGCGTGTTTATAGAATTCCAATAACATTGATGTGATTTACTCTCCATCTCAAAACTGAACATGTTCGTTTTCTGAAGGTTCTGAGAAAAGAGGGTTGAGGCAGAACGGAAGAGGAGAGAGGACCATGGCACCACACAGTGGGTGCTCGTGCTGTGGAGACGCCCTTCCCTGGGAATGGTGGCCAAGGCGGGACCAAAGGGGTGGGAGGGCCGAGTTGCTGTCGGTGTGGACTGTACTGCAACAGCAAAGTGCTCCGTGGATGGACCCTTCGGATACAAGTCACCTTAGCCAGCCTCTGATCTACCCTGCAATTCAGGGCCACCCTGACAGGCTCCACAGGCTGGCTCCACAGGCTGACGCCACAGAAGGCTGGGGTGGGGTGAGGAGAGCGTGGCTCCCCCGGGAGAGAGAAACGCGGGTGATACACAGCAGAGAGCGTGCTTCCTGATCTGCTTGCTGGCCACGGTGGCTTGAGGGGCTGTTTTATTTTTTCCTAGCCCTCTTGCCAAACTGCCCACGCCCCTCCTCCTCTTCCCAACGCATGATGGGTGCCCTTAGTGGCCCTGTGTGAGGTTCTGCTACTGTTCATGGTGGATCACGTGTCTGCATAAACAACCGTGTGTGTGTACGTGTGTGCGTGTGTGTGTTGATGTGCCCATGTCCTTTGTCTGCCGGCTTCCTCCATCCTTTGAGTTCGTTTCAGTTCTCTTATGATTTGACTGCTGTTCTCTCATCCGAGCTTTTAGATTGATGCTGTGGTCTGGTGCTGTATAAATATTTTTCCTTTTGATTTTGTTTTAACTTTTCCTTGCCCTTCTTCACCCTCAACCCAACTGTCCCTGCCCTTCCACACTACCCGACCCCACCCGACCTACCCCCGCCTCTTCCCTCCCCGACACTCTCTTGTCCTCTCTTTCTTTCTCTCTCTCTCTCTCTACATATATAAATATATATAAAAATCTTTTCTTCTTTTGTCATTCAATCAAATTCCAACAACCCAACCAGGGCCAGTCAAATCCACCACAGTCTCGCGCTGAGCTAGGAATAAAGTTCACGTAATCACATGAGAGTGGAGAAAACAGTCCCCCATCCGTAAGTTCAAATCAACTCAAAGTTCACAGTGTGACATGATGGCGTCATGTAACAAGGCTAAGAATCGGTTGCATGACAATTGCCGTCAAGTTTCGTGGAGGTGCTGTGATTGGAGCGTTTTTCTTGGATGTTGTATCAGTTGATGATTGGCCAGTCATGATCACACGTGCATTTTCTTGACTTTTGTGCTGCCACGATCTTTTTTGCTGTGCTCATTTCTGTTTTGTTCTTGGTGCTTGCAGTGGTTTTACTTTCTGTTGTTTGGTTTTTCTTGTTCAGCGTTTTTTATGCTTCTCTAGATGTCACATAGAGAAAAAAACAAAACAAAAGAACAAAAAAATAGTAAAAATAAAGATGAATTCCTGAATTATCGAACATGGGATCATTTAACTGTGCAAACCATTATTTTTTTTCTTAAAATTAAGGAAAACATCTTAAAAAATATATCTATGCGTGGTTGATTTACTTGCACTTGAAACTATTGTGATTTTATTTTTTTCTAGAAATTTGGGGGCCTTTTTCAATTGACACTTTCCTAGGTCTGGCCTTTTTCCAGTTAGGCTATTTTAAATCTCACTTCAAAAGGAAAAACAAAAACAAAAAACCAAAAAACAAAATCTCTGCTGTTACAGAATTATTTAAAAAAAAAAAAACAATTCTAAACCAAAAACTAGAGTACAAAGCCAGAGGCCTCTGAGAGAGAGCCTGATAACAATTGTAAGGTTTGTATTGTAGCCACTTCTGCTAAATTAAATGTGGGGAGGGGAGGCGGGGGACCGGGGGTTGGCGGGGGGGCTTTTTGGTTGGTTTGGAAAAAACAGTACTGACAAAAGCAAAATGCACCTTTTTGTTTACAACTGAAAAAGGGTCCTTGACAAGTGTTTTTTAATTTTATTATTATTTTATTTGGTGTTGTAATTGTTTAGACTGCTGTGTACGGTTTGCTGTTTGTTGAATCAACAGTGTGAAAAACCTGCCAGCATGGATTGATATACGCATGACGTTGTCCCCTCAACTGGGGGCTTTGCAGTTCTAACTCTCTTGATGTAACCAGTCACCCCCATGTATAAGTGGAAGCTGCTTGCTATACTGGAGATGAGTCTCATTTGTTAATTCACAATGATTAAGCATTCTCCTTCTGATTCTAGTCAGATCATGATTTTTTTTTCTTAAAAGCAAAACAAAACATCAAAAAAAGTCACCACTCAAAAAATCGAGAACTGAGTTAATTTATTTAAGCTTGATGATGAAATCCGTTCTAACTTTTTTTAGGTTCTCCCATCCGCTCCCTTGAAGTTCCGAATCTCCTCTAAATTCCCTGGCATGTATGAGAACAATATTATGTGTGTGTGTGTGTGTGTATGTGTGTATCTATGCATATACATACACACATATCCATGTATATCCACATATGTGCAGGTGAATATATTCTACACATATATCCAGATATACATATATATACATAGCCTCGCAAATAGCTACCGATCTTGGGAAAGAAGCGGTTGGCTGGAAACTGGGCAAAGGTTCAGCGAAATTCATGTCACGATGTCTTGCTTCTTTTCCTCGAACAGGGGAGGGGTGGGCTGGGCTGCTAGAGTTTTTGCCATCTTGTTTGCTAGGCTTCTGTATACATATTGTATCTGGGCTAGATCCCTCAGACATCGGTTTAATTGTGAATTCATATCCCACAGTCCCAAATTCTTCCTTTAGATCTAGCCACCTGCCCCATTCCAGAACTCTAAAGGAACCCAAATCGAGACCCCTCTCCCAGCAACCAAACCTCAGCTACAACCATCGCCACTAGACCTCCAGTGGTTTCTTACTCTGAACAGAAGAGTCGATTTCTTTTTTATGTATCATGATCATGACTAATTCTCATATTGGTCTCTCCCCTCCCTCCCGCCATCCCCCAAAACTCCCACCCTAACCCCCCAAGGCAGGGTCCTTTTGGTGTTTGGATGCATTTTGTGTTTCCTCTCTTGGCTTAATCAGCCCTGATTTTCTTCATTTTAGGGCAGGATGCTGAACGGGCTACATTAAAAAACAAACCTCTCTCTATATATATTTATAAATGAGAACTGTTGGATGACACCTTTGACATATCAGCCAATATCAATCAAGCTGAAGACTCCAGACACTCTCTGTGACTGTAACATTTCTTCAAGGAAAGTATAGCGTCTGTGGAGTTCAGAGGGCACGTGTTTGGGGGAAAAATACATATGACACAAAGAAGAAGAAGATGAAGAAAAATGAGAAAAAAAAACAAACACAAAAAAGGCAACTTTAAAACAAAATAACTCGAGACCAGATGGGGAGGCTGAAAGGCTGGGAAGAGGGAAGAGGCGCTGCTTACCGATCCCCGGGGCTTTTCCAGCCCATGGGCGCCTGAGGCAGGCTGGGGCAGCGGTGTGGCGGGGCCTGGTCCCCGGGGGACGGCGGGGAGGCCGCCGCTGAGCATCTCTATCTGTCATTCCTTTAGCTATTTAGGGACCAAAGGACCAAACTTTTTATTGCAGCTGTGTAGCTCTATGCCCAATAGAGGGGGATGGAGGAGACCCTCCTTCCTGCCTCATGGCTGTTCTTGAAACAGCTTAGAGCGATTCTATGAAAAATGTAATTAAAAAAATAAAAAAAAAAAACAAAAAAAAACAAAAACAAAAAAAAGAAAAATAATGCTTCAATGCTTTTAAAACAGCAAGATAATAGTTCTTTGATACTTTGAGAGGCGCTTTGATTACCCTCATTCAAGTCTATGACACTTTCCTATGGTTTTCTGTATTATATGTCTGGACGGAGCTGTTAAGATGAACAAACTGGTGGATATTTGGGGAAAGCAACGAAAATATTAAAACTCATTAACCGTGAAGTGTGAGAAAACAAGGAGGGGAAAAAAGGGACTTACAAGGCAAGATAATTGTTGTGAAAAGTCTGTAAATGCTTCTAACTCTTCCCCCTCTTAAAATCATAATAGTTGTACAGAATTTTAAAAAGGAGAAGTTTAAAATACCTATATAATAGAAGAAAAATTAGAGGAAAGCAAAAAATAAAAAAAAAAATAAAAAAGGAAAAAAAAAACCTATAGAAGTTAGCGTTACTGCTAAAATCCCAGATGTTGTAGGACTGTACTTTTTTGTAGAGTTTAGACTGAGCATCGATCCCTTCTCCCCGCGAGTGCTGTCGGACGCCGTGGACCCCGAGGGCCAGGCCGGACTCGCCCAGACCTGCGGGCTCCTGGCCACCCGCCGCCGGTGGGGGCCGCGCCGTCGCGGGAAGGCCGCCGCCCGCCCTCGCCCGCTTCGCTCGGGAGCTGCGCGCGCTCGCCCGCTCTCCGCAAGCCCTCGACTCCTGCCGCTTCACTCGCCTTCCATGCTTGCTCCAGAGACTTTCCGGGCAAGGGAGACCTGGGAAATTCATCTTAAAACAACTAAACAACACACACACACACAAAAACCTTAAACAAGAGAGAGAAAAATAAACAATCTTTGAAGAATTTCTGAAACTGTTTACAAGGAATTTTGAAAAACAGGGATGTTTAAATGATGCCGGCTCTGTTTTTCTGTAAATAAATTTGCATATTTTGTAGGACTTTTAATTGTAATGATAGAGAAAAAAAACAAGGAAAACTATTTAATGAAAGCACGATATTTATCTTTGGTAAATGACTTTAGAGCAGTTAAAAAAGACATTGCTTAAAAAACTCAGAATCAGAAAAAATCACTGAATTATTTAAGAACACATATATTTTAAAGTATAACATATTTATTATAATTTATTTGCACCATTGGGAAGACTTGCTTTGGCATTCTGCCTTGATACCCTCCTCTCATTGATGTCCAGGTCATCTGGAGGCCAGGAGGCTCTCCGACCTACCATTTTTCCCTTTTTTTTGCTTTAGAAGAACAACTCTCTGGTTCCTCTTAGGCCTCCTGCCTTTCCTTTCTTTCTGTGTTTTGTTAGTTAATTATTATTTTTTAAATTTTCTTTTTCTTTCTCTTGGCTCCTCCTTTTAGGATGTCCAAATGTTGTAAAAAAAAAAAAAAAAAACAGCCGCAGTTCAGTACAACTGCTCTTTTCACACTCAACTCCCTAAAACTCCTTGTAACCTTCTGTAACTATTGGATGACGCTTTCTCCAGCTTAGCCCTAAATAAAGCACAGTTTAAAAAAAAAAATCAAAATGAGACTCTTCAGTGGTCTGTGCTTCTCAGAGTCTGGCTGGCTGTGTCTTGTGGCCCAAGGCTGACCCACCTGGTCCTGCTCTCCCAGGAGTCTGTGTGACCCCCTGACAGTCGGTTGGAGGGCTTTCTGGGAGGCGATGGGGGCAATCAAAGGAGGTCCTGTGGCACATATGAGACATCTCTCAACTGGTGGGGTGTCTCTGAAAGTCTCCATTGCAAACCCATTCTTTTGGTTCCTGGGCAGGGAAGGCCACGGTGCCCAGACGCAACAAAGTCCCCCTTTCCTCTCTGACAGGAGGAAACTGAGGCTACCTGACCTGAATTGGGGTGGGGGTGAAGCACTGTGAGGAGCTTGGGAAGGAGGCAGTGGAGGCAGGGACCACAGTAAAGGAAGGATGAGGACACAAGCCTAAACTTGCCACCAAGCATTTTCTCCGGGTCCTGCACCTCCCACTGTGTTGCCAGTTTGATTGGACGGAGAAAACGGAGTTCTGGAGGATACCTCAGTCACCGTTCTGGTGGAAGGGGGAGGGGGGCATAGAGGGAGGAGCTTCCTCGAGTGCTCCCATCTCTCTCCCTTGACGTGGAGAGATGTCCAAACCCTGAAAGCCAGAGGATGGTTGAGAAGGAAGGCGTGTGTGTGTGTGTGTGTGTGTGTGCGCGCGCGCTCGCGCGCGCATGTTGGGGTGGAGTTTCCAAAGGAGGAGGGATGGGAACCAGGACTTGGGCGTGGAGAGGTGGGAAGGAGAGAGCAGGTCCCTCTGAGGTGAGAGCCCAGACAGAGGCACCTTAGCCACAGGCCTTCATCAGGCTCTGTCCTGGGACAGAACTTCTCTAGCCTGTCCCACCACCCTGGTCCTGCAGCCTGCTGTGAGAAGGGGCAGAGCTCACCGCGGGGCTCCATCTCTTTCCACGTGAGGGGGCGGGCAAGCTTCCCTGTTTCCAGTGCCTGGTCAGGGAGAAGACAGGAGTGCTGGGAGACGAGGATCCTCGTTGGTCTGTCTGTGCCCTCCTGTGGGAGAGCGGGGAATGGCTTCAGCCCTCAGATGTATTCTCTGAAGTGGGTGATAGCACAGATCAGAGCCCCAGCGCCAGCGTCATACCTGGACCCCGTATTCCATTCTCTGTTCCCACCTCTGTTCCCAAGGTCAAGGACCAAGTCCCCGTTTCTCACACGAGCTTGTGAAATGTTAGCCTGACTGCATTAGGAAATGGGGCAGCCCTTCAAGCTTTGACTTAACTGTGGAGATGGCTCTAAGATGAGACCCTCAGTGTCGCCTAAACTACCCCCACTTTCCCTGCCCACTAGGCTGCGAGGCCAGCTGATAGATAAGCTGCTTTGCCCATTCTGGGGAGCTTGTGGGGAGCTGGACTCTGAAAGAATTCACTGCAAGGGGGATAAGTCACATCACACTGGGTGTTATGCTACCCTGTGAGGAACCGGAAGGTGTTTCCTAAGGAATTCTCTGGGCTTTTGCGTCTCAGACTATTCAAAACTGTGGTTTCTGTTGGACACTCGCAGCCGAAAGCCAATGAGTCTGTCGGAGGATGTCAGCCTTCACACCACTTCGCTTGCCACTGTCAGACCCCAGAGAGCCTCACTGTCCTTGCCTCCCCCTGGGTGCCCTTCTCGTGGGTACAGCTCTCCCCCAACATCCACTGCTGAGGCTCGGGGGCAGTGAGTGCCCTGGGAGCCGCCCCCAGGGAGCTGGGCCATGAAGGGGCTTGGCCAGTTCTGCTGTGTTCCAGGTACAGTTGACTGAGAGGAGATGAAAACACAAGGCCCAGATGTGAAAATGCCAGTTCTAGAAAAGAATCCTCTGCTTAAAACCACACACCAAGTGACTAATGAATACATAGCATATTTGAGAGAGAATATAATTATTAACCTCTGGGGGGAAAGTCAGATTCTTTGAAAACTTGCTGAAAACTCTCAGGTCACTTTGCCCACAGTTACAGGGAGTTCAGGGACGCGCAGCTCATCCATCATTTCCTGGCTCAGAACCCCTGATTTGCAATGTTATTTAAGAAAACCCAAGACATGGTTCTCATCAATTTCTGCCTGTATTCTATAGCTTGTATCCCTCTGCTAGCATTCTACCTGCAGCTTGTGATCTCTTCTTAGCTCCTCCATTTAAGACTTTTGCTGGGGCGCCTGGGTGGCTCAGTCGGTTAAGTGTCTGACTCTTGTGGTTGGCTCAGGTAGTGCGTGATCTTATGGTTTGTGGGATCAAGCCCCGCATCACGCTCTGCGCTGAGAACGAGGAGCCCGCTTGGGATTCTCTGTCTCTCTCTCTCTCTGACCCTCCCCCCACCTCTTTCTCTCAAAATAAATACATCAAAGACTTATTGCTTGTTATCATACATTTTTTATTTCAGGCATAATGAAAAGTAGAGATATTTGCATAAAGAACCTCCACGAAGCACCTGGCTTTAACATACAGCAACTCATGAGTTACTTTGAAGCAGATCCTGGATATCAAGTCATTTCATTGGTAGATATCTTGGCTTGCCCTCAACTTTTCTGAGGCAGCACCGATGTCTAGAGGCTGGCCATGGCCTGTGGGGCAGCTGCGTCCTTGCTGCAGCTGTTGGGGAAACTGGTGGCCTCCAGCCTTACCCAATGGAGGAGCTGGCTCCTGGCTAGACCCCGCCCTCCCACCTCCCTGCAGCCCCTCTACCTGGTGACTTCCTAAAGCCTTCAGCTCTTCATCCGCTCTTTGTACTCACTTTTCTCTTCTCTCCCTCCCCCCTTTCTCTCTCTGTGATGCTAATATGAAAAGAATGTGTTTACTGAGAGCTTGCAGAATAGCTCCCGTCTCCTTCTGGGTTTTTATAAGATCTGACATTTTTCCTCTTCTGCGCTGGATCCCACGCACTCCCGCACGCAGGGTACAGTGAGACCCAGACACACCAGAGCTTTCCCACCCACACGAGTGCTTCCGGGTCCTCCTTCCACCTGCCTTCCAAGCTCTGCTGTCGCTGGGCCGGGTGACTCTACAGCTCCCTCTGGCATGAGGTCTGCTGAGCCAATGTTGGAATTAGACCAGGTTGAACCCAAAGGAGCATTCTCCACAAGCGTAAGGCAGTTATGGGACTTCTGGGCAGTGAGCTCAGGGACCCAGCCCTGCCCAAGGTGACATATGAGACTTAGCTGTGAATGCCATCTTTCTATCTCACAAAATGGAATCCACCCCCATATAAAAATTATTAGCTACCATTGAAATCCCACTTTTATTTATTTATTTTTTTTTAAATATTTTTATTTATTTCTAGGAGAGAGAGAGACACCGTGAGCAGGGGAGGGTCAGAGAGAGAGAGGGAGACACAGAATCCGAAACAGGTTCCAGGCTCTGAGCTGTCAGCACAGAGCCCGACGCGGGGCTCAAACCCACGAACCGCGAGATCATGACCTAAGCGAAAGTCGGACGCTTAACCGACTAAGCCACCCAGGCGCCCCGAAATCCCACCTTTAAAGACTATTCATTTTTGGCAGTTGGACATTCAGTCACTGTTGATTCACTGTCTGTAGGGAGGAATGAGGGAAGGGAGGAAGGGAGGAAAGCACAAACTTCAGATAACTGAGGGCATGTACCAAAGTGGTGGGTGTTCTGGAAATGCTTTGTAAGTAATAACATTTGAAACAAGCGTGTAGCCAATACACTTATTCCTTCTCTCCCATTCACTCAGAGTCTGGTCTTCAGGCCTGGCTGGTAAGGGGCTAGGGGGCTGGACAGCCAGCCCCAGCACCCCAGGCCCCTCCTTATCACCTCATCTTCTCTTCCCTCATGCTAGCCTAACTCCTCATCCCTTTGGGGAGCTCCCAACATCCCGCTCTGGGCTTGCAGCCTTTGTGGGGGTTCACCCAAGATTTGCCCAGACCAGGAGGAGGCTTAGAGACCAGTGTATCAGAGTGCAGAAGGCATGGGCTTTGACATCTGACCAGATCCAAATCTCAGTTCATTCAAATATCTTCTGTGTCACTTTGGAAAAGTTACCTAACCCCTCCAAGCCTCAGTCTCCTTCTCTCTAAACTGGGGATAATATTACCACCACCTCAAGAGTTGTGAGGAGTGAATGAGACACAGCCATGCACAGCGACACCCCACCCCAAGGATTCTGAGCTATAAATATGCTACAGTACACTATACACTGTGCACTATAGATACTCAGAATGAATAGTCAGGCTCCGGTCCCCTTCTTCCCTTTCCGTGGTTCCATTCCATTGACAATTCGTGTCCCAGCTGAAGCAAGCTTGAACTTGACATCAGACCACTGTAAGCCATCTTCTCATGGTCCAGTCAGCCCTGCAACACTTCCAGAGATTGCTGTTATGTTGAGGTGCACACAACTCTGTCTCTCGCCGTTCACACTCTTTTCCAGAGACCCCAATTAGCCGCTGCCCCCATGCCCCTTCCTCTCTTTGCCCTTTCTTCCAAGAACATTCCTGGTGCCACAGTGGCTGTTATTGTCTACAGCCAGTCTCCTCTGGGCCCATATGGCCTCAGGCTGCATATTAATTTGGTCTTTGCATTTTGAAAATGTTACTTGTGTTTTTTTTTTTTTTGAAAAGTGAACATTCATATATTTCAAAATTCAGAAAGTATGAAAAAGTATAATGTGAAAAGTCTTCCCACCCCTGAATCCAGACCCCCTTCCAGCCAGTGCTATCAGTTGTTCCTGTTACCCCCTGTAAATGTGTAATGTGGGGTGCTTTGGGATAAGGGACTCAGCTGTGGTCCCCATTTTCAGTGAGGAATCCAGAGCCAGGCAGTAATGGGCCCAGGCTCCAGCAGCTGGCCTGTGGGGTTCCCAGCAGATGAGCCCAGGCCCGGGGATGCTCAGGACCCCACTGGCTGGGAAGAGGTCACCCTCATCAGCTGGGCTCTTCTCTTTGAGCCATGGCTGTAGCTACCACTTATGGACGCTGCTCTGAGTCAGACCCTGCATTGAGTTACTTAAATAGAATCTCCCCTAATTCTCTGAGGTGGGTGTTCTTGTCCCTATTTTACAAATGAGGAAACAGGCTCAGTGAATGGTGGTCCCTTGCCCAGATGACCCAGAGTCCAGGGTTCAGGCCCAAGGTTGTTCGCAGAGCGACGCTCTTAGTCTCTGCATCCCACCTCCCGGGGCTGTGAACCCTCCTCACAGCCACTTCCTCCAACGCTTGTGTCCTGCCTCCTATTTCCCTGCTTCTTCTCATGGCTTTTTCAACAATCCAATTTCACCTTTAGGAACTCACATTATCTGTGTTGACTCAGGTACCAGTCCTTTCCTTTCCTCCCCTCTTTCATCGGCTAGGCTGGAGCTGGGTTCTTAGAGATGAATGGGTGACATGTTACTAAGCGTGTTGCTGAGTCCATAGTTCTCCCTGCCTAGGAGCACTTGCTGGTGGTAGAGACAGAGGGGCAGCGTGGAGGGAGAAAGCAAAACCCAAAGACCCAGTTAGCTTTTATTTTTAACAAGGAGAGGAAGTTCAGTGGAAATAAACGGAATATTTATCAATAGTTGATGTAGCCACCTGAGCTTCAAAACCTTTTGAGCTTGTGTCAGCTCTGTTTACCCCAGTACACTGAACTCTGCAGAAAACTATAAGCAAACTCTCAAGATCAATGCAAGCTGGGTTGCCACCACTCAAAATCAAGGGGGAAAATTCTAAGGGCCCCGTACTCCACTAATTAAGGTACAAGGATTCTTCTTATCTCCAGAGTCCCCATGTGAATCACAGCCAGAGGCTTGGGGAAGGCAAGTAACTTGCCCCAAATCACACTGCAAGAAAGTAATGGAGCACAGATGAAAAATCAGCTGCACTCACCCCCCATATGAGGTTCCCTGACAAGCAAAGAACCATGGAATAGTGTGGTGCAGGGGTAGGGGTGACCCCAAGGGCAGAAAGCAAGGGGGCCAGTCTAGGGAGGAGATGTTTGGGCTGAATGTTGGAGGGTGAGAGCCCCAAGGGAGGGGCCCACGGACAGACATTCTAAAGGACCGTCAGATGTCTCAGGAAGTCAGGAAATATGCAGGAGAAGACATGGGGCCTTGTTTAACCGCCCCCCTCCCCCCCACTGATGACCCAGACACTGTGTTGGCTACTTCACTGATGCCAGCTCAGGTACCTTCCTGATAACCCTGGACCCGGTTTTACAGATGAGCTTCAGCTGTGTGCTGAAAGTCACCTGGTGCAGCAGAGCTGGGGTGTGAGCCCCGGTCCCCCACCGGCAGATTCTGTGCTTGTAATCACTGTTTTACCTTGAAGAGGCTACCTATCCCGGGCACTTGCGTCACGACTCTTCACTCAGAAGCCTCTTGGCTGAGTGTATTCCCAAGCCTCACACAAAAACATACAACCTACCCACGGGACAGAAGGGTGGAAGCCGGATTGTCCTGAAAAGCTCAGACCTCTGCCTCAGTTTCCTCCTCTGCAGAGTGAGCAGGTGCCCTGGTCTCACAGATTCGGCCCAGCTCTCTGCTAAGTGCTGGGAAGGGCCCTGGAGAAGAGAGAGAGAGGGCAGAGGAGGGAGGCCGTGAAAGCTCTCAGCCCAGCTCTTGAGATAAGAGCCACCTGAATGAGAGAGTGCAGCAGTGTTTTACTGACCGTTTTGTCCTGCTCTCTTCTCTGCGCAGAAGTTGAAGCAAGTCTTGAAGTTGCCTTGTCTTGAGTGCTGGGCAACCTTAACATGTCTCTGGGCTCAAGGTATCCCCTTTAAATTTTTTTTAACATTTATTTATGTTTGAGAGAGTGTGAGCAGGGGAGGAGCAGAGAGAGAGGGAGACACAGAATTCGAAGCAGGCTCCAGGCTCTGAGGTGTCAGCACAGAGCGCGATGTGGGGCTCGAACCCACAAACTGAGATCATGACCTGAGCTGAAGTCGGACACTTAGCCGACTGAGCCACCGAGGTGCCCCACAAGGTATCCCCTTTAATCAAGAACTACTTGGGGTATTTGGTACCTTCAGCATTGCATGCAATGTCTGGCACATAGAAGGAGCTCAACAATGGTTGCCAAATGAATGAGAAGAGGTGTAGTGTAGACAGGATGCATCCCATGCACCCCTTCTGAAGCCGTCCATGCCCGGCACACTCCCACAAGGCCCCTCTGCCTCACCTTGCCCCAGCTCTGCACAGGGATTAGAAGAAAGCCTGATGGTGGTTCTGGTCTTCTCATTACCTGGGAGCTGGTGGGATGATAGGCATTTGGGAAACGTTCTCTTTGGGGCCCTCAAAGATGGCTATGGACACAGATTCTCATGTTATTCCAGATTCCCGACCATTCGTGTTCTCCTGCCCTTGGTTGAGGATCCATTGCCCCAGGGGGCTCTAGATCAGGCTAAGCACCTCTTTTCTGACTCCTGTTGACCTCAGAGTGGAGACCACTTCACTGGACCTTGTTCCCACACTGTTGTGTGCTGCTCTATGTATGTGGCTTCTTCCCTAGCTGAAGTCCCCGAGGAAAAGAAACGAGTTGTCTCCTTTTCCCATCTCTTGCCTAGCACTGGGCTGGTCAAGAGGGTAGTAAGAATCCCACAGAAGATGAGGATTTAAATGGAATGTCCCAAATCCTCAGAGGATGCTGAAACTCGTGGGTAAAAGGTAGAAGGGAAACAATATCTACACAGTCTCAAAGTACTCCCACCTTCCCACACTAATAAATTACAAAGGAAAAGTTAATAATTGTAAAATTGTACCTTAACTGGGTGATTAACGTTAATATCCGCTGGAATGAAGGAAATAGCTATCATGGGCCCCCTGGTATGATGTGCTGAGGAGGAAGCAGCATTACCTACTCCTGCTGAAAATGTGTAACCTGAATTTAATCATATAAAAACATCAGACAAACCCCAATTGGGGAACATTTTATAAAACAAGTGGATTGTAGAGATGCCTGGGGGGCTCAGTCGGTTAAGTGTCCAACTCTTTATTTCAGCTTAGGTCATGATCTCATGATTCGTGAGTTTAAGCCCTGAGTTGGGCTCTGTGCTGACAGTGTGGAGGCTGTTTGGGATTCTCTCTTCCCCTCTCTCTGCCCCTACCCTGCCTGCTCTCTCTCTCTCTCTCTCTCTCAAAACTAAATAAATAAACTTAATAAAGAAAAAGTGGATCATACTCATCTTAGACACAATAGCTAAATGCAACTTATGATTCTGAACCAGAATTGTTTTTCTTTTGTTAAAAAGGATATTTAAGGATAGGAAACTTAGAAAGTTAAAAAGGAGATCTGGCAACATTTCAATTAAGGTCTGTTGATTAGGTAACGGTACTGTGTTAATGTTAACTTCCTGATTTTGATCACTGTACTGTGTTTATGTAAGAGAATGTCCTTGTTTTTAGGAAATAAATGGTAAACTATTAGGGGAAAGAGGAGTATTATGTGTGCAATTTACTCTTGAATGCCTCAGAAAAAAGGTAATAATATATGTGTTTATATACATGTGGGAAAGGGTGAATGATGAAGCAAATAAGTTAAAATGCTAACACTTGGGGAATATGGGTGAAGGGTATACAGGAATTCTTTGCAATATTTCCAAAACTTCTCTGTAAGTCTGACTTCAAAATAAAGTGAAAAAAAAAAGGTGGCCAGTTTGGAATGAGCACTCTTCAGGGTTAGCATGAAGAGTGCTGGCAGCAGCTTGGACCGGGCATTGCAGGGGCCAATTCCCCTCTTCCTTCCCCACTAAGGAGGGATCTGGGAGCCCAGCCTGGGGAGGTGACAAGCAGCAGAGAATGGTTGGAATCTATGTGGGTGTCTTTCTGCTGGACTCTACTGCTCCCCTGACTTTGGACACCAGGCCTAGCATTCAACGCTGTCCATGAGCGTGAGCATACTCACTCTGGGGGGCTCTGTCTCCATGCTGTTGACACACTGCTCCTTCTTTGCCTGGAACAGCCTCCCGTCCCTGCCTTTGCCTAGCAGAGGTGTCCCATCTTCTGGGAAGATCCTGATAGAAGTCTCCCTCCCAGGGGCATTGTTCTGGCCTCTGGGTGCTCTTAACTACAGCTTGATGGCGCTCCTGTGTGCTGCTGGTGGTCAGGACCGATGTCGCTGTGCTTTGCCTAGTGCATAGTGGCCAATCACAAAAGGTCTCAGAGCTTACTGAAGACCAGTGTGTCCTGACCTTTTGGGATCTGATGCAAGGTACGAACCCTCTGGCCCAGGTGAGCATCCAGGTGAGGAGTGAGGTGGGAGACAGGCCAGGAGAGGGCTGTGTGCAGGGCTGCTTTCTACCCGGATTGATGGTTTTGGCAGACCTGAAGGCTTCTCCTTGCTGAGACTGCCCACTCTAGCACCTCTCCCTGCACAGGGTGGGACAGAAGCCCCGGGCCCCTGCCCACTTCTCTGCCTTTTTTCTAAGCTCAGTTGGGAGATTTGGGGGTCGCAGCCCTAGCCGGGCCCTCCCTGGCTGCGGCTGCACCTGCTTCTCCTCCTGGCAGGTGCGTGGCAAGCAGAGGCAGGGAGAAGTTCTGCCTAGGGTCACTGCTCCTGAGACCCTTCTCACACTCATTGTTACTCAACTTTTTCCCTTCCATCACAGTAAATCTCCTTCTATTATTCTCCAAGTTGATATAGTAAGTTGTGTCATTTTGAGAAGAAATACATAATAGTGTATTAGAGGAATCATGGATCTCCTCATTCATGCTTAGAAAAAATTTATTACAATGTAAGAAAGTCTGAATAGCATGAATTTATTATAATGATTTAACACTTCTGCACTTGAGTTAAAAATGCCTCTCCATAAATAACTGTCCCTGGAAAACATAGCAAATTTACACAGTTTACCATTTCCCAATGTTATATAAATCCAACAAGCTTAAATCACCTCCAGCTGGGAGGAGGACGCTGAAAATTGGGGCTGTGGGGTTCATAGTGTCTCAGCTGGCTGTGACAAGAGGCAGGACAGCTGGCCTTCCCTTCCTCCAGCGCCACCCCCCCTGCCCCCCCCCGCCCCCCCACCGCCCTGTCTCAGCACCGGGAGGGAGGACAAAGAGCTGGGATACCAGGGTTTTTAACTGCAGCACAGGCGAAGGACTGTGGGCCTCGGGCATCCTGGCGGTGGTCAGGCTGGGGCTGTTGTCTGTGTGTGGTGGCAGTGAAGTGCCAGCCAAGGCCACCCAGCTGTGGACTGCAGGGGAAGGGAAGGGAGAGCCCAGTGCCCATGCCCTGTGCCAATCTCTAACGGGGCCTGGCCTTCCAGCTGAGCACCTCTTCTCCTTGCCCGCACCCCAGCACTGCTCTCTGCTCCTGGGACTTCTAGTCTATGTTCCAGGGAGTCCCCTCTGCCTCCACTGGACACCCTGCCTCAGCCTACTTGCGTGGGCACCTTTGTCTTATCATTCTGCTCTTGCTCTGGGCTAGTCTTCCCGGGCTAGGTCAGCGTTCCAGGCGCCAACTCATAGGTTAGGAATTACCACCCCCTTTTTACAAATAATTTTATAAATTACTATATCTGAGGCTTAGAAAGTATAATGTATAAGGTTTAACTTTTTTTTTTTTAATTTGAGAAAGAGAGAGCTAGCGAGTCAAGTAGGGGAGAGGGGCAGAAGGAGAGAGAGAATTCTAAGCAGGCTCCACCCTCAGCGTGGAGTCCCTACGTGGGGCTCAATCCTGGGATCATGACCTGATAGGAAGAGTCAGATGCTCAATGGACTGAGCCACCCGGGCGCCCCTGTAAGGTTTTAACTTTATAATAAAGTTTAAGTTTATAAAGTAAAACTTGTCTTATGTGTACAGCTCATGAGTGGTAGGGCTAAGTTGATTCCAAGGTCAATATTTGTCATTTTTGGACATTTAGCATGCGAACAGGGAGACAAACAGTACACAAGACCATACAGTACGGTGTGTGAGGTGGGCTAGGTCAGAAGGCTCTCTGGAGCATTAGCGGAAGCAGAGAGTCTATAAGGATACCTGGAGGGATCAGGAGAATATGGAAGCAGTGACAGTGGAGCTAGGTCTGGACGGTCATCCGTGAGACAGGGACGTGGAAAAGCCACACAGATGGCAAAGAGCAGTGTGTCTCGGGGAGGTGGCCAAAAGCTGTGAGTTGCAAAGGTGAACAGAGCAGAGACAGGAGGGAGGCCAGGTGGATGAAGGAGGGTCGGATGCCGAGTCCTGAGTGTCACTCTAAGGGGTAATGCTCCTTGCCCTGTAAGCATTGTGGAGTCCTTTGGATTTCTAAGCAGGAAAGTTGCTAAGTCTTAGATTTGTTTGGAGAGAAAATATGAGTCAGTGTGGAAATGGGGAGGGAGCAATGGAATGTCCCCAGGCCCTTCAGTACAGCCCTCTCTTTCTCCTTTGTGAGAGAGGGGCAAGCAGCCTGGCATATACAGAGTCCTGGACTTTGGAGGCACACATCTGTTTAATTTCTTCCTTCCCTCCTTCCCTCTCTTCCACCCGTGCACCTACCTATCCATCTAACTGATAATGACAAGAGTCTGTGACGTGCCAGGAATCATGCTAAGTTCTTGGGAGTGAGTGATGGCGAAGACCAACATCTTATTCTGGCCACCATGGGGCCTACTGTCTACAGGAGGCAGTTCTAGCACAGTAAGTGTTGTCATAAAGGATGCACAGAGGGCTAAGAAAGCTCACGAGAAGGTCAGGAGGGTATCACAGTGCCTTCAGTAACTATGGAAGTTGACAGTGGTTCGAGCACGGAAATCAAGAGAAAGAAACAGTGGGGAAATGAAGGGGCCAAACTATGAAGAGTCTTGTGCATGATGCTCAGAAGGCCAAGCTCCCTCTTAAGCACAATAGGAAATGAAGTACTGCAAGTACCCAACGCTTTAAGCCAGGCTGTGACGTGGCAAGATGACCCTGGTCGCCTCATGGGGACGAGTAACAGGGAGCCCTTATGAGTGCTTCCTTATCTGTGCTGAGCGCTTGACATGCACTAGCTCTCTGCACCTTCACAACAATCCCTTGAGGCAGTTTCTCTAATGAGCCCCATTTAAAGATAAGAGTGAGGCAAAGAGGGGTAAATGTTCAAGGAGGAGTCCAGGCCATCTGGCAGGAAGCCCAATGCAGAGGCTGTTGTGCTAGAGAAATGTCAGCAGAGAGGGAGCAGACGTGCAGGTTGAGAACTAGGAGGTGGACTTGCTACTTACCTCCTAGTAGTTTGACGGGAAGGTGGAGAGGGGAAGAAGGGAATCATGACCCTCCCACACTCAGATTCTGAGTTGGAACCCTATTCTTTACTAGCTGATCACCTTAGTTAGGGCCAGTTAGACCTCATTTTCATTTTTTTTCATTAAAAAAAATACGTATAGCACGCTTTCTTTGAAAACATCTGTGAAACATATTTTAGAAAGTCAAGTGGCTTCAGTCAGTTATATATATGCCACTTTTTTTTTTTTTAATTTTAAACATTTATTTATTTTGGAGAGATAGAGCACAAGCAGGGGAGGGGCAGAGAGAGAGGGAGACACAGACTCCGTAGCAGGCTCCAGGCTCTGAGCTAGCTGTCAGCACAGAGCCCGATGCAGGGCTCGAGCCCATGAACTGCGAGATCATGACCTGAGCCAAAGATCAGACACTTAGCCGAATGAGCCACCCAGGCACTCCCTTTTTTTATTGGTGCACAAGATAACATGCTGAAAGTATAGGTGTGCATGATGTTTCCTTGTCCTCATTCCATAAAGAACTGAAGGTGGCTTACAAGAGACACTTATATACTGAAATGACTTTATATTTTTATTTTTTTTTGAAGTTTATTTATTTACTTTGAGAGAGAGTGAGAGAGAGTAGGGGAGGGGCACAGAGAGAATCCCAAACAGGCTCCACACTGACAGTGGGGCTTGAAGACCCGATGTGGGGCTTGAGCTCACAAATCCTGAGGTCATGACCTGAGCCAAAATCGAGAGTCAGATGCATAACTAACTGAGCTACCCAGGCACCCCCCTGAGATGATTTTTTAAAAGTATGAATATCATAAACATTGCATAAAATGGAGCACAGGGCTTGGGGCTGGTTGGGTGATGACTGTGGTCTTGCCACCTCTTCTGAGGTATACCTGCAGTCTCCTTGGTCAGATGGAGGTGCCAGATTGGCCTGGGGAATAAAGGGCAGGATAAGGTCTCTGGCTGTTAACTGAATCCATGAGTATGGATCTCAAAACTGGGCGTTTCAGGCACACAAGCCCTCCCCAGCATCTTTTAGCATCTAAAGCCATCTAGCCAGGACCTTTTATTCCTGTCTCCAAGCGCCATGATAGTTCTTCCTTGCGGAACCATTTGGGTGACAGGCACATGGAAGGGGCTCAGGGGTACACGTGAATTGAAACTTCCTTTCCAGCAACCACACCACCTAGAGGTGGCTTGGGGTCCATGTGACGGGAGTGAGCTGGAGTCAACCAGGAAAACCTATCAGGATGTGGCAAACTGTTTCCTCTCTCTGAGTTGACCCACGCCCCTGATGTTAAACACATACTGAGGAAAATAACATTTTGAAAACTTATGGTGCTGCTCTTGCTTCCAGGCTGTGCCCCACATTTCTGGTGAGGGGTGTCAAAGGCATAATTCGATACCACAACCACATGGGGAGAATAGCCATGGAGATAATTTATTAACTTAAAATCTCTCACATATATAAGCAATTACCCACATTAAAAACAATGTTCACTGAGGTGAGGGGAAAGCATGACCTGGGAGGAGCCTGCCGTAGTCTCCACCCCATTAATGACCTCATTCTTTGTCCAGGTCTCTCCTTTAGGCCTATTCATTCCCAGAGTTTCCAGGTAGCAAATTTCTCAGAGAAGCCAGGTGTTGGGAGTGGGGCCAAGTGCAAAGGGCAGCTCTGAAGGAGAGAGCCCCTCCTTCCCCATGACGTTTGGGGTTTTCTAGCTAAGTCCCCACCATGGGGGGCAGGTTTGGATGAACACAAGTGTGCCTCCAGGAAGGATGACTGTTGGCCAAAGCTTTTCCTTGATTAACCTTGGTTTCCTAAATCGGGCCCTTGTGCCCTTGTAGGGAGCTTGGGTGGACATACTTTGTCTTTTCCCATTTTGCAAACATTGATTGGTTTTTCTCTCACAGAATGGTGGGTAGCAGGGTGGGCAATGTTGGGGCACTATGTGCACCTCCCCTAATATGTATCCAGCCTTGCTTTCAGGAAGCAGCTGAAGGAAGCCAGTCACTGTTGGGAGCACTTTACCAGGAAGAAAAGCATACCCCTCCGTGTCAGACCCTCTTTCCGTAGGATATCTGCAATTAGGTCAAGCTTCCAGGCTCTACAACAACCTTTGTATGTATCTCAACATAAGACAGATTAAGATGTTAACATACACGGTTCAATTTATAAGGAATATACTGGATTAGCCACAAATTCACATCCTACTGCCCTGACACACAAGAAATACCCACAGGATAGAGAAAGGCAACTGGTGGGGGAATGTAGCATATGAAAAATATGCTGATTGACACTCTGCTGAAAATCATCTTTGCTCTTCCAAATTGCTCATGCAGGGGGAGGTAAAGAAGCAATTAAACTCCAATCTGTGGCATGTGACAGCCTCACCCCAAAAGACCTCAGTTTAAATCTCATTTATGATTCTTCTAAAGGCAAACAAGCTTCTTAAAGAAATCATAATCCTTTTCTTGGTCTTTCCAGCACCCTCTTACTCTGGAGATCTGTAAAGACACTGGTGTCCAAATGGTAGAGTGTAGTTATGGCTGATCCAAGAGACTGATGTACTTAAGGTGCTTATGACACTTGGGGCAAGGAAAAGAAAGTTCTGGAAACTTAAGTTTAAGTGACAAAATGGCTGAGGGCTCTCAGTTTGCTTCTACCCATTCTGCCACACCTAAGGAAACTCATTTTCCAAACACTTTCTGAAATGGGACAAAATGGACTTAGTTACTCTCACAGGGGTGAATTTTAAAAGGATATTGTAATCTGCAATGCCTTTTCAACTTTTCAATTGGACGCCTAAGACTAGTTAATCTTGACCTCAAATTAAGGATATGGTATTGGTAGGTTCCATTCTTCTATCTTCCAAAGAACAAAAAGATCCAAGTAAAGGAAGGATGACTGGAGTTGACAGGGCCTCATCCCAAAGAGACAGTGAGATTTAGATCCATTCAGATAAGGTATCTGTTTAATAGGCTTTTGTAGGCTGAAATAATACAGTTTTGATAAAGATTTCAGGGAAGCCATGCAGGCTCACTAAATGTAGTTTGCACTGAATGGTCTGACTTTGGCTACCAGTGCTAACTGACAAAAACTCTTGGTCCCACTTCAAGCCTGGAGTTGGTGAAAGGGAGAGGGAAAAAAAAGTAATACCCTCCAGATCAAATAAAGTCATTGAGTATACATCTCTGGGAACACATTTTCCCCTTGCTTCCAATGGCTGGGAAGTTTTAAACTCATTGGCTCTACCAGGCTCATCGTGCTGCCCATTGGCACATGAACCTACCAGAGCCCACTGTAAGCTGAAGGACCCATCTCAAGAGCCCTGTTGAACAGGAGAACAGAGAGGAGGAAACAAGGCCTCAAGGATATTTCTTCCACAGGCCTTCTCTGGGTCAAGTGGAGGCCCAGTAGGAAAGAAGGGGAGACTCTGCTTGGGGTGGTGGAGGAGAATCTGGCAAGTAGAGATAGTTCTTTGAGGTCATGGGACAGTGGGACAGTGACCCAGAGCAGAGCACATAAAAGGCCTGGTCAACCCAGGGCCTTTGGTCCTCATAGGTAAGAGGGAGGACCAGGGAAAGCTCATCAAGTGGCTGATGCTCCTCTCTAGCTCCGACATCTTCCCGAGATACAGCCATGGGCAGTTCAAAAGAGTGAAGAATATAGACACTCGAGTCAATAAAACGTACTGAGATATTGCTCTTCTTTATCCTGGGAAATGAGCGGATGGCAGGAGAAGCATTTCAGGCCTGTGCCTCCATTTTATTTCCCGAGGGTAGTCACTCTGTTGTGGGATTTAATGCTGGCTTCCAAGGGTTGAGTGGGTCCCTCCCTCTAGCCCACTGTGCCCCTTGGTTAAGGGATGGGCCACTGCCGGGCTGATGATTACTGACAATGGTCACTCACAATTGGTCCTTAGTGTTGTTTGTGAGGGTAGGTGCACCAGCTCCAACTTTGGGATCCAGTGGCCACGCGTACACAGAGAGAGGCAGGCAGTGAGGGACAGAGGTAAAGGAGAGGTGGACGCAAAGAGTCTGTCTTTCTGAACACTTATGTTACAAAGGGGCTACTTTTAAGTCAGAGGGATCTTTCAGTGAAAACGTTTTCCTTGTGTACAAAAGAAAGCCAACCTTTTCCAATTGAGTATTGAGAAGGAAATGCTCTTGAAATCAGGCTGAATATGCCACGGCCTCTGCACGTAGAAAGGTCCTATGTTAATTTTCTAATCTCTGTTTGGCCTAGAAAAGATTCTGCCCTCCACCCCAAAAACCCCTTAATGTGTTCTCTACTGATTGGTCTGACCAAAATCAATCCAGGTTCGTAGAATGATTTCTATGTTCAATACATAACAGGATGCTAGTATAGGAGAGACATGGTTACTTTGCCATCAAATAATTTAACATCCTAGATCAGTACATAAAGAAGCCCACACATTTCTGATGGAAATTTTGTAGCATGTGTTTCAATGTCAAATGAAAAAGATATCTTCCAGAATTTGATTCTCCTCTAGGTCTTCAGGGGTCCTACCTGCCCCCACCTTGTTCCAGATTGATTTTCGAGGACTGGGTCGGCAAGTACTGTGATTCCAGGCTCCAGCTTCTCTGGAGGGATGCGGCTGAGATTTGGGAGCAGACTTTGGACTCAGAGACTGAACCAAATCCAACAGAGATGTCTCATACCTGTAACACACACACAACCCAGACAGAAAATGATCAGACTGATGGAACATTAGAATCCAAGAAGCTTAGAGAGCTGGGCTACCTGGGGTAAGAATGAGATCACCGATACATCATTTCCAAGAGGGCCTTCTAGGGGAGTTTTAGGGAAGGTAAACAGCAGAAGGCCCCTGCTCTCTGTCTGTAAGCTCTTCTCTTCTGCTGATTGTTAACATTCTTTTCTAGCCTGTGAAGGGAGACTATGGAGTGGGTGAAGGAATTTGACAACAGCAGTGATGGTAGTAGTAATATTTATTGCAAGCTTACTAAATGTCAGGCACTGTTCTTAATGCTTTACATATATTCAACCTTCATTTAACCCTCTGAACAACCCAATGAAGTAGGTATTATACTAGTCTGATCTCTGCTATATACATGAGGAAACTGAGGCTCAGGAAGTAACTCATCCAACATGAAGCCATTATATGACCAAGTCAGGATTTGCACCCAGGTAGTTTGTCTCCAGTGCTCTCATCCAGGACACTAACGCTGCCTATCAAAGTCTTTGCAGCCAGCCAGACCTGGTTTAAAACTCTGCTCTACTATTTGTAGGCTGTCTGATCTTGGGAAAGTTCAGAACTCCTGTTATGATTAAATGAATCAGTTGGTATAAATTAACATAAGTACTCAGTAAATACTAGTTCCCTTCCTGCTATCTTACTCCCACTCTCTCTAGAATCTTGGGAAAAGAAACTCTCATGTGAATCTATAAAGAGCTCCCTCCAAAGAAAGTCTGCCTTCGTGTCTAGCATTTTCATCAGAAAGGGTAAGTTTTGGGGCACCTGGGTGGCTCATTTGGTTAAGTGTCTGTCTGACTCTTGATTTGGGCTCAGGTCATGATCTCATGGTTCATGAGATTGAGCCCCGCATCAGGCTTTATGCTGACAGCCAGAAGCCTGCTTGGGATTCTTTCTTTCTCTCTCTCTTCCCTCCCCTCTCTCCCTCTCTCTCTCTCTGCCCCTCTGTCACTCGCGCTCTCTCTCAAAATAAAAAAAACAAACAAAGGTAAGCTTAGGGCAGCATAGAGGCAGAGAAACTAGTGGTGGCCAATAATACCCTCATTCATGGCCTCTTTGTTCGTGTGTCCGGTATGGAAAGCCAAAGGCATAAATGTATCTGTCTCCACATTCATTTATATGAGGGGCAAGTAATTTCTGCAGATATACCATGAAGCCTCGAGCAGGGCATGTGTGACCTATGCAGCTGCACAGGGCCCTGGACTTGGCTTAATGCTCTTTTGCTGTGATCTTGAAACTCTTGATTTCATCTTTGACCTTGTGTTTCTGAGGTCTGATGAGACAAGGGAGCAGGTGTGTTAGCAGAGGAGCTGTGCTGGCTGTGCATATGTGGGTTCGGGCCCACAGGCACAGTGGGCAATGGGCAGTGTGTATGCCAAACGGTTGGCCTGCCTGCTTGGTGTGCACATTCATGCCCGAAGCAGCCTGCAGGGGTGCTGCAGGGTGCCAGGGGTGTGGCTGGGGTGAGGACCTGGGCCTAGACTGGTTATGGCAACGGTGAAGGCAAGCAGAAGCAGCAGTGGTGAGAGGCTGGCTTGCCTGTCTTTTCCCAGCACCCATCCCCAGGGCAGAACATTAGTTCGCTGGCCTGAGCGCTGAGCTGGGAATGGTAGTGTTTAGGCAATAACATTAGTAAATTATTATAAAATAGAAGCATATACACAGACATTGCAATAAAGCATATTGAAGAAATATTAGAATTCTTCAAAGAGTTTAGAATCTGGTGTTAAAAGCTGCTGCATCATTGCAAAGCAAATATCCACAGGTTTAGAAATAGAAATTATCTTAAAATCCTCATATAAGGATGAACCTGAGGAAAGGGAAGCAAAAATAATAGGAAAACAAATAGCAAAAAATAGCAAAAAAAAAATAGAGGGAGGGGTACAAAACATAAGAGACTCTTAAATATGGAGAACAAACAGAGGGTTGATGGAGGGGTAGTGGGGGGGCTGGGCTAAATGGGTAGGGGCATTAAGAAATCTACTCCTGAAATCATTGCTGCACCATATGCTTACTAACTTCGATGTAAATTTAAAAAAATAGAAATTAAAGGTAAAGACTGCTGCATCTGTTGGAGAAGAATACTATTTTCACATGCAGCTGCAAATGAACTAATTAATGAAGATGACAGTTCTAAAATTAATTTTTCTCTGTCATGAAAGATACAGCAATAGAAAGCCTAAGTAGGAGTTTAGAATTACATACAAATCATTAAGTGACTTTTGGTTTCTCGTATGACCTCTACAAGTTCTAGGACAAGCCAGAGAAAAACACCACCATACAAACTTATACTTAAAATTAGATTTTCTGACATACATGAAGCTAATGTGTATAAAGAATTGAATCTTTTTAGAAAAAATTGTTCTGTGTCATCAGCTCAAGGGATCCTCGAATTTATATTTTGAAATCATTTATCAGAAATCTATCCCAGTGTTGTCAGAGCCCATAAAATATTCCTAACAGTTCCGGTGTCAGTAGTATCAGCAGAAAGATTCTTCTCAAAATGAAAAATTACCAGAAATTATGTGCGATATTTCACTTGCCAAGAGTGACTGATTTGCTTTTAATTGTATCATTTAAAATAAACTTGCTAAATGAATCAATTTTGATGATCTAATAAAGGAACCTAAAGAAAAGTCAGCCAGAAAAATCTTATGATCAGTCAAGTTATATTAACAAAGTATTATTATTTGTTATATAAAATTATGACCTCAATAATATAAATTTTTTGCTATCTGTAGGTATATGCTATTACTCATGTATCACCATTATTAGTAATGCTTTATAAGTTTCTTGTTAAAGGAAAAAGCTTTGTATTTTAGTACCTTTAACTGCACATTTTCATTCTACTTTTTGAACAAGGGGCCTCACATGTTCACTCTGCATTGGTTTCATAAGTTATGTAGATCACCCTTGCCCACAAGTCCCGGGCAAGATCAGACTAATATCTCTTGCATGGAAGTGTCATCATTTTCAATGATATGAAAAACTTTAAATTGAAATTCTTTTTAGCAGAATTTTTTTTTCAGATTGTATTCTCAGAGCATTAAGACACTGTTTCAATACAATTATCTCTGCCATTCAAAACAATGGTTTCTGTGTTCAACCAAAACATCTTAAAGTGTAAGCCAATGAGTTGGATACTGCTTCCAAGAAAGTTTATCAGAAAGACAGATCTACTTCATGCTCAAGAAATAGGCTTTGTTTGAATCTTCCTTGGAGATGTGTGGTAATGGTAATATTCATCTCTTTATATGGGCTGCCAAAACTTTTTTTAAAAGTTAGAAACAATGGAAAGCTGTATTTTTCTATACAATTTTATGCTTAAAACAACTAGGGAGAGATACTCTGAATGAGGAAATAAACCAGCTACTTCCTCTATTAAAATAGAGCCAAAATAACTGGGGATCAGAAAGTATGTCAGAACTCAATCTTGTAGAGACACAAGCTGAAACAGAGAGTAATGACAGGAATTTGTGTTTAAAGACTGATTTAAAAGGTAGCAAGTTATTTAATCATTTGAAAGAAGTCATGGGCTTCAAATTCCTTCATAGTACTCTTATTCACATATAATAGAGTAAAAAAAGAATCTTTAGAACATTGCAAGAGTGACCCACAAAACCACAGAAGGTTAGATCTGCTGTGTTAGGTAGGGTAAGTTAGGTTAGGCAGCAGGACAAATTAACCTCAAAATTCCAATGGCTTAATATGACTCAAATCTATTTCAAAGCAATGGCGTATGCTTAAAGTAGGTCTAGGGCAGAGATTGGGTTCACCATCTTCTGGCTGCATCACCTGGAACATATAAGCTTCTCGAATGTCCTGGCAGGGCAGGGAAACTGAAGAATTGTGTATAGGTTACTATAGACTGGAAATTATACAACCTTTATCCTTGGGAAACTGAAGAATTGTGTATAGTTACTATAGACTGGAAATTATACAACCTTTATCCTTAACTGTGTGATTGGCTAGAACTAGTCATGTAGCTCCTGAAGGGGAGGAGAACTGGATATTGGCAAACACTGGTAATGCTTAGTCATGGAGGACTGGGTCTTTGCCATTTGGAATAATTCTCTTATTTTACTGATGAGGAAACTGAGGTCCAGAGAGCTGTATGTGAACTGATTAGGATCACACAGCAAGGGGAGTGCCAGGGCCAAGTGATTTTAATCCAGGAAACTTGACTTCCTAGACTTGTATGTCTTTAGTCTCTCTGCCAAGATAAAGAAGATGTGTAACTAAAGGAAAAGTGAACAAAATGGTTGCTGTTTCCAATTATGTTTTATTTTAAAAGTATAGTATGATTACTTGTAACTCAGTGTGAACATATCCACATTTCTAATCAACTGGGCTACCTTTTTGCCAATAATTTAATTTACCCTAAAGTACAAATGCTTATCTTCATGGTTCTGCTGTTATCATAAAGATTCCGTTTCTCTAGAAGCCATATTCAATCACGGATTACACTGTGGCAGAGAAATCAGAAAGGCTGTGGGAGGCAAGGGTCTCAGATCTCCATGGTGCCTCATAGCTAGTTTCCTTCAACAAGTGTTTTTAATGGTACTTTTGCTACCAGGAAAGACCACACAATTTGGCAGATTAAAAAGCAACAAATTAATAAAGATTGTTTTAAAAACCATAGCTTGAGGTATCACCCAATTTTATACCAGAATTATAGAGGCAATAAAGCAAAATAAAAAATGAATTCCTATAGCATTTTACACTAACTACAGCAAAGAGCACTGTTTATTAATCAAGTTGTATTTTGTGAGCAGTGCGTCTTAAGTGTGCTGAGGTGACATGTGACAGGAGATTATAAAGTTGATTAGTTTGGCCTGGCCCTGATGGGAGTTTGGCATGCAGTTAATTTAAAGGGATATGTAACTTATTCACACTCATGAAATGCCACCCCTCGAAAACCTCAGACTCTGTTTTAGCCCGAGGCTTTGACTGTGTCAGCCTTCCTTGCCCCTGTACCTCACAGAGCTGGTACTCGGGAGTTATGCGGGCACACAGGCTGACTTAAACAGCTTCCTTATGGAGAGGTGATGAGGTGATAAGGCTTATTTGCTTTATTCAATCTAAATTTGGCTGTACTGGCATTAATTCTGTCCTAGAATTCTCGTCCCACTTGTGGTTGCCTCCTGACCTAGCAAGATACTGAGACAAAACCCAGGGGGGGACACAGCCTCTGGAGCTTTGCCCTCACATTCCCGCTTTTCAGCTTTTGTGATTTCAGACCTGTCCTCGTTACCCTCCTCGTCTCTTGCCTTTTACATGATGGCATGCCCCAGCCTCAATCCTTAGTTCTCATATCTTAGGTAATTGCACTCATTCATATGACTTTTAACATCCATATGTCAATGGCTCCTAAATGTATAGCTCCATTGTGATGCTTGCTCTCGAGTCCCAGACTCACATCCCCATTTGGATGTGTAACAGTCATGTCAAACTATCCTAAACAGAACTCATTTGTTTTTTCTTTAAATCCTGTTCCTCTCCATAAAACCAGGTACCTCTGGGCCTGAACATGTGCTGTATCTCCCGCTTAGGATGCTCTGATGTCAGTTCTTGCTTGCCCACTCTATTCATTAGTGTCACCTCTTCAAAGAGCCCTTCCCTAAATGCTCTATCTGAAATAGCCATCATACCACTGGTCACTGTATCTCATTCTAGTGTTTTATTTTCTTTATATCCCTCAATACTACCTGAAATACATTATTTATTTTCTCTCTTTTAGCAGTTATGGGCTCCATGAGGGTAGGTCATTATTGTGTTATTGATATTATCTCCAGTGCTGAGAATGGTATCTGACACAAGGTAGGTGCTAAATATTTGTTGGAAAAAAAAAGAATGGGCCAATGACTTAAATTTAAAATTTTAGTACCTTCCTCCATAGGTATTTTTTTGACAGCTAGTCTTTTAAAAAATCATATATTTCAAACATTCTCAAAAGTATTACCCATCTGCATATTCTTCTTGTTCTTATCTTAAAAAAAAAAGGATACTACACATATGGTTTGTGTAAACTACTTTATCATTTGGTATATTGGAACTATTTTTTCCATATCAAGTTTTTACAACATTATTTTTAATGAAGAGCACTTTGGTTAGGTCCACGGTCTTTTGAGATGAAATCAACTATGTTTCTTATTCCTTCTGTCAATTGGTCAATGCCCAAAGGGTATTCCCCACTCCAATCCATCAGAGGTTAGCAAATTACTGCTATCTTTATTATATTCTGTGTTTTCTCTATTCCCTTCCCATGACCTTCAACACTTCTGCAGCTTTTGCTTAATGATATACTTGGCTATCTTTTGTACTCTTTTTAGAGTACTTCCTTCATCTCCTATTTTAACTGAAACCTGGCTCTTTTGCTGAGGTCAATGCTTTCCATACATTCTTCTCAGTGGGCATTGTTTACACTCAACATACCCTACATAGGTCAAAGGGCAGTACTGGAATCATCACTGCTTCCATTACTGCTTTTTGATCATTATTTCCGAAGTACATTAAGTTCTTACTGCTTTGAGAATTCTGTCACTGCTCTACCACTCTCAACTTTTCTTCATCTATATCATCTATTTACCCACTCTAAGTTACTGAAGATGTTAACACTGGGATCAATCTTTTCTTTCAGTTCAACTCTTACCATCATCCCTGCTAATGTCAACATCACATGAATGAGGCTGGACCAATACTGACTTCTTGGTTCTTTGACATCTCAGGTCAAAGACTTTCTCAGCAAGCCTAACTCTTCATATTCTGGAACTTGCCATCAATTACAATGGCATCTTTTCTGAATTCAGTAATTCAAACATCCTACTACTTCCTGATGCCCACATCTTAATGCCCAAAGCTTGTTTTTTCAACTGTTTCCACTGTCTCTGCCCATTGGTCTCATCAGACCATTAATTCAAACAATTATTGTTCTAAGAATGAAGGTGATAGTGGTGAACAAGATTGCTAAAAATCTCTGTCCTGGTAGGATCATTAACAGCATACTTTCTTCCCAGCCCTTTATCCCTTATTCAACTTTAATTTCATGGTCTGGCATTCCAATCGCTCATTTAACAATGCTTTTAAAAATATGCCCACTGTCTTTCTGTCCTCTCCCCTAAACCTGCCAAAAGCACAACAGTGCATGAAACTAAATGTCTGCCTTTTCTGTGAGTTATAGCTGGGCAACTTAGTGTAAATAAAACAATGTTCAGATAAACAAGCAAACAGAAAGTAGATCTAATATAAATCATAGTCAGTAATCTTAACTAGGTGCTAAACATTTTCTGACAAAGCTACTGTATTTCTCTAATCAGTTGTTTTGCTCTCATTTCCCCTTCTCACTACTTTCCTAAACAGATGGCCTTTCTTCCCACTTCAGAGAAAACAGAGAAGAGAAATTGTCTCTACTCTATCAAGTTCACAAGTCATTCAGCACTCTTCACTTCCCCCTTTCACACTGAAGGAAGTGATCCTTCTTTTAGATAAGACTAACCACTCCATTTATGTTTCTTAGGAATGTTTTTGTATTGACTATCCACTCTAGAACCTTCAATCTTTTCCTGCTTACTGGTTAATCAAGAGCACTTAAGAAGATCTCTCCTTTCATAACCAAACCATTTCTCAATTTATTACAATCTGGCTTTCATCTACCACACTGCTAAAATTGAAATTGCCAAATTCATCAATGACCTCCATGTTGTTAAATCAAATGGACTTTTTGTAGCTCTTATTTTACATAATGTCTCTGCAGTATTCAATGTGGCTGATTGCTTCTTTATGAACTTTAAACTGTTTTATTGAAATAAAAAATATACACAGAAGTTACATGTATTTAAAGTATACTGCTCAGTGGCTTTTAGTTTATTAAGAAATAGGCAACTATCATACTTTAATTTGAAAACATTTTCATTGTCCCTGCCAAAGAAACCCTACCTATTAGCAGTCACTTTCTATTTCTACCCCATCTCCCAGCCCTAGACAATGACTATCTATTTCCATAAATTTGCCTGGACATCTCATATAAATAAAACCATACAATATATGGCCTTTTTTGACTGGCTTTTTCATTTAGCATATATTTTCATGGTTCAGTCATGTTGTACCATATATCACTACTTCATTCCTCTTTTGTTGCCAAATAATATTTCACAGTATGGATATACCACATTTTGTTTATACATGCATCACATGATAGACATTAGGTTGTTTCTACCTTGTGGCTAGTGTGAACAGTGCCTCAATGTACAGGCATGTGGAAAGTTTAGCATGGACATATGTTTTCATTTCTCTTAGGCAGATAAATAAGAGTGGGATTGTAAACTCTATGTTTAACCTTTTAAGAAACTGCCATATCGTTTTCCAAAGTGGATGTACCACTCTATATCAGTAGGTGGAGGTCTTTTTTTCTGGGATTATAATGCTTCTTCAGAGAACAATCTTCCAATATTCTTCATGGGAGGGAGGTGTGGACTACTTCTGGGTCAAGGAGGGAGCCAGCCTTCTCACTTGAAGGCTTTGAACCTATCCTATTTTCAGCCTTCTGACTCATCTCACCTTCTAAAGTATGACATTCCTTAATGTCTCTTCTCTATTGAATTTCTTCATAGTTAATCTCCAGTCTTTTGTTTGGGACTAATATTCCATATATGGTACTGTGGCAGAGGTGCTAAGTTTTTAAATTATTACTTCAAATGTCCCTTTCATAATGTTTTTAGTTTCACTCTACATCATTATTTTCCATTGTTCATGTTGCTTCTAATTGCCAAGTCTTCCCAAAGTTCTGTGACATCAGTCTCTTTTTGCGTGAATACTTTTCTCAGTGCTTTCTATGTGGTAGCTTCTTCTGTTGTATTTAGTAAGTTGTTAATCCTCCATTCATTTTCCATTTTCCAAAAATGTACATAAATCTCTGATATATTGATGTCTTTTCTATTGTACTTATTCTTGTGACTTTATACCTTTAAAAACATTTACTTACTGTCATCTTATTGGTGTCTCAAGAAATAGAAAAGATAAATATAATTTCTCAATTAATTAGCTAGGGAATATATTTTCAGAGAGGTTACATAAATTTCTTTTAGGTTTATTATTAGGAATTCCCTAATTTTGTCATCACTTATATGACTGAGTCCTGCCACTTCCCCACTAGATCTTTTAAACAGCTGATGCTGGGGCACCTGGTGGCTCAGTTGGTTGAGCATCCAAGTCTTGGTTTAGGCTCAGGTCATGATCTCATGGTTTGTGGGTCTGACCCCTGCACTGGGCTCTGAACTGACAGCATGGAGCCTGCTTGGGATTCTCTGTCTCCCTCTCTTTCTGCTCCTTCCCCACTCACATGTCTGTGCTCTCTCGCTCTCTCGCTCTCTGTCTCAAAATAAATAAACTTAAAAAATTATAAATATGCTGGCATAGAGATTTATAGTAATTAAGTTTTGTACATTATTAAACTTTCTCAATTTCCTTAGGTTATTTTTTCAATTGATTTCTTATGGGTTTTATGGGTGAGCAATTATAATGAATATAAATAATGACAGGGTTTATGTGTTTTCTATTATTTGCATTCTTTATTCTTATTGTATGGGCTAACACTTTCAGGGAAATGCTAAAACTATAGGTTTTTTTTAAAAGACTTTTAAAACTGTTTATTTTTGAGAGAGAGAGTGCGAGTGGGGGAAGGGCAGAGAGACAGAGGGAGACAGAGAATCCCAAGCAGGCTCTGTACTGACAGCACAGAGTCAGATGCAGGGCTCAGACTCATGAACTGTGAGATCATGATGTAAGCTGAAATCAGGAGTTGGTTGCTTAAGTGACTGAGTCACCAAGGCGCCCCTAAAACTATTGGTTTTATAGGCACTTTGGTATAATGCTGATTTAATAGGAATTATCTATTGTTTCACTCTTAAGTAACTGCCATCCAGATATTCTTTATTATGTTAGGTATTTCCTCTTAAATAGTTATGGAGAGGGAGCAAGGCAAACCATAAGAGACTCTTAAATACTAACAACAAACTGGGGGTTGATGGGGATTGGGAAAGAGGGGAAGGGGGGTGATTGGCATGGAGGAGGGCCCTTGTTGGGATGAGCACTGGGTGTTATATGGAAACCAACTTGACAATAAACTATATTAAAAAATTTTATAAAAAGAATGAAAAATTAATTGTACTAAGTAACTTTCCAGTATATATTGAGGTGATAATAAACTTTTCCTTCTTTGACATATTGTTAAGGAATATTCTGTTTTTGGCTTCCAAAATAGAAACTACATTGTAGTTCTCAGAATATATTCTACTTGGTTATATAGTATTATTTTTTATGTATACTATTAAATTAGATTCATTACAATTATTTTATGGTTTAAAAATCTGTATTATAGAGATATTTATTTATAGTCTTTCTTTTTTAAAAAAAATTTAATATTTATTTATTTTTGAGGGAGAGAGAAAGACAGAGTGCAAGCAGGGGAGGCGCAGAGAGAGAGAGGGAGACACAGAATCTGAAGCAGGCTCCCCGCTCTAAGCTGCCAGCACAGAGTCCAGTGCAGACTTGAGCTAACTAACTTTAAGATCATGACCTGAGCCGAAGTCAGACGCCTAATTGACTGACACACCCAGGTGCCTCTGTTTATAGTCTTTCTTATGGCTCTTTATATCCCTATATATTATGTTTACCTGGGTGGAAGAAAAGTGATGGTACCAATTCAAGAAAGAATGGCTTTATAATGAAAGTAGAAGGATAACCAATAACTATACTGAGCCAGTAGTCCTCACATGGCTCTTCTCAGGAATCCTAAATAGTCCTTCTCAAAAGTTCTTTACTTGCTAAAGCAAACCTATGCCACAGAAGATGTGGCATATTTTATAAGTGCTTCACAATCACTTGTCAAACATCAACAAAAAGGCTAGTAAGAATAACAGGGTGGTCTTGAACCTACCTAGGAAACTGCACACCTCACAGAAGAACTAACTACTCCTATTGATAGAGAGAAAATCAGATGTGCGCGGACATCAGGTTGAGGGTACTACTCAGAACCTGTCTCTTGTCCTCCAAACAAAAGAAGTGCTAAAAATTTAGCATAGAAATTTAACATATTTCTTCTGAAGGTGCTAATAAGCTGTAGAATGAAAACTATGCAAAGTCAGTGTACCTTGAAAGGAGGCTAAAGAATTTACCAGAAAGTCAATGAGTGTATGGAGGTAACAAAGAACAATTTTAAGATAACACATTAAAAGGCACAGCTGACATAATAAAATCTCTTCTCATGTTATAACTTCTATTTTTCTGTAATCTTTACCTTTTCATCCAAGACTCATTTAAAATTTTTTTTGGAATGTTTATTTTTTGAGAGGCAGACAAAGAGCAAGCAGGGTAAGGGCAGAGAGAGAAGGAGACACAGAATCTGAAGCAGGATCCAGGCTCCAAGCTTAAGACTCAATTTCTTATATGAGAAGGAAAAGGAGCTAGAACAGCCACAACAATTATGAAGAAGAAAAAAACAGTTGGAAGTCTCATATAACATGGTTTTAAGACTAATGGTAAAGCCATATTAAACAATGAGCTATTAATAAAGAATAGATAGACACAGATAGATCAATAGAAAAAATAAGAGTCCAGAAAACACAAATATGATCAGTTGAGGTTTTTAAGATGTGTAAAGTCAATTTAGCAAAGAAAGAGGAAGAGGAGGAAGAGAGGAAGGATAGGAAGGAGAGGAAGAGGAAGAGAAGAGAAAGAAGAAGAGGAAGGAGAAGAAGGAGAGGAAGAAGAAGGCGAGGAAGAAGGGGAAGAAGAGGGAGAGGAAGGAGAAGAGGAAGAAGAGGAAGAAGGAGGAGTGAAAGGAGAGGAGGAAGAAGAGGAAGGAGGAGAAGGAGGGGAAGGAGAAGGAGCGAATAATTATTTCAGCATAAACCTCATACCTTATACAAAAATTAACTTTGCCTTCACTAGATAAACTACATATTGAGCTATGACACACACCTTAACAAATTGAAAAGAACATAAATCATACAATGTCTACTCTCAGATCACAGTGGAATTAAATTAGAAATCAATAATGGTAAGATAATTGGGAAATCTTTCCATTAGTATATGGAGATTAAAGAACATACTTCTAAATTTTTTCTTGTTTAATTTTTAAAAAAAATTATTTCTGAGAGAGAGACAGTATGAGCAGGGGAGGGTCAGAGAGAGAGGGAGACACAGAATCTGAAACAGAGTCCAGGCTCTGAGCTAGCTGTCAGCACAGAGCCCGACATGGGGCTCGAACTCACGAACCATGAGATGATGACCTGAGCCAAAGTTGGACGCTTAACCAACTGAGCCACCTAGGTGCCCCAAGAACATACTTCTAAATAATACATGAATCATAGAATAAATCTCAAGATAAATTAAAAAATATTTTAACTAAATAAAGATAAAAATACAACTTAAAATTTGTGAGATACAGCACAAGTAGTGCTTAGAGGGAAACTTATAGCAATAAATTTATAATAATAAATGCATATTTAGAAAAAAAGAAATATAAAGTCAGTCACCTGTATATTTACCTTATGAAACTAGAAGAAAGCAGATTAAATTTACAGTAAGAAGAAAACAAACAATAAGTAGAGCAGAAATCAATGTAATTGAAAACAAGAAATCAATAGAGAATCAATGAAATAAAAAGCTAGTTCTTGAAAAGATCAATAATAAAATTGATAAGCTTTTAGCCATGCTAACTAAGAAAAAAAAAGAGAGAGATGACAGATATCACTAATATCAGAACTAAAAGAGGAGATGTCACTACAGAGCCAATGAACATTAAAAAGATAATCAAAAAATACTATGAACAACTCTATTCCCACAAATGTGATAATACAGATGAAATGAACCAATTCCTTGAAAGACAACTGCCAAAAATCACACAAGAAGAAGTAGATAATCTGAATAGGCTTATATCTATTAAAAAATTGAATTGATAATTAATACCCTTCCAAAACAGAAAGCTCCATGTCCAGATGGGCTCACTGGTGAATTCCACCAACATTTAAGGAATAAATTCTACCAATTCTCTGTAATCTCTTTCAGAAGAGGCAAGCAGAAGGAATTCTTCCTAACACATTCTATGAGGCCAGCATTACTCTAACACCAAAGCCAGACAAAGAAACTACAAGAAAACTACAGACCAATATCTTTCATAAACATAGATGAAAAAATCTTCAACCAAGTGGTTATGCAAAGTTGATTAAATATTTGAAAAATCAATTAATGTAATCTATCACATCCAAGGCTGAAAAAGAAAAACACTTGATCATATCAATAGATGTAGAGCTCCCCTATGACCCAGCAATAGCACTGCTAGGAATTTACCCAAGGGATACAGGAGTGCTGATGCATAAGAGCACATGTACCCCAATGTTCATAGCAGCACTCTCCACAATAGCAAAAACATGGAAAGAGCCTAAGTGTCCATCAACGGATGAATGGATCAAGAAGATGTGGTTTATCTATACCATGGAGTACTACATGGCAATGAGAAACAATGAAATCTGGCCATGTGTAGCAACATGGATGGACCTTGAGGGGGTTATGCTGAGCGAAATAAGTCAGGTAGAGAAGGACAAATATCATATGTTTGCACGTATAGGAGGATTAGGAGGAACTTGACGGAGGAACNAGGAGGAACTTAACGGAGGACCATGGGGGAGAAGAAGGGGGGAAATGGTGGGGGCAAGGGAGACAGGCAAACCATGAGAGACTCTTGAATGCTGACAAAAACTGAGGACTGATGGATGTGGGGGGTGAGGGGGGGAAATGGGCATGGAGGAGGGCACTTATGGGGATGGGCACTGGGTGTTATATGGAAACCAATTTGACAATAAACTATTTGTAAAAAAATAAATAAAAAAAATAGATGTAGAAAAAGTATTTGATAAATCCAAAACCCATTAATAATAAAAATTCCCAGTAAACTAGGAATGAAGGGAACTTCCTCAACTGATAAAGAATATCTACAAAAACCCAAAGCTAACATCATACCATACTTAATAAGTTGAGAAACTTGCAGGTATGACACATGGATATTCTCTCATCACTTCATACTGGAAAACCTAGGTACTGTAATAAGACAGAAAGAGGAAATAAAAGATGGAAATAAGGAAATAAAACTGTTTTTGTTCATTGATGCCATGACTGTCTATGTAGAGAAACCAAAAGAATCAACAAAAACTCCTGGAACTAAGAAGTGATTACAGCCAAGGTCACAGGATACAAGGTCACAGGATACAAGGTTCATATACAAAAGTCAATCACTATATACTGTAATGAATGAGTACAATTTGAAATAAAAAATACAATACCATTTACACTAGTATCCCCCTAAATGAAATAATTCTTTAGAAATATAACAAAATATGTATAAGATTTACATGAGGAAAACTAATAAACTCTGATGAACAAAATCAAAGAATTAAATAAATGGATAGATATTCCACATTCAAAGATAGGAAGACTCAATATTGTCGAGATGTCAGTTCTTTGCAGATGATCTATAGATTCAATGCTATCAATTCCCATGAAAATCCCAGCATGTTATTTTGTGGATACTGACAAACTGATTCTAAAGCTTATGTGAAGAGAAATAAAGATTAAAAATAACCAACACAGTATTGAAGAACAAAGTTGGAGAGAACTGACACTACTTGACTTTTAAGACTTACTATAAAGCGACAGTAATCAAGACAGTGTGGTATTGTTAAAATAACAGACAAATAGATCAATGGAACAAAATAGAGAGCCCGAAGTAGACCCACATAAGTAAAATTAACTGATCTTTTGACAAAAGAAAACAAGGCAATATACTGGAGAAAAGACAGCTTTTTTTAACAAGTGTTCAAACATAGTCTGGGAAAAATGGACATCTATATTTAAGAAAATAATTCTGGACACAGACCTTTCAACTTTAACAGCCCATAGACCTTGGGTGCCTAGGTGGCTTAGTTAGTTAAGTGTCCAACTTTGGCTCAGGTCATGATCTCATGGTTTGTGGGTTCAAGCCCCACATCGGGCCCTGTACTGACAATGTGGAGCTTGTGTGGGATTCTCTATCTCTCGCTATCTCTCTGTCCCTCTTCTATTTGAACTTTCTCTCTCTCTCAAAAATAAATAAATAAATCTTAAAAAATAAAAAATAAAAAAAAAATGGGCCATACACCTAAAGGTAAAATACAAAACTAGAAAATCCCTGAAGATAAACAGGAGAAACGCTAGATGACTTTGAGTATGGTGATTACTTCTTAGATACAACACCAAAGGCACTATCCATAAAAGAAATAATTGATATGATGAACTTCATTAAAATCAAAAGCTTCAACTTTGCAAAAGAAAATGTCAAGAGAATGAGAAGGCAAGCCACAGACTGGGAGAAAATATTTGCAAAGGACACATCAGATAAGGACTATTACCCAAAAAATATAAAGAACACTTAAAACCCAATAATAAAAGGGTGCTTGGGTGGCTCAGTTGGTTAAGTATCCAACTTCAGCTCAGGTCATGATCTTGTGATTTGTAGGTTTGAGCCCTGCATCGGGCTCTGTGCTGACAGCCCAGAGCCTGGAGGCTGCTTTGGATTCTGTGTCTCCCTCGCTCTCTGCCCCTCCCTACTCATTCTCTGTCTCTCCCTCAAACTCAAAAATAAATAAACATAAAAAAATTAAAAAACAATAAAAAACCAAACAACTCAATTAAAAAATGTACCAGAGATCATAACAGATACCTTACTAGTGTGAAGAAATACAGATGGAAGATAAGCAGATGAAAAGATGCTCCACATCTTATGTCATCAGGGAAATGCAAACTAAAAGAACAATAAGATACCACAACACATTTATCAGAATGGCCAAAATCTAGAACACTGATAATACTAAATGCTGGTGAGATATGGAGCACGGGAACTCTCATACATTACTAGTGGGAATGCAAACTGGTATTGTCACTTTGGAAAATAGTTTGGCAGTTTCTTACAAGAAACTGCATATTCTTACCATATGATCCAGTAATTGTGTTCCTTGGTATTTACCCAAAAGGGTTAAGAACATGTTTATGCAAAAACCTCACATAGATGCTTATACCTGCTTTCTTCATAATAGCCAAAACTTGAAAGCAACCAAGATGCCTTTCAGTAGGTGAATGGAAACATTAATTGTGGTACATAAAGACAATGCAATATTATTCAGCACTAAAAAAAAAAAAAATCAAGCCATGAAAGACATGGAGACGACTTACATATATATTAGTAAGATAAAGAAGCCAAGCAGGAAAGGCTACATACTGTATGTTTCTAACCATATGACATTCTGGAAAAGGCAAAACTATGGAGACAAAAAAAGTCACTGGTTGCTGGGGGTTGAGTAAGGGAGCAGTGCAAACACTCTGTATGATACTGTAAATGCTGTATACATGCCATTATAAATTTGTCCAAATGTATAAAATGTACACCACCATCAGTGTACCATGAAAACTATGGACTTTAGGGGCGCCTGGGTGGCTTAGTCGGTTGAGCGTCCGACTTTCGCTTGGGTCATGATCTCGCGGTTCGTGGGTTCGAGCCCCGCGTCGGGCTCTGTGCTGACTGCCAGCTCAGAGCCTGGAGCCTGTTTCAGTCTGTGACTCCCTCTCTCTCTGACCCTCCCCTGCTCACGCTGTCTCTCTCTCTCTCCTAAAAATAAATAAAACATTAAAAAAAAAAAAACAACTATGGACTTTAGCTGATTATGGTGTGTCAATGTAGGTTCATCAATGGTAATAAAATGTACCTCTCTGGTGGGGTGTGTTGATAATGAGGAAGGTTATGCAGGTGTGAGGGTAGGGGATATATGAGAAATTTCTGTATCTTCCTCTTAATTTTGCTATGAACCTAAAACTGCTCTAAAAAAATAAAGTCTTTAAAAAAGTTTAACTCTAAATGGAGCATAGATTAAATGTGAAATATCAACTGTAAAACTTTTAGAAGAGAATATAGGAAACAATATCTGTGACCTGGAGTTAGGCAAAGAATTTTTATATGTGATATCAAGAACATATTGGATAAAAGAATAAATTGATAACTTAGACTTCATCAAAATTAAAAACATTTATCTGTGAAAGAAACTTTAAGAAAATTAAAAGAAAGTTCTACACTGGAAGAAAATATTTTCAAAATCACATGTCTAACATAGGGCTTCTATCCAGAATATGTAAAGAAGTCTCAGAATGATACCAGATGGAAATATGGATGGACACAAAGTGGAGTTCATAATATATGTATGGTTAAATGTATGATAACAGTAGCATCAAGGCAGGGAAGGGGGAAGTGGAAGTATACTGTTGCCTGGATCTTATACCATATATGAAGTGCATTAATATTACTTACATGTAGACTGTTCTAATTATTTGGAACTACTATAAATCCCACTTTTACTAATTTCAGTTTCTAATTGCTCATTGTTAGTGTGCAGAAGTAGCAATGAATTTTGTGTTTTGCCTTTTATCTTGCAACTCTTAGAAACTCATTTAGTTCTAGGAACTTTCTGTAGAGTCCATGAGATTTTTTTTATGTAGACAATCATTTTGCTGTCAGTAGGGACGGTTTTATTTATCCTTTTCCAATCCTTCATTTGATATGTTTTAGCTTTTCTTTTAGAGCAGCTCTGCTAGTGATGAATTCAATTTTCCTTCATTGGAGGATGTGTTCACTTCACCTTAATTCCTCAAAGATATTTTCACTGGACATGGAGTTCTGGGTTGACAGTTTCTTTCCATCAGCACTTTAAAATATTGTTGCTCTTCTTCTGTTGTCCTTGGTTTCTGATCAGAGATACATATTCATTAGAATTGTTGTTCCCCTATATGATATATATCAAATTTCTCTGGCAACTTCCAGTATTTCTCTCTAGTTGTCACAAGTCTAATTATGATGTGTCTGGAAGAGGATTTCTTATAGTTTCTCTTCCTTGGGATTTGCTGAGCTTCTTACATCTTCTTGTGTCTTTTACCAAATGTGAGAAATTTTCTTCCAGTATTTTTCTACTTCACGTTCTTTCTCCCCTTTCTGGTATTCTCATACAGGTAGGTCTCTGAGGCTCTGTTTATATTTAATCTTTTTTTCTTTCTGTCATCCAGAATGAATAATCTCTACTGATTTATCTACAAGCCTACTGACTTTCCTGTCATCTTCTACCCTGCTATTGAGTCCATCCAGTGGATTTAAACATTTCAGTTACTGTATTTTACTTTCAGTGCTAAAATATGCATTTGGTTCTTCATATCTTCTATTTCAATGCTGAGACTTTTATCTTTCTATTTGAAGACAGTCTGTCCTTCCTTCATGAAACACCGTTATGTGCTCTAAAGCTGATCAGTCCAACATCTGTGTCATCTCTGGTTTGGCATCTATTGATGATGGTCTTTTTTTTTTTCTTGTGGGTTGAGATTTTATTTTATTTTATTTATTTATTTTTCTAAATTTTTATTTATTTCTAGGAGAGAGAGAGACAGCATGAGCAGGGGAGGGTCAGAGAGAGAGGGAGATACACACTCTGAAATAGGCTCTGGCAGTCAGCACAGAGCCCGACACAGGGCTCGAACCCACGAACCGCGAGATCATGACCTAAGTGAAAGTCGGACGCTTAACCGACTAAGCCACCCGGGCGCCCCTTGTGGGTTGAGATTTTAAATGTTCTTCATATGCTAAGTAATTCTGGGCTCTAGCCTGAACATTTTGAATAATGGTTATGAGACTCTGGGTTTTGTTTAAACTCTAAAACGATTTTTTATTTTGCTTTGTTCTGTTGTAGCAGGCATTCAACCAGGATTAGTTCAGCACATAGTTCCAACCTGTTTTCTGTGAAGTGTTGTTATGTCAGTCAAGTTTTCAAAGTATGTGCAATGCTATTTGGATCAGTACCACATGTACCCTACCCAGTAGACAGTGTGGGAACTGGGCAGTGGTCAATCCTGTCGTACAAAGCATGCCTGGGATCTGCTGTCAAGAACAGAAAAGTCCTGTAAAGGGCAATATTTTAGGCTTTGTTGGCCAGGAGGCAACATCCATGAAAAGGTACTTCTACGTAGCAAGGGAGAAAATAAATTCTACAATGTTTATTATTGACAAAATTAAAAATGGAATAGTAATTGAGTAAACTTTTTTTCATTCCTGTCTACTGATTAGAAGAATGGGATTCTTTTAGAGGGGCTGCTGGGAAGATAAATTTCACTTAATTAGGGTTCAAAGTTAATATTCTCAATCATCCAAATTGAAAATATTCATCTGTTAATGCTGATCTATAATGTACTTAAAAAATATTTCATCTATAAAAATGTCTTTTTACACAGATAAGTATTGTTAATAGTGATAATAGTCCACAAGCATATGATTTTAATTGAGAATATATACAATTCTATTAGATTCTTCTCTTAATATTTGCTTTTTAGCATATCATTACATTGAAGATTAAGCAGCCCAACAGATTGTTAGGCAGAATTGCATAATTAAAATGGATTTTACAATATAAAAATATCCTTTGCATCTAAGTAAGAAAAATGTTCCTGGGACTGTAGGTTAAGCTTAGAAAATCTATCTACTACAGGGGTACCTGGGTAGCTGGTTAAATGTCAGACTTTGGCTGATGTCGTATCTCATGGTTTATTAGTTCTGTCCCACATCAGGCTCTCTGCTGTCAGCACAGAGCCTGCTTTGGATCCTCTGTACTCCCCATTCTGCCCTCCCCCACTAGAACTCAATCTCTGTCTCTCTCAAAAATAAACAAACATTAAAAAATACACGAAAATGTTTTAAAGAAAATATATCCACCGTAAATTTGTGAGGACAGAGATCTCACTTCTTCATTTAACTTCTGCCGTCGTGGGAAGTATATAAAACAACTTGATATTGCCTATGACTCAAACAAGGTTAGTTGTTACTGAAATTACTATTATAGTGCAAGTTTGTATGTAAATATATGTTTTGTCTTGTAATTTTAGGTTGAATTCATTAAGAAATATTGTCGGGGCACCTGGGTGTCTCAGTTGGTTAAGCATCCGACTCTTGATTTTGGCTCAGATCATGATCCCAGGGTTGTGGGATGGCGCCCTACATTGGCTCTGTGCTGAGCATGGAGTCCGCTTAAGATTCTCTCTCCCCCTCTGCTCCTCTCTCCAGATCACACTCTCTCTCTCAAAAAAAAAAAAACAAAACAAAACATCGGCAAGCTTTCAGCAAAAGCTAATTTTGAAAGTGATTCATTGTTCAATAATAGAGGTTGAAGATGACATTTCTTATTCAGAAAAATTTCAATCTCCATCCTCCAAAAAAAAAAACCCCACAAAAGCAGTTCACGAGACTGATGATGGTTAAATCCATGAGAGCAAATGAAGTTTACCATTGACATTAGTGGTTCGATAATATACGACAAATTCAAATATTTTCCTCAGAGTAGCTGTTGCTGAATAACACAGTGAATAACCAAAAGCTTTAAATACCTTCTAAGCTTTGTAAATTTGGTTAATTAAGCCTTTTCCTGCTTCATATATAATCTTGCCACCATCAGTTTAATACATCTTAGCAGATTCCACTTCAGGTTGTACTGAAATAGTAGTTTTTCGGCTTCTTTGAAAATATTGTTGCTTGTAACTGTTTTACACACACTATTCACAGAGGGTAATTCTTCAGTCACTGTCACCGAGTCGACACTTGACACTAACTTCAATTGAACAGTATTTGTAACATCAGTCAGCTCATCAAGAGTAAAGGAAAACCACCTGAAATCATTTGCTTTATTTTTAAATTGACTATTGATGTGCCTCCCAATGTCAGTTTTTTAAGCAACTCCAGACATGCTATAGATGCCTGAAGCTCTCTTCTATTCTGTTTTCTTTTTTAAAATTTTTTTTAATGTTTTATTTATTTTTGAGAGAGAGAGAGACAGCATGAGCAGAGGAAGGTCGGAGAGAGAAGGAGACATAGAATCCAAAACAGGCTCCAGGCTCTGAGCTAGCTGTCAGCACAGAGCCCGACGTGGGGCTCGAACCCACGAACCATGACATCATGACCTGAGCTGAAGTTGGACGCTTAACTGACTGAGCCACCCAAGTGTCCTGTCTTCTATTCTGTTTCCTACTCTGCCCTGCAAACACTAGCCACCTTGACCTCCCTCAGATTTCCATCTGCTGTCTCTTCAAGTCAGTAAACTTGTTGGGGTTCCACCAAGGTTCCTGAATTATGGTCCAGAAATATAACTGTTAGGATAAGCTCATTTATTTCTCCTCTTTCAGGGATAATTGTCCTGGATGTACAATATTTGAAAACAGTTATTTCATATATTTTGTGTGTTTAGTTGTTCAAGTGGGAGGAAAATCCAATCCCTGTTACTCCATCTTGGTTACTCCATCTTCCAACCAAGATGGAAGGGAAAGCACCCTGATAGGGTCTTGACTTTAATCTCAAAAGCATACTTTAAGAGTGGTGCCCGGGTGGGGCGCCTGAGTGGCTCAGTCAGTTAAGCCTCTGATTTCTGGCTTCGGTTCAGGTCATGATCACACAGTTTGTGGGTTTGAGCCCTGCGTCAGGCTCTGTGCTGAAGGTGCTCCCCTGCTCACACTATCTGTCTGTCTGTCTATCTGTCTGTCTCTCTCTCAGAAATAAATAAAAAATTTTTTTAAAAAAAGAGTGGTGCCTGGGTGGCTCAGGTGCTTAAGTGTTCAACTCTTGATTTCAGCTCAGGTCATGATCTCTCAGTTGTGAGATCAAGCCTGGTGGTGACACGGAGCCATGATTTGGGCTCTGCGCTGGGCATGGAGCCAGCTTAAAATTCTCTGTCTCCCTCTCCCTCTTCCCCGCCCTCTCATTCCCCCTCTCTCTCTCTCTCTGTCAAAGGAAACAAACAAAAAAAAATGCTTTAAGAAGGTATCCTACTTCCTTAAGTGTTCTGATTTTGCCACTGGAGGTATTTAACTTTGCTTGCAAGTGTTAATTATTTTGCTTAGGGTTTAGTAAAAGTTCTGGTAATAGACAGGATTTGCATTCTGGAGGTGCCAGAAAATAACATTTATTTCCCCAAATATCCAGATTAAAGCCACAGAAGAAAGCTGCATGCTATTCATATAACTGCAATCCATTCTTATCATTTCTCAGGGAGAAAAAGGACAAGACGTGTAGGATAAAACAGATCTCGGAGGAAATAACTGAATTAAAAAAATATGTATCATTGTGATTCAAATCCACATCCAGAATTAACTAATAAGAAAGACAGAAGAGGCATCATTTGTACAAGACATAGTACTCAGATTTGAAATACCAGCAATCCTATTTTGTCCTTACATGTCAGTAAGCATAAATTTTAGACCAAATTCTACCTTCATGCTTGATTTATACTGTCTCCTTAAGAGAGATCTCCATAGCAGACATGCAAATGAAAGCTTAAGAAGAGCAGAGCAAAAAGGGCATGATTATCCAACATGCCAAATTGGACAGAGAATACTTCGTTGAGAATCAAGTTTAGATCTCAGGAAGAAAGAGAGAAAACGCAGAAAAATAAAGTGGAACAAATTATTGATTTATCTTTCCATCAAAAAGATTAGACAGCTTTGAGGGATCTCTTTGAAAGATAAGATTTCTAAGAAAAAAATTTTAGTTTCAGAGGCTCCAACAAAGCCATTGGAATTGCAGGAATTTTCAGTTACTTTTTTTTTTCTTAAAGCTTTCATTAAACATAAAAGCAGAATTAAAACTTTTACTCCTGTACTTCCTTCCCCCAATTTCCCCAGCATCCTTGTCAGTGACCTTCCTGTATAGTTAATTAAAAAATATAAGCCACAGGGAACCGTATTACTTCTGAGCGCCAAACTACCATCTTTCATGCACCTGTATTCAACTTCTTTCTTCCCTCTGTTACAATGAAAGGAGTGGATGTCTCTGGACAAAAGCTGACTCTTCCTTATCTGCTTGGAGTTCCGTCACTTGTCACCTTCTAGGGGGACCTTCATCATTTAATCATCTCCTTTCTCTTCTTCAATATTACTATTTCCTTCTCAACTGAATCACTACCATCAGCATTCATACATGCTCTAGTACCTTCCAATATTTAAAAAAATCCTGAAAGTTCTTTTTAGAAAAATCACAGCTAATAAATGGAGAAGAAATAACAATAACAGATCAATCATTTTGCAACCCCTTGTCAGTAATCACCAATGGCCGCTAAAACCTTAAATGGGAGATTGACAGGGACCTATATAACAGATGGGTCAGGAAGACATCATCTAAGCACACTTATCCATTTTGTAATCATGAAAAGTAGGACAACCAGTAATTCTTTTCTTCCTTATCTGCTACAGTAGAAAGTACACAGCACCACCTCTGAAGTATTCTTACTATAGAATAATTAAATTTTAACCTAAGTTAGCTTCTAGACCTAACTGTCAATTCACATGAAATACAAAGTATGAAGGAATAGTAAGTGACACCATAAGGATATAACCATCCATGTTCCAAAATGTGTGAAATTCTACAAGACAAATGACTTAGTTACTTCAACAAATAAATGACCTTACAAAAGAGAGGAAATCTGTTACGGATAAAAGATTTAAGAGATCAATCAACCAAATGGAGTATGTAGACTTCAACTGAATAGTGATGAAAAAAAATCAATGATTTTTAAAGTACAAAACAGTTAACAAGGACAGCGTGACAGTTAATTGTTTTATGTGTCAACTTGGCTAGGATATGGTGCCCAGTTGTTTGGTCAACTGCTCGTCTAGATGTTGCTGTGAAAAGATTTTTATATGTGATTAACATGTACAATCAACTGACTTTAAGTAAAGCAGATTATCCTCCAGAATGTAGGTGGGCCTCATCCTATTAGTTGAAGGCCTCAGAAGCAAGGACTAAGGTTTCCTAAAGGAGAAGGAATTCTGCCCTAAGACTGCAACAGATATTCTGCCTGAGTTTCTAGGCTGCTGGCCTGCCCCATGGATTTCAGAGTCAAGAATGTGAACATCAACTTTTACCCTGAATTTCCAGCCTGCTGGCTTGCCCTATGAGTTTCAGTCTTTCCAGGCCCCACAACATATAAGCCAATTGCTTAAAATATCCCTCCCTCCCTCCTTTCTTTCCCCTCCTCTTTCCTCACTCCATCTATGTATCTCCCATTGGTTCTATTTCTGTGGAGAACCCTGACTGATGTAGGCAATGAGACCCTGAACATCTGTCCCCGCCTGCTTCCTCTTTCTCATTTCACATGACTTTCTGCTTCATTCATTATATTCCAGCACATAGTGGTATTCTTTCTATTTCTGGAATGGACGAGTTGTGTTCTGCATCAAGACCTTCCTATTTACTGTCACATGTGTCAGAAATGTTTTTCCTCTCTCAATCTCTCTATCTCCTGTTTTAACCTTTAATACAGAAGGGAGTGTACAGTATTTATGTATAGTTAAGAAGAATCAATATAAATGCCTAAATATCAACCATCTACCTATTTTTCAAATATAAAGCTTCATTCATAGTAAGAGAAACGTTAGTTATAACTACAAGAAGCCATGTTCACATCTCTGGCAAAGAACAAAACTTTTTTTTATGCTCTTGAAGATGTAATAAATATAGGCACTTTCAAACATTGCAAGTAGAAATAGCAGTTGTACAATCTTTATTGAAACAATTTAGTGATATCTTTCAAAATTCATAATGAACTTTTGTGTGACCAATAATTGCATTTCTAGGAATTTATCCTAGAGATATCTTCACATATACATAAATGGCATGTATAAGATTATTTATTGCAGCCTTGTTTGCAATCACAAAAGACTCCAAATGACCCATATATACATTGACTAGTGGGCTGGTTAAATGCATTATGGTATATCCATATAATGGGACACTGCATGGATTTAAAAGAATAAGGCACTTCTACAGTACACACATTCATATACTTGGCCCAAACCGCACATGTATAATTATCCCTAAAGAGGACGCACACAAACCTGGTAGTGGTTACATCGAAAACAAAGGAGGGTACTTGGCTGGCTAGGAGATAATACCCCTATAGATTTGTACTTCTTGAATAAGACAATAATTATAAAAACAATTTAGTTCAATTCTCTGTCTCTGACAAGTGGATATTGAACCCATCTGGATCTGAAATACCTTAATGGGTACCTCCTGTAATACGTATAGCATAGCATTTTATCTAGGAGAACAATATATGGACATGATTTAGAGGGTGGCAGAGACATGGTCTTTTGTAGAGATTCCTGGATCAGGAATAAATAAAATAAAATGTCCTAGAGTGGTGATGTGAGCTCACAATTCTTATCTGTAATTTTGAAATCTTGAGAGAATTGAAAATTGCAAGTTTTTTCATAACCTTTTTGGTAGCAACATCTGACCTATGCCAAACTCATCTGGTTGCAAAATCTGACTTGAGCTGATATGAGGCTATTTATACTTGTCCTTTATTCCATTGAATTTGAATGATCCTACATTATGCTGTAACTCACATGCTATCTACACCATGTTCCGTTAAAAAGTTGTGAATTCTGAAATACATTTGGCTTCAATAGTTGTGTATGAAGGACTGTGGCCTGTTTCATTTCTCTTCCAGCTGTCAGTCTTGAGTTAAGTCTTCATGCAAAGATATTATCATGAAGAGCAACAGCCTCCTCAAGGTTACCCAATCTTCTGTAATAATGCCCACAATCAAACGTTCATGAGATGCCTACTCCTGGCTTTGTGTTTTTGTTCTTCAGGAGTTTGGTAAAAGACTCCCAAACCGAAGCTGAGAGACTAGAACTGATGGTGACCAAGCAGGAGTGTGTTGTGCTATGCAAGCAATGTACTTGATCTCAGATTTTGATATGAAAAGCAAATTTGTGAAAATCTGATAATTTGTGCAACTATAAAAATGAAATTATTTAAGCAGAATTTCTTTTCTTTCTGTCACTGTAGCATCTGTACATACAGATTAAAAAAAAATCACCACCCCTGATATCCATGCCTGTACTTTTAAGTACTAAAAACTTAAAAAAAATCTTAATTATTTTTAGCATCTTAATTACTTTATGAAGTCATGAGATTAGATAATGTCTATTTAATATAAAATATTCTTTTGTCTATGGATTTGGAACTTCCTACTAATTATGAATTAAAGCCTAATTTAGTTTGGCTGGAAGCCACAATGACAAGTGAAATGTATAGACCTCAACCTTGATTCTCTCGAGAGAAAAGCATTGTTAAGCTTGGAGTCGAAAAATGTTACCTGCTAGGCTCCAGCAGGAAAAGCAGTGAGCTGATTGTCAGAGAACATAAAGTAGAAACCAAAAGCAAGCCTTATAAATTCTTGCAGGCCAAAGTGATGCTAGGTTACCCTGTTTATTAGCATGCACTTTAGAGAAGTTCAGGGCACATATGGATGTGCATTCATTCCATTTTACGCTACACATTATTGAAAACACATTCTGTAACATAAATAATTCATCACTGTGTTGTTTGAAATTTAAGATTACAAAACTGAATGACAGGTGTTCTCTGACGATGTGTACTTTCAAAGAGAAAGACAATATGAATTGATGGACTTTATAACCGTTATATGAACCTATTGGAGAGAACAACCTAGCAGAAAAGAAGGAACTCCCTCTTCTTACACAATTACACACACACACACACACACACACAATTTCTCTGTGTGTGTGTGTACCACAGGCTGTTCTCTTTAGGTTAAGAAAAAGACAAGTGTTCAGGACCGCTATAGTGGGGATGGAATGAACTGGAGAGGAAGGTATTCTGCTTGCTTTCAGGGCCACAGTTGAAGCTGGGAGACTAGAACTGACTGTAGTTTGAAGGAGAGGACTTGAGGTTCTTCCAATTTCAGATAGATTATACTCCTCCAACCTCTGGTCACAAAGATGTTCTAGGTTGGTAGAGGGCAAAATCATGAAATAATAGAAACCAGTCAGTGAATATCTGGTTAAAGAGCTCACCCACTTTATTGATAGGTATAGATAGCTCCAGAAAAGTCATTACTTAAATGGTTTATTGTGAACTCAGAAACTGTTTCCCAAATTCTGGATGTGGCTGCATGGAGAGGCACGTTTGGCTAATATACCCCCCAACCGGTCATTATCTATGACACCATGGATGAAAACTAGAGATGGGTGAATATCCAAACTTTTCGGGCACATAAGCGCAATAGTATGCTGTATCCTGAAAAAGGCAATTGCCCAGCTTCCCTATTAAATGCAAAATGAACCACCATGGGTGAAGTAATTGATATGCTGTGAATGCTGTTTTCTATTATGTCTGATTGCCATTATGGTAACCAAGTTGTTCTTCCAATGAATACACCTCTGACCTCGACCACGTCAAAAGACGTGATTAAAATATACCTAATGTTCCTCTCACGATACTTTGTTCCAGGGGTGGGGTTCGGAGGATACGAAATAGTGCAAGAAACTATTTGATATGCTGTTTCAACTTCCTTTAACAAGCTTTACTGATGGTAGGAAAATTAGAACAATTCAGTAGAAAGGAAAGGAAGAGGAGTCAACAGAGAAAACAAGGGACCCAAATAAGGTGAAAATATTTCAATCATAAACAAATGGGATGGAAAAAGCAGAAATTGACAGGGCAGAAACACTTCTTACGGAGCATTACCTAGACTGGGAAACACACTGAAGTTTCTCCCAGTGCTCTGGCAGTAAAAAGACCCAGAAAGATCAACGATATCTCCCAATTTGGAAGAATTTAGAGAATTGGATGACAAGGAAAAGCCCAATGAATTTGATAGTGAAATATAAGAGGTGTCAATAAGAAAGACTGAATCTGATGAGAATTGACAAGAAGGCCAGGATCTCCTGGCTCATTGTAGTTGGCACTAGGCCAGCATAGTAATTGAATCTGACATCCCTTGTTTGGGTCAAGATTAATTATAAGTTAAAGGAAGGAGGTAAAAGAATAAATAAATGAGGTACATGGAGGTGAAAATGCAACATTACTTTGGTGTCTTACAGGAAGCTCAGAGCAAGAGAATAATATTTCTTAGTACAAACTGGAAGTGGCTAAAAAGTGAAGTAATATGGCTTATTAAAGCCACTTCTGTTTTCTCAAAACTGACAAAGTAGAATGGCAACCAGCAAATTGGAGTGGTGTTCTCCAGTAAATACCTTACACCTAACCAGGAAGGCTTAATTTAATCTTTTTTTTTCCTCTACAAAGAAATATATTCTACTTGCGTGACTTTGCCACATATTTCTCTCATCTCGAAGACAGATGAAGGAGTCACATTTAGAATATAACATACACTTTATAGCAGTGATTTATACTACAGATTAAATTTGTGTATAGATCCAATGAAGAAGAAAAGAGAGAAGTTTTATTGGAAACACAATCACAATGTAGCATTCCTAAAGTAATTTACAAGAGAGGTAACTTATTGTTGCAACAATCCACCTTGCTAACAGGCCAATCTAGGCAGTTTCATTTAGCATTAATTCCCACTTATCTCTTTCTTATTTATGCATGGTTAACATAAAAAAAGTTTTTGAGGGGGGCGCCTGGGTGGCTTAGTCGGTTAAGCGTCTGACTTTCGCTTAGGTCATGATCTCGTGGTTCGTGGGTTCGAGCCCCACGTCGGGCTCTGTGCTGACTGCCAGCTCAGAGCCTGGAGCCTGTTTCAGAGTCTGTGACTCCCTCTCTCTCTCTGACCCTCCCCTGCTCACGCTGTCTCTCTCTTTCCTAGAAATAAATAAAACATTAAAAAAAATTTAAAAAAAAGTTTTTGGGTTTTTTTTCTTCCACACATTTCACAATTTAGAAAAAACAGTCTAAAGAAAGAGAAGTATATAAAAAGCAAAAGAAAAAAGACAGGAAGGAGATATTAACAGTATTATATATAGCGTTTGCAGTATATAGAGTGGATGTAGGATGATAGGTAATATAAATGTTACTTTACAAAATCTCCGTCACCACTGCAATCGTCCCAAATAAGCATAAGTGCTTAAGTGATTACTGCCAAATCACTGGTGTCAGTTTCTTTAAAAAACCTATTAGCAAACACATTCTTGAATGGATTCTTGCTAACTCTGCTGACTCCTATACACAGCCCTCTAAGAAGGGCTACCAGTGGCATTATCAGGGGTTGAAAGCTGGGTGCCCATGTAATAGCTGATTGATCTTATTCAGCAGTATAAACCTGACTGTGAGACCAAAGGCTGGAGATATGATGGCAAGAAAATAAATAATTCATAGGCCACACGGGATTTCATAATTCTGTAAGGCCTAAAGGAGTATATTTCTTAGAAGTTAATGTTAAATAGGGGCACCTGGGTGGCTCAGTTGGTTGACCGACCAACTTCGGCTCTGGTCATGATCCTGTGGTCTGTGAGTTCGAACCCCGTGTTGGGCTCTGTGTTAACAGCTCAGAGCCAGGAGCCTGCTTCAGATTCTCTGTCTCCCTCTCTCTCTGCTCCTCCCCTGCTCATGCTCTTGTCTCTGTCTCTCTCAAAGATAAATAAACATTTAAAAAAAAGAAGTTAATGTTAAATATCTTATGATATTAAATTCTAATTCTGTATTTTTATCTTATACCTCTGCTATGAAAACTTCTCTATATAAGCTTTTTACTTCATTTTTTAAAATATTAATTTTAATCAAATATCCAATTTAAATAGTAAGTCCTGATTTGTTTCCACCATGTTTGCTTTAACCTATTCCAGACTTTTCTTTATATTGACAGCTTTCTCTACCACAATGTTTCCTTCTCTCTTTCAAATAAACAGTTGTGTGAAGGAGAAATTTTTATTTCTTTGCCAGCAATGACTGATTAAAAAAAGAAGTTGACCCCAGTCTGTTTTCCACCCAAACATTTGAGGATATCTTGTGTTTCTTTTTTTTTCATTTATTTATTTACTGTTTAATTTACATCCAAGTTAGTTAGCATATAGTGCAACAATGATTTCAGGAGTAGATTCCTTAATGCCCCTACCCATTTATCCCCTCCCCCAACCCCTCCAGCAACCCTCTGTTTGTTCTCTATATTTAAAAGTCTCTTATGTTTTGTCCCCCTCCCTGTTTTTCTATTCTTTTTGCTTCCCTTCCCTTATGTTAATCTGTTTCCTATCTTAAACTCCTCATATGAGTGAAATCATATGATATTTGTCTTTCTCTGACTAATTTCGCTTAGCATAATACCCTCTAGTTCCATCCATGTAGTTGCAAATGACAAGATTTCATTCTTTTTGATTGCTGAGTAACACTCCATCGTGTATATATATATATATGTATATATATATATATATACACCACATCCTCTTTATCCATTCATCCATTGATGGACCTTTGGGCTCCTTCCAGACTTTGGCTATTGTCAACAGTGCTGCAATAAACATTGGCGTGCATGTGCCCCTTTGAAACAGCACACCTGGTTGTATCCCTTGGATGAATACCTAGTAGTGCAACTGCTGGGTTGGAGGGTAGTTCTATTTTTAATTTTTTGAGGAACCTCCATACTGTTTTTCAGAGTGATTGCACCAGTTTGCACTCCCACCAGCAGTGCAAAAGAGAAGGATATCTTGTGTTTCAATTAGGAAATTCACGATAATCTGTACTAATAAAATAGTACCAGTAGCCAATGTTAACAGAGAGGTTCCCCCTCAACCTTTTCTTGTGCCTTGAGGCTATACTCACCCATTTGGAATGCCATATTAGCTGATAAGAATTCTTTTCTCCTCCCTCTTATATAACAACTTTTTGCCAACAGATTTTTATCTGTCTTTGTCTGGAGATCTCAAATGGATCAACTTTACTTTTTTTTTTTTTTAATCTAAAATGAATATGACACAAGGATTTACCCTTTGTGCAACAATAGAACCAGAGAGAGCACACGAGACTATGAGGTCTGCAGGGCATGAAATTTAAGTTTTCATGCTGATGCAAAACCCTTCACTGAAGTAATGATATAATGATACAATCTTAGCATGAAACCTGGTTTGAATAAAAGTCATTGCCCCACATTGGACTCTGAGCTGGTAGTGTAGAGCCTGTTTGGGGTTCTCTCTCTCTTTCTCTCTCTCTCTCAAAATATAAATTTAAAAAACTTAAAAAATTTTTTAAAAAGCATCTAACTGTCTAGAACACTAAGTGACGCTCCACAACTGATCCTTAACACTGAAGCGAAGGGAATTTGGTGACCTTGGACCAAATGAATAACTCTAAAACAGCAGTTCATGAGACTAAAAAGTGTGAAATAATAATGGGAGCTGGCAATGCTGAACAGATGTCACTAATCATACCAGTGTCCAGCACTCAGTACCCCGGAGAAGACACGCCAAGGAAGCATCAGCCTCACTTACTGCTGGATTGACAAAGACATAACATTTATGTCATATATTCCAAGGTTAACCTTAGGGTTTTCGGAACTACTTGGAACTATTGAGTAAAAATTTTGAATGGGTTTACCTCCTATAAATGTGTGCTCTTTGTTTTCTTTTTAAAATACTATTTTTAAAATTATGTAAATAATACACCATTGTAGAACATTTGGGAAATACGGAAAACTATGAACAATGAAGTAGCTCTTATAATCCTTTCGCCCAGAACTTTGAAAGGAATCCTGAAGCTAAGGAATAGGATTCTAAGTGACTAGTAAACATCAGCTGTTTTAATGTACATTTTCTCAGTGCAGTATGGTAAGAATGTCTTGACAAGCTTCCTTAAGCTGAATTCATTTTCTGGAATTATGCTATCTCTTTATTATTTCTACTTGGCCTATTTGTTTCTGTTTTTTTTTTTTTTTTCTAACTTACATATTGTATAAACAGCGTGTGCCAGAGGAATGTGGATGATTATATTAATGGCTTTTAACAGTGGGAATTACAGTTCCAACACAGTATCATGGCTTAATTAAAAGCAACATCTTTTCATCAAACATATAAGAATTTCCATGCATTCAACTGTTCTTGGTAATAATGCACCTGCTGGCAGGGAATTTCAAGTTATCTACTCAACTTAAACAAAATACCTTTTGAATGGCTGAGTTTTTCATTCTGTTTAGTAAAGATGGAAGACAGGCACATTATACTTCATGTTTTCTTTTATGCATTCAATACAATCTTTTCTGAAGTTTTCCGATTATTCATTTTTACTGTCATCATTTTATGTGCATCATTTCATTAGGCTTGCTTTTATTTTATTTACAATATATCCAAAATGGAAAAGTTACAGTAAATGCTACTCTGTGTAGAGTGTGTGAATTTTCTGAGGGCATGTAAAGGTAAAATGGTAGTTCTTGGCCTAGGAGACTACATTTTAGGAAGTCATTTTTTAAAAAAACCTAAAATTAAATTCTATCTAATACTTTGCAATCAAGTTTTAATAGTCATTAAAGAGAGTTTCACAATGACATGTAATTCATATGAAGATGCAGTAGAAATGGACATATCTGTACATGTCCAGCACATTGCCTGATATATAACAGACATTCAGTGAGTAGTGGCTAGTTTTGTCAGATACGGTCATGGTCATCCCTCATATACCCAACTACAGAGAAGCAACAAGGTCTGTTTTTCAGACCTACCACATAAACTCAAGTAGTGCCTGTCTGCTCTACTTTGGGGTTTGGGATTCTAGTGTAGCTCTCCTTTCTCTACCCTTGTAGAATAACACATTATTATATGCAGGCTCATGAGGGAATCCAGCTGAGTACATAAAATATCTGTGTGAATATATAGGTGAGACAAAATTCTGGTTAAAAAAATATTTTGTTACAGTTAGGATTCTAGATACAAGTGCAAAAAAAGGTTATAATTTGGCTATTGTATGCAATGGAAACAGCACTTCCCTTTCTCTGCATGATTGCTTCTTTCTATCAAGTTATAAAAACAAATTTTTAGGGGTGCCTCAGTCACTCAGTTGTGTCCGACTCCTGGTTTTGGCTCAGGTCACCATCTCACGGTTCCTGAGTTCAAGCCCCACATTGGACTCTGTGCTGATGGCACAGAACCTGCTTGGGAATCTTTCTCTCCCTCTCCCTTCCCCTCCCCTACTCATGCTCTCTTTCCCTCTCTCTCAAAATAAACTTAAACAAAACAAATTTTAACTCTTTTTAAAGTTTATTTACTTATTTTGAGAGAGTGCGTGCAAGTGGGGGGGGGGGCGGCACAGAGAGAGAGAGAGAAAGAGACAAAAAGAGAGAGAGGAAGAGAGAGAAATAATCCCAAGCAGACTTTCCACTGTCAATGCAGACCCCACAGCCAGGCTCACACTGACAAACTGCAAGATCTCTCTGCCCCTCCCCTGCTGGTTCTCTCTTTGATAAATAAATAAATAAATAAATAAACAAACAAACAAATAAATAAAGTACTTTAAAGCAAGTTTGTCTTATTCCTACTCTAGACAAGAATTTTATCAGCTTAGTTCCTATACCTTGAACTAAGTTCAAGTTTCAGGCAGTGTGGAAGAATGAAAAAATACTGAAATTTGGGATCAGAAGAAAGATGGTCAGGTGTTCTTTTCTGCTTCATGACTGTGTGACCACTGACAGTCTTCCAGTCTCATTCAGTTCTCCTTTCTTCACTGTAAAATGGAATACTATCCACCACATATTTCACAGGGTTTGAGTGCAATTTAAATGAGATAACGCAGTTGAAAAGCATTCTGTCAACCTGAAGGTACTACGCCAGGAGCTGTGAACAGGTAATTATAATTTTCAGCATTACATTTTTGTTACTAGTATGATAGATATATGTTGCTCGTGTAGGTTTTGAGTCCCCGGGCTGCCACCAATCCAGAATTTTGTTGCCAGAGATAAAACAGATCATTGCCACAATCGGTATAACAGCATACTGACATGATTTTTCCTTCTGTGCAATCTAAATGGTTACTGGCAAAGAGAGATGGGAAACTAAATAATGCTTGCACTGCCCAGGGGCTAAGGCCTTGGTTTATGACCTGTGGAGAATGAAGAGGGACAAATGCAGAAATGTTTGTCTCTCCTCATGGCATGCCAAAGGACCAACATGCCAGTTGTAGTACTTTAAAGACTATGTCCTCGGGACGCCTGGGTGGCTCAGTTGGTTAAGGGTCTGACTTCGGCTCAGGTCATGATATCACGGTTCGTGGGTTCTAGCCCCGCGTCGGGTTCTGTGCTGGCAGCTCAGAGCCTGGAGCCTGTTTCAGATTCTGTGTCTCCTTCTTTCTCTGCCCCTCCCCCACTCATGCTCTGTCTCTCTCTGTCTCAAAAATAAATAAACTATTAAAAAAAAATAAAGACTATATCCTTGTATCTGGAGCTGAAAGCAATTGGATTATCACGTCAAGTCACATAAGGTGTAAATAAAGATTTAAAAAACCCACTTTAAAAAAGTTGAAATTGTTTAATGTATACAATATGATTTTTTGGAAGAGTTGTTCAGTATTAGGAAATTATTAATTATATATATATATATATATATATATATATAGTGAAATGATTACTACAATCAAACCAATGAACATATCCATCTCTTCATATAATTACAATTGTATGTGTGGGGAGAACACTTGAAATCTATTCTTTTCACATATTTCCAATATTTAATATAGTGCTGTTCACTATCGCCATGATGCTGTACATTAGATTTCTAGACTTCTTCATCCTACATATTGCAACTTTGTACTCTTTAACCAACATCTCCTCACCTCCTCCAACTCCCTACTCTTGGTCACCACCATTCTGCTCTGTGCTTCTATGGTTTGAGCTTTTTAGGATACATATATTAGTGGGATCATGCAGTATATCTGTGTCTGACTTATTTCATTTAGCATAATGTCCTCCAGGTTAATTCATGTTGTCATAAATGGCAGCTCTCCTTTTTAAAGGCTGAATAATATCTTAAAGCACATTCATCCACTGATGGACATGTAGGTTGTTTCCACATCTTGGCTACTGTGAATAATGTTGCAATGAATGTGGGGGTACAGATATCTCTTTGTGGCACTGATCTTAGTTCTTCTGAATATATACCCAGAAGAGAGATTGTTGGATTGGAGGGTAGGTCTATCTTCATCTTTTTTGAAGAATCTCCATACTGTTTTCCACAATAGCTGTACCAATTTACACTCTCACCAACAGTGTACTAGGCTTCCCTTTTCTCTACATCTTCACCATTATGTACTTGCTAGCTTTTACCTTTCTGAAAATAGCCATCCTAATATTTGTGAGGTGATACCTCATTGTGGTTTTGGCTTGCATTTCCCCAATGATTTTTTTTAAATGTTTTATTTATTTCTAGGAGAGAGAGAGAGAGAGACAGCATGAGCAGGGGAGGGTCAGAGAGAGAGGGAGTCACAGACTGAAACAGGCTCCAGGCTCTGAGCTGGTAGTCAGCACAGAGCCCGATGCGGGGCTCGAACCCACGAACAGCGAGATCATGACCTAAGTGAAAGTCGGATGCTTGACCGACTAAGCCACCAGGGCGCCCCTGCATTTCCCCGATGATTAATGGCGTTGAGCATCTTTTCATATACCTGTTGGCAATCTTTATGTCTTCTTTGACAAGTTCAACATCCATTCATGAGAAAAACTCTTTTTAAAAAAATTTTTTTTAATGTTTTGTTTATTTCTGAGAGAGAGAGAGCGAGCGAGCGAGCAGGGGAGGGTCAGAGAGAGAGGGAGACACAGAATCTGAAATAGGCTCCAGGCTCTGAGCTCGCTGTCAGCACAGAGCCTGACATGGGGCTTGAACCCACGAACCGTGAGATCATGACCTGAGTCGAAGTCGGATGCTTAACCGACTGAGCCACCCAGGTTCCCCGAGAAAAACTCTTAACAAAACAGAGAAGAAAATTTCCTCAGCACAATAAAGGCCATTTATGGAAAGCCATTGCTAACATCATAATCAATGGGGAAAAACTGAAGGTTTTTCTTTTCTTCTATGATCTTATGCAAGGCAAGGGGGCTCGCTCTTGCCATTTCTATTCCACAAAGTACTAGAAGTGCAAGCAAGAGCAATGAGTCAAGAAAAAGAAAAGCCATCCAAGTAGTTAATGAAGAAGTAAAATTATCTCTGCAAATGGCATGATTATATATGTAGACAACCTTATAGACTCTACAAACAATACAAAAATCCTGTTAGAACTAAAGAATTCAGTAAAATTCCAGGATACAAAATCAATATACAAAAATCAGATGAGTCTCTGTATACCAACAATGATTCAATAAAAAAGGAAATTAAAAAAAAAAGTCCATTTATAATAGCATCAAAAGGAACAAAATGCTTGGGAATAAATTTAATCAAGGCAGTGAAAGATTTGTACACTGAAAACTATGAAACATTGATGAAAAGAACTGAAGAAGACATAAACAAATGGAAAGATATCCCATCTTCATGGATTGGAAGAGTTAATATTGTTAAAATGTCCATATACCCAAAGTAATGTATGGACTCAATGCAATCCCTACCAGTATTCCAATGGCATTTTTCACAGAAATGGAAAAAACTATCTCAAAATTCATATGGAACCACAAAAGATTCTAAGTAGCTAAAATCTTGAGAAAAAAAGAACAAAGTTGGAGGCATCACATTTCAGGATTTCAAATTATATTACAAAGCTATAGTAATAAAATAGTTATGGTACTGGCATAAAAACAGACAGACAAAGCAATGGAACATAATTAAGAACCCAGAAATAAACCAAAGCATAGGTAGCCAGTGAATTTTCAACAAGGGTGCTAAGAATATACAACTAGGAAAGGATAGTGTCTTCAATAAGTGGTGCTGTGAAAATTCTGCTGCGGATATTCACATGCAGAAGAATGAAATTGGACTCTTATCGTACACGGTATAAAAAAAATAAGCTCAAAATGGATTAACGTACGATCTGGAATTGTAAAGTTCCAAGAAGAAAACAGGAAAAAAACCTCTTTGACGTTGGCCTTTGAAATGATATTTTGGATCCGATACCAAAAGCTCAGCAACAAAGGCAGAAGTAAACAAATAAGACTGCATCAAAGTGTAAAGGAAACAATCATAAACTGAAACAAAATATTTGCAAACTATATATCTGAGAAGAGGTTATTATCCAAAAAATATAAGGAACTCTTAAAATTCAATAGCAAAGACAAAACAAAACAAAAAAAACTGTCTGAATAAAAATGGGCAGAGGACCTGAAGAGATGGTCTTCTAAAGAAGATGTAGGAAAATACTGTCTTCAAGACAGAGAAAAGCTTAAGTTCTAGATTGCAGGGTACTTGGACCCTCGTAACCTGGGTTCAGTGTAATGAGGTCCCAGTTTTCCAATATTCTCAGCCTGTTCCTCAATCTCAACTTCAATGGGCAACATGTTCCCACAAACTTCAAATCAGCTGTGCAGAGAGTTGTCCATGAGCATGACTGTGTGCAAATGCACTATAGATAGCTTATCAAGCTAAACTCACAGCAAATTCTTCAGGACAATTAAGCATATGGCTTGACAGCAAAGGACCACAGTCTTAAAAAAAAAAAAAAAAGAACAAATTAAGCTATTTTTAAAAAAAGCCCCCCAATAGGCTATTAAATCTTTGAAAATATGTGCTCAAATATGTTCCTACCCCCACAACAAAAAGTAAGCTCCACAAAACCACCCTCTCCAACAAATCTAAGACACAAACAAAACAAAATAAAAATGTTCAACTCTGAGTAGTGGTAAAAACTAATTTCTCTGAAAAAAGCTGGAGTAGAGACGTGAATGGTGCTTCCTAGAAATAGGCTAACTATAGCTCCAGTTCCCCAAATTCAGTAATTGGGCATACTTTGGTGAGATCTGATTTTCTCTCTTCACATCACATCACATCACATCACATCACATCACATCACATCACATCACATCACATCACATCTCTCTCTCTCTCTCTCTCTCTCTCTCTCACACACACACACACACACACACACACACACACGAAAACCATAGTATCAGCCTTAAGTCTTATGAATCAGGAGACAACAGAAAGAAGCCTTTTGATTAGGGAGCATAAGGCAAGCTAAAACCACGCACAGCTCCCCTAGGTGGGATCTGTGTGATATTCCTCAGGCACTCCCCACTGCCCAAGAACAAAGGAAAGGAGAAAAACAATGGTTAACTGATAGAGATCGCAGTCATGTAGGACGTAAGAATCTCCATCAGTTTACAAATGTCTTAGTAAATTACAAGAAAAAGGCAATCTTATCAATAAATAGCCTAATCTCCAGAAATGTACAGACTCAGTTTACGGGGGCCCCAACATCATCAGAGTGATGTGGGGAACAAAGGTCAGAAGGAAATGGCAGGTAAAATACATTTCCTTATAACCTGCAGCCACTGACAAATACTTGAGACAGGCAGAGTATAACAGTTCTCCAGGAACGCCTACTGTGTTAATGTTAATGCCTTAAGAGAGGGAAAAACAACCTTAGCCTGACAAGCTAGGCCTCCAGTATCCAGTGAGTCCTCTTTGGCATAAACTGGAAAACTGGAAAGATATTTGGAAATATCTGGAAAACTCCCTTTTGCCTTGATCTCCCCCAGCTTAATTGTATACAATCAGTCCCTCCTCACCACCCCAGTGCAGTTCTTTCGGCCCCAGGTCCTGTCCCCACTCTTTAATAAAATTACCTTTTTGCACCAAAGACGTTTCAAGAATTCTTTCCTGGCTGTCAGCTCTGGAACCCCCCCCTCCCCCATCTCCAAACCACATCACTTTTACTTTTTACCTCTGGGACTGCAAATGTCATCCTGGTATATGCCTCTGTTTATCAGTTTGGAACAATTACCAATGAGAGTTGTCATATGACTGAGAGAAACTTCACTGGCATTTTAAAAAGCGACAAGATTTCTGTTTCACTGAACAAGCCCACACGATACTGTCTTCATTTTAATATAAAATGTATTAGATCTCCATCCCTAGATAGAAAAAGATACCCATGTATAAAGAATATACAGCTGTTAATATGCTTTTTCTCCCTAAATTTGAAATAAAAGATTTAAAGATTCAAAGCTACATAAATGCAAATATCTGTCTGTTGCAAGTATACTTTTTGATTAAATTGGCATACATCAAGTACAATTAGAAAGGTTATTTATAACGAAGAAATACATAATTCTGCATCTTAATGGGGATGACAATTACAGCTGATGGTTGCTAATTAACATTACTTCTTTTGCTTTGGGTGTCAGATATTTCCTGTATGATCTTTGTTGGTGGCAATGGGAATACCTAATTCTGGAAGGCACAAAAGGGTTAATTCTCAGTAACAGTTGCACTCATAAGAAGTTAATTGGTACCCTGACCAGCTCTGGTTTCACCTTGGAGACCAGAGGATCAAGTGGAATCTGTAAACTGACTCAGGGTCTCGGCTGGAGAAGTATTTGTTGAACTTTCTGATCATTGGTGCACTCCCCACCAGGTGTTCCGAAGGACAGGGAGAAAAGCCTCTCTCCAGGGCAAGTGGGTTTGTGAGGTTCAGCCAGGCAGAAATGCATGGCGCTGTTTGGTTTTGCAGCACCACCCTCTTGTGCCAAGATGACCACTGTGCTCACTCTCTCGGACAGCCCTCGGGTGTGTGATCAATGCTGGAGGCCAGAAGTGAAAGAAGAGAAAGAAGCACTGCAGCTCTCCGCACAGAAAACTAGAAAGCCCTCTTTGCTTGTGCTGTAAAGTACATATTTATTTTGTTAGCATGAGATAGATGAATATTTCTACATATAAAGGTGCCCAGCTAAAATCAGGATAAATGGTATTAATGTCCTATGGTCAGTATTATTGAACCTCGAAAGTAATAAACTTTACGAGTCAATAAATATTACATTTGCAACATAGTTAACATTCCTTTACTGTCTCTAGCACTTATTACACATTGTAACCGCAAGTCTACAATACATTATTCATATTTGGGGTGTCACCAAGTGATGGATTGCTGCAGGAGAGGCTGTCCTTTAAATAAATCAACAAATAAAAATGCAAATGTTAACATTTTCAGCCACAACTTTTTCCATCTTGAATGGGGAATGAAAATTTCACATTATATTGACAGGCAGCAGAGAGAACAATTAACAGCCTACATTGTGAATGAGAAAGATGACTTTGCCACGCCTGGTTTTATCACCTGCACGTGGAACCACGCGGGACTCTTCTAGGTGTTAGTGCTTTTCAGAGAACAAAGGAAAACCTGTTTCCCATGAGCATCTGTCCCACCCCCATCCTTTTTTTTTTTTTTTTACAAATAGTTTATTGTCAAATTAGTTTCTACATAACACTCAGTGCTCATCCCCAAAGTGCCCTCCTCCATGCCCCATCCTTTTTTGCAAGTTTTGAAAATTCTTGGAATTTAGAGTGGATGGGCTTTTACTCTTGTTCTCAGTGCCCTCAAAGGTTTGTTGGGATTAAGAACAGAGTTTTGTCTTGTAGTAAGAGTTTGCGTGTAACTGAAAAGTAGTCTATAAAAAATTCCTTTTCTACACTTTGAAATAAAAATAATTCAAATAATCCTGATTCTGAAATCTGGAAAGCAACCACTGTGCCTTTCTGGTAACTGATTTTCATAGTACTGAATCTTTTTTTTCAACTCTGCACTTTGTATAATAGACCTATGATATGCCATCATGCACTTCTAAGGATGAAGTCCAGTGTGTTACACATTGTTTTATTAAGTTAAGTACTTATTATTTAAGAAACCTCTGAGAAACTATATTTAGCTGATTTGCAGTATTAAGAACTAATGGATACAGAATCCTTTATTTAAGGTCTGTAAATATGAGTCTTCACAGCAATTTTAACCTGGGCTTGTAAAACTGTACAAAGTTGATATGGTCCATTCAGAAAACGTGTGCTGAGAATGTTCTACAAAATTCTTACTGGGGAAACATTTTATTCTTCTTTTTCATGCTTCTCTCTAAACTGAAATGCAATCATCAAAAAACATTAAAGTCGTGTTAAGGATCTCACTTTAATCTTCAATAGGAAAATTCACTAAGATTGAAAATCCAGACTATTCCTTTTCTAATTTTTATTTCTTTTTTATTTTTTTATTTTTTAGAGAGAGCATGCGTGTACAAGTGGGGGAGGGGCAGAGAGAGAGGGAGACAGAGGATCCAAAGTGGTCTCCAAGCTGACAACAAACAGCCTGATGGGGAGGGGGAGAGGGTGGGGCAGGGGGGGGCGCTCAAACCCACAAACCGAGAGATCGTGACCTGAGCAGAAGTTGGACGTTTAACCAACTGAGCCACCCAGGTGCCCCAGAAAATCCAGATCATTCCTTCTTTTTACCTGTACCTCCTCCAGAGGAAGCCCTCAAGGTACCTGGGATGGACCTTTGAGTAGAAGCATTCAGCCGCACTGCTAAGCAGTCTAAGGAGGAAGCCCTTTCAACATTTCAGAATTACAGCTCTATGTGGGTACTTGGAAAATGCTAATAACGGCAGAATTAAAAATGAAATAAAGGAGTAATGGACAAAGAATGTGGTAAACTAGTTAAATTTTCTTTTGATTGAAGAAATAAGGAGGCTGTCATTGTCACCTATTATAATATTTAAGATGATGGGCTTTGGAGTCTGAAACTCTAGTTCTACATCTTATTAGCTATGTGACCTTAGACAAGTCACTCAATTTCTTAGACAAGAAAACTAAGAAAACAAATTTCCTAATTTTAGAAAGGAGGAGGATAGTAGTACCACTTTATAAAGCAGTGATGAAGATTAAATCAGGTAATTCATACAAAGGGCTCTGTACATAACAGATGCTAATGATGGCAGCCATTATTATTGTCTTCGCATTAGAGTTATTTCCCAAAAGTTGTTTATAATTAAAATGAAGTCTTAACATCTATATTCATCTGATAAAATGCTGTGAATTTAGGGTTCAAATAATCACATTCCCAAGAAAGTCTAAACTATGCCTTTTTGGTGTGGATTTTATATATTCAGCTTTAAAAACATTACATGGTGGTTGGCTTATTGGATGTGAGAAATTTTAACCTCTATTTCTTTCCTGGCTCCAGAAAAGTTTGATCAAACAACTAACTCTTCAAATGCTTCTAGTGTCAGTAAATGTTGACAGACCTTAAAACCATAATACAAAACCCACTTTAAATTTCAGTATCAATTAATTCAATTAGTTAAACTTATAGCCAAAGTATATAACTATTCTGTGATAAATTGGGAAAGACCTGTTGCTAAGCACATTTTCTGATGAATGATAGGATTAACTTTTCTTTTCTTTGGCAATCCTTGCCAGTTACCAGTTCCAGTCAAGGCAGAGCATGTGTAAAAGAAAGGGCTCATGAGTTCAACCTGGCCAAATCCAGATGCTGCCAAATAAGGCGTCTCTTCTGAGTAACAGTTATTAAGAATGGTCAAGACTTTCCACTCCGTGTGAAGTAGCTCCCCGCAAAAGCTCTTAACTAAAGAATGTTACACTGAAGGTCACCCGAAGCTTACCGGGCACTGTCTTGCTGCAGTGATGATGTGGTTGTGGTTACAAGCTCCTTTTGGCTTCCTGTTGTCATAGGAGATGTGGATGCATCTTTTCTAATTCCTGCCTTTGTCCCTGTGTGAACAGTAAAGGAATTAATTTGGGCATTCAATAAAAGGAAATGGAAAAGCCCATTCTGAGTAATATATTAAAGATTACAAAAACTCCTAAGCTTTAAAAGTAAGCTATTTTTTTTTCTCTGAAATGAAACAATGGCAGATGGAAAACTCAGTGGGTTGTTTTGATTTTGTAAACATCAGAGATCCACAGTATCTTGTTTAAAAAAAGTACATCTGTGCAATAATAGGCTAGCTAGTGATTTTGTTTTTAAACCTGATGGTCTGTCATCTTCCTGCTGATTTGAGTTTACTGTGAAAATGCCCAAGAAGGTAGATTGCTTTATTTTTTTTCTCTTTACCTATCCTAAGAAACGTTCTTTCTTCTCTTTGAGCCCAGCACTTCATACTCCCAAGGCCCCCAAGTTAAGCCCAAAACTTTCAAGGTAGATATAAATCTCAAAAATTTCTTTCAATTAAAAAAATTTTTTTTTGTTTTGTTTTATTTATTTTTGAGACAGAGAGAGACAGAGCACGAGTGGGGGAGGGGCAGAGAGAAAGGGAGACACAGAATCTGAAACAGGCTCCAGGCTCTAAGCTGTCAGCACAGAACCTAATGGGGGGCTTGAACCCACGAACTATGACATCATGACCTGAGCCGAAGTTGGACGTTTAACTGACTGAGCCACCCAGGCGTCCCTCAGATACCTTTTTCAAAGAACTAGACATTGGGCTAAAACAAGTGCCTGCTTCGAAGAGATACTCAGCTCACCATTCTAGGGCTGATCTGGTCTCTGCTCCTTTCTAACAAGCAATGTGGAGTTGATAATTTTCTCCTCTGGAGTGCTCAGTAAGATGACATGGACAGAAAGAATTTCGTTTTTGTTTTTCTAATTTTTATTATTTCTAATAATAATAATTTTCTCCTTCTCCTTTTCTTTTTTAATATTATTTCCCAAACAGCACAGAACATTCCTGTCTTTTTCTTCAAAGACTGTTAGAATCTCATTCACAATTTTTCTTCTGGTTCCTGGGAAATAATTGTCCAGGCTGCTTGAAGAACTTATATGGGAAGATGTACTTTTTCTTTGAGGAAATCGTAACTATTCAAGTAGAGCAAGATAGCTTTGATGTGTAGGGAATACCTCAAATGCCAAGAATACAGTATGCTAATTCTGGGAATGGCCCTTCAGGTGTGACCAGAGAAAATCAGGTCTAGAGAAAGCAAGAGTCTTCCAGCTACAGAGATTAGCATCAAAACAATCACCGTGATCCTTGGTATTTAAAAGCTATACTCAATACTGACTGTTCCTTAGTATGTATAGAGGTGAAAAATGAGCCACCTAAATGCACAATTCAGTCCTTTTTGTATACACAAACTTGTGGGACCCTCAACCCAAACCAGTACATTTTCATGCTAGACATAAACCTTACCATTATATATAGTGTTTAGTAAGTACCTAATGATGGGCAGGGCTAGTGCCAGAATTAAGCTCAGACTTAGCTTAGGGAAGGGGAAGGAAAGTATGAGAGCAAGAACATGAGATACTCTAAATAATCTGATAAAGAACCATAAATAACCCAAAGCAGTTTAAAGTAACAATAGCTAACAGATCCTATGTGCTTAGTCTGTGCTTGGTACTTCTTTAGGCCTTTGCCACAAATCATTTATCTTTTTTTAAAAACAGCTTTATGGGGCACCTGGGTGGCTCAGCTGAGCAACCAACTCTTGGTTTTAGCTCAGGTCACGATCTTGCTCCACATTGGGCTCTGCACTGACAGCACAGAGACTGCTTGTGATTCTCTCTCTCTCTCTCTCTCTCTCTAACCCCACACACACCCCCTCTCTTCCTCTCTCCTTCTCTCTTTTCCTCTCTGCCCCTTCCTTACTCATGGTCCAGCATGCATGCATGCACATGCTCTCTCTCTCTCAAAATAAGTAAATACACTTAAAAAAAGCTTCACTATAATTTAAATACTATAAAATTTAACCAGCTTAAGCATACACGCATACATTTGAGAAAGAGTAGTAAATTTCTATACTTATGAAAGCATGGCCACAACCCAGTTTTAAAAATATTTGTCATGGGATTCACTTGTTTCTTTTTACAATCCAGGGTTAGAATATTTTCTCACAGGAGCCTGGGTAGCTCAGTCGGTTGAGCGTCTGACTCTTAATTTCAGCTCAGGTTCTGATCTCAGAGTTCGTGAGTTCAAGCCGCACATCAGGCTCTCTGCTGACAGTACAGAGCCCTCTTTGGATCCTCTGTCTCCCTCTCTCTGCTCTTCCCGTTTGTGCTCTCTCTCTCTCTCAAAAAAAAATAAACATTAAAAAAAAAAGAACTTCCAACACATATTTCCTCACTTCCAAAAGTTCCCTTATGCCCATTTGTGGCTAGCCCCTTCTCCCTGTCTGTTCTGTTCCCATCCCCACTCTAGCTCTCTCTCTCTAGTTTTGCCATTTCTACAAATTAGTTATATTGATCTTCATAAAAACCCTTTGCAATAGACACTAGGTTTTGTATCTCATTTAGAGATAGGCAAAATAAGCCATATGGGACTTACATGACCTGCCCAAGGCCACAAAACTAGCAAATGAAGGAGTCAATATTCATGTCTAGATAATCTGGTCCCAGAGTGTTCACCATTAGGCTACTCCACCATAATAAATCGAAAAGGCTGATAAATTAAGAAGTGGGAGAGATCACATATAGCTATAGGATTAAAAAAGATATAATGCAGGAGGTGGTGGTGTGATAGGAAGGGATAAGGAGAATGGAATTAGCAAAAGCATTAAATTAAAAACCTTGAGGCAAAATATTTAATGTATTCAGGAAGTATTTATTGAGCATCACTATGTCCTTGTACTTTGCTAATCACTTTAAATCACTTTACATGCATTATCTCATTATTCCTTACAATAGTCCTTAAATTACATTATTGCCCTCATTTTCTAGATAAGGAAGTAGAAACTGAAAGATCAAGCAGCATGTCCAATATCACACAGCTAGTAAGAACAAGGCTGGGTTTTGATTTTGTATGGCAAACTAATCTTAAACATTGTGCTAGGTGGCTCAAAAATAAAACACAGCAGCAACAAACACAATTAAAAAAACCCTGGTCTTTGGAGAGATTATTTTTGTGGCGGAGACTGGAATAGGGTGGGACAGAGAGACTGGAGGCACGTAAAGCAGCTCACTACTCCTACAACTGTGTGGGTAGAGTCCTGGGTGATGTGAGGGGAAATTAATGGGCAAATAGGGGTAGAAATAACTGAAAGGGATTTGTGGGTGAGGTGGGAGGGAAGAAGAGATGCCCGGCAGTGAAAGAATGTAATTGTCTCTGCAATCACTATTATAGAAGACCTGAACATTACTTATTCTGTTTTGATATTTCTATGAAAAGTTTAGTGGAGACAAGTGACATTTGATGGGGACAGTTTAAAGCAGGAATTTTAACAGAGGGTCCAGGCATCTATGGATATACTTTGGATTGCGAGTAACTCGTTCTACGAGTGTTCCTTAAGATCTGCAAACATTTCTAATAAATTTTAACTTGATAAATGAGCGACGCCTTGCATTATGAGTTGTACATGATGCTGAATGTCACATGATCCCAACTGAGCCAATGGTTCTCTCTCTGTCTCTGTCTCTCTCTCTCTCTTGCTTTGGGATTGTGGGTGGTCATCTCCCATGCTCAGATGCTCAGTTTCAAGCTGCAGTGTTTGGCAGAAATAAGTGATTTTTCAGGATGTTGGAAGGTGCCCACAACTGGCGCTAGTGTATTTTTTTGTCACTTCAAAGCAGCTGTGGACAGTCCTTTGCTTTTCCATACAAGAGTAAGCTTAGGAATGCTTTGCCTCATTCTAGGTCAGGCTGCCTGCAGACATAGACCCTTTCCTCTGCTGCCTTACTACAAGTTACATTATTTAATGTATAATTAAATTAATACAGTATATGACAAGCATTTATTAATACTGTACTGTAGCTAACATCCATTAGTGACAATAACCCTCCTCTCTTGTCTCCCTCACACTGGCCATGAAGGTTTTCAAAGGTAAGTGTAAGTTAATTTGTTTATTTTTCTTTATATTTTGTATTTTCTTTATTATTTTGTATTATGTTGCAATATTGTAGTCATTTTTATATGAATATTTTTGGATTGTGGAATGAATCATCGGAGTTTCCATTATTTCTTACGGGGAAATTCACTTTGGAATCTAAGTGCTTTGGATTACAAGCATGTTTCTGGAAGGAATTATGCTTATAAGCCAGAGTTTTACTGTACTTCATGAATGTATGACTCCAGCACACAATAATAGGCACAATAATGTGTGCATAATATGTGCTCATTCATTTTTCTAAGGAAAGGAACAATAGCTTTCATCAAATTCTAAAAGTATATGAGATCCCCCCAAAGTTAAGAATGATTGGTGTAAGGCATAGGACAAGCTTATTCCTTTCTCTTGATACTCTAAATTCTATTCCTTACTAAGTTTTTGGGAACTTATATATCAGCTTTTAATTATATTTATTCCTTCTATAAAATTTGATTTAATATTAAGTATGTCAACAATTACATATAGTTATGCATATTCATAGAACTACACATCTCTATATTTATACACACACACATACATAAAGACAATACACATTTAAAAAATACAAGTGCTGGTAAGAATATTATCCCTTAGGCTGATAAGTTTCATAAATATGTTTGCATATATTTATCTAAATAAACATATATTTTTGTATACATAAGGTGATCTTGGAAGAAACTCTTGTTCCTTAAGCCATTGGTTACCATAGTTTTGACTACCCAACTAAATATAACTGCTATGAACATATATTTGCAAGGAACACATTTCTTTCAGAAAATAGAGGAGAAAAAAACCCAATACTTCCACATTTATTTTTTAAAAAATTGTGGTAAAATACCATTTACCATTTTAACCATTTTAAGGTATACAATATTAGGCATTAGGTATGGTCACAATGTTGGGTAACCATCACACTATCTAGTTCCAGGACTTTTTCATCACTTCAAACAAAAACCCTGTAACAATTAAGGAGTCATTTTCCATTTTCCCCTCTTCCTAAGTCCCTGGTGACCACTAACCTACTTTGTCCCTTCTGAATATTTCTATAAATAGAATCATACAACATGTAGCCTTTTGTGTCTGGCTTCTCTCACTTAGCATAATGTTTTTAAGGTTCATTCATGTCACAGCACATATCAGAACTTCATTCCTTTTTACAGTTAAATTATCTTCCATTGTATGAATATGCTGCTTTTTGTTTATTCATTTCATCTGTTGATGGGCATTTGGGTGTCCCTACCTTTTGGTTACTGTGAATAGAGCTCCTATGAACACTGTGTACAAAATTTTCTTTAAACACCTGTTGTTGGGCATCAGGGTGGCTCAATCGGTTAAGCATCTGACTTCAGCTCAGGTCATGATCTCATGGTTCATGAGTTGGAGCGCCACATCGGGCTCTGTGCTAACAGAGCCTGGGGCCTGCTTCAGATTCTGCATCTCCCTTTCTCTCTGCCCCTTCTCTTCTCGAGTTTTGTCTCTCTCTTTCTCTCAAAAATACATAGACATTAGGGACATCTGGATGGCTCAGTCAGCTAAACATCTGACTTTGGCTCAAGTCATGATCTCACAGTTCATGTGAGCCCTGCGTTGGGCTCTGTGCTGACAGCGCAGAGCATGGAGTCTGCTTCAGATTCTGTGTCTCCCTTTCTCTCTGTCCCTCCCCTGCCTGTGCTCTGTCTCCCAAAAATAAATAACATTCAGATTTGAAAAAAAATAGACATTCAAAAAATTAAAAATAGATAAATAAAAGACAACTGAAAAAAAATAAACACCTGTTGTCTATTATTTTTCTGAGTGTAATTGATGGGCCATAGGCTAATTCTATGTTTAACTTATTGAGGAATTACCAAACCATTTTCTATAGTGGCTCTATTTTAAATTCCCATCAGCAATGTATGAGGGTTCTGATTTCTCCACATCCTCTCCACCTTGTTATTTTACATTTTTTTAGAATTATAATAATCATAGTGGGTGTGAAGCAGTGTCTCATTGTGGTTTTGATTTGTTTTTCCTAATAATTAGTGATGATGCACATCTTTTCAGGTGCCTACTAGCCATTTGAATATCTTCTTCAGAGAAATATCTATTCAAGCTTTTTGCTTAATTTTTAATTTAGTTGTTTGCTATTGCATTGTAAAAGTTCTTCACATATCCTGGATACCGGAACCATAGGATATAGGATTTACAAATTTTTATCCCATTTTGTGGGGTGTCTCTACATTCTATAGAAGTATCTTTGACACAATTTTAAAAATAATTTTCATAAAGTCCCATTTATCTATTTTTCTTTGGTTGCTTGTCCTTTTGGTGCCATATCTAAGAAACCACTAATTTATGAGAATGAAGATCTGCACCAATGTTTTCACCTAAGAGTTTTATAGTTTTCATTCTAATTTTTAGCTCTTTGATTAGTTTTGAGTTAATTTTTGTGTATGGCCTGAGGTATATAAATGCAAAGTCCAACTTCACTTTTTTTTGCATTTGAATATCCAATAGTTGTCTCAGCACAATTGTTGAAAAGACCATTCATTTGTTGAATTGTCTTGGCAACCCCTGTTAAAAATCAATTGGCCAGAAATACATGCGTTTATTTCTGGATTCTCAAGTCTATTCCATTGATCTCTCTCTTTATATATATAACCTCATGTCAGGTATAGGTATAACTTCAGTACGGTTTTGATTACTATAGCTTTGTAGTAAATTTCAAAATTAGGAAGTATGACTACTTCAACTTTGTTCCTCTTTTTCAAGATTGTGTTGACTATTTGAGACCCTTGGAACTCTGTATGAATTTTGGAATTGGTTTTTCCATTTCTGGAAAAAATAATATTGGAAGTTTGATACGGATTGCATTCAATCTGTGGATCACTTTGGGGAGTACTGACATCTCAACAGTATTGAATCCTCAAATCCATAAGCACGAAATGTCTTTCCAGTTAGGTCTTCTTTAATTTGTTTCAGCAATGGTTTGTACTGTTCAGTGTATAAGTCTTACACTCGTGGTTAAATTGTTGCTAGGTATTTTATTGTTTTAATGCTATTATAAATGGAATTGTTTTTTAAAATTCCAGTAGTTCATTACTAGTGTGTAGAAATATAAGTGATTTTTGAATATTGAATTTTATACTGCCACTTTGCTGAATTCATTTATTAACTCTAAGAGGTTTTTGTGCATCCTCTAGGATTTTCTATATAAAAATCATATCACCTGCTAAAAGCTTAACTTTTTCCTTTCCAATTTGGATATGTTTTCTCTTTTTTCAAAGTTTATTTATTTTTAAGAGAGAGAGTAAGAGGGAGCACAGAGGAGGGGGCAGTAAGAGAGGGAGATAGAGGATCCGTAGCAGGCTCTGTGCTGACAGCAAAGAGCCTGATGCAGGGCTTGAACTCACAAATTGTGAGATCATGACCTGAGTTGAAGTCAAGAGCCAGACACTTAACCACCTGAGCCACTCGGGCACCCCTAATTTTTTTTGTAGTCTAACTGCTCTGGCTAGGACTTCCAGCACAAGTTGAATGGAAGTGGTAAAAACAGGGATACTTGTCTTGTTCCTGATCTTAGGGGGGAAATTTTCAGTCTTTTACAAATGAATATGATATTAGCTTGGGCTTTTCATATATGCTCTTTATCATGTTGAGGAAGTTCTCTTCTATTCCTACTTTGTTGATTGTTTTATTATGAAAGAGTGTTGGATTTTGTCAAATGATTTTTCTGTGTTGGGTTGATTTTTTTTTTTTTTGTACTTCTTCATTTAATTTTTTTTTTAAGTAGCCATGCCCAATGTGGGGCTTGAACTCATGACACCCAGATTAAGAATCGCATGCTCTAGCGACTGAGCCAGCCAAGGGTCTCTCCTATTCACTCTATTCATATGATATACAGCACTGATTGGTTTTTGTGTGTTCAACTACCTTTGTATTCCTGGGCTAAATCCCATTTGGTTATGGTATGTAATTCTTTTAATATGCTGCTGCATTCAGTTTTGTTACTATTTTATTGAGGATATTTTTGTCTGTATTCATGAGCGATATTGGCATGTAGTTTTCTTGTGATGTCTTTGTCTGGCTTTGGCATAAGAATAATGCTGGCCTCTTGAAATGAGTGAAGAAGTGTTCCTTCTACTTTTACTTATTTATTTTTTTAGAAGAGTTCCAAAAGGATTTGTGTTAATTCTTTAAATATTTGATAGAATTCACCAGTGAAGTCATCTAATCCTGGGCTTGTCTTTTTTTGGGGAGGTTTTTGACTGCTGATTTAATCACTTTACTTGTTATGTCTATTCAGATTTCCTATCTTTCATGAATCAGTTTTGGTGGTTTGTGTGTTTTTAGGAATTTGTCCATTTCATCTATGGTTGTCTAATTTGTTGGCTTTTGGTATGTCTATTGTTTGCCTTGCCTCTTACTTTCTTACTCCAGGAAGCAGTGGTGTGCTCACTTGGCTTTTAATGTCTGCAAGGAATGTCCTACACGCTGGTGCTTCTGCTCTGAGAAAGTTCGGACTTAGGAAGAACAAAGGCAGTCCCCTTGGGTCAACCCTTTAGGGAATAGACAGGTGAAAACAGACAAACACGATTCCTTGAGTACCAGATCTGCTCTGCTTCCTCTGGGACCAGGTGCTCATACCTGGAACTCAGGATGCTATCTTTAAGAATGCTGCCAAAAACTGAGGACTGATGGATGTAGCAGGGAGGGGGAATGGGCATGGAGGAGGGCACTCGAGGGGATGAGCACTGGGTGTTATGTGGAAACTAATTTGACAATAAACTATTTGTAAAAAAAAAAAAAAAAAAAAAGAATGCTGCCATGCTGGGAATAGGGAAGGGACAACTCTAAGTTAAAATTTCACAAAGTTCTCCTACCATGTTTCAGTGGCCTTTTTCCTGGCTAAGCATTTGCTTGTTTTTTGTTAATCTTTCACTATCTTCCAGAGTTCTGATAATGCTGATTTTGGCAGTTTTTCTAGGTTTTTCAGTATTTCTGGGGGTTGAGGGGATCCTCTCTACCATTTTGCTGACATCCTCCTGACTCATTAGCTAGCATAACTCTAATACCAAACCCTGACAAGATCATTACCAAAAAAAGGTATTATATACCAATATCTTCCAGTGTAAATAATCAAATTAACAGAATAAAGAAGAAAATTCATCTCAATAGGAACACAAAAAAGACTTGATGAAATTCCACACTCATTATGATAAAGATTCCCAGCAAAAGAGGAGGGAACTTTCTTAAACTGATAAAGAGCATTTACCAAAAAACCTACAGCTAATAAAATCATACTAAATGTGGAAGACTGCTTTCTCTATGAGATCAGGACTTCCCTATGGGAGTTCATATTAACCATTTTATTCTACACTGTAATAGAAGTCCTAGACAGAATAATGAGATAAGAAAAAGAAAAAAAAAAAAAAGCATAAAGACTGGAAAGAAGTGGTTGTTATGGATTGAATTGTGTCCCCCCACCTCGTCCAAATTCATGTGTTGAAGTCGTAACCCTTCATATACCTCAGAATGTGGCTGTATTTGGAAATAGAACCTTGTTTAAAGATGTAATTACGGTCAACTGAGGTCATATGGGTGGCCTTTAATCCTATATGACCCTCTGTCCTTAAAAGAAGAGAGAGATACACTAGGAATGCATGCTCTTGGTGGAAGGCCATGTGAGGATACAGAGGGCAGTCATGTGTAAACCAAGGAGAGAGGCCTCAGGGGGGAATGACTGGAAAAGAACATGAGGGAGCTTTCATGAAGAATGGAAAAGTACTATATCTTAATTGTATGGCTATATACAATTGTCAAAGTTTACCAAACTGTACTTTTGAGACCTATGCAACTTTACAGTATATAAGTTAAATCTCAACTAGAATAAAAGAAAACATTAAAACCCCTACAATTTTCTTGATTCTTAAGGCCATGCTGTTTTTTAAAAATATTTGTAAAAATATTTATTTTTGAGAGAGACAGAGAGGGAAAGAGAACACATGGGGGAGGGGCAGAGAGAGAGGGAGATAGAGAATCCCAAGCAGACTCCAAGCTGTCAGTGAAGAGCCCAGTGCAGGGCTTGAACTCATGAACCATGAGATCATGATCTGAACTGAAATCAAGAGTTGGACGCTTAACCAGCTGAGCCATTCAGGCACCCCAAAGCAGTGATGTTTTTAAAACCACACTCTACTGATATCTCTGACATTGCCAACCAAAGATTTTGAAGGGATAAGAATATATATTTCTTAAATTACTAGATCACTGTAGGTACCGAGGTTGTAAGAGCTAACTTATTAGATCATAATAGCTGGGAAATGGGGCAAAGACATGGATAGAAGAATCTATCTATCTATCTATCTATCTATCTATCTATCTATCTATCTACCTACCTACCTACCTACCTAATGTTATATTAATTCATTCAACAAATATATAGTGAGCACCTATTATATGTTAAGCAATATTCTTATGGTGATACAACTATAAAATATGAAGTGTTCATATTCTAGTCAGAAAGGATACAAAATATTAAAAATCAAGTAAATTATATAGTATTTTGAGATGCTTCTTTCTGCAGCGGAGAATGAGAAATGTAGTCACTGGTTTAAGTGACAATATTCCATATATAGAATATTCAACACTTCAACTCTTTTTTTTGAAAAAAATTTTTAATGTTTATTTATTTTTGAGAGAGACAGAGCACAATCAGGGGAAGGGCAGAGAGAAAGGGAGACACAGAATTCGAAGCAGGCTCCAGGTTATGGGCCGTCAGCATAGAGCCCAATGCAGGGCTCGAACTCATGAACCATAAAATCATGACCTGAGCTGAAGCTTAACAAACTGAGCCACCCATACATCTCTCAACTCTTAATCCTGGTCTCTTGCAGTTGAATTCCTTTTTTAAAGGGACTGAGCAGGACAATTTAATCTACACATCTGGGTTTATTCATACCCCTATATTATGACTGTCTTCTGTGCTCTGTTGATAAAGGCATCAACTTTTAACAAATCTTTTAGCTCAGACATCTGGGAATCAAAAGTAATATCTTGTGATATACATTTCTAATGATTAAACATACAATAATGGTGATGATGTTAATAATAAAAGAAATATAAATAATTGTACCTGAGAGGCAAAATGGAAATGGCTTCTATACTTTGGATACTCCAACTTGTTTATTTCTTTCATCACCTCACCTATACGAATCCATCATGGACTACAGAGAACATGCGTATCATTGCAGGCACAGGCTTACTTAGAGGAACACCTAGGAGCTTCAAAGATTATTCCTCACTTCAGACGAGTCTATAACAATCCTCTTCCAGTAAAAGAAAAATGTGTTTGGGAGCCCCTCAGGGGCTATCAACCAGTGACAGCTGCTGTATATTATATCGCTTAAAAAAGCCCAAAGACAAATGAAGGGCATGGTCAATATCATCAGTTAAATCCAAATTACTTTAGGTTTAGCCTCTGTTGAACTTTTAAGAAGATTCAGAGATCCATGAAAAAGGAACAAACAGGAGGTGGCTCTAAATGTAGTAGGGGGCTTTGGGATGGCTTTACAGCTTCACTTCAAAATGGGCGATGCTAAGCCCTGAGGTCTAACATTTTGATTCTGGAACATGTCTGCTCAGTGTCCTCATGGCCTCTGCTAGCCTGCCAACATAACAGAATGTGAATGCTTTGAGGGCTCTTCTGAAAGGCAGTCAGTGACTGATAAGAAAAGGGAGGTTCGAGGCAAGCTAGGTGAGAAAAAATCACTGCTGAGTAGGGAGGAAAAAAGAAGAAAGAACAATGTCTGTTTCCAGATTTGTGCCTTTGACTTAAAAGTTCTTGACTCAAGTTTAGATTTTCCAAATAATGTCTCCTTGTTCCATATAGCTCAATAAAAGCAACTAAAAGAGAATATTCCAAGCACTGGCAATTGAAAAACAACTTATATTTTTGGTGTAATTCTGACAACACTGTATACATTTTTGTGATCCCCAGGCTATTCCTGAGACAACAGTGAGGTCTTTTTTTTTTTTTTTTTTTAATTTAGTATCAAAAAAGTTGAAGGAATGGTGAGGAGGACAGAAAAGGTAAAGGAATAAGAGGCTGATAATAAAGATTAATGGTCCTTCAATAAACATCCTATGTAGTAATTAATGATTAAAGACAACAAAAGAAACAAAGAAGAAAAGTATATTAAAAAATTTAGACACGTTTAAGGAGGGGAAAGCAATTAAGGAGACATTAAACCAAGCGGTGGAACTTAGGCAATTAGTGCTAGGTCAGTGGCCTTACAATAAACAGGGTGTCCTAAACCCTGGCAACACATCTCGAAAGGCCTGTCTCCCATCTGCCGGGAGCCACAGTAAATGCCTACGCAGTAACTGCCCTGCTCTGTGATCTGTGCACATGAGCTCTGCGACGGGCAGAAGGACCCAGAGAGGTGACAGCTCCTCAACGATCAGGTGGACCATAATTTTGCCAATGGCTCCCTCCATATTAGAATAAAAGAAGAGAAAAATACATGACGGTCTTTCTTATAAGTAGATAAAAAAGGTTAATTCTTGTGAACACCTTAAAACAAAACTCTTTTAAAAAGATGACAAAGTTTCTATTTTTTCCACTGCAACACTACAATCTTTCCCCATAAAAAAAAAAATAAAGGGGAAAAAGCTAATGAAAAAAATAAAACCATGAGTGAAAACTATTCCTGAAAACTTTGCAGGACTGTAACAGCTTTCTCTTGGTTAAATTGATTGGTATAGCAACATTATAAAATGACTATTAGGATTCATTGTGCACCACAGAAAGTGGTGAAATGTCAGTAGACTATACAGCAAAAAGTAATGGGTTCTGAACCCCTGTTAGTCAAAAATGATTTTGTTTCAAATTAGAAATTGATTTTTTTTGGACACAAGCCCTTTCCAGGCTTACAGCTTCTGTAGCTGGGCCCAGGAGAGATTAACCTCCACCACGGGTAGGGCTGGCCTGATGGTACCTTTCTCAAAGTGCCTTTTCCACCGCAGTCTTCGAATGTGGCTGTGGTCTTAACCAATAACACAAGTCATTTGTCCCTTTGCTATTACACTATATTTTTCTCCTTTTGCCATTTTATTTTAGTGCTGACACGCAACACAAATTTGTTGACAAGTTAACAGAAAACTATGTTAAGCTTTGCAGTGTAACCACCACACCAGTTTTGATTGGTTCTCTATTCTCCAAAGTACAAGGACTAAGAAGACAGTTAAGAGTTTCCCATCTTTCAAGGACTAACAGAGAAAGTAAAAAAGATTCTATCTCAGCTATGAAGTCTCTTCAATTTCATTTCTGTTTCTGGTAGCAAAGGCTAACAAGGCAAAAGTTGTTATAAGTTGTCCTAATGCAATGGAGGTGTGAGGAACTTCTGCCTCATGTCTGAGAAAATGTACTTGTTTTGTTTCAAGATGTGGATAGCTTTTCTTCTGAAGCCTGGACTAATTATCATCTCTTAATCATTTAGGAGAAGATTAAACAATTTCTGGATTAATCATAATTAAAATCAAAAGTCATGACAAAGGTGGCAGGTGATAAGGGCACAGTATACACGATCTTCTAATAAAGCACTGCCCATTTTTCAAATAAACAAATGCAAGAGTGGCTAGAGAGATCATAAAAAGCTGGTTGCTTAATACCAGAGATGGGCAGGTACAAGCCTAGATCAAAAAAAAGAGGTAAGTAAGACAGAAGTCCAAGTGAATGGTTGTGAGCAGAAAGGAGAGATATCTGGGAAAGAGGTGTGAGCAGAGGAGGCTCCAAGACTTTTTGTGGCCCTTTCTCTCCTGTACATCTCTCTGTACAGTGAGGCTTAGACTTGCTGGATTCTGCTGTGAAGTGCTTCCCTTAATAATTACATGAGGGGGTGCCTGGGTGGCTCAGGTGGTTAAGCATCCGGCTCTTTATTTCCGCTTGAGTCATGACCTCACGTTTCATGAGTTTGAGCCCCACATCGGGCTCTGTGCTGCCAGTGCAGATCCTGCTTGGAATTCTCTCTCTGCCTCTCCCCTGCTCACACACACTCTCTCTCTCTCAAAATAAATAAACTTAAAAAAAGTAATTTTAGGAGAGATTAAGCCAAAAGTTGCTCCAGAAACAAGAGGGAAACGCAATGAAATTTGACTGCTTCATTCCACATTTCACACAGTTACTTTATAATGATTGATTTTATACTATCTGCCACATCTGGGGCATCCGCCTGGTTTAGTTGGTGGAGTGTGTGACTCTTGATTTTGGGGTTGTGAGTTAGGGTCTCACGTTAGGTATAGAGACTACCTGAAATTAAATGTTAAAAAAAACCTCTGTGACCTCTAAAATAGGAAGAATTGCTGGTACTTAAAAGACTGTGAGGCAATATATGCATCAGACTTATGAGGTTTTGTTTCAGCCACAATGTACAACTGTCCATGACCTCTCTTCCCACCCTTCCTATATTTCTAGTTGAGGATTAACTGTATTTGTTAGAGTTTACTCTCCCAGCAGAAATTTACATTCGATTTCCTGTCCTCTTTACTCACTATGAACATTATTTTATGTCTATGACCATACTTACTGTTGATTCATCCTTACAGTTTGCTGCTTGCAAGGAGGGACAAATTGGACAGTTTCTCATAAGAGTATTTATTCTAAGAGAAAAGCTGATGCGATTCAGTGATCTAGCAGATGTGCCACTTGTGGCCTTGAAGGCACATGTCAGTTTGTAACATCCTTAACTCTTGCTCAGGGTTGTAGGAATCATCTGGAGTTCCTGGCTAGCACCCACTAGCCCTGGAACAGCTTCTTCTGCTGCCACTTATAAATGCGAAGCTTACCTCTCTGGGAACGATATGCATCTTTCTTTTGACATGTCCATAGGGCATCATCTTCTGTTTGTGCGTGAAACCCAACTGTCTTCTTCTCTTTTCTATTTTCGCCACTGTTAGTGGACTCCTGGTACTTTTTGATGGATGATGATGCTCCCAGCACCCAGTCAGCATATTTTGACTTCAATAAACTAAAAAGAATAACAAGAATGGGCTGTATGTAGAGAGTATAGATGGAGGTGCACGATCACATAAAGGCATATAAATTCAGCATGAGTTAAAATGCAATTCATGGCAGTAAGGAGTTCCTTTTTCTTCTTATTTTTTATTGAAATATAATTTGAATAATTTATACAAGGTCTGTTTTGTAACTTGCCACAATAATTTTGGAAAAGAAATGGTCTTTATCCTCAAAAAGCTTATATTTGGAGTTGGGGAAATGAGACTCAGACCCATGAAACTGCTAATAAAGCCACAGAGTATGACTAAGAGCCAGAATATCTGCAGAAATAAAAAGTAAGCTAAAACAAGACTTGCATAACTAAAATGTTTCCAAGTACTAAAATTGAACATTAGGGATTAAAATATCACCAATTTGCTTCAAAATGCATTTGTGTTTCTCATTTTCAATTGTTACGGTATTTATTATGTGCCCAGAGTATGTAAGGAGCAGTACAGTGGTGCATGTGGATTAACTGGTCTCTGTCCCCACATCATTTCACTATAAAGTCAACAAGGCAAATATGGAGAAAAAGGAATTTTAATGAAAATAAACACATGTACATATGGTTTTCTCTCTAATAAACTGTTCTCACCGCTAACACATTTCCTCCTACAACATTTTATTTTTTAGAAAGAAGTGTTAGAATGATGTATATTCCTTACCACCAGCCTCTTCCTTCACACTTAAATTAACCACAGACTCATGACACTTTGGTTTTGTCTTCCCCATGCCCATAAACAATGTGAGTGTCAAAGTGGAAGAGAGAGTGAGAGAAAGAGAGAGAGAGAGAGAAGGCTTTTACTCAAAAAGTAGAATCTAAATATTAAGATATTTAAACTCTCCAGAAGCAGAAGTAATCTCTAGATAGAAATAAGTTGGCAGAGAATTTACTGGATCCAAGTAATCTCAGGTGGCTCTTGACCAGGATTATAATCATGTAAACCTATCAAAGTCATTGGGTTTCTGGTTTATGATGATCAGAATTTTTAGTAATATTTGCTCACATCAAATTTATTACTAAAACCCAGAAATTAAACGGCTTATTTTTGGAGTGATATAAAAAACAAAAACTATTTAGTAGTATGGCTTCATATGAGCATAATGCAGCAAATTAAATTTATACTCTTAAAAAAAATTTTTTTTAACTAGAACTCAAAGATCACTTTCCTGTGTGGATTCACCAGTGGATGTATATCTTAGCTCATATAACTTCTATTCATGAGACAGGAAAAGGAAGAGAATAAAACTACTTTACTGTGAATGTAAGATAAGTTTACCTTAACCCAGAAGCCCCTAACGCAGGAAAATCTGAGGACTCCATCTTTGCTTGTTCTTATATGAGAGTTAATGCCACTAAGACTATTGATTCCCATAAATTGATTCATTCTCAAGTCAGCTGAGGTCCCAATTGTTGCCAATGTTGATTCCTCCCAATGCTGACTGCTTCTCGCTTCTTTACCCCTTGTCCATACTCCATTTCTATATCTTTGTTCCAGACCCAATCCTGGTAAGCCTCTATCTCAACAGGGCACAAGGCTTCTAATTTCTCTAAAATAAAGATGACTATAAAAAAAATTTCTTCTTTCCTTTGCATTTATTTCCAGCTTTACCAATCTACTATTCCTCTGTTAATGTCTCAGAAGAAAATCACACCTTTTATTCATACTCTTGATGTCACTGACCTATGCCTTCTGTGACTATGGCCTGTCAATTATCTTTTTCTTATAATTTACAAACTCCTCTCAACTTAATTCTTTCTGAGGATTACAAATAAGATCAGACTTTCCGCTAAAAACCAAAACCTAAACCTAAAGCCAGAAACTCTTCCCATCAGTGGGAAAGTATAATACTCAGTGTCAGTGAGAGTGAGGGGTCAAGAGCATATTACACTACTGGAGGAAATGCAAATTGGTATAGCTTTGGGTGGGTGATTTGTCAACAGAAAATAAAAATGTATCTACCTCCTAATAATTTTGCTTTTAAGAAGTTATTCTGTAGAATTACATAAACAACAGCATGAGAATATTTGTTCAAGGATGATCATTGCAGAATACTTGTATTAGGGGAAAACTGAAGGCAAATATTCAATAGAAGAATGGGTAGAAAAACCAAACAAATCGATGATACATCCATTATAAGGAATACTATTCACTTATTAAAAGGAATGAGGTAGTTCTTTATAATATTGTGGAGAAACTTCATGACATACTATTAGGAAGGAAGGAAGGAAGAAAGGAAGGAAGAAAAGAAAGACAGACAACTTGCAATCATAGAATGTATAATGTGATCTCATTTTTGTAAAAACAAAAATACACAAAAAATAAAGTTCTGGATGAATAAATAACAAACCTGTGAAGAGAAGCAGAAATAGAGTGACTTAGGGAATAGCTTTTATAATTTAATTTATATACTTCTGCATGTTTTCATTTCATCTCATAGGCATGCACTTTTCAAATTGAAAAAAAAAAAAACCTTTCACCACCTCCTTTACATTACCATCTCCTCTCTTACTTCTCTGCCAAACTTCTAGGAAACAATAATGAATTTTAAAAGACCTACCTACTAAAACTATTTTTTAAAATTTGTTTATGTAAATTCAAGTTAGTTAACATACAGTGTAGTATTGGTTTTGGGAGTAGAACTCAGTGATTAATTATTTAATACCTAGTGTGCATCCCCACAAGTGTCCTCCTTAATGCCCATTACCATTTATCCCAACACACCAACACCCAACACCCCTCCAAGAACCCAAAGTTCATTCTCTGTATTTATGAGTTTAACAGGTTGCCACACTCTGTTTTTATCTTAATTTTGCTTCCCTTTCCCTAAGTTAATCTGTTTTGTTTCTTAAATTCCACATATGAGTGAAACCATTTGGTATTTATCTTTTTCTGACTTATTTTGCTTAACATAATATACTCTAGTTTCATCCACATTGTTGCAAATGGCAAGATTTCATTCTTTTTGATTGCTGAATAATATTCTATTGTGTATATATAACACATTTTCTTTATCCATTCATCAATCAATGGATATTTGGTCTCTTTCCATAATTTGGCTATTGTTGATAGCACTGCTATAAACATTGGAGTACATGTGCCCCCTTCAAATCTGCATTTTTGTATCCTTTGGATAAATACCTACTAGTGCAGTTGCTAGCTTGTAGGGTAATTCTATTCTTAAGTTAAGCTCAAAAACTCCCACCCAGTTTGCATTCCTACTGACAGTGCAAAAGGGGTCCCCTTTTTCTGCATCCACACCAGCATCTGTTGTTGCCTGACTTGTTAATTTCAGCCATTCTGACAGGTGTGAGGTGGTATCTCATTCTGGTTTTGAATTCTATTTCTTTGACGATGAGTGATATTGAGCATCTTGTCATGTGTCTAATAGCCATCTAGATGTCTTCTTTGGAAAAGTGTCTATTCATGTTTTCTGCCCATTTCTTTTTTTTTTTTTAATGATTTATTTATTTCTAGGAGAGAGAGAGAGAGACAGCGTGAGCAGGGGAGGGTCAGAGAGAGAGGGAGTCACAGACTGAAACAGGCTCCAGGCTCTGAGCTGGCAGTCAGCACAGAGCCCAACGCGGGGCTCGAACCCACGAACTGCGAGATCATGACCTAAGCGAAAGTCGGACGCTTAACCGACTAAGCCACCCAGGCGCCTCTTCTGCCCATTTTTTAACTGGATTATTTGTTTTTTAGGTGTTAAGTTTGGTAAGTTCTTTATACATTTTGGATACTAATCCTTTATCTGATATGTCATTTGCAAATATCTTCTTCCATTCCATCAGCTGCTTTTTAGTTTGTTGACTGTTTCATTTGCTGTGCAGAAGTTTTTATCTTGATGAGGTTCCAGTAGTTCATTTCTGTTTTTGTTTCCCTTACCTTTGGAGACATGTCTAGTAAGAAGCTGCTGTGGCCTCAGAGAACTGCAGCAAAGGCAGTTCTAAGAGGAAAGCACATTGCAATTCAGGCCTATCTCAAGAAGGAACAAAGATCCCAAATACACGACCTAATCTTACACTTAAAGGAGCTAGAAAAGGAGTGGCAAATAAAGCCTAAAGCCAACAGAGGAAGGGAAATAATAAAGATTAGAGCAGAAATAAACAACATAGAAACAGAAAAACCCAGTAGAACAGATCAATGAACCTGAAAGCTGGTTTCTTGAAAGCAGACGTTCCTCAAGATTCTGTCTTTGTCTTCCATCGTCCCTCATCTAGCACTTTCTTAGCGTCACATCATTGTATTTTCAATTATGATTTCTAAACAAATTCATCTAGCCCCCAGTGCTCTCTAAAACTACTGATCTGATCCAGGAGCTGCTAGAAAGTTGTGAAGGGGGGTCTTGTCATACCTTCCAAAACAACTCTTGTGAAAGCAATGACATCATATTTACCTTGAAACTCATTCCTCCATGCTTCTATTCCCATTTAATGACACTACCATTCTCTTAGTCACTTACATGAAAAACATTAGTTATCTCAAATCCTGCTTTCCTTGTGCCCATTCAATAAATTAGTAAATCAATAATTCCTTTATATATTCATCAGATATTTACTGAGGACGTACTCTATAGGCCTGATAACATGCTATGGAACTGGAGTGGACAAAATTGAAAAATAAATATTTATTGAGCACATGATATATGCTAGGAGCTAAGTATACATACATGAACAAGACCTGATTCCTGTTCATAAAGTGATTTTAGTGGTGAAAAGAGACATTGAAACAGATAATTTTTAATACAATATGATACATGATATGATTCAGGATACAAAGGTGTTAATGGGAACACAAAGGCAGGGCATCTATCTGTATAAGGGAAGGGAAACTCCAGAAGCATCCAAACTAAATTTTGGAGGATAAGCAGGGGATATGGAAGGATATTCTAAGTAGAAAAAAACATTATGAGCAAACATACTAAGAAGTAAAATGTCATGATATATTTTAGGGAGAAGAGATGGTAAAGCTAGAGAGATAGGCTTAGCTCAGATCATGAAAGGTTTGGTTTCTCATATATGGAGCTCTATTTTGTGGGCAAGGCAGAGTCACTGAAAGGTGCTAAGGGGAAAAATGGCATGATCCAACTTGAGTTCATATAAAATCATCCTGGCACCATGTAGATCTAAAAAAGTGACTACAAGAAGTTGGATGAGTCAGAGAGCTGTTGTAACAGCTCTGATGAGAGATGATGAGAGTCTGGAATGGAGAAACAGTCATAGGAAATGAAGAGAGATAATTTAAAAACATATTTAGGGTTTAAAACTGGTAGAGGGGCGCCTGGGTGGCTCAATTGGTTAAGTGTCTGACTGGTTCATGGGTTTGAGCCCCGTCTGGCTCTGTGCTGACAGCTCAGAGCTTGGATCCTACTTTGAATTCTCTCTCTCTCTCTTTCCCTCTCTCTCTGCCCACCCCCCCTCACACTCTGTCTCTTTCTCTCTCAAAAATAAATAACATTGAAAATTTTATTTTAAATTGGTAGTACTTGATGAGTGTTTGAAAGTGAAAAGTGAAGAGAAAAGAGAGTGAGAATGGCAGAATTTCGGGGGCATAAGCAATACAGAGAAAAGGATTGGGAGCATGGGAGAAATTAAATGTAGCTTAGGGTACTTATGAAACATCTGAACAGGTATTTCAAGAAAGCAGTTGGATCAATAAGTCCATAGCTTTTTGCTAGCTGGCTGGCTGTCGTTAGGGTAGTGGGATTGAGACAGAGGTGAACAAGTGTAGACTTCACTTTTCATTTTCTTGGGAAGGAGGAGGTCAATTCATTCTGTGAGTGACAGAAATGAGTACTGAGAAGTGAAGATGTGGAGTATATATGTATTAAGGGAATTCAAGATAAAAATAATCAAGAACAAGGGAAAAACTGTCCTGCAGTGTTGAAGGCCTAATAATAATGAGAAATCATAAATTTGTGTTAAGGCTCAGGTGCACAGAAGTAAAAGAGAAAGCAGCCTCTGAGCTTGATCCAGTTAGGATTTTATTGGGAGAGTGAAGCATACTGAAGGTCAAGGTTCAAGCTCCAATACCAATACCATCCCCGTAGGAAAGCCCTCCCTACCCTGCACAAGCTCTGATATTCTGTGCCAAGCTGTCCTCCTCTGTGGATCATGCTCTAACACACTATGATAATGGTAGTTTTGGGGTATGATGTGAGGTAGGAATCAAGGGTCATTTTTCTCCTGTATCTATATCCAGTATATCCAGAATTATTTGTTTAAAAGACTCCTTTTTCCACAGACTTACTGATACCTTTGTTAAAAAACAATTGAACATATGAGTGTGTGGGTCTATTTCTGGACTCTATTCTGTTCCACTCACCTATTTATCTATCTTAATGTGAATACCAACTTGTATTGATTACCTAACTTTAAGTAACATACCTGAAATTAGGTAGCACAAGTTTTTCAATTTATTCTTCTAAAATAGCAAAGACGGGTCACCTGGTGGCTCAGTTGGTTATGTGTCTGACTTCAGCTCGGGTCATGATCTCACAGTTCGTGAGTTCAAGCCCCACGTTAGGTTCTGTGCTGACAGCTCAGAGCCTGCTTGTGATTCTTTCTCCCTCTCTCTGTCCCTCTCTTGCTCATGCTTTCTCTCTCTCTCTCTCTCTCTCTCAAAATAAATAAATAAAAATAAAAAAATAGAAAAGACTGTTTTTGCTATAAATGCTTCCTTTTATTTTATATTTTAATTGCTGATTTATATGTATTGCTATATGACAGCTAATTGCATTGTTCAGAAATAAAATTGATTTTTGTATGTTGAACTTGAACTTGAATTCTGTGAATGTGTTAAATCCACTTAATAATTCTAGTACTTGTTTCTGTAGGTTCTTTAGGATATTTCTTTCTATGTAGATAGTCATGGTATTTGAGAATAAAGACCATTTTACTTAACTTCTTTCCAATATTTTTTGTGCCTGATCACACTAGGTAGGACCTCCAGTACCATGTAAATGTAGGTGGTAAGTGTGGACATTCTTTCCTTATTCCTGAAAGAGTTCATCACTAAAGAGATACATCTTTGGGGCTCCTGGGTGGCTCAGTTGGTAGAGCGTATGACTCTTGATTTCAGCTCATTTCATGATCCCATGGTTCATGGGACTGAGCCCTGCACTGGATCTGTGCTGACAGCGTGGAGACTGCTTGGGATACTCTCTCTCCCTCTCTTTGTGCCACCCGCTGGCTCAGGTACACATGCTATCTCTCTTTCTCTTAATAAATAAATAAACTTTAAAAAAGAAAACTGAGAGAGATCTTTGTCCATACCCTCTATCAGATTTCTAGTTTGATGACAGGTTATTCTCTCCGCCCCCTCCCCCATAGCTATATTAAATGAACACTGTAAGAGCTTTTTCTACATCTATTTGAGATGGTGGATTTCTTCTTTATTATGTTAATATGGCAAATCACATGGATTTTCAAATGTTAAGTCAATTTTGCATTCCTGGGATATACTGTACTTAGTCAAACTGGATTATCCTTTTCGTATATTCTTGGACCTACTTTGCTAATATTTTGCTAAGAAAGTTTTTTGTTTCGTGCTAATGTTCATTAGGAAGATCACTTTATTATTTTCTTTTCTTCTAATGCTTTTACCTGATTTAGGTCTCACAAAAGATGGGAAAGTTCTTTGTTTCTCTACTCCAACAGTTCTCAAGAGGGGTAGAAGTGAGGATTTTGCCACACAGAGGACATTTAGTAATGTCTGCAGAGGTTTTTTGATTGTCATAATGGGGGAGGGGGAGGCTACTTGTGTCTAATGCATAGAAGACAGGGATACTGTTAAACAACCTGCAATGCACAGAACAACTCCAACAAAAACATGTGTGACCCAAAACGTCAATAGTGCCAAGGCAGAGAAACACTATTCTAGTCTCTGAAAGAATTTGTGTAAGATTGATATTATTTCTTCTTTAGATGTTAGGTAGAATTCACAAGTCTAGTTTTATTTATCGGAAATTTTTAAATAAATTTTTAAAAATGTTTTTAATTTATTTCTGAGAGAGAGAGACGGCATGAGCAGGGGAGGGTTAGAGAGAGAGGGAGACACAGAATCTGAAGCAGTCTCCAGGCTCTGAGCCAGCTGTCAGCACAGAGCCTGATGCGGGGCTTGAATGCACACTGTGAGATCATGACCTGTGCCGAAGTTGGATACTTAACCGACTGAGTCACCCAGGCGCCCCGGAAATTTTCTTTTTTAACATTTATTCATTTTTGAGAGACAGAGACAGAGTAAGAGAGGGGGAAGTTCCGAGAGAGAGGAAGACACAGAATCCGAAGTAGGCTCCAGGCTCTGAGATGTCAGCACAGAGCCCAACACAGGGCTCGAAGTCAAGGTCTGCGAGATCAAGACCTGTGCTGAAGTGGGACGCTTAACTGACTGAGCCACTGAGGTGCCCCATTTATGGGAAATTTCTTATTTAAACATTAAATTTCTTTAACAGTTATAACGCTATTCAGATTTTCTAACTTTTTGGTAACTATTTTGTTATACTGTCAATTTTAAGAAATCTGTATCATTTAGGTTGTCAAATGTTCTTGCAAAAAACTGTTCATAAAATTCCTTAATTCCTTAAAAAGTATTGTTAGAATCTATGGTGATATCATTCTCATTAATAATACTATAATTTTTTTCTCTTTCTTTTTTTCTTTTAAGTTTATTTATTTATTTTGAGGGGATGGGAAGGGCAGAGAAAAAAATCCCAAGCAGTATCCAAACTGTCAGCGCAGAGCTCAAAGTGGGGCCTGAACCCATACACCGTGAATCATGACCTGAGCAGAAATTTAAAAAATCGGATGCTTAACTGACTGAGCCACCCAGGTGCCCCTCTCCTTCTATAATAGATTGATGATCTTGAGAAAGTTTATAAATTTTATTTATATTTTCAAAATTTTTTAAGTTTATTTATTTATTTTGAGAGAGACAGAGACAGCATGAGTGAGGGAGGAGTAGAGAGAGAAGAGAGAGAATCCCAAGCAGGTTCCATGTTGCCAGCATAGACCTTGACACAGGGCTTGAACTCATGAAACCGTGAGATCATGACCTGAGTCAAAACCAAGTCATACACCCAATTGAGTGAGTCACCCAGGCACCTCAATTTTATATACAATTTCAAAGAATCGACTTTCAGCTTGTAGATTTTCTCTGTTGCTTATTTCTTTTCTACTGCAGGACTTACCAAAGAGTAGATGCTGGAAGGTTGCAAGCATAATAAAAATATAGACGTAGTACAAATTGGACACTGCTGAGAGAAATTGGGAGTTCTGGCACAGAATGAAGACATACTGTTAGTGTCCTGGACTTTAGCTGAGACACCAAAAGGTTCACATCCTTGACAAATGTGTATTATAAACCTGAAACAAAGCCTAAAACCAAGATATGACAAAATACACAGGAAGAAAAGAGTTTGGAGACTGAGTCCTACCAATTTAAAGGGGCTTGGGAAACACCTTGGACTTCCAGAAATCTGCCCTCACAAAACATGTAACCAAACTTATCCAGGTTCAAGATGACTAGTAAGTAATTAAGTTGTTGAGAATAGTAAAAATTAACACTCTTCAGAGAATGATAATAAAATCCACATCTCTAAATGAGTCATACATAATGTCCAGGATATAATACAAATTGCCAGACACAAAAAGAAAGAAAATATGATCCATAGTTAAGAAAAAAAATTTAAAAAATTAACCAAAAGATGGCCTAGATGTTGGGCTTGGCAGACAAAAATTTCATTTAAATCAGCTATTATAAATATGTTGATGGACATAAAGGAAAACATGGTCTTAATGAGTGCACAGGCAGTCACAGCAGAGAGAGTGAAATTCTAGAAAAGAACCAGATGGAAGTTATAAGGCTAAAAATAACAGTGATTGAAATAAAAACTAGAAGAAGGATATGAAAGATCAAAGAATCAATAGAAATGACCCAATCTGAAGAACATAGAGAAAAGAGGTTGAAGAAAGATGATCAGAGTCTCAGGGATCTTATGGAGAGTATTAAGCTAATAAACATAAGTGAAGTTCCAGAAGAAGAGACTGAGAATGAGATAAAAAAATATTTGAAAAAATACATTTTAAAGAAATTATGGCAGAATATTTCCCAAATTTGGTGAAAAGCTTTGACCTATAGATTACCAAGATAAAGAATCTTTTTTAAAATGTTTATTTATTTATATTTGAGAGAGAGACAGAGAGAAAGAGAGAAAGAGCTCAAGTCGGTGAAGGACAGAGAGAGAGAGAGGGAAACAGAATCCGAAGCAGGCTCCAGGCTCTGAGCTGTCAGCACAGAGCCCAATGCTGGGCTCAGACTCATGAACTGTGAGATCATGAACTGTGAGATCATGAACTGAGCCAAAGTCAGATGCTTAACTGACTGACCCACCCAGGCGCCCTAAAGCAAGACAATCTTTAGAAAAACTAGATAAACATGTCAGTTACATAAAAAAGAACAGTGATATCAACAGTAACTTTTTATCAGAACAAGGAAGTCAAGAGGAAGTAGAACAGTATCTTTAAAATAGTGAAAGAAAAAAACATAAATAAAACTGTCATCCCATAATTCTGCATCTCATGAAAATATCCTTCATGAAAAATGAAGGAAATAACATTTTCAGATAAACAAAAACGGAAAATTTGTTGCCAGTAGACCTGCACTACAAGAAATAATAAAATATTTTTCAAATTGAAGGAAAATGATACCAGATGGAAACCTGGATCTATAGAAAGAAATGACAAGTAACAGAAATAGTACATATATGAATAAACAGAAAAGTCTATATATTCTTATATTTCTCTTACTGTCATTAAAAGATGTATAAATGTTTAAAACAAAAAAGATAACACTGTATTATGAGATTTTTGAATGCTGTAATGTATATGACAATAATATCACAAAGAATAGGATAGTAAATATACCTATGCAATAGAAAGTGTTTATATTCTACATATAATGGCACAATATTCATACCATGTAAACTTTAATAAGTTAAGGAAACATACTGTAACCCCTATAGAAATCATTAAAGAAAATGCAAACAGGGACAGCAAATGAAATAACAAAGGAATTAAAAAGGAAAATGGAAAAATAATTTTTTGCTATTATTCCCCTCAAATCTTCCAGAAGAGCAGAGCAGAACAGAAGAACAAAGAATAGATGGAATTAGTAGAAAAGAAGAATAAAAAGTAAAATGTTAGATCTAAATCTCACATTATTAAATTAAATTTAAATGAATTAAACACTCAAGTTAAATGGAACAGACTGTCAGACTAGAGAAAAATGCAGAACCTAAACCATATGTTTTTTTATGAGTCACAATTTAAATATCAAAGAATAAACAGACTGACAAAAATGGATGGAAGGCGATGTGCCATGTAAATAGTACACATGGAAAATTAGAGGGGTGATTTAATATCAAATAGGGTAGACATTAAGAAAAAAAAGTACTACAAGAGATAAAGAGAAATATGACATTGTGATTAAAGTTGCAAGTCATCAGACACACATAACAATCCTAAATATACAGGCATCTAAAACAGTGTTTCAACGGGGTGCCTGGATAGCTCAGTTGGTTAAATGTCTGATAGCTCAGAGCCTGGATCTTACTTCAGATTTTGTATATTTCTCTCTCTCTCTGCTTGTCCCCTACTCATGCTCTGTCTCTGTCCCTGTCTCTCAAAAATAAAAAATAAAACATTAAAAAATTTTAAAATAAAAAATAAAATGGAGTTCTAAAATACCATAGCAGATTTGATAAGACCAGAGGAAAAAGTAGAGAAATTCACAACCATATTTGGAGATTTCAACATCCTTTTGTTATCAATCAACAGAAAAAAAGAAAAATTCAGTAGGCTAAAGAAAAATTGAACATTACTAATCAATTTGATTTAACTGACATGTACAGAATATTATACTCCACAGCAGGATATACATTTTTAAAATAAAAACCAAGATATCTAGAAATATCTCAAGTATTTGAAAGTTATGTAACATACTTCTAAATAATCCATGGGTTAAAAAAATTACAGTGAAATTGGTATATATTTTGAAATGAATGAAAATGAAAATATAACATACCAAGATTTGAGGGGTATAGAAGCAGTGCATAGAGGGTAAATAACATAAATGCCCATATTAGCTAGGAAGAAAAGTTTAAAATCAATGATATAATAAGTCATTTTATAAAGCTAGAAAAAAAAGAGCAAACTAGATATAAGAGTAAGAAGAAGAAAGGGAACAAAAAAGAGTAAAAGTTCATAAAATAGATAAGTAGAAGAAATATAATAGTTGACCCTTTGCAAATATTAATAAAATTTATAAATAACTACCAAGACAAACTATGAAAAAGAGAAAACTCAATTTATGAATGTTAGGAATCAGAGAGGGGATATCACTAGATTCCACAGATAGTAACAATATTAGGGATATTTCATGAGCAACTTTATGCTACTATATTCAATAACTAAAATGGGATAAAATGCACATCTTTCTTGAAAAGTATAACTTGTTACAACTGACTCAGGAAGAAACTGATAATATGAATAGCCCTTTATTTATTAAAGAAATAGAATTCATACTCAAACCATTCCCACAAAGAAAACTGACCGGCTAGTTTCACTTGCAAATTTTATCATATTTAATGAAGAAATATTACTAATATTACACAAGCTTTCAGTAAATAGGAGGGAAAACTTCTCAGCTCATTTTATATTACTATGTGATATCAAAAGGTAATTAAATTATTAAAATAAAAAAATATTACAAACTACTGTCCCTCCAGAAGACAGAGACAAGAATCCTCAACAAAAGAATAGCAAATCAAATCCAGCAACATATTAAAAGGTACTATAGCATGGCCAAATGAATATTTTTCTAAAATGCAATGTGGGCTTCATTAAAAAAAAAAAAACCATGCAAAGCCATATGATTATATTAATAAATGTAGAAAATGCTTTTGATAAAATTCTGATAAAACATTTCAGCAAATTAGGAATTAAAGGGAACTTATTTTATCTGATAAAAAGCATCTGCCAAAAATCTGTATTTAGCATTATATTTATTGGTGAATTATTGAATGCCTTTTCCTTGAGAACAAATCAAGGATGTCTTCTTTAACTACTTCTATTAAACATTTTATTTGAAGTTCTAGCCAATGCAATAAGGCAAAAATAAGAAACAAAAGGAATAAAGGTTGGAAAGGCATACATAAAGCTGCTATTATTCAGATAACATGACAGTGAACTTGAAAATCTTAAGGAATCTACCAAAAAAAAATCTAAAAACCAAAAACTCAAACCAAAATGAAAACTTTGCTAGCATATGTGCATTTAGCAAGACTATAGTATAAGGTAAATATTCAAAAATCAATACTCTTTCTATGTACCACCAATAAGTTCAATGAAAAGTGTGTAAGACTGGTAACACTGAAAATTACATAGTATTATCCAGTTAAATTTAAGAAGACCTAAATAAATGGAAGAGATACACCATGTTCATGGATTAGAAAATTCAAATTCAATGTTTTTAGGATGCCAATTCTCAAAATTGATCTAATCATACTTCTACTTCCTTAATAGAAATTGGTAAACTGAACCAAATATGTAAACAAAAGAGCCTAGAATAGCCAAAGGAATTTTTAATAAGAAATGCAAAGTTGAAGACATATACTATCTGATGTCAAGATTCATTTCTTTTACTATAAAGCTAAATTAGTATGGACTGTATTAGTATTGACATAAGAATGCACATTATTTGCTTTTAAAATTAAAAATTTTAAGTTTTTAAAAACATTTATTTATTTATTTTAAGAAAGAGGCAGTACAAGCAGGGGAGGAACAGAGAGAGAAGGTGAGAGAAAATCCCAGGCAGGCTCTGCACAGAGCCCAGTGTGGGGCTTGATCTCACCAACTCTGAGATCATGACATAAAATCAAGCAACGGATGTGTGGGGCACCTGGGTGGCTCAGTTGGTTGAGCGTCCGGCTTTGGCTCAGGTCATGATCTCACGGCCCATGGGTTCGAGCCCTGTGTCAGATGCTGTGCTGACAGCTAGCTCAGAGCCTGGAGACTGTCTTTGGATTCTGTGTCTCCCTCTCTCTCTGACCCTCCCCTACTCATGCTGTCTCTCTCACTCTCTCTCAAAAATAAATAAAACATTAAAAAAAAATTGGATGCTTAATTGACTGAGACACCCAGGAGCCCCAGAATGGACATTCTTATCAATGGGATGACAGATCAACAGAATAGAAACTCATGAGTGTGTGTGTGTGTGTGTGTGTGTGTGTGTGTGTATGTGTGCGTGTGTACATACCCAACTGACTTTCAAAAGGCATCAGGCAATTAAACATAGAAAAAATAGTTTTTTCACAAATGGTGCTAGAATAACTGGATATCTCTATAGGAAAAAAGTGTATCTTTGAGATCATCTCACAGTACACATAAAAGTATATTTGAAATAAGTCACAGACTTAAATGTAAAAATTAAAACTGTACAACTCCCATAAGAAAACACAGAAGAATACCTTTTTAACCTTCATCAATAAAAAGTCCTGTTCTTCAAAAACACCATTAAGGAAATAAAAAGGCAAGTCATATGCTGGGAGAAAATATTCCTATTATATTTTGATAAAGGACATGTATCTAAAGTACACAAATAATTGTATGTTCAATACTTGGATTGATTACCTAATTAAAAATAGTCAAAAGATTTGGACAGATATATTTGAATGAATGGCCAATAAACAAGATTAAAAAATGCATATCATCATTAGTTATCAGTATACAAAAATCACAATGAGATACCATTTCACATCCACTAAAATGATTAAAATGAAAAAATGTGACTATCCCAAGCCTTGGAAATGACATAGAGCAAACACGACAGGGTATTTTTCTGGTGGGACTGTAAAGTTATATAATTTTGGAAAATAATTTGGTAGTTTCATGTACAGTTGTAAGTAAACTTACAATATGATATAGTAATTCTCCTCGTAGATAATTACTTAAGAGAAAGAAAACATGCCTATGAAGAGATTTCTGTACAAATGTTTATAGCAGCTCAGTCATTTCCCCACCTCCATCTCCTGCCTTCAAATCTGGAAACAATCTAAATGTCTATCAACAAATGAAATGATAAACAAGTTATCGTATATTTATACAATGAACCACTACTCAGGAATAAAAAAAGTAATGTAATATGCAGCAACATACAAACATACCTAAAACATATGGTGAGCAAAAGATGCCAGACATATGCATACAGTATGATTTAATTTATATGAAGATTTAGAACACACAAAACTATCTTAAGTGATAGAAATCAGATCACCAGTTGCCTGAGCCAGGGGTTTGTCCAGGGGCTTACCCCAAAGTGTTACAGGTACATTCTGGGTGATGGATGCTTCCTATATTAATTGGATGTTAGTTATACAATTATATCTATTTGTTAAAACACACCAAACTCGATGTGTGCATCTTACTAAATGCTGATTTATGCTTAAATAAAGTCGATTAAAAATAAAGTTGAAAGAAACAGCAGAGAAAATTTTACCAAATAAACTTTTAGATATACTGAGATAGATCAAAATTAATAACTATATGTTATTTCCAAAACTACATAGACCCAGCTACTAAAAGAAGAACAATTCACTGACCATGTACTTTCTACCATTTATTAATTGTGTGAGAGGCATCATAAAGTCAAAACCTAATTGTCAGATGATTAGTGTTTCTTACCACTTCATGCAGCTCAGATGAAATGTGTACAAACTTCACTGAGGGGCTAAGACTAATATGGCACAACATCATTCACCGATATGATGAAATTAACAGGAATAGTTTCTGTTATTCATATTTACGTCTGTTGGAGCTGTTAAGGTTATGGTAAAATGATCAAATTCAAGATAGCAGAGGTAAAGAGGTTAAACTTGTGGCATTTAGGAGTGTCATACCATGTAAGTCACTTTTAAGTTACTAACATTTTATTGAATGATATCTCCATATTTTAATATTATAAAATAGTAGATGGGAAACTGAGTAACCTTGACTTAGGATGGGGAAATGAAAAACATTTTCAGTTCTTCAAGTTCAATAAAATTCTAATAATCCAAAGCTTTCTGAACTACTCTCGCTATTTTGCACAAACCTCCTATCGCGATAGTCTGTCTGAGCGTGAATGGCAAATATTAAATGTCACTCAGGACCAACTGAATACCACTTGTATTTGCATTCCTTAAAAAGTAGAAAAACATTAACCTTTTGTTTTATTGAATTAAAATGCCACGGAAATGCTGATGTAGTCTTGGGAGACTGGAATAGTTTTACAAAGAAGAATAGCTGTCATTTATTAAACACAAAGAACAATTACTTGATAGGATGCCTTCTGACAAAAAGCAGATTGGTATTCTCATCATAGAAAAGGCATTATAAAAAAAAATCTAGCCCAGACCTCTGAGATTTGAATAATTTAAAGCTGCATTTGGTGCAATTTGAATTTTTCTTTAGGGAGGCAAAGTTAAATACCTTTAATTTGTTCTAATTATTTCAAATTTGCAAGTTAATTATGGCTGATCATTAAATAACAAAAAGGACTACCGTCTCCATAGAGTTTTACCTCCTACCCTCTGCATTACTTAAGCTAGATTTTAGTATGCATGAATTAACTTTCTAAATAATCACACGGTTTGACTAAATGGCTCAGTAAAATGAGCTCTGATCCTCAGAATAAGCATTAATGGACATTAGAAATGCTACTGGGACTCATGTTACTTACATTATAAGTATTTTTAATGGGGCCTTATTTACTAATCTTTATGTACTGTTCAAGTTAGAACACCATATAGATACATTATTCTGCTTTACTGGAGGAAAAGCCCAATCTTTGAGACAATAAAAACAAATGTCCATTTAACACCAAATAAATTCATTTTGAAATTAATGCAGGGATATTATGATGGATTTTAACTTGTTTTAGATGTTCATCTCAATGAATCAATCTAGCAAAAATGGTCTGTTTGGACTGTAAATGCAGTATTATGGATCCACTGATGTGCTAAGTAATTCAAGTAGCAAAAGGAGGTCCTATGAGCTAGTATTTATTTTCCACCTGCTATTTTGAAAGAAAGAATTCATGGTTTCTTGTGTTGTGATGCCCACTTCTGTGCATATTTGGCTACCAGTGAATGTAAAGCCAGACGGCACATAACCCTTTTGCTTACAACTCTTAAAAATAATTTTCCTAAATGTCCCGACTAGATCTTTATATTCCCTGGAGATGGACCTGTTAATGAACAAAATATTCTGAAAAAGAATTTAAGGTGTAAAATTTGAAAAATGAGATATTCCATATGCTCTTAGATCTTTTTGTTTTCCCTCTCCAAAATCATCAATACAAATTTTACTTCCATATATTCCATAAAGATTTGAGCGCCTACTATGCATCAATTCTGTGTTTGATAATAAGAACACACAAACAAATAAGTGACTCTCTTTGAATAATTACAGGTAAATCAGAAGAGATAGCCAGCCCAACAATGAATAAATAATGTGGCAGGTGTTATGATGACAGTATACGCAAAGTGCTATAGCAAGCTGATAAATATAATAGGAAACTTGTAAGAAGGGAATGGAAGATCATGAAGGGGAGGAAGTAAGGAAAGCCAGTAAAAAAGAACAACAATTTACTAGCATATACTATGCAAAAGGCACTGGCAGGATCCCTGGCCTCAAAAGATGTGGCCATCCTGGTGGAGAATTTACCTATGGCAGTATGCCAACACCCTAGGTGTGTTAGGGAGAACAATGGTCCAGGAAGACAATAGGCATTTCAGAGGCAGAAAAGACATAACTTACATGGGCATGGCATAAGGAAGAGAGTAGTCTAACCCCGGGGGGTAGTTAGGGCAGTGTAGTAGTTTAGAATATTAGCTTTAGTGTCAGACAGAACTGGGCACTGTATAGCTGTTTATAAGCTCTCATATGTGATTTCTTTTTTTTATTTGTTAAATTTTTTTAATGTTTATTTGTTTTTGAGAGAGACAGAGAAACACAGCATGAACAGGGGAAGGGCAGAGAGAGAGGGAGACACAGAATCTGAAGGAGGCTCCAGGCTCTGAGCTGGCAGCACAGAACCCGGTGCAGGGCTTGAACTCGTGAACCATGAGATCATGACCTGGGCTGAAGTCAGATGCTTAACTGACTGAGCCACCCAGGTGCCCCAAAAGATGTGATTTCTTAAGCAGTTACTTAACCTCACTGGGCCTCACTTCCTCACTTATAAAGTGAGGTTAATAGCAGTATGTAACTCATAGGGTTGTTGTAAGAAATAAATGAATTAACATATGTAAGATATGTAAAAGCGTGTCCAACATATAAATACTATCTAAATGTTAGCTTCTATTATTATCATTATTTTTATTACTATTAAATGAGGCAACATTTAAAAGACAGGGCAATATGTAATACATAGTAGGTGGTAACAGACTAGTTGAATAGATGGATGGGTATAATTTCTGAGAATTAAAGGGAAAGAGTGGGTCACTGGCACAGGGCTTAGAGGAGGTAAATGGACTGGATCTGAAGATCTTGAACTGAGGAACCTGTGAATCATTTGGGCTAGATAATGTTATCATGAAGTTATAAGGATAGGTCTGGAAACCTCACTAGGGAGAAGCTTAGACTGAGATAAAGATTTTAGAGTTTTTAGTATAGAGATATGGTCAAAAGCTATTGGAATGAGTTAAATTTCCCACAGAGAGAAGTCTACCGAGAAGAGGGAAAGGAACTCTTAATATTTAAACAGTAGGCAGAGGCAAAGGAAGCAGTAATATACTTTGAGGAAGAGGAAGCAGAAACCAACAGGAAGAGAATCTCTCCAATAGGGAGATAAGCAGAGAAAGAAGAAAGAATATTATAAAAAAAAAAATGAAGGAAATGAAAGAGATATCAGGAAGGTTAGCTATGTAACTTGAGAAGTGAAGTAAGATGAATAATGAAAAGTAAGAAAGATTTAGGAATGAGGAGGATACTTGTGACCATAGGTAGCATGGTTTTAGTTGAGTGATACAGTAGGTGAGGAATAAATGGAAGATGAGGAAGTGGAAACAGAGAGCATAGATTATGCTCTGAAGTGTGGGAAAAAGAAAAGAAAGGGCAGTGATCCGATGGCAAGGCAAAGATGGGGTTTTTGTTGTTGTTTTTTAAGGAGAAGAATCTTTGAGCATGTAGAGAAAGAGCCTGAAGACGCATGAGAAGAGATATTGATATAAAGAAATTGTTGGGAAAATAGGGAACAAGGTACTGACACAGAAGATGTTTGGATTTGAGACCTCTATGAGACCTCCAAGCAGTAATGCCTTACAGGCATTTGACTCATTTATGTTTTGTATTTATTACTGAAGTATACTGTTATTGAAGCATAGCTGACATACAATGTTATATTAGTTGCAGGTGCACAACACAGTGACAATTCTATACACTATACACTATTCATTGCTCACCATTATTGGTCACTATCTGTAACCTTACAATATTATTACAGTATTCCCTATGTTGTACTTATAGCCTCTATCACTTATTTATTTTATAACTTGAAGTTGGTACCTCTTAATCCCCTTGACTTATTTCACCCTCCCTTCTGATAAACACTAGTTTGTTCTCTGTATTGATGAATCTGTTTGTTTTTTATTTATTTGTTCTGTTGTTTAGATTCCATATATGAGAGGTCATATGGTATTTGTCTTTCTCTGTCTTATTTCACTTAGCAGAATACTGTCTAGATCCATCCATGTTCTCACAAATGACAAGATCTCATTCTTTTTTTCTGTTCCTTTTTATGGTTGAGTAATATTTCACTGTGTTTATCCATCTCTCTCTTTCTCTCTCTCTCTCTCTCTCTCTCTATATATATATATATATATGATATCTTTATTCATTCATTTTAACTTCCATATCTTGGCTAATGTAATTAAGACTGCAATATATATAGGTGTACATTTTTCTTTTTGAATTTATGTTTTGGTTTTCTTTGAATAATGTAGGGGGCAAGGGCAGGCTGCCTCAAGATGGGCCCCTTTGGTATGAAGATTATTTTGAGTTAAAAACAATCAAAACCCAGAAGATTCAGAAAAATCTCTTTATCTTACCCTCAACTGCATGGCTGTACCAGGAAGAGAGCTATTAACAGAGATTCCTCTTTATCTAAGAAATGTATTTACACAATAGGGTAACCTTTGCTTTCTAAACATCTCCTCTCACCTTCCTGCTAATGGTCTTTCTCCCCTTTGTTTCCTCAGACCCTATCCTCACTTTAGCTCACATAAGAATCACTCTGACTTGCTGTCTTTCAAATTTTCATGTCTGTGTGGATCCCCTGTAAGTACAGTATTACATTTAATTTTCTTCGGTTAATCTGTTTCATGTCAATTTGATTCCTACTCTAATTAGGAAGACACTGAAAGAGAAAATTCTTCCTCCTTGGCAGTGAATACCCTTCATGGACTTACTGGATGATATGGTAGTTCTATTTTTAATTTGAGAAACTTCCATGCTGTTTTCCATAGTGGGTATGCCAATTTACATTTCCGCCAATGGTGCTTGAGGGTTCTTTCTCCACATTCTTGACGACTTGTTATTTCTTGTCTTTTTTTTTTTTTTTTTAAGCCATTCGGACAGGTGTGAAGTGATACCTCACATGGTTTTGTTTTTTGTTCCCTTGATGCTTAGTGATTTTGGGCATCTTTTCATATGTCTAATGGCCACTGGTATATCTTCTTTGAAAAATGTCTATTTAGGTTCTCTCCCCATTTTTAGTCAGATTATTTGTGTTTTTCTTGTTGTTGGGTTGTAAAATTCTTTATGTATTTTGGATATTATCCCCTTATTGGATATATCATTTATAAATATGTTCTCCCATTCAGTACATTGCCTTTGTTTTGTTGTTGATGCTTTCTCTTGCTGTGCAAAAACATTTTATTTTGGTGTAGTCGCAATAGTTTATTTTTGCCTTGGCTTCCCTTGTCTGAGGAGACATATCCATAAACATGTTTGTGAAGGTTGATGTCCAAGAGATTACTCCTTATGTTTTCTTTCAGGATTTTAATGCTTTTAGATCTCACATTTAGGTCTTTGATCCACTTTGAGTTTGCTTTTTATTTTTGTGTATGCTATCAGAAAGTGGCCCAGTTTCATTCTTTCACATGTAGCTGTCCAATTTTTCCAATACTATTTATTGAAAAGACTGTCTTTTACCTACTGTATATGCTTGGGTTCTTTGCTGTAGCTTAATACAACAGTGTGGGCTTACTTCTGGGCTCTCTCTCCTGTTCCATTGATCTATAGGTCTATTTCTGTGCTAATAGGCACTTTCAGATATAAACTCTAGAGAGAGGTCAGTGTTTGATGTGACCCTCTCATGTAATTAGAAATTAGCACAGACTTTATTTTAGTGAAGGTGCATTTTATACTTGAAGATGTCAGTAGATCTTAATTTGCTCCCTCACCAAAGGAAATGTAGCTATTATTTCATTAATTATAATATTTTTATTTTAATTCTTCCCAGAAGAATAAACAACTGAGAGAACACTAAGAAAAAGAATGGTGATCTCAATCCCTATCAAAATAACACCGGCATTCTTGACATAGTTATAACTAACAATCCTAAAAATTGTATGGAACCAGAAAAGACCCCATTATAGCCAAAGCAATCTTGAAAAGGAAAACCAAAGCTGGAGGCATCATAATCCTGGACTTCAAGCAGTATTACAAAGCTGTAATCATCAACACAGTATGGTACTGGCACAAAAAAGGACACTCAGATCCATGCAACAGAATAGAGAACCCAGAAATGACCCACAAAAGTATGGCCAGCTAATCTTTGACAAAGCAGGAAAGAAAATCCAATGGAATAAAGACAGTCTCTTCAGCAAACAGTCCTGGGAAAATGGACATGCAGAAAAATGAACCTGGACCACTTTCTTATACCACACAAAAATAAACTCAAGGGATGCCTAGTTGGCTCAGTCAGTTAAGTGTCTGACTTCAGCTCAGGTCATGATCTCACAGTTGGTGGGTTCGAGCCCTGCGTCAGGCTCTGTGGTGACAGCTCAGAGCCTGGAGTCTGCTTCAGATTCTGTATCTTCCTCTCTCTGACCCTCCTCTGTTCTCTCTCTCTCTCTCTCTCTCTCAGAAATAAATAAAAAAACTTTAAAAAACAAAACAAAAAAACCCCAAAAATAAACTCAAAACGGATGAAAGACCTAAACATAAGACAGAAAGCCATAAAAACCCTAGAGGAGAAAGCAGGCAAAAACCTCTTTGACCTCAGCCATAGCAACTTCTTACTCAACAGGTCTCTGGAGGCAAGGGAAACAAAAGCAAAAAATGAACTATTGGGACCTCATCAAAATGAAAAGCTTCTGCACAGTGAAGGAAATAATCAGCAAAACTAAAAGGCAACTGATCAAGTGGGAGAAGATATTTGCCAATGACATATCAGACAAAGGGTTGCTATCCAAAATCTATAAAGAACTTCTCAAACTAAACACCCAAAAAGCAAATAATCCAGTGAAGAAATGGGCAAAAGACATAAATAGTACCTTTCCAAAGAAGACATCCAGATGGCCAACTGACATCATGAAAAAAATGCTCAACATCACTCATCATCAGGGAAATACAAATCAAAGCCATAATGAGATACCACCTCACACCTGTCAGAATGGCTAACATTAACAACTCAGGCAACAACAGATGTTGGCGAGGATGGGGAGAAAGAGGATCTCTTTTGCACTACTGGTAGGAACGCAAACTGGTGCAGCCACTCTAGAAAACAGTATGGAGGTTCCTCAAAAAATTTAAAAAAGAACTACCCTATGACCCAGCAATTGCATTACTAGGTATTTATCGAAGGGATACAGGTGTGCTGTTTTGAAGGGCCACATGCACCTCAATGTTTATAGCAGTGCTATCGACAAAAGTCAAAGTATGGAAAGAGCCCAAATGTCCATCGACAGATGAATGGATGGAGAAGATGTGGTATTTTACACACACACACACACACACACACACATATATATATTTTATATATATATATATATATACACACATGCACACACACACAATGGAGTATTATTTGGCAATCAAAAAGAATGAAATCTTGCCATTTGCAACTACATGGATGGAACTAAAGGGTTTTATCCTAAGCGAAATTAGTCAAAGAAAGGCAAATATCATATGACTTCATTCATATGAGTACTTTAAGATACAAAACTGATGAACATAAGGGAAGGGAAGCAAAAATAATAGAAAAACAGGGAGGGGGACAAAACATAAGAGACTCTTAAATAAGCCAAACAAACAGTGGGTTGTTGGAGGATTTGTGGGAGGGGGGATGGGCTAAATGGGTAAGAGGCATTAAGGAGTCTACTGAAATCACTGTTGCACTATATGCTAACTAACTTGGATGTAAATTAACAAAACAAAACAAAAACAAAAACAAAGGAGTGGCGATGAAGCTGTGCTAAATAAAACATTGCACTGCAGTTGTAACCAAACCACTAATTTGGGTTCTGTTGCTCTGATCCTAGGAATGTCTTCACAATTTTTCTATGTCTTCAATAGGGAAAATACCTCCTTAAGTCAATTAATATATATTTCAATGTTGAATCAGTAGTTTTTAAAAGTAAAAGAAGGTTTAACTTTGGGAAGATGAAAATGTTCAACATAAACTAAGAAACACAAGTGTAAACAAAGTATAAAGATCACCCACCACTCAATCAGTTTCCTACGGGCAGACATCATGCCCTGCTCCTTTCTGAATCTCCAGTAATGCCTTCCATGTGTACGTACATTGAGAAAAGGCCTAACATGCACCTACTGAAGAAATGTTTATAATTCAGGAAGCATTTGTGGCATTAAAACACAGAATTCTGAGTGAGTTAACTGTTACCTCTTCCTTACATTGTGGACTGTTCAGGACCATTCCTAGATCTATAATCAATATTTTAATTTCATCAAAGCATGCATTTATGAAGCTTCAGCAATCTGGTATCAGATGAGAAAGACATTATGAGGTTATGTTTATATGGTTCTAAATTTCAGAACCAAGCTCCAATCTAAGGTACCAAAGACCTATAGGTTTATTTGAAATTCAAAAAAACCAGATAGTGGTCAGTTAAGGACTGTGGTTGAAAATCTTCCTAAAGAAAAACAAGGTCTGATGCTAAATCAACACACAGCCAGAGTATCCCTGACTATATCGCAAGGACTAGTTCATGTTGCTGCTATCTCTATAGCAGTGCTTCTCACTAAGATGTTGTTTTTTTCACCTTCATTCTCTCAGGAGTGTACAGTGAGACCTTCTAGGAGGTACTTAGCATGTGGAATCACAACAGACTGAATGCAGAGCAGATGTGAGAAACTAGCTGTCTTCTCTTAAGCCAGACATAAAAGAGATTTGAAAAAATGTAAGGCAATGATGTTCTTCTCAGTAAATTTTTTTTGTTTTGGAAAATATAGTTTTCATAAAACTTTATTATTTGTTTCAATATGTAATGGGTTTACTATTATTTTTAAGAAATATCTATAAGTTTCTGTTTTAATTCCTAATATATAGAATAGATATAACCTACATTAATTAGATGTAATGTACATTAAAGTTCTTTGGGGTCCTCAATAAAATTTAAGAATAAAGGAAGGAGTGCTGAGATAAAAAGTTTGAGAACTGCTGCTCTACATAGCATGATAAATGATGAGTCCATGGAAATAAATACCAACATGTTCTTTGGGAAAGTTAATGTGGCAGCAATATGGAAGTTTCCAGAGAATCAATGGTAGGAGAAAACTTTCATGTCAAGATTTTAATTAAACAAACAAAAAAAGAACATGGTAAAATTGACTTTTTTGGGGGTGTATATAGTTCTATGAGTTTTAATATATCTATAGATTATTTTAACCATATCACAATAAAGACACCAAATAGTTCTATTACCCATAACACTCCTACTCTTCTTGTGTAGTCACACCCTCCTCCCATACCTAACCCCTGGCAATCACTGATATGTTCTCCATCACTATAGCTCTGTCTTTTCCAGAATGCTGTATAAATAGAATCAAATAGGATTCTTTTTTATTTTTATTCTTTTTGAAACTGGCTTCTTTTAGCACGTCTTTGAGACTCATCTAAGTTATAGCACATATCAATAGTTCATTCCTTTTAATTTCTTAAAAAATTTTTTTAAATGTTTATTTAGTTTTGAGAGAGACAGACAGAGCGTGAGCAGGAGAGAGGGAGACACAGAATCCAAAGCAGGCTCCAGGCTCTGAGCTGTCAGTGCAGAGCCCAACACGGGGCTCTAATTCACAAACCATGACATCATGTCCTGAGCTGAAGTTAGATGCTTCATCGACTGAGCCATCCAGGCACCCCCATTCCTTTTAATTTCTGAATAGTATTCCATTGTATGGACTTAACATAGTTTATTTATCCATTCAGCTACTAAAGGACACTTGCATGATTTACAGGTTTTGGCTACTGCAAATGAAGTTACTATGAACATCCAAGTAAATAAAGGAAGCTCCTAAATTTCAGTAAGGGTGTAAAGTAGGAAACCTTCTTGGTCGTACTACTGATAATAGCATGTATCAAAAGGAGCCTTGTTCCTACATTCTCAACAAAATTCTGTGACACACTAAAAATATCACCCAAAGTTTCTGAAATCAGACTATATTATTTATATAAAGGGAATGCATATTTCCCATTTATTGAAGAAAAATCAACTAACCTGAAGGTTAGTTGAGAGATAAATGAGAATTTATCAGGAGTTACAATTCCAATTCACTAGTCTCCTCATACCTATCCAAGAAACTCACATTAACATCGTATGATCAACAAGTATTTTTTAAAGTGTTTATTTATTTTGAGAGAGAGAGAGCATGGGGGAGAGGCAGAAAGAGAGAGAGATAGAAAATCCCAAGCAGGCTCTGCACTGAGCCCAACACAGGGCTCGATCTCACAAACCATGAGACCACGACGTGAGATGAAGAGTTGTATGCTTAACCGGCTGGAGCCACCCAGGTGCTCCATGATCAACGAGTATTAAAAATATAATCTATTTTCTGGCTATACAGAATCATGTGTTTTGGGATCTGCTTGCTGAGTAAAACAATTAGCAAGAGGCCATCAATTGTGAGGGTGATTCACTATTCACAAACCAATCAACATGATATATCACATTAATAAAAGGAAAGATAAGAGCCATATGATCATTTCAGTAGACACAAAAAAAGCATTTGACAAAGTACAACATCCATGCATGATAAAATGCTCAACAAAGTAGGTTTAGAAGGAACATACCTCTATATAATGAAATCCATACATGAAAAGCCCACAGTTAATATCATTCTTAATGCGGAAAAACAGAGTTTTTCCTCTATAGTCAGGAACAAGAGAGGGATGTTCACTCTCACCACTGTAATTTAACATAGTAACTGGAAGTTCTGGCCACAGAAATCAGATGAAAGAAATAAAAGACATCCAAGTCAGCAAAGAAGAAGTCAAACTTTTTTGCAGATGACATGATACTCTTCAAAAAACCCTAAAGACCCCACCAAAAAACTGCTAGAACTGATGAATGAATTCAGTAAAGGCACAGGATACAAAATCAGTATGCTGAAATCTGTTGCATTTCTATATACTAATAACAAAGCACCAAAAAGAGGTATTTAGAAAAAAATCCCGTTTATAATTGTATCAAAACATTAAGGTATCTATCAATAAACCTAACCAAAAAAATTAAAGACCTGTACTCAGAAAACTATAAAACATCGATGAAAGAAATTGAAGGTGACATGAGGAGAAAAACATTCCATGCTCATGGATTGGAGGAACAAATGTTGTTAAAATGCCCATACTACCCAAAGTGCTTTACAGATTTAATGCAATCCCTGTCAAATTACCAACAACATTTTTCACAGAGCTAGAGCAAACAATCCAAAAATTTGTATGAAACACAAAAGACCCCACATAGCCAAAGCAATCTTGAAAAAGAAAAGCAAAGCTGGAGGCACTGGAATTTTGGATTTCAAGTTATGTTACAAAGTTGTAGTGATTAAAACAGTATGGCATTGGCAAAAAAAAAAAAAAAAAAGGTCGGGGGGGGCGCCTGGGTAGCTCAGTCAGTTAAGCGTCCAACTTCGGCTCAGGTCATGATCTCATGGTTTGTGGGTTTGAGCCCCGCATCGGGCTCTGTGCTGATAGCTGGCTCAGAGCCTGGAGGCTGTTTCAGATTCTGTATCTCCCTCTCTCTCTGACCCTCCCCTGCTCACACTGTCTCTCTCTCTTCTCAGAAATAAATTAAAAAAAAAAAAACATTAAAAAAAAGATCCATAGATCAACAGAACACAGTAGAAAATCTAGAAATGAACTCACAACTATGTGGCCAATTAAACTTTGACAAAGCAGGAAAGAATATCCAATGGGAAAAAAGATAGTCCCTTCAACAAATGCTGTTGGGAAAATTGAGCAGCAGCATGCAAAAGAATGAAACTGGACAACTTTCTTATGCCAAACACAAAAGTAAATTCAAAATGGATTAAAGACCTAAATGTGAGACCTGACACTATAAAAATCCTAGAGAAGGGGTGCCTGGGTGGCTCAGTTATGAGCTCTTGATTTCAGTTCAGGTCATGATCTCACGGTTTGTGAGTTTGAGCCCTGTACTGCCGGCACAGAGCCTGCTCAGTATTTTCTCTCCTTCTCTCTCTCTGCCCCTTCCCTGATCATGCTCTGTCTCTCAAAATAAGTAAATTAAAAAAAAAATCCTAGAGGAGAACACTGGCAGTAACCTCTTTGACATCAGCTGTAGCAACTTCTTTCCAGATGTTTCTTGAGGCAAGGGAAACAAAAGCAAAAATTAACTACTGGGACTTTATAAAAACAGAGAGCTTCTACCTAGTGAAGGAAACAATCAACAAAACTAAAAGCCAGCCTATAGAATGGGAGAATATATTTGCAAATGACATATCTGATGAAGGGTTACATAAATACATAAAGAACTTATAAAACTCAACTGAATAAACCAATTTAAAAAATGGGCAGAAGATATGAAGAAACATTTTTCCAAAGAAGACATCCAGATGGCCAACAGACACATGCAAAGATGCTCCACATCACTCATCATCTGGGAAATACAAACCAAAACTACATTGAGTTAACACTTCACACCTGTCAAAATGGCTAAAATGGACAATATAAGAAACAACGGGTATTAGCAACGATGTGGAGAAAAGGAAACTCTCCTACATTGCTGGTGGAAATGTCAACTGATGTAGTCATTCTGGAAAACAATATGGAGGTTCCCCAAAAAGTTCAAAATAGAACCACCTGACAATCCAGCTATTGCACCACTAAGTATTTACTCGAAGAACACAAAAATACTAATTCAAAGGGACACATTCACCCCACTGTTTATATTTATATAGTAGCATTATCTACAATAGCCAAATTATGGAAACAGTGCAAGTGTTCATTTATAAATGAATGGATAAAGAAGATGTGGCATACATACACAATAGAATATTATTCAGCTATCAAAAGAATAAAATCTTACCATTTGCAAAAACATGGATAGAGCTAGAGAGTATTATGTAAGTGAAATCAGTCAGAGATAGACAAATACCATATGATTTCACTCGTATGTAGAATTTAAGAAACAAAACAAATGAGCAAAGGGGAAAAAAAAGAGAGAGAGAGATGTAAACCAAGAAATGGACTTGTAAGTATAGAGAACAAATTGATGGTTACCAGAGAGGATGTGGGTGGGGGGATGGGTTAAATAGGTGATAGGGATTAAGGATGCTTGTTGCGATGAGCACCGGGTGTTAAATGGAAGTGTTGAATCACTATATTATACAGCTGAAACTACTATTACACTGTATATTAACTAACTGGAATTTAAATAAAAGCCTAAAAAAATAAAAAGAGGCCATCAAGCAACTTCCTTATCTCCTTGGACCAAACAGAGCAAAGAATCTCCCCCTAGGGCTCTGATTATTATATAGGGGACAACCGAACTGGTAACATGAGACTTCAAATCAATCAACCTTCTATAAAAATCCTGGGCACACCAGCATGCTATAAGATCGTTCATACTTTGACATATTCAATATGACCATAAATATACATACACCATTCTCTACCACAGAGGCCTCAGAACCAGCTCACAGCCATTGAGAGCATGTGGCTTTGGGAAATGAATAGCAATTTTGAAGTCTTTTTTTTTTTTTTTTTTTTNCTTTGGGAAATGAATAGCAATTTTGAAGTCTTTTTTTTTTTTTTTTTTTTCCTGCCAGTAGGTCCTATTCATAAAACCATCATCCACTGAAGTAAATGAGAATGTAATAGAAAGCTGGGCAAAAAATAAAACACATTTAAGAGGGATTCAAAGAAAAACACTTAAAAGGACCCATAATTAAAGCAGTCAGCTTTGAGCTATAAAACTATGGATTTCTTACAGTTTGTAAGGGCCATGCCCTGACACCCATTTGACCCAGAACCCTCCAACAGTATGAAAAGCTCCAGAGTATAAGGATAAAATGAAAGCCTTTAATTACTCCAGTGTGAGTGGTTTAAAGAAAATCAATCATGCTACCTTAATAGTTATATATAATTTACACAAAGACAGCCCTTTGCATGTTTTTCTCATATAACATTTGTTACTATTGACATTACTGTATAGTTACCAAATGAACCATAGTTTTAAAAATCTGCAATTTAAAATTGGTCTTTTGAGTTGTGCTGTTTTGCAAAAAGGCTTCTGTGCAGTGTGTTCCATCAGAAACTTCACTGCGAGGTGTCACGCTGGATTGCTTCTTGGAGAAAAGTGAGAGGTAGGAGCAGAGAGTGACTAAGTATATAATAACCACTTGGCTATGAAAAACAAATCACGACAGCATATTATGGCTATTAGTTCATTCATTTAGACATGCAAACTCCTTTCACATTCCTCAAAGATTCTGCAAACACAGAAGAAAGGAATCAGAAACAATGGGGCTCAGAAGGTTCACTTCAGACAGCACTTCTTAGCCACCTTCAGCACATACCTACTCTGAAGGCAATGGCCATTTTGGTACTACTTCGAATCTCCACTGACCATAAAAATATGCAAAAACTATTTGCTAATGACAATGGCATTATAATAAAAGGCTCATCAAACATCAGTTACATTATAGTAGGACATGTAAGAGTTATAAATTAACTCTACATGCACAGCCTGAGCATAAAAGGGATCTTGTCTAGTTAGTCCCCAAACTAGACATTATCAGAATCACCAGGCCTCATCCACAGAAATTGTGATTGAAAAGGTGAAGGTTAAATGTTCTGGGTTTCTCCCATTATTTCTCCTATAACATGGATTTCAGTTTCCATAGCTCCATGAAGGGACTAAATAATCTCTATTTATATACTCTTCTCTAAACTCTGTTTTAGGGGCGCCTGGGTAGCTCAGTCGGTTAGTGTCTGACTTCAGCTCAGGTCATGATCTCGCGGTTCATGGGTTTGAGCCCTGTGTCAGGCTCTGTGCTTATAGCTAGCTCAGAGCCTGAAGCCTGTTTCGGATTCTGTATCTCCCTTTCTCTCTGACCCTCCCCTGCTCACACACTCTCTCTCTTCCTCTCAGAAATAAATAAAAATAAAACATTAAAAAAAAATTAAACCCTGTTTTAGCTGCACCCAACAAGTTTTTATATGTTGTGTCTTCACTTTCATTCAGTTCTACACTTTCAACTTTAACTGTAGAATCAGCTTGCTCTACAAAATAATTTATATTTTCACCAGATAATGCATTTTAATATTTTCCCTGCAGCCCTATAATAATGGGTGTTATCACTTTTTAATTCTTGCCAATATGAAGAATGAGAAGTGACAGTTGATTGCTTTCTTCTTAATGAATAAGAAGTCAGTCATATAAGAATCTAGGGATAGAACATTCCAGGCAAAAGAAACTGGAAGTACAGAGACTGGGATGAAATAAGCTCAGCATATTCGAGAAATTAAAAGGCCACTGTAAGGAGCGCCTGGGTGGCTCAGTTGGTGAAAAGGCCACTGTGGCTGAAATATCCTGAGAAAGAGTGACAGCACTGCACAAGGATGTCAGAGAGGTATGCATGGACATCATGTAGGGTCTTGTAAACTGGGGTAGAGTTTGGATTTGTGTTTCAAGTATAATTAGAAGTCATTAGAGGGTTTTAAGCAGAGGGTTTTAAACGTGTTTCTAACATGATTTAAAATGACTACTCTGAAGGCACCTGGGTGGTTCAGTCAGTTAAGCGTCTGACTCTTGATTTTGGCTCAGGTCATGATTTCAAGGTCATGAGATCAAGTTCTGCATTTGGCGCCATGCAGGGTGTGGAGCCTGCTTGGGATCTTCAACTTCTCTCTCTCTCTCTCAAACATTTTAAATGTAACTTATCCATCTCTAGCTCCCCAGTACCTCCACAGTTTCCCACAAATCTTCAATTTTATCAATAAAAGTTTAGTAGTCTTATCTATAGGAACTTTGACTGCCCTGAGATACAAATGAACTAAGGTGGAAGAATTGAATTTATATATCTATATCTATGCATATATCTGTGTGTGTAGATGTGTGTGTGTGTGTATGTGTGTGTGTGTGTTTAAAGTAGACTTCATGCTCAGCATGGAGCCCAGTGAGGGGCTTAAACTCATGAGTCTAAGATAAAGACGTGAGCTGAGATCAAAAGTTGGATGCTTAACCGACTGAGCCACCCAGGCACCCCTACATGTGTGTATATGTATATTAAAAAAAAAAACAAAACAAAACTTCTCACCTATCTTCTGCTTCAGTTTTCTTACAACAATAGTGTTCCACTCTTTCTAGACCAAAGACCCTTCATCTTGGGAGGAAAAATAACTAGGCAGTGTTTCATTCTCTTTGCCACGTGTTAACAAATCACAGTTTCTAAACAATAAACTTACCCTTGGTTTGCCCTTAATTCTTTAAACAAAATCAAACAAAGAGTGCCTTGGTGGGCACTTAACCAACTAAGCCACCCAAGTGCCCCCCAAAAATCCTTTCTTAATTCCTCAGTTAATTTATGTTTGCATGTTCAGAATTAAACTTTTGATAGTTTCTTAACTCTTTGGACTTTTACCCTTTTGAGTCTCAGATCAGAAAATTGTGCTTCTTCTTTCCTTCATTCCTTCATTCCTTCATTCATTTAGGAGAGAGTGTGAGGGGGAAGAGCAGTGGGGTGGGGGGTGATAGGGAGAGAGAGAGAAAGAAATAGAATGAATCTCAAGTAGGCTCCATGCTCAGCACAAAGCCTGACACAAGGCTTGATCTCACCATCCTGGGATCATGACCTGAGTCGAAATGGAGAGTAGGACGCTCGATCTAATGAGACACCCAGGTGCCCCTCTGACTATCTTATGTTTTGGTTACATATATGATTACGACCAATTTTCATTGTGATGATCTAGGCTGAACATGACAACTCTACTAGTTGCCTTCATCTCCTTTTACGATATGAAGTGCTAACGATAGGCAGTTAAGAATTCTTATAGAGTGGAACAGGATTTCCCGTTTTCCTTTCCCTTTGATTTTATCTAAATGCTCTCCAGTTTAGTAATAACATGTGAGAATGCTTCCTCTCTTAAGTCTGACATCCACCTTATGTTTTCTTAAGAAAGGCTGGGGAAACCAAAGCTTAGCAAGGTTAAATAATTTACCCAAGTCCATACAAGTAGTAAGTCACAGAGCTGAGATGTGATCTCAGGTCTCTTTTCAGAGCCTGGGATATTAAATTATTGTACTACCCTGCTTTGTAATGATCCATTCCCAGATTATGAAATTCTACACTTGTGTATATTTTCCAGACATATATTACCACTTCAATGTCCTAAGAGACTTACTTTTTTTAATGTTTATTTTTGAGAGAGAAAGAGAGAGAGAGACAGAGAGAGAGAGAGACAGAGCACTAGCAGGGGAGGGGCAGAGAGAGAGGGAGACACAGAATAGGAAGCAGGCTCCAGGCTCTGAACTGTTAGCATGGAGCCTGATCCTGGGCTTGAACTCCTGACTCGTGAGATTATGAGCTGAAGTTGGATGCTTAACCCACTGAACCACCCAGCTGTCCTGAGACTTAACTTTTCAAAAAGGCAATATAAATTCAGTACAGCTCTTCCTCAACTTATGATTGGGTTATGTTTTGATAAACCCATCATAAGTTGAAAATACAGTACGTCAAAAATGCTTTGAATACACCTTACACACTGAACATCATAGCTTAGCCTAGCCTACCTTAACATGCTCAGAATGTTTACATTAGCCTGCAGTAGGGACAAATTATCTAAAACAAGTCCTATTTTATAATAAAGTCTTGAATATTTCATGTAATTGATTACTGTACTGAAAGTGAAAATCAGAATGGCTGTGTGGGTACAGACTAGCTGTAAGGGTATCCAGTGTTACCCTTGTGACTGCACGGCAGACTGGGGGCTGCAGCTTGCTGCCCCTGTCCCGCACCACAAGTGAGGATCGTAGGATATGTCAACAGCCTGGGAAAAGATCCAAATTCAAATTTCAAAGTACATTTTCTACTGAATTCATATGGCTTTCACACCATAGTAAAGTAAAAAAAAAAAAATCATAAGTTGAAATTTATATTTCTAAAATCAGTTGATTTTTGTTTTCTGGTCAGCTTTCTTTCCTTCTCTTAAGGTTTCCATAGCAGTGATTTCAAGCCTCTTTTACTCTTCAAACCTTCAGTCGCACTGTCACTCAGCCCTGTACCTTCCTCACGCTTCTACCACATTCAAGCAGATCACCTAACTTCTTGCCTCATATGGAAAATTGAGAATACTACATGGGACAGCTTCAATTACCTGCTAACAAACCTGTGCATCATTTTATAAGGAAATAAATAAGCAAATAAAACCCAAAACACCTGATACTACTATTCTTATGGAAGGCATTTTAGTGTCACTGGGATTCAGTGCAACTAAATTCTGCTTATGATCTCATCTCATTGCTGAAGTACTACAGCTACCAGTAGATCACACTGCACAGATATTAAATAGTATGTTGTAAAATCATGATTTATTTTTTAAAAACCTATGATTTCTCTGATTCATTTGCATAATACTTTGACTCATTTACATAATTCTTTACACCTTCTTGTTTTTAATAAAGTTTCTATTTTGGAATAATTTTAGGTTTCCAGGTAAGCTGCAAAGATATTACAGACACCTTCCTCATACTCTTCACCAAGCTTCCCCTAATGTTAACATTTTATAACAAATAGTATGATACATTTGTCAAAACTAAGAAAACAACATTGGTACATTACTATGTTTTTTTCCCCAATTTTTTCTCTTTTCTTTATTTAAATTTGAATCCACGTTAGTTAACATAGAGTGTAATAATGATTTCAGGAATAGAATTTAGTGATTCATCACTTACATATAACACCCAGTGCTCATCCCAAGTGCCCTCCTTCATGCCCATCACCCTTCTAGCCCATTTTCCCACCCAACACCTGCCAGCAATCCTCAGTTTGTTCTCTGTATTTAAGAGTCTTTTGGGGCGCCTGGGTGGCTCAGTCGGTTAAGAATCTGACTTCAGCTCAGATCATGATCTCACGGTTCATGAGTTCAAGCCCTGCATCAGTCTCTGTGCTGACAGCTTGGAGCTTAGAGCCTGCTCCACATTCTGTGTCTCTCCCTCTCTGTCTCTGCCCCTCCCCAGCTTATTCTCTGTCTCTCTCGCTCTCAAAAATAAACATTAAAAAAAAATAAAAAGAATCTCCTATGGTTTTACTCCCTTTGTTTTTTTTTTTATTTTTTTTATTTATTTTTTATTTTTTTACAAATAGTTTATTGTCAAATTAGTTTCTACATAACACTCAGTGCTCATCCCCAAAGTGCCCTCCTCCATGCCCATCCCCCCCTCCCCCCCACATCCATCAGTCCTCAGTTTTACTCCCTTTGTTTTTATCTTATTTTTGCTCCCCTTCCTCTATGTTCATCTGTTTTATTTCTTAAATTCCACATATGAGTGAAATCATATGATATTTGTCTTTCTCTGACTGACTTACTTAGCCTAGCATAATCCAATCTAGTTCCATCCATGTTGCAAATGGCAAGATCTCATTCTTTTTTGATTGCCAAGTAATATTCCACTACATATATACCACATCTTCTTTATCCATTCTTCAGTAGATGGACATTTGGGCTCTTTCCATACTTTGGATATTGTCAATAGCTGCTGTATCGACTGCTGTAAACAGTGGGGTGCATGTGCCCCTTTGAATCAGCATTTCTGTATCCTTCGGGTAAATCTCTAGTAGTGCAATTGCTGGGTCATAGGGTAGATCTATTTTTAATTTTTTGAGGAACCTCTATACTGTTTTCCAGAGTGGCTGCCTCAGTTTGCTTTCCCACCAGTAGTACAAATGTGTTCCTTTTTCTCTGCATCCTCATCAACACTAGTTGTTGCCTGAGTTGTTAATGTTAGCCATTCTGACAGGGACACATTACTATTAATTAAACTCTAGACTATTAGTATTTGATCTGTTTTTACACTTATGCCTATGTTGCTGTTCCAGGATCTGTTTCAGGGTATCACACTGCATTTAGTTATTACGTTTCCTCATGTGTGTTACAGTTGCTCAGTTTTTGTGTTTCATGACTAAATCTGACCAGTTTTGAGTCCTGGTTAGTAGTTTTGTACAATGTTCCTTACTTTGGATTTGTGTGTTGTTTTCCCCATGATTAGTACAATATTATTAACCTTGGTCAATTGATTAAGGTAGTGCTCACCATATTTCTATACTGGAAAGTATGATTTTCACTTTCCATATCCTATACCTTGTGTGTGAGTCACTAAGTCTAGCTCACACTCAAGTGGAGTGGGTACTAAGTTCTATCTCCTAGAAGGAGAAGTATTTCTTGGAATTCTTAGGAAGGAAGATTTGTCTCTCTTCTTCTATTTATTCATTCAGTCATTTATTTATATTGATATGGACTCATTTGTATTTTATACTTTGGGTTGTAATAGATCACACTGATTGTTTTGTTGCTCAAATTGTTGAGGCTTTGGCCATTGGAAGCTCTTTTAGGTTGGCTTCTCTGTCCCTCTGAGATGCTCTCATCCTTTTGATTTTTGAGCACTTTCTTCCTTTATGCATAGATCCAAGCTCATGTCTCTTTTTCTTTGCCCCATCCCTATAATTAGCCATTTCTCTCAGGAGTCCCAGTTTCTTTTATTGGAGAATGGTATTTAGAAACCAAGATCTGGGTGCTGAGTATGCTTTGCTACTGGGGATCACTGTTCCTAGGCCCTCTAAGCTGACATAGGTAGGGAATACATATTATGTGTACAAACCTATACATTTACATATTTTTGTATATATTCATCAGTGCGCACACACACACACAAACAATATGGACTGCATTATGTGCCCCCTCATTCATATTTTAAAGCCCTAACTTCCATTGTAATGGTATTTGTATTTGGAGATGGGGCCTTTGGGGGAGGTAATTAGGTTTAGAGGAGTCATGAGAGGGAGACCATCATGATGGATTACTATACTTATAAGAAGAGACACCTGAGAGCTTGCTTGTTCTCTGTCTCTACCATATAAAGATTCAGTGAGAAAGTGGACATCTATAAGCTGAGATCTCTCGATATGACCCAAACATGCTGGCACTCTGATTTCACATTTCTTTTTTTTTTTTTTTTAATATTTTTATTTATTTCTAGGAGAGAGAGAGAGAGAGTGAGCAGGGGAGGGTCAGAGACAGAGGGAGTCACAGACTGAAACAGGCTCCAGGCTCCGAGCTGGCAGTCAGCACAGAGCCCGAAGCGGGGCTCGAACCCACGAACCGCGAGATCATGACCTAAGCGAAAGTCGGATGCTTAACTAAGCCACCCAGGCGCCCCTGATTTCACATTTCTAAGCTTCAGAACTGTGAGAAAACAAATTTCTGTTGTTTAAGCCACCTGATCTTTGGTATTTGGTTATGGCAGCCTGAGCAGATTAAGTAAATGAATATATACTAATGTCTTCAACATTAATCTAGTGCCACAGCATTCATTCTAGCTATATATTCTTTTTTCACTTGACAGACTGTAAGTATCTGGTATTTGTAGCTGTCATGGAGCTGTAGATATATCTTCCTGGAATAGACATTTACGCTGGATATGGGCTTTCTTACTGTGCACATAATGCTTCTACCAAAGTTACTATCCATGGACCTATAGAACGTCTTGCCCACTACAATGGTATTTTATAGAGCATTGCCTCTGATCAAGGAACTTACTTTACAGCAAATGAAATATGGCAAAAGACCAATGCTAATGGAAGTTATTGGTTTTACCATAACCCCAATCATCTTGAAGCAGCTATCTTGATAGTACAGCAAAATGGCCTAATGTCTCAGCAATAGTGCCAGGTAGGAAGGAATACCTTATGTGATTGGAGAAACGTCTGTCAGGATGCTCTAAATCAGTGCTCAATATGTGGTGTTATTTCTTTCATAGCTAGGATTCCTAAGTCCAAAAAAGAAAGGTCAGAAATAGGCTCTATGCACTATTACCCTGAGTGATTTATTAGCAAATTTTTGCTTCTGTTCTCTATGACCTTAGGATCTCTTGCTCTAGAGGTCTTAGTTCCAAAGGAAGAATACTTCCATGAGGAGATGTAACATGGATTCCATTGAGCTAGAAGTTGATATGCCATGTGGTCACTTTGGGCTCTTCATGGTTCTAAGTTAACAACCAAAGAAGAGGGTTGCTATACAGGGCGGGATGATTCATCTGAGAGGGAAGTTGGTTGCTACCACATATGGAGATAAGGAAGAGTATGTCAGGGATATAAGAGATTCCTTAGGGTGTCTCTCAGTTACTATATCCTATGATTAAAGTCAATGGGAAGCTACAACAATCCAATTCAGACATGATGGTAATGGCCTGGCCCCCTCAGGAATGAAGGCATGGGTCATCTTACTGGACAAAGAACGATGACCAGCTTAAGTGTTTGCTGATGCCAAAGGGAATACAGAATGGGCAACAGAAATAAGTAGTTATAAATACCAGCTACAGCCATGTGGCCGGTTGCAGAGATAAAGACTAATATTTACAAGTGTTTCTTCCTTACATTGTTATGTTTGTATATGCATATTAAGTACATTTTTTTGTTTGTTTTTTCTTTCTTTTCATCCTTTTATCATCTAACATAAGATGCATTAATAATACTTAACTTTGGGGTGCATGGGTGGCTTAGTCGGCTGAGTGTCCCACTCTTCATTTGGCTCAGGCCATAATCTCATGGTTCATGAGACTGAGCCCCACATCAAGCCCTTGGAAGAATTCCCACTTGGGATTCTCTCTCTCCTCTCTCTCTCTGCCCCTTCCCCTGCTTGTGCACACATGCTCTCTCTCTTTCTCTAAATAAAAAGACTTTTAAAAAATATTGAAAAAATTAGAATTTACATCATAGCATTAAAATTACAGGATATCAAGAACAACGACCATCATCCAAAGACTTCCCATCCTCCTCTAGGGGAGGGGTTAGCATGCTTTCAGCTCTATGTGAGGTAATTGTATCACGATAGGTGGAAGTATGCCTTTCTAGTGATCTTTGTTTGGATATTAAGTATAGTTGAAGGAGATGTGTATGGGTGCTAAGCTGACACCAGGTGGGTTGTGGTGGTCCTTTTATGTGTCGATTAGCTAGGCTACATCACCCAGAAAACTAGTCAAACACTAATCTAGGAACTGCTGTGAAGGTATTTTGCAGATGTGATTAAAATCCAGAATATCTTAGGGAATTTGGGTGGGCCTGATTCAATTTTTTTAAAAGTTTTATTTTTTTATTAAAAAAATGTTTTTAATGTTGTATTTATTTCTGAGAGAGAGAAAGAGACAGTGTGAGCAGGGTAGGGTCAGAGAGAGGGAGACACAGAATCTGAAACAGGCTCCAGGCTCTGAACTGGCAGTCAGCACACATCCTGATGCCGGGCTTGAACCCACGAACCGCGAGATCATGACATGCACTGAAGTTGGACGCTTAACCGACTGAGCCACCCAGGCGCCCCTGAAAAGTTTTAAAGGCAGAGCTGAGGCTTCCCTGAAAAAGAAACCATCATTCCTGTGGACAGCAGCTTCAGCCTGTACCTGAGAGTTCGAAGCCTGAGCTTCCTGACAGCCTGCCTTGTGCACTTCAGACTTGCTTAGTGTAAGCCACTTCCTTGCAATATACCTCATAATATATATCTCCTACTGGTTCTGTTCTCTGGTTGACCCTGACTAATACAGTCCTTCACCATGTCACATGATGTAACAAAGAAAGATTCTCTTTCGATCAAATAGCCCAGAGCTCAGATTCAAGGTTAGAGGATTAAAGCTTGCACACACTGTTTACCAAAGGAGAAAATGCCAAATCGCAAAAGCAACACAGAAATCAATCCTCTTCACCACAGGAGCAAGGTGAAAAACAAATGAGTTGAGTTCAATATGAGATTTTCTCTGTAGGATTATCAAAAATTAGCCCCGTTTCATATGTAATAGCCAGTCCTTCTGAGACAGGCGTCTGCCCACAACAAACCATGGGCTAATCAAGATCACAACCATATCCTCAGACACTTTAGGATCAAAATGTATGCTCAGAAACACAGTCATTGTTTCTTTTCATCTGATCTTCAAACAAACCTCCAGTTACTCTATCTACCCAGGAAGTCCCTACATACATACTTCTACAAATAAAAGGATGCACTTGTTTTTAAACCTTTGTGTTTGTATGTGATTGTCCTTTGTGTATTCAATTGTCTTGAATCCAAAAATCAATTTTTTTAACTATATCCAGATAGTTAGAAAAGCCATTTAAAGCTATTGCTAAGTAAAAATAAAAACCATTTATGGCAACAAAAAATTGTATATATATATTTTTTATTTTACAAATAGTTTATTGTCAAATTGGTTTCCATAAAGCTCCCAGTGCTCATCCCCACAAATGCCCTCCTCCATGCCATCTCCCCCCTCCCCCCCACATCCATCAGTCCTCAGTTTGTTTCTCAGCATTCAAGAGTCTCTCATGGTTTGCCTCTCTCCCTTTCCCCCACCATTTCCCCCCTTCTTCTCCCCCATGGTCCTCAGTTAAGTTCCTCCTAATCCTCCTATACGTGCAAACATGTGATATTTGTCCTTCTCTGCCTGACTTAGTTCGCTCAGCATAACACCCTCAAGGTCCATCCATGTTGCTACACATGGCCAGATTTCATTGATTCTCATTGCCATGTAGAAAAATTGTATATTTTTTTAGAGACTACTCTTAGGACTTCTGAATACAAGAATAAAAAATTGACTTAATAATCACTGATCATAACCTTGCGGCCTCCACCCTTTTACAGTTATATAAAAGTCTTATATGCCTATGTGATGTTTTTGGTAAAATGTTTTTGGCTTTCACCCATTTTGTCTTAGCTCTTACTCCCTCCTGCCACTGCAAAATATCTTATGCAAATACTTACTTGTATAAATGGAACATGGCAATGTTTACCGATTCCTTTCAAAGAAAAAGCTTTCATACTTGTAGAAAAAAAAAGAATCAAGACTTAGACATATCAATTAGGTCCAGAAACAGTCTTTTGGATACTACCAAAGATCTGATAGGACAATGAAAACTGAAGTTTTAGGCTTCAGACTAATCTGTATTTATTGGGGCTTGAAAAAGTGATGCTAAATAAAAGGTACTTTTTAAAAGTTTATTTATTTATTTATTTATTTATTTATTTATTTATTTATTTATTTATTTAGAGAATCCTAAGCAAGTTCCATGCTGTTAGTGCAGAGCCTGATATGGGTCTTAATTTCACAAACTGTGAGATCATGACGTAAGCCAAAACCAAGAGTTGGACACTTAACTAACTGAGCCACTTAGGCACCCCTGATACTTTGTAACCAGCTGAACCTCCAAGACTACTGTTTTTCTCTATCTCCTGGGAAACAATGCAAGATGTTCAATATGCAAGATGTCACCCTTGTTCCATGTTGGGACAAGAACCCATATATTTTAGATTGGAAAGGATAGGCAATCACTGTCTAAACAGAAATCAAACTGCTCTTACTACAAATAAATCTTGGAATCAGGTTATCAAAGCAAGCTGACTCGAGTGGCAATGAAACTTCTAATTTCCCAATCCCATTAATGTAGTCTGGGGAGAAAATTACTTTTACAAAGATTTGTGTACATTTGTTAAAGTGAAGGGTAAAAACCACCACGACTCTATCCATTTGTGTGCAGCATATAAAATGTAAATGATTATATAATTTATTATCCAGCTTCTTGTATTTAACCAGTGGTAGCAGCAATACTCTTCAGGAAATTAGTCTAATTTCTATAGATGATTCTATCCCCTACTCCATATGCCTATAAATCAGACCCTAGGAAAAGGATATACAGCCAACTAATTTAACATCCTAAGAATCTATGAATTGTCATTTTAGAAAATATTTATCCCACAAACGCACAACATATTAAGATGACAAATATAGTTAAAAAATATTTAGAATCAATAACATGTAGATATTACCCATGAAGAAGCTAATTCTAAGGACATGCTATATCACATACAAGGGGACAAAAGATTTGTCTTTTCCTATTTGAATGCCATCAATATGCAAAGTAACACAGCATTTGTACAGATGATAGCTTAGGAGAACCTTAGTAGCCTTATGTTTCAGTCTATTAGTTATTTAAAAATCAGTGTTTGTAGCAAGGGTAGAGAAGGGATGTGCCCTACTATGGAATGTAAGAATGAAGCTTTGCTCTTGAAGACCAAACAAGGTCACGTTCAGGTTTGGACAGAAGAGGCACCAGACTGGTGAAATGCTGCCATCTTCTTTATTGGTTAAAATGAAGAAAATAGAAAAGTTGATTCCATAAATTATATTTATCACCAATTTACCTTTTCAAAATTGTTGGTTATATGCAACTTTCAAAAATCAAATGATCATTCACCAGGACAAAGCTCTCATAAAAAGGATCTGAATATTTGCTACTACTTGTCGTGGTATTGCATCTGTTATGAAAACAGAATGGGATGTCATGTTGGAGAATTAAGTTTAAAAAAGCAATTATCAACTAGAGGAAGGGGCATGTGGGCAAAAAAAAATCTTGAGGAGAAAGAGAAAAAGGCTGACATGGTCTAAAAGCATGTGACACTTTGTAACATTTCTTTTGTTCTTAGCTGCATTTAATTTATTTTGAATATGGAACAATATCAAAAATAGAGGGAAAATTTAAAAGCTATAGTAATTTTTGTAGTATACCAATTTATAGTATACCATAAATCCACCCATTTACAATAATTCTTAGTGAGTTTAGACTTGTGCAACCATTACCACAATCTAATTTTAGAATAATTCTAACACCCCCCCAAAGGAACCTGGTGCTCATTTGTAGTCGCTTCTCATTCCCCTCTCCCTACACTAGACAATGACTAATTCATTTATGAACATTGCATACAAGTGGAAAATATAATTCATGGTCTTTTGTGAGACCTTTCAGTTAGCTTTTTTTCCAGGTTCATCCATATCATAGCATGCATTAGTACTTTGTCTCTTCTTATTGCCAAATATTCCATTCTATGGATGGATATATGATGTTCTGCTTATCCATTCATCAGTTGCTAGACATTTGGGTTGTGTGTCCACTTTTTGGCTGGTACGAATAATACTGCTGTGAGTTTTCACACAGAAGTCTTGTTGTAGATGAATGTTGCCTAGGAGTAGAATTTCTATGTTTAAGTGATGATTTTTATATTTTTCAAAAAGGTAAATGATTAAAAGACTGAAATGTGGGTCTAGAAGAAAGTACTAAAAGGAAGCATTTTTTTTTTTTAAATTATGGCTCAAAAGGATTTGAGAGATGAGAGGGAAAATTACTGTCCAATCCCTTAAATTTTCTCTATTATTGAAGCTGTGTGACATTCAATTAAAAGCAAACATTTTTTTCATTTTAGTTTAGTTATGCTTTATAATGGGATGTCTCTGAGCCCCAGTCTGCAATTTTACTGATGACTTCTAACGTATCTATGATAGACAGCAGAGATCCCCACCCATGTACATCAGTCAGGGTATTAAAGAACTTTGAAACAGACATTGGAGAAATGTTCTCTTTTTACATGAACAATTTTTAGGCCAAAATGTTGTGAGTTTAAAAGAGGAAGGGAATGAAGTTAGAAGACAGGGGTAGATAATCAGAAGAGGAATTGCTGTATCAATTATCACTGATACTTAAAAATGACTGTAAAATGATATTGCCAAATTAACCATCAACATGGTTCTAGCAATCTGCATCCCTAACAGGAGTGCATTAAAATGCTTGTTTCTGCACACTCTTGTTAACTTTTGATAATAAATTATTAACTCTTTCAATTCTGCCTGTTCATTAATTTAAAAAATGGTATCTTTTTTGTTGCTTTTAATTCGTATTATCCCAAGATTAGTTGTGAGATTTTATATATGTATTGACTGCCTGTGTTTACTTCTGAGAGTTGCATCTTAGGGTAGTTTACCTGATCAATTTGAGTGATTTTTTTTCTATTCTGGATATAATACTTCTTATTCATCACCTTTTGATGACTTGTATTAAACCTTCCCCTGAGATTATTCCAAGTATCTCTTTCCTCCTCCCAGATACTGTCTTTACTGTCATCTTTTGTAGTAGATGATCTCACTTCATACTTTACTGAGAAGATTGAGATTTAAAAAAAATTCATTGCACCAATATTTTATGAGCACATACTATAGGCTGAATATACAATATTCAAACATATGGAAGATATAATATAATAATCATATATAAGAAGACAGTTGTGATCCTTGCCCTCATGAAGCTTAACGTTGGGTGCTGGCAAATGGGACTTTGGAATACTGGAATAGGGAACAATGAGAGACGCATGCTTTACATAAGATGACCAGAAAAGTACCTTCTTAGGAGATAAAAGTTAAGCTCTCATCTAAAAAGTTAACACAAGGAAGAAGAGAATTAAGAGTGCTAAAAACAGATATAGGTATGATGCAGCATGCACTAGAAACTGAAAGAAGACCAAGGCCAATGAAGTTGGAACATAGGAATCAAGGAAGAAAGTGCAAAGTCAAGAGAGAAAAGCATAAAGGCCATGGTAAGAAGTTTAAATTTTAAGTAAGGGTCACTAACTGTTTAAGAAGGAGAGTGGTATAAATGAGCTAACCAGAAGCCAGATTATATAGAATGTTCTAAGATAGCCAAGGAATTGAAATTTCATTCTATATGCATCAAGGAGTCTTTGAAGAATTTGAGGCCAGGGAGTAATAGACTGCTATTTTTGAATGATCTTTCCATCTGCTACAGAAAATAAACTGTATGAGGGTAACAACGAAACTCTCTACAGAAGCCCAGGCTTGTATTGTGGTGGGAGGAGTACATACATTTTGGAGATAGAATGGAAATAAAAGAATATGCTTACAGATTGCTTGGGAGGAGAGACAGAAGGAAGGAGAGAAGTGAAGGATATTTTTTGACTTTAGTAGCTACTATTTATTAAAACAAAATCTAGGACAGGGTGAACGTGGGGTGGGGGGATTGGAAAAGGGAAATAAGATTTCTGTTTTGGCTTTGTTATCTGTGAGATGTCTATCAGACAGCTTAGTGGAAGTCCTGTATACCCAGGATCCATGGGTTTAATGATGGGGGATGGGGGGAGAAGGTCAGGCCTGTAGAAACAAATTTGAGAGTCATCAGCATATAGAGGATATTTAAAGCTAAGGACCTAGATAAGGTCACATAGGGAGAATGTGTAGAAAAAAGAAACAAGGGGCGGGTGCAGGTACAAGCAGAGAAAGAGAAGCCTGTAACAAATAAGTGAGAAGTTGACCAGTGATAGAAATTGATTTCCCTATCTTTTCTAGGACTGTGTTCCATCAATTATTCATTTCTTGCAATCTTTTCTTTCACCAGCCACCTCCCAGGATTATAAAAATTTTAGGTCATTTCTTTCCTCAATATTATACTCTCTCAACCAAATTTCTTTCCAAGGTTCCATTTCTGCTTTTCTTCTTTTGTTTCCATGAACCACACCAGCTTGCTTCTTTGACAACTTTTCACATTGCCACTCTTGTTTTTTTTCAGGTTCTCACATCTAGGCATTTTCTAAGGTTATGTTTACATTTCTCTGAACTTTTTCTCAGAAATTAATAACCATTCCCACAGGGGCAACACCAATCTAGATGACTCCTAAGTCTAAACCTCTAACTTCAATTTCTCTTAGGAGAATTAGATGTAAATTTCTACTTATACACTTGGTAAGCTTAGCTTAGAAATCCAATCTGTTCAATAATTAGAGAAAATAATGTTATAGATGGAAGAAATCCAGTAAAGATCTAGTTGAACTCTCTCATTCAAAGGCAAGGAGATGGAGAAGCAGAGCATTATTTTTAAAGTCACATGGTTAATTATTGGAAAGACTAAAACCTGGTATTCTTTTATTTCTTTAAAAAATTTTTTTCTTAATGTTTTATTTTTGAGAGAGAGATAGAGACAGTGTGAACAGGGGAGGGTCACAGAGAGAGGGAGTCACAGAATCCAAAGACAGGCTCTAGGCTCTGAGCTAGCTGTCAGCACAGGGCCTGATGCAGGGCTCGAACCCATGAACCATGAGATCATGACCTGAGCTGAAGTCAGACGCTTAAGTGACTGAGCCACCCAGGTGCCCCTAAAACCTGGTATTCTTGGTCCTCATTCCAATGGTCTTTAAAATTAATCATCTTTATCACAAATCTGTTCTTTTTCTTGACTTTTTTATTGTTTGAATCACACAGGTCCAAAACCTTTGGCCTGATATTTAATCTCTTTCATAATCTAACCTAATTTACAAATTTAATCTTTAGTTTCATTTTCCCTTACTCTTCTGGTAAAACTAAAGCATACTACTGAGACCTCACGTACTGTGTGCTTTTCTTCCTTTACTCAGACCCTCTCCAAGTCTTCACCCACCTGAAACACATGCACACATCCATAGATACCCCTAACCTATTAAAATTCTGCCTTATGTTTTATAACTTATTTCAAATATTACTACTTCCAAAAACCTTTTCTTAATCTCTTTCTATTTCTTTTGTACCCCTTATATTATCTAATGGATGATAAATATTAGTATATTTGTCTTAGTCTCCTATTACAAGTACCTGATGGTAGGGGGATTCTGTATATTTCCTATAGTACTTAGCATGCCAGTTTGTTAAAAATAATAATAGATGTTTAATAAAAAATTATTGCTCAATATTATGTAAAAATACAAAAATGGTCAGATTTTTAGAAATCTACATAATTATAGAACCAATGTTAGTTTATAAGGGTCATCTTTGCATAGCCAACAAAAAAGACATCAAAGTAACTAAAAATCAAACCAGAGAACCTATAAGGAATCAGAGTTCTTGTGACTTCTTGAGTCATTATCATCTTTCATGTGATAATTATCTTCCAATGGTTTGGCTCAGCTGTACCCTACTATTTGCTCTTATTTGTCATTAAGGTTTCACATATTATTTATTTTCATTCTATAGCATTTACGCAAGAGGCAGCAATGTAAGCTCCCTTGCCTGTGATTCTTCCCACAGATAATAGAAAATAAATTGCAATTAGATTTTGGTAATTGTATATAATTAACTCAAAATGAGTTGTTAATTATAAAAAAGATGTTTTTCACTTCCTCATTATCTCATTTATTTTACTTCCAAATTCTTAATGCCTCACTTGAGTAAGTTTAATATTTTAAATACACATTTTTAATACTAAGATAATTTAAATTTCCAAACAAACAAAATTTAGCTTAAAATTAAATTTTACCTAGGGAGTTCTACTGGCAAAAATCAAAGACCCTGCAAGGTAGAAAGAAGGTCATTTCCCACAACAATTTTTGATTATATTTTTTGAAATCAACAGATGCTTTTGTTTAAATAATTCTTGGAAGGCTGTTCAAGCTATACGTACTCTCCCTTGACTCATCTCTCCCTCTTTCTGGGGTTAGAGGAGATAATATTATTTTCATAGCCAACTGAATCAAAGAGACAGATTAAACTCATCACCTTTACTTCTCAGAATCTCACATTAGATTAAATAATTTAAACACTACTGAGTAAGAATTCTTGGCTTTCCAAAGGCTGTCAGACTTTCCAGGCAGTTGCCAAAGTTTATTCAAACTCGTACAATGTAGATTAACATTTTAAAAGGTCTACGGTATTATAAAAGGCATATTGGGCATATTTTTTGTAAACAGTGTATAGTCTTACCTTATTTTTTGTCATAATTGGAATATGGGGCATGCACGCCCAGATGCACCTAAACTTTAAAAGTACATCCATCTCTTAGACTGGAACACTAGTTTGTAAAGGATTCACTACCCTTCCCTGAACAGCAGTGATGCAAACTTTCATAAATTACAAGCAGGAGTATGAATTGCTACAATCTTTTAGAAAAGAAAATTGGCAGGGACTCATATAATTTAGAACTATAAATTATATCCAAATACTTTTATGTAAAAATAGCCTTGGACTTACATATTTTGGGGAGTTTATTCTTGAAATATGCAAGTACTAGAACATAAGAATATAAGTATAGCCTTGCTTATTGTAACCTTGTGCATAGTAAAGAACTTGAAAAAACCTGAATGTCCAACAATAAAAGTGCTAGACAAGTTGCAGTCTATACAGAAACCACAGACTATTATGCCTTAATAAAAAACAAGTTAGTATTTGTATTAGTTTTCTATTGCTGCTATAATGAATTATCACAAATTTAGTGGCTTTGACAACACAAGGGTATTATTCTGTAGTTCTGTAGGTCAGGATTCTGACACATGTCTCACTGGGCTAACACTGAGGTATAGGTAGGGCTATGTTCCTTTCTGGAGGCTCTAGGGGAGAATGTTTCCTTGCTCATTTGTGTTTTTGGCAGAATTAATTTCCTGGCAGTTGGAGGACTGAGGCCCCCATTACTTTGCTGGTTGTCAGCTGAGGACTGTCCTATGTTTCTAGAAGCTACCTACATTCCTTGGCTTGTGACCTCCTTCTTCCATCTTTAAAGCTAGCAATGACAGGTGAAGTTACTCTTTTTTTTAAATTAGAAAAAATGTTTTTAAATGTTTTATTTATTTCTGAGAGAGAGAGAGAGCGTGAGCAGGGGAGGGTCAGAGAGAGGGATACAGAATCTGAAGGAGGCTCCAGGCTCTGAGCTAGCTGTCAGCACAGAGCCGGACGCAGGGCTTAACCCATGAACTGTGAGATCATGACCTGAGCTGAAGTCGGACGCTTAACTGACTGAGCAACCCAGGTGCCCCCAGGTGAAGTTACTCTTATGTTTGGAATCTCTTCTCCTTCCATCCCATCTCTCTGACCCAGAAAGAAAATATTCTCCACTTTTTAGGACTTGTGATCAGACTTGGCACACCCACATAATCCGGGATAATCTCCCCATTTCAAAGTCTGTTCCCTTGAGCATATCTGCAAAGTCCTATTGCCATGTTAGATAACATACTGAGAGTTTCCAGGGATTAGAGTCGTCTCCAAACACAGACATCTGTGGAGGGCAATTATTCTGCTTACTACAATTCTATATCTAAAAATCTAATAGGTAACCATTAAGTACTGTTGAGTGTGTTTGGGGAGTAATTAAGAGTCTCATGCTCTACCAACTGAGCTAGCCGGGCACTCTTCAGGAGTAATTAACAAGTAATGTGTTCAGTTTTATCTCAAATGTTTATTGATGTTATATATAGATATGGATACATCTATCTATATCTATCTATAGGTAGGTAGATAGATAGATATAGATACATGGATATAGATAGGCATAAAGAAAGGTATAGAAGGCTACACATCAGCGTGCTAACTGACACTAATTCAACCGGGATAGTCAGGATAGGGAACACAGTAAGGAAAAAGAGAGGACTGATTTTTTTCTTGATGTTTCCTTGGATGTTTTACTTTTTATGAGAAAAAATGTTTTCCTTTTGAAATTTAGCAAAGTATAACTAAAAATAAACTGGAATATGACACATTGGACCAGATGGACATAACAGATATATTTAGAACACTGCATCCCAAAACAGCAGAATTCACATTTTTTTCAAGTGAAAATGGAACATTCTCCAGAATGGATAATGTTACACCAAAAAACACATCTCAATAAATTAAAAAAATTGAAATCAAATTGCATCTTTTCTGACCATAAATAAAAATGAAACTAAAAATCAGTCACAAGAAAAAACTGGGAAAGAACAAAAAAACAAACACATGGAGGAAAAATAACATGCTACGAAACAATGAATGGGTCAACCAGGATATCAATAGGAAATCAAAAATTACATGGAGACAAATGAAAATGAAAACACAACAGTCCAAAGGCTTTGGGATGCAGCTAAAGCTTTGCTAAGAGGGAATTTTGTAGCAATTATGATCGACCTCAAGAAACAAGAAAACTCTCACATAAACAACCTAATCTTACACCTTTGGAACCAGAAAAAATCAGAATAAATGAAATCCAAAGCCAGTAGGAGGAAGGAAATCGTAAAGCTAGAACAGAAAAATAAAATAGAGGCTAAAGAAACAACAGAACAGATGAATAAAACCAGGAACTAGTTCTTTGAAAAGTTAAACAAAATTCATAAGCCTTTAGTCAGAATTATCAAGAAAAAAACCTAAGACTCAAATAAATAAAATCAGAAATGAAAGAGAAGTAAAAACCAACACCACAAAAATATAAAAAATTATAAAAGAATATTATGAAAAATTATGTGCCAACAAATTGGACAATCTAGAAGAAATTCCTAGAAACATATAACCTTTCAAAACTGAATCAGAAAGAAACAGAAAAATTTAATAGACTGATTACTAGCAATGAAATTGAATCAGTAATCAAAAAATTCCCAAAAAACAAAACGCCAGGACTAGATGGCTTCATAGATGAATTCTATCTAACATTTAAGGAGTTAATACCTATTGTTCTCCAAACAATAGAAGGGAAGGAGAGCTTCCAAGTTCGTTCTACGAGGGCAGCATTACCCCCATACCAAAACCAGATAAAGATACTATAAGAAATCAACGCACCGACAGCCAAAAACCAAAAACCAAAAACCAAAACCAAACCCCCAAAACTACAGGCCATTATCTCTGATAAACTTAGATGCAAAAATCCTCAACAAAATATTAGCAAACCGAATCCAACAGTACATTTAAAAAAAAATCATCCACCATTATCAAGTATGATTTATTCCAGGGATGCAAGGTGGTTCAATATGCACAAATCAATCAACATAATACATCACATTAATATGAGAAAGAATAAAAACCATATAATCATCTTATTAAAAGGATCACTATCCAAAATATATAGAGAACTTATAGAACCCAACACCAAAAAAACAAATAATCTGATTAAAAATTGGACTAGAGAACCTGAATAGAAATTTTTCAAAAGAAGACATACAGATGGCCAACAGACACATAAAATGATGTTCAAGAACACTAACCATCAGTGAAATGGAAATCAAAACCACAATGAGATATCACCTTACACCTGTCATAATGGCTAATATTAAAAACACAAGAAATAACAAGTATTGGCTAAGTGGAGAAAAAGGAACCCTCATGCACCATTGGTGGGAATGCAAATTGGTGCAGTCACTGTAGAAAACAGTATTTAATATTTCAAAATATTAAAAATAGAATTACAATATGATCTAGTAATTCTACTACTGGGCATTTACCCAAAGAAAACAAAAACACCTATTCAAAAAGACACATGCACGCCTGTGTTTACTGCAGCATTATTTACAATAGCCAAGATATAGAAGCAACCCAAGTGTCCATCTATAGATGAATGGAAAAGGAGATGTGGTATATAAACACAATGGAATATTACTTGGCCATAAAAAAAGAATAAAATCTTGGCATTTGCAACAGCATGGATGGATCTAGAGAGTATCATGCTGAGGGAAATAAGTCAGGCAGAGAAAGAAATACCATATGATTTCACTAATATGTGGAATTTAAGAAACAAAACAAATGAAAAGAAAAAATAAGTAAATAAACTCCCAAACAGACTCTGAAGTATAGAGAATAAACAGAGGGTTACCAGAAGGGAGCTAGGTGGGAGGATGGGTGAAATAGGTGACAGGGATTAAGAGTACGCTTATATTTTTTAAAATTCTTTTAAATATTTTTTTTAAAAATTTATTTCTGAAAGAGAGAGAATGAGACAGTGTGAGCAAGGGAGGGGCAGAGAGAGGGAGACACAGAATCTGAAACAGGCTCCAGGCTCTGAGCTAGCTGTCAGCACAGAGCCTGACGCAGGGCCCAACCCACAAACCTTGAGATCATGACCTGAGCTGAAGTCGGAGGCTTAACTGACTGAGCCACTCAGGCACTCCAAGAATATGCTTATCTTGACAAGTACTGAGTATTGTACAGAATTTTTGAATCAATATACTGTATACCTGAAACTAATATAAGGAGCACAGAGGCACTGAGAGTTCTCAATTTCTTTTTTAATGGCTTTCAGCTGAAGGTTGGTCTTAAAGAACCAGAGGACAGAATCTGAGCTGACCAAAGCACCTGAAAAGGGAAAAATCCCAGAGAGGGCAGCGAGAGAGAGTGAAAGCCTCAGATTCTGCGTCATAACCCTGCCAGTTCGGGCTGACCACTGAACTACCAGTGAATGAGGCAGACTCAAGCATCCATCCCAGTTAAAGTTAAAAAAACTCAGCAGTGATTTTCACTGTTACACAAGGGAGATAGAGCTTGGAATTTGAATTCAGTCAAGTTAACTGCTTGCTAAACACAAAAAAATGAACATTGTATAGAGGACTATACAATTGAATTCTAGAGTCATTCACAATACCAGGAAACAATAAAAAAACTGCGAAATGTATAAAGGAAAACATGACCAATACTCAAGATTAAAGCTGATCAATGGAGACAAGCCCCAAGATGATCCAGGTGTTAGAGACAAGCATTTTAAAGGAAAAATATGTTTGTAATGAATAAAATAGGAAATTTCAACAGAGAAATAGAAGTTTTAACAAAGATACAAATGGAAATTCTAAAACTGAAAAATCCAATATCTAATTTAAAAAAATCATTCTATGGGCTTAACAGCAGATTGGAAATAACAGAAGAGTTGATGAACTTGAGAACAGATCAATGGAAATTATCCACGATGAAGAATAAAGGAAAAAAAGATTCTAAAAGTTAGCAGAGAGTCAGGGACTTCAGTAAAGATCTAATATACCTGTAAATGAAATACAGAAGGAATGAAGTAAGAGAATAGGTAAAAAAAAATTTTTTGAACAAATAATGGCCCCAAATTCTTCAAATTTCATGAAAAGAATTCTCAAACATAGCTTTGATGGAGAAAACTGATTTAAATTTTATGGAAATCAACTGGGCCATGTGAATCAAGAATCTTAAAAGTACTGATATGAACTTTGAGTTTGTAGTTCCATTTATAGGAATCCATACCAAAGACATAGGTAAAAATAAAAACTTATTCTATAAATATTCTTTAAGGAATAATTTATAACAGCAAAATCTTATATTATTCAATAGTAGGCTAATAGATAAATATTGAGCAATACTTGCCATACAATAAATATTTGTTGAATGAATTAACATTAACTTTTCATAAAATAAATTATGACATCAGAAAATACGTTACAGTGAAAAAAGCAAAAATTAAAATTCTGCATAAATATAATCTCTATTACTCAAAACAGAATATATTATTATAAAAAAAGATAGAAAGAGGCAGAGGCTCAAAGTATCATCTCTGAATGGTAGGATCATGAATGATTTTTATTCTTTATACTTTTCTATATTTTTAAAAACTTTATGAGAACGTATTTATTCATATTATCAGAAAACTGGACTTACATAAAGCTGTAAAAACATACTAAACATAAGCTTAATGTTTGTGTCTTAGTATCTATATCCTACATGTTCTTGCTTTCACCCACCCATAACTCAGGTTTACCTTGGTCCAGAGTCTTCCCCATTCATATGCAGATTGAGTCCTTGGGCTTTAGTAAACTCTTTAGCGGCAATGAGTTCTCTTGTCTTAAATACAGCTTGATTTCTTAACCTGAAAAAAAATTTAGAGACTTTCTAATCCTGTGGAACCTAAGTAACTGAATGGTAACTCTTGGAAGACCATATGCCTTCAGCTAGACCTCAAACAATTGTTTTCAAATTAAAACTTGATCTGTTGGAGTGCCTGGGTGGCTCAGTTGAGCATCTGACTGTGGCTCAGGTCATGAGTTTGAGCTCTGTGCTGACAGCTCAGAGCCTGGGGCCTGCTTGGGATTCTGTGTCTTCTTTCTCTCTGTCCCTCCTCCACTCATGCTCTGTCTCTGCGTCTTTCAAAAATAAAATAAAACATTAAAAAAAAACCCTCAATCTGTCAAAATAAATGGGCACTTCCTAAGTAAATATGATGTAAATAAAAGAAACACAAATCAGTTTTACAGGAACTTAAATTTTCTTATTTACAGAGGAGTTGGAGAAGACTGAGTTGGTCAGAAGATCATTTAAAACCCTAACATTACAGATTCTTTAGGAGTACTTTAACTTTCTTTGTTAGAAATTTCAAGTTTCTTTCTATTCATTCCCAAGCAAGTGTATTTTGATTATCGGAGTCTTAATGGGAATTCTAGTAACACTAGAAGGCAAATATTTCTCATATTGCCAATTCAAAGAGCTGGGGCTATGCCTCACTGAGCAACCTGTTTCTTAAGATCACAGAAACTGGAAGAAATTCTATCTAGTAATGGTAACTAGCCCCATCCTCCATGTGCTTAGGAGAGAAGGCAGCTAAAGAAATTAGCATGTTCTACCAGAGTCTGGACGACAATTAACCACTGGCACCTTTTCTACCCATATATGACCCTTTTCTACCCATTTTCTAAGTTTTTTAGAATAATTCTCTGGTTCATTTTTAGAAATGAAATCTGTAGAAGTATATTCTTTAACTATGAAATAAAACCATGAAGAGGTGAAAATATTATTAAAATGACATTATAATTTCCATCATTGTTAAAGACATTCTTATAACTGCAACTAATTATGCACAGTAATAAACAAAGAAAAATATGTAGGGGCTCCTGGATGGCTCAGTTGGCTAAATGTCCAACTCTTGGTTTTAGCTCAGGTTATGATCTCAGTTTGTGAGATTGAGCCCCACCTGGGGCTCTGAGCTGATAGCATGGAGCCTGCTTGGGATTCTCTCTCTCTCTCCCTCTCTCTCTGTCCCTCTCACACTCTCTGTCTCAAAAATAAATAAACATTGACCAAAAAAAAAGTAGATTAGTTACCCTCTAGGAACTTAGAATTTTATAATAATATTTTGTAGTAACACATAGGTAGGTAGGTAAATGCAGAAAGCAGAGAAGCTATACTTCTATCAGACAAAGTAGACAAATCAAAAATTATAAAAAGAGACAAAATCACTACATAATAATAAAAAGGTTGATTCATCAAGATATTAGCAAAAAAAAAAAAAAGGAGAGAGGATATTAGCAATTATAAATATATGTGTACCTAAGGCCAACAGCACCTAAATTTATTAAGCAAATACTAACATATATGAAGGGAGAAACAGACAATTCAATAACAGCAGATTGCTTCAATACCCTACTTTCAACAAGATCATCTAGATATTAAAGACAGATCATCCAGATATTAAAGAAACGCTAGACTTGAACTATACTTTATATAAAATAGAACAGACATATACAGAACATACCATCCAATACTAGCAGTACACATATTTTTTTCAGGTATACACAGAACATTTTCCAAGACAGATCATGTTAGATCACAAAACAATTCTTAGCAAATTTAATAAGACTGAAATCATACCTTTTCCAAACACAATGTTATAAAACTAGAAGTCAGTAATAGAAGAAAACAGAAAAATTCATAATAAGTGGAAATTAAACAACACATTTTTGAACAACCGGTGAGTCAAAGAAGAAATCAACAGGGACACCAAGAAATATCTTGAAACAAATGAAAATAGAAACATAACATACCAAAATTTATGAAATGCAGCATAAACAGTTCTAAGAGGGAAGTTTACAGACATAAATGTCTACATTAAGAAAAAAGAAAGATCTCGGGGTGCCTGGGTGGCTCAGTTGGTTAAACATGTGACTTCGGCTTAGATTGTGATTTCGCGGTTCCTAAGTTTGAGCTCTGCATCGGGTTCTGTGCTGATGGCTCAGAGCCTGGAGTCTGCTTGGGATTCTGTGTCTCTCTCTCTATCTGCCCCTTCCCCACACACAGTCTATCTTTCTCTGTCTGTCAAAAATAAACAGTAAAAAATTTAAAAGAAGAAAAAAATTGAGATCTCTAATAAACAACCTATAATTATACCTCAAGGAACTATAAAAAAGAAGAACAAACCACCAGAGTTAGGCCAGAGTTAGGTGAACGGAGGTAATAACAATGGCCAGAGCAGATATAAGAGACTAAAAAATAATAGAAAGGATTACTGAAACTAAAAGCTGGTTTTTTGAAAGGATAAAATAAATAACAAACTTTTAGACTAAGAAGAAAGAGAGGACTCAATAAAAGTAGAAACGAAAGAGAAGACATTATAACTGATACCACAGAAACACAAAGGGTCATAAGAGGCTACTACAAATAATTATATGCCAAAATATTGGATAATCCAGAAAAAATGATAAATTCCTAGAAGTATACAACCTACCAAATGGAATCATGAAGACTGATTAAACCAGTGAGCAAAACCTTATTGACAAAGAAATATCCGGGACTGGATTCGCTGGTGAATTCTACCAAACATTTTAAGAAGAATTAATACAAATCTTCCTCAAACTCTTCCAAAAAATTGAATAGGCAGAAACACTCCCAAAGCCATTGTATAAAGCAGAATTATCCTAATACCAAAGCCAGTTAAGGACACCACAAGAAAAAAAAAATAGGTCAATAACTCTAATTAGTATAGAAAGGGAAAAAAATCTCAAAATACTATCAAATGGAATTTACCACATTAATAGAAGAAAAATAAAAATCATATGATCATCTCAATAAATGCAGAAAAAGCATTTGGTACAATCCAACATCTTTTCATGATAATAGCTCTCAAGAAATTTAGTCTAGAAAGAACATAACATAATCAAGGGCCATATATCACAAGACCACTACTAACATCATATTTAATGGTTAAAGTTTAGAAACTTTTCCTTTAAGATCAGGGACAAGCCAAGGATCCCCCCTCTTGCCACTTTTATTCTACATACTGAAAGTACCAGCCAGAGCAATTAAGCAAGAAAAGCAAATAAAAGATGCCCCAATCAGAAAAGAAAAGTAAAATTTTCTGTTTGCAGATGACACAATCTTATGTATAAAAAACAATGAAGATGCCATCAAACAACTGTTAGAACTAAAGAACAAATTCACTAAAAGTGCAGGATACAAAAATCAACATACAAAAATCAGATGAACTTCTATACACTAACAATGAACTACCTAAAAAATAAATTAATATATGAATCCCATTTACAGTTGCACAAGCATAATACACTAGAAATAGAAAACTATCTGAAAACAATACACTTAGAATAAATTTAACCAAGGAGGTTAAAACTACACAAAAACTATAAGACATTGTTGGAAGAAACTGAGGAAAACATAAATACATGGAAAAATGTCTTGTGTTCATGGATTGGAAGAATTACTTTTGTTAAAATGCCCATACTACCAACAGTGATCTACAGGTTGAATGCAATCCTTATCAATATTCCATTGGAATTTTGCACAGAATTAGAAAAATCAAGTCTAAGATTTATATGGAACCAAAAAGACCCCAAATAGCCAAAGTAATCCTGAGAAAGAACAAAGCTGGAGGCATCACACTTCCTAGTTTCAAATAATACAAAGCTATCACAGTCAAAACAGTGATGGTTTACAAACAGGCATAAAGATCAATAGAATAGAATAGAAAGCCCAGAAATAAACTTGAGCAGATACAGTCAGCTAATTTTTGCTCAGTATACTAAGAATATGCAATGGGGGAGCCTGGGTGGCTCAGTTGGTTATGCGTCTGACTTCAGCTCAGGTCATGATCTCACGGTTCATGGGTTCAAGTCCCGTGTCAGGCTCTGTGCTGACAGCTAGTTCAGAGCCTGGAGCCTCTTCAGATTCTGTATCTCCCTCCCTCTCTGACCCTCCCCTGCTCACACGGTTTCTCTCTCTCTCAGAAATAAATAAAAAACATTAAAAAAAAAAAAAGAATACGCAATGGGGAGGGATAGTCTCTTCAATAAATGGTGTTGGGAAAATTGATATCCACGTGCAAAAGAATGAAAAATTGAACTGGATTAAAGACTTAAATGTAAGACCTAAAACTGTAAAACTACTAGAAGAAAACAGAGAAAAACTCCTTGACATTAGTCTTGGCAATGATTTTTTGGATTTGACACCAAAAGCTCAGGCAAAACTAGTAAAAATAAGTGGGACCACATCAAGATAAAAGGTTTCTGCACAGTAAAAGAAATAAATTATAAAAATGAAAAGGCAACCTATGGAATGACAGAGGCACTGAGAAGACATTTTTCCAAAGAAGACAGATAAGTTGACTAGCAGGTACATGAAAAGTTGCTCGACATCACTAATTGTCAGTGACATGCAAATCAAAACTACAGTGAGATATTGCTTCACACCTGTTAGATTGGCTTTGAGCAAAAGGATAAAAAAATAACAAATGTTGGGCAGGATATGGAGAAAAGTGTATTCCTATACACTGTTGGTGAGAATGTAAATTGGTACAGCCATTATGAAAAACAGTATGGAGGTTTCTCAAAAAAAAAAAGAAAAAAAACCCCAACAAACGTAAAAGCAGAACTACTATATGATCCCATAATCTTACTTCTTGGTATCTTTTCAAAGGAAATGAAGTTAGTATCTTGAAGAGATATCTGCACTTCCACGTTCACTGTAGCATTACTCATAATGGAAACAACCTGAGTGTCTGTTACCACATGAACGGAAAAAAAGATATATATAAATATATATATTATTCAGCCATGAGAAAGACAGAAATCCTGACTTTTGTAACACCATGGATGAACCTAGAGGAACATTATATTAAATGAACACACGAATATACCAAAATATGTAAGACATAGTTAAAACAGTGCTGAGAGGGAAATTTATAGCACTAAATGCTTCCACCAGAAAAGAAGAAAAGTCTCCAATTAATAATCTAAGCTCCCACCTTAAGAAATTTAAAAATACAAGAGCAAGATAAATCCTATAAAAGCGGAAGGAAGAAAATAATAAAAAACTTAATGAAATTAATAAATGAAACCAAGATTACCTTGGTACCAAAATTAGACAAAGACAGTACAAAAAAACAAAACAAAACAAAACAAAACAAAACAGAAAAATACAGACGAAAATTCTTCATCAATACTGGTGCAATGCCCCTAACAAATTAGTAAATGGAATTTGGTAATATATAAAAAGTATTTTACACTATGACCAAATGGGACTTATTCCAAGAGTGTAATACTAGGTCAATATTAAAAAATAAACAAATACAACCCAACATGTTAGCAGGCTAAATTTAAAAAAATCACAGGATCACCTTAACTGATTCATAAACAGAATTTGAGAAAATTCAACAAACATTCATGATAAAAACTTTATGTAATCTATAAGGAGAAAAGTGATAAATTAAACTTTATCAAAATAAAAATCGCTTTTGCTCTGTGAAAGATCCTTTTAAGTAAGATTAAACAGACAAGCTGCAGAATAGGAGAAAATGTTTGTAATCCACCTATTTAAGAGAGGATGTATTTAGCATATATAAAAAGCTCTCAAAATTCAGCAAACTTCAAGCAATCCAATTAGAATATAGACAAAATATAATAAAGAGACAATTTACCCAAAAAGATGGAAGAAGAGCAAATAAGCAAATGAAAAGATTTTCAACGTCACTAGCCTTAGGGAAATACAAGTTAAGACCACAGTGAAATATCACAACACACAGATTAGAATAGGCAAAATAAAAATTTGTGACAATTCCAAATGCTGGTAAGAATGTGGAGAAACAATCCCTTATATGTTGCTGGTGAGGACATATTTTATACTAAATGTGGTATAAGCGAAGTATATATTTAATTTTTTAAAACTAATATACACTTATACGATCTAGCAATCACACTCCTAATTTTTATTTGTAGAAATGAAAACCTTAGTCCACACCAAAACTTGTATAAAAATGCACATAGCAGCTCTCCTCATAATAGGCAAAGAACCAAGCTGTCCTTCAATAGATAAATGGTTAAACAGATCATGGTACAACCATATCACGGATTACTACTCCAAAATCAAAAGGTACAGCATATGTTACAACCTAGATGGATCTCAAGAACATTATATACTGAGTGAAAAAAGTCAACATAGGAAGTTCATATACTGTATAATCTCACTTATATAACAATTTCAAAATGCAAAAGTTATAGAAATAAACAACAGATTAGTGGTTTCCAAGGGTTAAGGATGGTGAGGGAAGAAGAGGGTGGACAACTCAAACAGGATAGTAAAAAGGAAACCTTGGTGTTGTTGAAATAGTTCCATAGTTTGATTGTTGTGATGGTTACACTAGTCTACACGTGGTAAAATGGCATGGAACTAGACACATACACTATACCAATGCCAACTTACTAATTTTGATATTGTACATAAGATACAGCCATTGGGAGACACTGGGAGGACATCTCTGTACTATTTATGCAACTTCCTGTTAATCTATAATTATTTGAAAATAAAAAGTTTAAGAGCACCTGCGTGGCTCAGTAGGTTAAATGTCCGACTTCGGCTCAGGTCATGATCTTACAGTTTGTGAGTTTGAGTCCTGCATCAGGCTCTGTGCTGACAGCCCAGAGCCTGGAGCCTGATTCGCATTCTGTGTCTGCCTCTCCCCAACTCACCACACACACTCTCTCTCTCTCTCTCAAAAATAAATAAACATAAAAAAATAGAAAAGAAAAAGTTTAAAATAGCTCTATAAATATGGATAAACTTTTACAATTTATGCATATACAAAGCTTGATGAAAACCTGTTTCATAGTGCTCTCATCTAAGCTAGGATGACCAAGAGAACAATAAAGACTTTATTGTCATTATGCAGCATTATTTCAATAAATGGTGCTGTTCAAATGAACATGAAACCTATTCTAAAACTATCCATTCTCTCCTTCTGGACTATGCCCTCTTTGATGACCACGTTTGATTCATCTCTCTATCCTAAGTGCCTAGAACCATTTCTCACATACCATAGGCATTCAATAAATGTTAGTGAAATAAAGTTCCCAAGAGAGACTAGATATTGATTAAAGGATTGGAGATTGGGGTCATCAAACTGAAGCAATCTTTTGGCCTTTGGTGAAAATCTTGTTATAAGAACCTTCATTTTCAGTTATATTAAGAACCTCTAGCTTTCAACAGTGAAGAATAGAACTGTCCGATCATGAAGAAAGAGAAAGAGCACTTCTGGTTCCAAGTATTACACTAAAGGAAAGATTTTGAGATGGAACTCTCAAAGATATTAGAATCAAAAAAATATTGAGCAGAATCTGTGAGAGAAAATTAACTCTAAGAAGTAAAAGAAAATGACATTTGTACTATGTGTCTGTATAGGATGTATGTGTCTGCATAGAATGTATACCAAAGGGAAATGGTAAGTTTGATCAGGAAGGAAATGGCAGGGACAGATCTACAAGCACTTCCGTATGAAAGCTTGTAATTTATTATTTATTTATTTTGAGAGAGCGAGAATAGTTTAAATGTGGATAAGTTTATAGAAATTGGTTATTGAACAGGTTATGCTTCATGATGAGAAAAAGTTGAATTTAGAAGGCTCTTATCATTTGTTACATGTTATATTATGGTGGATAGACATAAATATGGAGTGATGACACTTAATCACTCTGATTCACAATCTGATTCCACATTTTTACTTAATGCCTAATAGTCTCTACAATGACCTCAAACAGCAGCGGATTTTGTGTAATAATATCTTCTAAAAATATTCTTTTTAGAATCCAGCAAAAGTCACAATGGACTATGCAGAGGTAGATATTCTAGGCTAACATTTGAGAAGATGGGGTAATGTTCCAAGTCTTCCAAAGAAGATCATGGAATTTACTTAGTTGTCATAGTTAGCAGGCTTCTTGAGGAAGCCAAGATCCAGGGAACCTCTGCGCCTTTGCAACTTTATATTAGCACAATAGTCTTTTTACTCTGAGTTCTCCAAGCTAGACATTGCTGAGAGAACAGGGAAGACTCACCAATTATAATCCAGTCGAGACTGATGAAGCTGCTGCTGTTTTAAGAGAAGCTTTGTCTCCTGCTGTGTCAGCAGATGCTGAAGGCGCTCTTTTTCAATTTCCAGCTCCATCTTCTGAAGCATAAGTTGGTGCCTTCTATTTTCTGAGAGTTGCTTTTTGACATCAGTTTCACTAGACTGCTGTGCCCCTTGACCATGCAACAGGGATGTCCAGGAAATCCCACAATTACTGCATGATTCCAGATGTGTTTTGGAATATTGAGGGGCCATTTGCGTAGGCTGACTTTCATGAACATGGTCTTCATTTTCAGAAAGTCTATGACCACAACACTGACTGGATGAAGTAGGCTTCAGGTGTTGGCATTCTTTCATCTTCAATTCCACTGGTAGGGCTTTCTCTGTAGGAACTGCATCTACTAGTTTTCTCCCAGGAGATCCATAATCACATGTCCTGGTCTCTACTGGCACCCTGTCTAGATCCTTTTTGGGGTAATGAAAGTCTGCTGGTTTCAAAGAATTATTCCTAAACTCAACAAGGGATTCTGAAGCAGAGTTCTGGATTGCAGACATAGGCCTCTGCTTGGTTTGATAGCGGGTTTGTGATTTGGCTACACTCAAGTAGGAGCCATCCAATTCCCCAGCTGAAGACTGAAGAGTGCTTTTCCTATTGGACACCTAAAGGGAACCACAAGATCATTTGTCAAATAAGAGCACACTGAAAGGGGTTCTTTTGACTTTACAGAATCAGGGGTTCTTTTGACTTTACAGAAAACAAAGCTCTTGTTTTGTCTTCTTAAATAATAAATGATTGCATTCACATTGCTCAACAGACATGTGCCACAAAGCTAAACTCATTTTCAAACAATCTACATTTCAGTAAATCCATAAGGAAGAGAAAAAGAAAGTGCTGCTATTTGCTGCTTAAGCAAGATGCCAGGAGTTGCAAGTTAACGAGTTTTATACAGAATCAATTTTGAGAAGAGGCAAAAGCATTAAACGTTAAGGTCCTAAAATGTTTACTGTTAAATACTAAGCCAAGAAATCCACTCAGCCACCTTAAATACCCTTTGAAATGCCCTTTGATTGTCCACTACACACAATGAGATTTGATGTAAAACAGTTCATCTTATACTGAACAGGATGTTAGTTACCACTAGAAATTTGATGAGTTTTTATAAATATCTTTAGAACACACAGATAAAACCAAGCACTTTCCAAAAAATATGATTCTAATCAAAAGCAGTTATTTAAATACAAAACATATTTAATTTCAGCTATAAACATAAGTGATTTTTCAATTAAGCTGTTCGAGTGATTATAGCCTGGTAGAACTCAGGCAGAAAGGAAGCAGTTGCAAATTACCTTTGGCAGGCCAATAGTGGGAGCTTTCCCAGCATTTTAGCCTCACGCCTGTTCTATCAGGGAGAGCAAAACTTAGCTTAAGAGTCTCTAACTTTAGCATGTATCAGAATTACCTGGAAGAACTGTCAAATGTGAATCTCTGGGCATCATCCCTAGAGTTTCCAATTCAGTAAGCCTGGAGCTGAGTTAGAGAGCTGTGTTTTTAACAAGTTGCCAGGTAATGCTGATGCTGCTAATCTGGGACCACACTTTGAGAACCACTGGTCTCATGGGACATCTGACTCTTCCTGTGTCCCTCTTGTAGGACTGTTTTGGTAACCCTGGCCTCATCCAGGTAATCCTGGATAATTTCCTCATCTCAAGATCCTTAACTTAATCACATCTATAAAGTCTCTTGTGATACAAAATTCTTTGTGTCATATAAAGAGACTTTCACAGGTTCCAGGAATTAGGACGTTGGGGGGCCATTATTCCGTCTACCACAACTTCTTTTTAAATAGAACTAACTCATAAACAGTTAAAAATGATTATCTTATTCTAGAGACGTGGAATAAATGAATAATTGCGATCCCTAGCAGAAGAGATAGAAAAAAAAATCCCACCAATTTACCTTGCAATAGTTGAAAATGATGATCTGATTGATAAAAAATGTCACCAGATATACAATACCACCATGTTTCCTATATTCTTTTTTCTTAATATATTTTTTAAATGTTTATTTATTTATTTTGAGAGAGAGAGAAAGGGAGGGGAAGAGAGAATCCTGAGCAGGCCCCAAGCTTGGCTCAGAGCCCAACTCAGGCTCAACCCCATGACTGTGAGATCATGACCCAGGTCAAAACCAAGATGCTTAACCGACTGAGCCACCCAGGCATCCATGTTTCCTATCTTCTGATAAAAGAGGGCTACTGCAATGATTCTTAAGGCTTTGAGTTTCTCAAGCAATACTAAAGGAGTTCTATTCAAATGAAAATGAGCCACATCTATGAAGAAGACTTGGTCCTCTTCAAAGAAAACACACAATCCTTTACACTGAGCAGATGACACACAGAGTGGATTGCAAGCTACAGAGAAGAAACTAGTCCTGGAGCAAAATTTATGATAAACTACCTCAGAAAAAAAATTAACCATATTTTACAACTAAAGGGAAACTCTAGTCCACATTAATCTCCCCTACTCTGAACTTCTGTAGCACTTACTGTCAAAACAAATATTTAACATTTATCATCTGCTACTTTGTATGGTAAGCTATATTTTTATAGAATTATATTATATTTAAAAAATGACAGTGAATTTTTTAAAGGTATGGAAACTTAAATCAACTTTTACATTATCCTATATTTCCTAATCCATAACAATAGCACCTATGTATTATTTTATATTAAGATTTTTGTTCCTTAGCATTATTTACATGTGTGTATGTTTTGGGTACTGATATGGCTGATACTTATGTTAATGGTACTGATTTCTAAATTATTCATAAATGTCACATATTTGGAATATTTAACAATATTTTTTGGAAACGTCAGGTAATTGGAATATTAAAAAAATATTTGTTTGGTAGTTAACTTTTTATGTTTATGAGAAGCAGTTTAACTTAATGGTTTTGATGCACACTTTGCTCAAAGAGAACACTGCTTTGCCAATTACTGATGGGTGACTGTGCATGTTGGTAGGCAGACTTCTAAGATGGTCCCCAAGACTCCTGTCCTCTTTGTGTGCCCACATGGTATTATATCCTCACCTTGAATGTGGGTATAACTTGTGAACATGATGAGATATTAATCCCAGTATTATGCTACAGTATATGGCCAAAGGTACATTACAGATTAACTCAGGCTCCTCCTAATCAGTTGACTATGAATTAATAAAAAGGATATTATCTTTTACAGGCCAGACCTAATCAAGTAAGTCCTTTATAAAAGGGTCTGGTACCCTCCCTAAGATCAGAGATTGGCCTTGAAGAAATAAGCTAACATATAATGGGAGGACCAATGAAGGGGGTCATGTGGCAATGACCTCTGGAGCAGAAGGGTTTCTAGCCCACAGCTGGCCAAAATGAGACACCAGGAAACTAAATTCTGCCAACAACCACGTGAGCTTGGAGGGGACCTAGAGCTCCAGATGAGAATGCAGCCCAGCTGTCACCCAGACTGCAGCTTTCTAAGGCCCCAAGCAGAGGACCCAACCAATGTGTGCCTGACAAACAACCCATATAAATGGTGAGATAATGGGGCACTTGTTTGGCTCTGTTGGTTAACCATCTGACTTCAGCTCAGGTCATGATCTCATGGCCTGTGGATTTGAGCCCTTCATCGGGCTCTGTGCTGACAGCTCAGAGTCTGATGCCTGCTTCAGATTCTGTGTCTCCCCCTCTCTCCACCCCTCCCCAACTCACTCTCTGTCTCTGACTCTCTCTCTCTCTCAAAAATCAACATTAAAAAAATTTAAAAAAAAAGAAATGGTGAGATAATAAATGTGTGTTGTATTAAACTAGTAAATTTGTAGTAACTTTTTGCACAGCAATAAAAAAATGAATAAAGCATCTTACTCAACTTGCCTGACCTCAGTTTTCTCATCAGTAAAACAGGGATTAAAGACAGCATCTACCTTAAAACTGAACATGGTGGTCAGACAGATGGGCAGTTACCAAGGGTGCCATTTCATAAGGGTACCATTTCATAAGGGTACCAATTTACAAAAAGGACAAAAAAACCCTTATATTTAACCAAATGTTTTTCAAGGAGAACATTATGGGGTATGTGTGTAGGAGGGTAAGAGGGAAGTGAGATCTCCAAGGGACATGTATGGTTACAACAATTACCTTAAATTGTCTTCTAAAGTGAATGAGTTTGGTTATCCAGCTTTATTTTGCTACAGTGAGGTTTGCAAGTTGGACCAGAGTTGAAATGCTTTAGATAATGGAGAGGTTCTTCATGTTTGTCCTCATACAAAAGATGTCAGTCGTACCCTGACATCTTGCCCTGACTCTTAGGGCTGTTGTGATGGCTGGATGAGATAATTCACACAAAACTCTTTGGATATTGCCTATCTAGTCAGTATTCAAACAATATTTCCTATTATAATTATTACTACTGTTATTGTCATTGATTTCTCTGCTGCAACAATTTTTGACGTAGGGTTATATTTACTTCCTCTGTACGTATAGCACTGAGGCTTGCACATAGTACGTTCTCAATAACGAGGGGCTGGCTATATCAGATAAGTAGAAAAGTCAAGTTGAGGTATTGGTCACAGAAAATTAGAAACAAAAATCAGAATCCATGATTAGGCTGAATTATGTGCTACTAAGGAAGATGAAGAGAGGAGAAATAGAAAACTGCCTGTTAGGATCTGAATATAAGAAATTATTTCATTAGTGAAATGAAGACAAATATTGCCTCTGGGACACGTGAAGTCACAACTGGCCCGAATGAAACAGGTGTGTTTTTCTTTCTCGAGCTGCTGCTCCATACCTTCTATGAGATGTTTACAAATGTAACCTCTTTTAACTAAGGCTTAAACTAACAAATCCCAAACTGCTGTCTCTGGCATATGGGTTTGATATAAATTTTTCAGATACATAACGCTAATTTAGGAACCAATAATTTTTTTAATGGAGGCATAATTTACATATACTAGAATGCACACATCTTAAGTGTACAGCTTGATGAATTTTTACATTTGCATATATCCATGTAATCATCATTACCCCAGAAAGATCCCTTGTGCCCTTTCAACTCAAGCCAACTTCCTCACACTCCCAGAGGTAACCACTATTCTCATTTCTATGACCATAGACTAGTTTTGCCTATGTTTAGCTTCACATAAATGAAATCCTATGGCATGCTACTCTTTTGTGGCTAGCTTCTTATGCTCAACACAAGTTAGAAGGTTTATTTTTGAGAAAGAGAGGACAGAGGATCTGAAGTGGGCTCTGCACTGACAGCAGAAAGAATGTTGTGGGGCTCCAACTCACAAACCAGGATACCATGACCGGAGCTGAAGTTGGTTGCTCAAAAGACTGAGTCACCCAGGTGCCCCATTAAGTTCAACTTAATTTTGAGTTTCTTTTATGTTGCTGTGTGTACTAACAGTTCATTCTTTTTTATTGCTGCATAATGTTTCATTATATGAACATAACAACATTTGTTTATTCATTCTCCTTTTGGATTAGGTTGTTTCTGGTTTAGGGCTATTATGAATAAAGCTGCTAGCAATATTCTTATACAAAGGTTTTTTTTGACATACGTATTTATTTTTCTTGGGCAAGGGTAGGCATATGTTTGCCTTTATTAGAAACAGAGTGGTCATTCTGTTTTACATTTCCATCAGCAAAGTAAGAGTCCCAGTTGCTTCTCATCCACACTAACATTCAATAGTACATTCTTATTCTTAGCCAGTCTGGTGTGTAGTGAAATCTCATTGTGATTTTATTTTGTTTCCCTGATATGTAATAATAATTAATTAACATGCTTATTAGGCATTTGAATATCGTGTTTTGTGATGTGCTCGTTGAAACCAATACACTTAAATAATTCAAAATAATTTTTAAATTTTTAAAAATGTTTGTTTATTTTTGAGAGAGAAAGAATGTGAGTGGGGGAGGGGCAGAGACAGAGGATCCAAAGGCAGCTTTGAGCTGTCAGCACAAAATTCAACTCGTGGCTCAAACCCATGAACTGTGAGATAATGACCTGAGCTGAATTTGGATGCTAAACTGAGCCATGCAGGTACCAAAATAATTTTTTTTTTTTTTTTTAGGTACCAAAATAATTTTTAAAGGACTGAGATGGGAAATGGAAAATGAAGGTCAGAGAAGACATCTTTATACAAATTATTACTGATGAGAGAATTGGGTTCTAAATATTCACCTTCACTGACCATTGAACTGAACTAAACATAAAGTTTACTATGTACAATGCTAAATGTGTTATATACTCAGCCTGTAATTCTGATCAAGACCTGAGCCAAAATCAAGAGTTGGAGGCTTAACCAACTGAGCCACCCAGAAGCCCCTAATCCTATAACTCTTAACAACTCTGAGGTAGTTATTATAGCTACCAATTTGCATATGAGATAATGAAGTGCACTGAATCGACACAACTTTCCCAAGATCACATCAACAGTATCTGTGATAAATGGGAAGATGTCTCACTCCAATTCTATAATGTTCTGTTACTCCATGATGTAGCTTTAAAAAAATTTCTTTAATATGAAATGCTATTAAACATAGAAAAGTTTAATCATCTCAGTGAATAAAAATAAGTGAATAATAATAATAATAATAATAAGACAATGTCCACCCATGTAACCACTATCCAAGAAACAGAAAACTGCCTGTGTGCAGAAGCTTTGACAATCTCTACTCTCCCCCTCAACTCTTCAAGGGAGTGATCATCTTGACTTTTACAGGAACAACTTCTCTGCTTAATACTTCCCTGCTTAAAAGTCCATACCAGAATTTGGTTTTACCTGTTTGTTTTTAAAGTATAAATGGAATAACATGAAATACATTTTGTGTCTGACTTCTATGCCCAACATTGTAATTATGAAGTTCATACATGATATAGAATGTGGGTATAATTTATTCATTTTCATCAAAGGTTTGAAAAGGTTAGCAAACTTCTGTAAAGGGCCAGATAATAAACCTTTTGGAGTCTGCAGTCCATACAGTCTTTGTCATAACTACTCAGTTCTGCTTTTGTAGGGTGAAAGCGAGAGACAATATATAAATCAAAGACTGATCCAGTAAAACCTTACTTATGGACACTGAAATTTGAATTTCAGGTAATATTCCCATTTTATGAAATGTTCTCCCCCCCACACCATTAAAAAAGTTAAAAACCATTCTTAACTCATGAGATTGGATTTGGCCTCCTATATTTTGCCATTTGAACCTGATGATTAGATTGAGTGCTCCTCCCATTAAAGGATTCCATGAATATGCTAAGATGCTTAAAAGCCACCACAATGACTGGGCTGTCAAACATTATCTGTGAGATGAAAATCAGCTGAATGGAGTGCTTAATCAGAGATGTACAAAATGATATTTAGCAGAAATGCATGCAGAAGAGGCAGGAAAAACTAATGGTATAAATTAAAAAATAAGTTCAGATAGGATAATGATCTGTAGATCACAACAAATCAAAAAGTTAAGCTCAAGGGGCAGCTGGTAGTTCAGTTGGTTCAGGGTCCAACTCTTGATTTCAGTTCAGGTCATGATATCAGGGACATGGGATCAAGCCTTGCATTAGGCTCTGCACTAAGCCTGCTTAAGATTCTCTCTCCCTCTGATCCTGCCACACTCACTCTGTCTCAAAAAAAGGAAACAACAGAAAAATGGAATCATTCTGTTAAAAAAAACTGAGTTCAAAAAGGTAGCATGTTAGGATTTGTATTATATAAAAGGTATCACAAACCTTGATTGCATTTTAAGACTCTACAAGTGGAACAAATACAGCCAATAAAGTCTTTGACGGGATATGATATGGGATCCATAGCACAAAAGAAAGATGAGGAGAAAGTGCAGACATTTTTGGCTATGACATAGTTGGAGTACAATGTCTTTTAACTTGAGTAGATACATGCTTGTGACAACATAAAAAAAATAAGTAATAGGAGACAAACAAAACATGAGAAAAGTATAAAAATGTTTTAAAAATGTGAGAGACTTAGCTTGGACACAATGAAGGATTTTCTGAGAGCGAAAGTAAATTTCTGAGCTGGAAGAGGGTGTTCTGATTAAGATACTTTCTTAAAATATGCCATTAAAAAGACTTCATAGGAATCAAAGAGGTCTCTAAACACTATGATATCATCTTGTATACACCTTCGCATGTACAGCTATCATGTATGTTCAAGCATATACATGAACATAATCACATACTATTCTTATGGTGATACAAGGCTTTTCAGTGTTCTCACATGTTAAAAAAAAAAAAAAAACCAAAAACCAAAAAAAAAAAAAAAGTAAACACCTTTAGTATTGCTTTGTGAAATATAATCAACAAGTATATTTTGTAAGATTCTGCAAATCATTTTTCCAGACCTGGCCAATCTCTTTGCTATGAAGCCATAAGAGAAGAGGTGAATTAAACTGCGGTAATTATTTCTTGCAACAGGTAGTTAGTTATTTTGCATGATTAGGAAGTGATTATTTATAATGCATTTATGAATTGTTAACCACAGAATTAGTGGTTAACAATATCAATACTTATTATTGATCTATTTATGATATTCACGTCTCTAATGGCAAATAATTATTTATTATCCTGGCAAACACCCTATTAACAATCCTCACATTCCCACAGATAGTCTTATAAGAATGAAAATCTCTGTTTTATAACTTCAAAATTTCCCCCTGTGCTCTTTATTTAATGAGGAGTCAGAAATTTGAGACCTATATTAAATATTTCTAAACCTAAATTACTGTGTGTGGGACAGGTCATTGCATTACCCAGAACATTTGGAATGAATGTGAAATAAGGCATCGAGCAGCATGCTGCATTTTTAAAGCTGGCCTTCCATGGACCAGTTGTCAAGCTGACAGAAGCTTGTAATGCAACAGCTGCACTGTGTAGTTTGCCAAAGTCTCATCCCAAATAAATGTTCATTCTCACCAGTGCAATTAACTCTCCTATACTGGCAGATTTCGCTAGAAGATCATCAAGGTAGATTACCTTCCAGCGTTATGAACTAAATACTTACAGGTGTTATATCATCAGTTATAACTTACAAACTTTTGCATTTAGGAAGACATCCAGGAAAATGAATCACCTAATTTATGAATTATTTATAAGAAATTCACAGCATGCTCCTGGCATCATCCATGGCCTTTTTCAGGTCATATGACACCAATTAGAGCTGAATTTTAAATTATTCAATAACCTGAACTCTCTTGTCATTTAACATATAGATATCAATGCAGTAAACAAGTTAAATCTAATGGGCCCTAGAGGTTTAAGCTTCTCTGCTGCTCAGCAGCTAAAGCTGTAGGCTATCAATGGAAGAGAAAAATAACAGAATGCAGCAGTCAAATGCATTTGCAAGGCTCTAATGACTTATTCTAGTTCCCACAGGGACTGTGGCACAACCTAGGATTATTGAATCTAAAAGACATTAAAGTCAATAATTATGAGACTTAAAAGGATATAGATATAGACACATGGTAATGTACACATGACAGAATACTAGCAGCACATACCAAATGCCATTACCGACTTTTAGGGTATGTATACTAGAAGTGTATACAAAATTTCTCATAGTAACTACCAGACTCAGAAAAGGCTGAGCCTCCTAACATTCAATCGTTACTACATTTCTTGAAAGTTGGAATGTGTTGATTTGCTATAAAAATGAATGAGAGCGGGGCGCCTGGGTGGCTTAGTCGGTTAAGCGTCCGACTTTCGCTTAGGTCATGATCTCGCGGTTTGTGGGTTCGAGCCCCGCGTCGGGCTCCGGGCTGACTGCCAGCTCAGAGCCTGGAGCCTATTTCAGTCTGTGACTCCCTCTCTCTCTGACCCTCTCCTGCTCATGCTGTCTCTCTCTCTCTCCTAGAAATAAATAAATAAAAAACATTAAAAAAAATGAATAGCATGGAATAATTGACAGTATACTTGAGTTGAGGTCAAAAGACCTCGATTAGAATTCTGGTATGGTCACTCAGGAGTTCTGTTATTTTTGGAAAGTCACTTTACATCTCATAGGCAGTTTAGACATTTGTAAAATAAGGGGTTGGGTTTGACCATCTCTATAGCTTATGCTATCTTTAAGAACTAAAAATCCCACGGTTTGGATTGTTTTACCCCAAGGAGATGAAAGAAAAGGGTTAGATGAAAAATTATACCAATCAATAAAGGTTCAGCTATCAACCAACAGAATTACTGTAAAATTACTGAATGTCCCTTGATTCTACTTCCCCTAACAAATTCTGTGGGTTGTTTTAGTAATTTTTAAAATATTAATTTATATATTTCACCACAGAAATATGTAACAGAGATACTGATTCAAATTGCTTTTACATATATGATCGTAAATGGTAAAAAAAAAAAAAAAAAGCTGATTTATACATGGTTTTCTAAATCTACCAAAGGAAACAGATGCACAAGGCTAGTTTTAATTCAATGAAGATCAGAAAGAAGGTGAAATAATGTTACAGAGAAAATGAAACAAAGACAAATTAGAAGTGGTGAAGACAAGCTTCATGTGTGTAAAAATGAAAAGAAAGCATATTGGATATTAAAGCCAACGGTACTTAGATTCAGTCAGGGATGCAGCATCAGAAAATCATCCTTAAAAGTTTACACTAATTTTCCCGTGCACCCTCTTGGCTTTATGTTTATAGAGTGTATCCTAGGGCTCCAAGCAGAGCTCCCTCGGTCTGTTTATTGTCCTTTCTTCTGTACCTCCACTGACAGCCTCAAGAATGGAAATAAGAAGTGAGTATAGGCAGATGTTTCAATGTAGTTAGCTTTAAAGGAAGCAAGCAAGATTAGTTTGTGTCAAATGAAAGTAATTCTTAATATACTTTCTAGAAAACATAAAGTTAACACCATTTAAACATAACCAACTGTCCCTGAAGGGGAGGTCAGAGTTAGAACTATGTTTATGTTGTTGGGTGAGGGAAAAAAGTATTTGTGTTGTATCTTTGAAACTAGCAAGTAAATATAAACTCTCCTGAAAAAGAATATTTAAGAGATACCAAGATATATAACCCCTGGGGTACTTCTGGGAAACAGGAGGGAGGGGAAACCAGTCTGCTGTTTATTACACCAAGGTTTCCTGAAATGAATCACAGCCCTTTTACTAAAGATTAGAGTCTTCTATATCCTTTTTCCCCCTATATAAATGGTTGCAGACCAGGGATATTGAAGAGATCTAATGATTCTGAAAGCGCATGGAACGACTAAACCAGAAAGATTTAAGGTAACCAACCTTAGAGGGTTAGCCCTTCCTTGGGGACTCAAGATTTTTTAAAGAAATCTTAGTCCTTTAAATGCATAGAGCCAAGTCCTGACTTAAAAAAAAAAAAAAAAAAAAAAAAAAGGACATTACTTATTAGCTAGTTTATTGTACTACAAAAAAAATCAAGTTAAGAGACTTCATTTAGAAATTAATAAGTGATTCAATTTCTGTATGCTCAAACGCCCTGACTCCTTTTCTAGCCTTTGAAACGCAACTCGCGTTTCCCGGCTGGCTTAGCCTGGTTTGGCACCACTTCCTGCCATTGTGGCTTTCCCGTCCTCCAGCTCAGCTTGCTTGCGCCTTCCCCTGGAGCATTTTGTTCATCCCTTCATGGTTTTATTTATTTCATCCTGCTCCATAACAGTTCAATGTTAGCCATTTTCACATCTCGAAGTTTCCCCGTGGTGTGTAAGTATTTACACTTCTTATGGAAACTACAAACTCTTTGAGAGTGTAGCTATAAAAAGATATCATTACTTTTGTTTATTGTTGTATCTCAGTAAGAGATTGTAGGTGCTTAATAAATAATGCTTTTTGCATACAGTTTGGCCCCACTCCAGGATATATCAGGTGGAACTTCAGGAGAGGGGCAATGTCACTTGTAATTTCATATTACAATGATAGTGGTCTTTATAAATAAAAGATACATAAGTAATGAACATGTGTTGAATGAACCAGTAAACAGGAAGCAGGAATATCAACAACTAAACGGCCTACCTTGTATCCTAAGGGGCCTCATGGTAATTTACAGAAAAATGCATTTTACTTTTTTCAGGAACCACTTACTTTTTCTACAAGTACCTTTTCTCAGAGTGTTTAAAGGTTAATAAAGGATTCCATAAATTCAAGAAAAATTCCAAGTCTATCTTTCAGGGGTCTCAATGCCTATTTAGTTTGGATCTGTGAAACAGTGAATTATAAGGGCACTGTCTGCTTCTGAGATGAGAATTTAAACTTAAAGCAGATTATTATATTATTTTCTAGAATGCTCAATGAAGAGGTTTTCAAATAAGAAACTATATTGAATGACTAAAAAACATGCATGCTATATCAACCTTGATAAGAAGAGGCAAACAGTTTAAAAAATGTAATACCTGAAATAAAAGACAACTGCTACAAAGTTTCCTAGTTTGAGTTATTTTTAAAAATCAGCCTTAATGTAACTGACTTTCATATTGTAAACAAGGCTGGCAGGTTTTGAGAGGACAAGAATATGTTCAGAAGAAAGATTTACAGAAATTTTGGATGAGCAGGGCTTTTAAAATTAAAGTTAATTGTGTTTCCCCCCAAATCATTTCTCAGTTAATGGTGTCATCCAATGTGTAAAGGATACTCCCAAATATGATCCTAAAACTATGTTTTAAAAGTACTTAAAATAAACTTGTTTCCCTTCTGTTCCCTGCTCCTGGGTGCTGCTCAGGTGCTAAGAGTGAGAAGAAATGGTTAGGATGCTAGAGATCTGGGTAGGAATGATTAGTTTTTTAATAAAGCCATGAAATGTAAGGTACACAGGAATGGATAAAACTGTGCATCTAAAAGCCAAGTCTTGTATATTTGTCTAAAATACAAAGGAAGCATGTATATAAATAAAATACTATGGACAAACAGATTCAGGATTATAATCCTCCTCTTGCTCTGTAAGTTTCCCAAAGGTCCAGGCTCCCACCTTGGAGTGAGCAGGCAGGGTAGGGATCTGGCAGTATCTGCCAGGTATATGCCAGGATGCAAGAATACAAAGCTCGATAAGAAAGTCTCAACCTTCGTGACCCTCAGATTTTAGTTAAAGGAAAAAAAACATTTTACGTGATAAGGTCTACTAAGAGTGTTATGTGCAAAGAGTTGAAAAGCATTAGCAAGATTAGATTTGCCTCTAGTGGGGGTAGGGAAAGTTGGGAAGTTTACATAGTAGAGAAAACATTTAAATTGTGAAGACAGAATGGAGTTTATTAACAATAAAGGTGCGTGTGAGGGTGCATAGTGTGTGTAGGGGAAGACATTTCAGACAAAACAGGGATTGTGAAAAAGAGTATGTATGGTAAACTCTAAGTAGCCCAGAGCATGGTGGACAGGAGGATAGGGAATGGATGAAGGCAGGTAGATGCCAGATATAAATGGTGTAAATGCCATGCTAAAGAAGTTTCACTTTAAATTTTTTATGCCCATCTAATACAGGAGATGACCAATGAGCCAATTGGTGGGTAGCTGGAAGGAAATAAAATAATAAAATGCAAGACAATCTACTCAGTGCCTGAAAATCAAGACATAAAGTTTATATGCGGGGAAAGAAAAAGACAAAGAAGGAAGGCAGGCCTATGTAAGATGAAAACACTAAAAAAAATTTCAATTGAAATAATATAATTAAAATTAAAGTGTTCAGATCTACACACTATATTGAATGGTCTTTAAAGAGTAAAAGGACCAGGTAGAGGGTGGATGCCTAGCAAAGGCATAAAAAGGAACTATAGTGGAAGGAAGGCACTGACGAACTTTCTGCAATTTGTTGATTAAGTAAGTCTATAGAATTTCTTCAGGGTCTAGTACCTCCAAATATTCAAAAAGGTTGGGCAAAATCTATCGTGGATTAGTTTATTTCAGTCAGTCTCTCGTCATGAATAAATGTGAGGACAGACTGTTTTAAAAAATCTGTTTGAAGGCACTGATGTGTTATGAAGGTAGTGAGGACATGAAGAGGCCAGGATCCCAAATTGAAGGTAAACAAGAAAAGATAGCTTGACATTAGTTGTCACTTTTCTGTTCAAGACATTCTAAATTAGGATGCTGGCTGGGAAGCTGAGGAGAGCTGTAAGCGTCTCCGAGGGCTGGAAACGAAATTTGGATTTCAGAGCCTGCCAAGAAAGAGGTCCTGTCAAAAAACCCAGGCTTTCCACTGAGACCTCTGAAAAGCTAGTAGTAAAAATGAAACAGAAATAGAAAAGCCCATGTACATACGAAAGTTGAACTTCAAAATCCACTCAGTCTCAGACTGGGTTAAGGTAATTTGAGTCAAAGCTAACTGCCTGCAAGAAGAAAAAGCAAATTCTCTCTGGATAAAGACAACATCAGAGACCTATATTATAACTAATATATTCATAGACACTGTCTGGCATTCAATAAAAAATAAGCAAGCATGCAAAAAGATAAAAAATAATAAACTTACAAGAGAAAAGAGACAATAGAAATAGAACCACAAGAGATTTACGTGTCGGCATTATTGAATATGGACTTTAAAGTAATTGTGGTTTACAACTAAGAAATTAAATAATACCATAGAAAATACTTCAGAGAGCTGACAACTAGAAAAAAAAAGTCAAATGGAAATTTTAGGACCAAAAATACAACAAATATACTTAAAAATTTAATAGCAGATTAGATGTATCTGAGGAATTGGAGTAAACATGAGAATACCTAGACCAACATGAAGAGATGGAAGTAAAAGGATGTATGGATACTAAAAGAATGTATTGGACATGATGACAAAAGCCTAAAGAGGAAATGGGGAAGAAGTAATATTTGAAAAGATAATGTAGAGGATTTTTTGAAAATTCATAAGATTTTTTCAAATGCTTGAGTTATCAAGTCACAAATTTAAGAAGCAGTATGAACCTAAAGGAGACTAAATATAAAGAAAACCACCCAAGGACGAAACATGCTCAAAAGCCAACAGATAAAACAAGCATCTTACCTTTGAGGAGACAATAATAAGACTTACTTTCAACTGAAAGTAATTCTATTACCTACTGAAAATATTTATTAAAAATGAATGTGACAGATTTTGCTTCGAGACCCAAGGGAGTAGGTAGGTCAAAATTTAACCTCCAATCTTTTAAGAAAAGCTGACAAAATATAGGAAAAAAATCTATTTCAGATGGTAGGAAACAGATAGCAGAGATTCTGATGTCTGAGAGAAAAGAAGAAAATCCAGTAAATCCTATGATAGCATAAGCTTTCTAGCTGAAGGCAACTTCTGAATGCTAGCACAGAGGAGGAGAAACACAAATAAAGCCCAACATTTTCAACTGAACTGAGAAGTCAGAGATTGGAGTTGGGGGAAGCTAAAATGGGTAGAATTTGAAGGACTAAGTATCCAAGGGAAGGGAGCATGGGGGTCTCCCTGACTATTTGGCTGACTACCAATCTGTACATATACAGGATGAAAACTCATGAGTAACTCCAGGGTAGGAACAATTACAGGGAAGCTCCAGAAAGAATAATTCACAAAGTTCAAGACAGGGAGGACAGAGCAGAGAGGTTTCATTGAACATAAGGAGCATTTAAAATAGACTGCAAAAGAGTCTCACCTTAGGTATGTATCAAAATTGCGCCTACTGTAAAGGCTAAATTAGAATCACTCTAAAACAGTTTAGAAATAGACCTTGAATGTACCGAACTAACGCAAAAGCAACTTTACTGCTGGCCAAAACAAACCCTGACACTTTGTAGAGCAACAGAACAAAATCCAGCACCCAACAATGGAAAATTGACAATGTATGGCATTCACTTACTAGGCACAGTTAGAAACAAAAATGTGACCTATAACCAAGAGAAAAATCAATCAACAGAAATATAAAAATAACAGAAATTATGGAATTATCAGACAAAAACCTAAAATGAGTGATTATAAATATGTTCAAAGACATCATGTAAAACATGATGAGAGAGATGCAAAATATATTATTTTTAAACATGATGTTTCTAGAAAAGAGAAATACTATGTCTGAAATGATAATTTCACTTTACGACTTTAATAGCACATTCGATAACTGCAGAAGAAAAGACAAGTTTTTATGAAGATATAGAATGACAAATTATCCAAAGTGAAGTAAAGAGACAGAGAGAGAGGAAAGATGAACAAAGAAAGAGAAAAATAATATTGTTAATCCTTGTAAAATATTTAAAGATAATAATAAGTACACAATTTTTTTCATGAACTAGAGGAAACAGAAATACCGGCAACTTATTTTATATGGCTAGCATTACCCTGATATAAACACCAAAGACATTACAAAAAAACAACACATCAATATCCTTCATAAACATGGATGTAAAACTTCTCAATACAATATTAGCAAATTAAATATAGCAATATATAAAAAGGAAAATATAAAATGAACAAATGGGGTTTATCCCAGAAAAGGTAAGTTGATCTACCAACTGAAAAACAATCTGTGTAATACACTATCTTACCGGAATAAAATATAATTATATGTCATATTGAGAGAAGCAAAAATAAGCCTTTGACAAAAACTCAACAACTAGTCAGCAAATTATAAATAGGAAGAAGATGCCTCAACTAGATAAAGGGTATTTATGCAAAACCTATAACCACCGTCAGACTTAATGGTGAATGACACAATGCATTCCATGCAAAACTGAATAAAAGACAAAAAGGTTCACTGTCAGCACATCTCTTTAGCACTATATTCAAGATCCTGGCGAGTGCAATAAGGGAAATAAACAGATACATGGCACAAAATGTGGAAACTGAGATAAAAAACTGCCATTATATACTGATAGCATGATCACATGTGTAGAAAATCATAAGGAATTCAGAATACCAAAATAACTTATTAAGTTTAGCAAGGTCACAGGATGTCTTTAGGATAATACAGATAGTTCTTGACCTAGGACAGTTCAACCAACGATTCTTTGGCTTACGATGATGCAAAAGTGATACATTACAAGTTTTGAATTTTGATCTTTTCCTGGGCAAGTGATATGCAGTACAATATTGTCTCATAGTGCTGGGCAGTGATAGCAAGCCAAAGCTCCCACATAGCTCCTGTCATATCAGCCACATGATAATGAGGGAGAACAACTGAATCACGATCATTTTGTACCCATATAGCCATTGTGTTTATCACTTTCAGAATGGGATGCAGTCAACTACATGACACATTCAACACCTGATTATAAAATAGGTTTTGTGTTAGATAATTTTGCCTAAAGGTAATCTAATGTAAGTGTTCTGAAAACATTTAAGGTAGGCTTGGTTAAACTATGATGTTTGGTAGGTTAAGTGTATCAAATGCATTTCTGACTTATGGTATTTTTAATTTATGATGGCTTTATTGGGACATAATCCCATTACAACTCACAGAAGCTCTATATATACAAATAAGGTATATTTTTATATTGGTAAACAACAATTAGAAGTTAAAACAAAAATACTGTTTATAATAGCAACAATTTATTTAGAGATAAATTCAACAAAATATGTACATATCGTATGATGAAAATTAAAAAGTACTACTGAGAGAAAGTGAAGAAGACCTGAATATATGGAGAGAGATACTGTGCCCATGAATCAAAGGACTCAATATCGTTAAGATGTCAGTTTCCACCAAACTGATTTACAGTTTCAATGAAATCCCATTATATTCTTTTGTAGAAGTTGGCAAGCTCAGTTTGAAATCTATATGAAAATTCAATGGAACTAGAATAGCAAAAATAATTTTGAAGACAAAGAATGAAGTTCAAGGACCTAACACTGTCTAATTTCAGAATATCATAAAGCTGTATAATGAAGACATTATTGCCCTGGCATTAGGATTAGAGAAAGAGATAACTGGAAGAGGATAGAATCCAGAAATGGACTCCTATATGTATGTGATCAATTGTCTCTTGACAAAGGTAATATATTAGCTTTCTAATTCTGTGCAGCAGAATACCACAGACTCAGAAGCTTAAAACAACATAAATTGTTTATGGATCAGGATAAATATCCATGATCCTGCTCAGGATTTTACAAGACTGAAATAATAATACTGACCATCATCAAATCTGAGGCTTTGGGCCCTCTCTTACTTAGTTGGCAGAATTCATTTCCTTGTAGTTGCAGAACTCACGAAGACCTGTTTCTTCAAGTCCAGTAAGAGATCTCCAGAGAGGGTCTCACGTGCTCTTGTTGTAATGCTTTTACTTGATTAAGTCAGGTCTATTCAAGATCCCCTTTCTAATTAACTCAAACTCAAATGATGTGGGACTTTAATTACTAATTTGCAAAGTTCCTTTACCTTTGTCATATCCTAATGGGTAGGTGCAAGTCACAAATTCTGCTCCCATTCAAGGGAATGGAATTATACAAGGACATGACACAATGGAGGTCACCTTACTGTGCGCCTGCTAAAGGAAGGAAGGATAGTCTGTTCAACAAATGATCCTGGACAACTGTAGAGCCATAAGGAAAAAATACAACTTAAAACCTTATGTCACCACACACAGAAAAATAACTCAAAAGGAATTATGGATCTAAACATAAAAACAAAAACTATACAATTCTAGAAGAAAATATGAGAATCTTTGCAACTGTATGGTAGGTAAAGTAGGATTTCCATATTTAGCAAAGAAAAATACAGGATTCCAGTTACATTTAATATTCAGATAAACAATGTATAACTTTTTGGCATAAATATGTTCTAAATATTTCATAGGACATACCAATATTTTAAAAAAATCATGGATATGTTATCAATGGACTTGTTTGGTTAATATACAGACTATTTCAGGTGATGCTGACCTCATACAGTGAGTCCATGAGCTGCAAACTGATCTGGCACTGTACCAATATGTGATATTTTAAGAATAATTTGTCATTTGTATCCTAAAATTATATTAAAACTGGAGAAAATTTTTTTAAAAAATTACATTATTTTCACATGTAATAACTGTGTTACTGTATTAATACTTTAGATTCTTAATCAGGTCTATTTTTTAAATTTTTATTAAATAAATTTTTAAATGCTTATTTATTTTTGAGAGAGAGACAGAGTGCAAGTGGGGGAGGGGCAGAGCATCTGAAGCAGGCTCCAGACTCTGAGCTGTCACCACAGAGCCTGACATGGGGCTAGAACTTGCGAACCGGGAGATCATGACCTCAGCTGAAGTAGGGCACTTAACTGACTTAGCCACTCAGGAGCCCCTTAATCAAACCTGTTTTTTTTTTTTTAATTTTACATAGTTTATTGTCAAGTTGGTTTCCAAATAACACCCAGTGCTCATCCCCACAAGTGCCCTCCTCCATGCTCATCACCCCCTTCCCACTCCCCCCACCCCATCCGCCCTCAGTTTGTTCTCAGCATTCAAGAGTCTCTCATGGATACCACCTCATGCCAGTCAGAGTGGCTAAAATGAGCAAATCAGAGAACTCTAGATGCTGGCGAGGATGTGGAGAAACGGGAACCCTCCTACACTGTTGGTGGGAATGTAATCTGGTGCAGCCCCTCTGGAAAACAGTGTGGAGGTTCCTCAGGAAACTAACAATAGAACTCCCCTATGACCCAGCAATAGCACTGCTAGGAGTTTACCCAAGGGAAATAGGAGTGCTGAGGCATAGGAGCACATGTACCCCAATGTTCATAGCAGCACTCTCCACAATAGCTAAAACATGGAAAGAGCCTAAGTGTCCATCAACGGACGAATGGATCAAGATGTGGTTTATCTATACCATGGAATACTCCATGGCAATGAGAAACAATGAAATCTGGCCATGTGTAGCAACATGGATGGACCTTGAGGGTGTTATGCTGAGCGAAATAAGTCAGGCAGAGAAGGACAAATATCATATGTTTGCACGTATAGGAGGATTAGGAGGAACTTAACTGAGGACCATGGGGGAGAAGAAGGGGAGAAATGGTAGGGGAAAGGGAGAGAGGCAAACCATGAGAGACTCTTGAATGCTGAGAAACAAACTGAGGACTGATGGATGTGGGGGGTGAGGGGGGAGATGGGCATGGAGGGGGGCACTTGTGGGGATGAGCACTGGGTGTTATATGGAAACCATTTTGACAATAAACTATTTGTAAGAAAAAAAGAGTCTCTCATGGAATCAAACCTATTTTAAATTTATGATTAATATTACGTATTTTGGTTAGTAATATTAAAACAAAATTTTTAGTGTTTACTTATTTTTGAGAGAGACAGACAGAGCTCAAGTAGGGAGGGGCAAAGAGGAGGAGACACAGAATTCGAAGCAGGCTCCAGGCTCTGAGCTGTCAGCACAGAGCCAATGAAGGGCTCCAATTCACAGACTACAAGATCATGGCCTGAGCCCAAGTCGGATGCTTAACCGGCTGAGCCACCCAGGTGCCCCAAGTTAGCAACATTATACTTATTTGTTTTATATCTCCATTTACATGTGGTGAAAAAAGCTTCACTAGATGTTTGGTCAAGAAAAGATATACCTGTGGCACCAGGTGGCTAAATCGATTAAATGTCTGACTCCTGATTTTGGCTCAGGTCATGGTCTCATGATTTGTGAGGTGGAGTCCCACACTGGACCTTGTGATGACAGTGGATCTTGGGATTCTCTCGCTCTCGCTCTCTGACCCTTTCCCGCTCATGCTCACTCTCTCTCTCAAAATAAATAAACAAAAAGAGAAAAGAAAAGACACCCTTTTGCTCAACACAGAAACAGTTTATTACTATAAACCAAATGATGACAATGGAAGTGATTCTGAAGAAATTAAAGCCAAGGGTTCATACTAGCTTTATTTCATACCAGTTTTACTTAAAGTGTGATCCCTCATATACTGAGTTCAGTTTTGTGTTTGAAAGTGATGATAGAGTGCCAAAACTCCAGTGTGTTATTTACTCAGACATTCTGGCTAAAGAAGCAATAAAATTATCACACTTTAGTAGCACTTACATACACACATAAAGAAATAAGTTAAAAACTAAGAGATGTTTTTGAAAGAGTTAAAAGAAAAGTTGCCATAGCATAATTTCAGCAAACTAGCTTGGTTTGAAAATAATATTTTAGTGATACAATTACTTCCTTTCTACTTTTATTTTGTAATAACTATAGTGGCTGTTGATTGTTTTATTAATATACATTCCTAGAAAAAAAAACATCTAGCATTTCATATAGGACAATAATGAAAAACCAGAAGACTTGAGGGTAGGAATTTTAGAATGGCAGAGTGCAGAGCTCAATAAATCCTCTCCCACTAAAAACAATAAGAAACCATATTAAATTGTGAAAAAAGAAACAACCCAAAACATTTCAGGACAGTGGGAGCTGAACAGTCATAGAACAAATTAAGAAGCATTTATTAAACTGAGCTTTGAAAAAGAACAGGGGGAGTCTGACATTTTAGCCTGAGGCTCTGCTCTCATGCCAGTTCCCTGCTAGGTAGGAAAGGTAAATCTACAAGGGTAAAGCAAGCCCTGAAAACTAGCAGGGTAACTGGAGGGTGCTGACTTGATTTGAAGGTCTCTGAGAGCTGTAAAAACAACACTGACCTTTGTGGCAGGGAGGATAACCAATGTGTTAGCTAGCCTGAGGCTACAGCCTGGTTGGGGCAAGCAACTGACGGGTAGGGCAGTCACACATTTAACAAGAAAATAAAGGAATGAGACAGCAAGAGAGAGCCTTGATAAGTTCCCTATGTACCAGGTAGTAGGGAAGGCAGTATGCTGTATGCACACTCAAGAGAGACTAGACAGTGCTTTAACTATTTATTTACCTCTGTCTGAACATGAGATTTTACACTCACGTAGAGAAGACATGAGAAAGCATGACAAAAGGTAAAGGCATTCCTCAGCTCATGAACAAATCCATTGGTAAAGGATGGAAGCCTTAGTAATTCAAAGTATTTGAGCATAACCTACTATCAATTGTTAGCTGTTTGCTAATTAAGTGATGCTGAACTCAGGGATGTATGTCCTCCATGAAGCTAGATAAACACACACAAAAAAGAAAAAAAAAATGAAAAAAAAAAAAAAACCCAAAAGAAAAAAGGTTGAGTAGAGTATATCTGTGGACATACATTGCAGGGGAGATAAGTTCTACAGAATTAATCCAAGCAAGTCAATAAACAAACAAAAGAAAGAAAGCAACAACAATAACCTTCAAGACAAAGGGTCAGAAACCAGAGTTGCTATATTACATAAAATATCCATTTTTCAGTAAAAATTACAAGAAGTGCAAAGAAACAGGAGTTACCCAAATTAAGAAAAACAACTGACTGTTGCCAAGGGGTACCAAATGCAGTAAAACCTTGGTTTATGAGCATAATTCATTCCAGAAACATGCTTATAATCCAAAGCACTTGTATATCAGAGCAAATTTCCCCATAGGAAATAACAAACTCAGATAATTCATTCCACAACCCAAAAATGTTCATATAAAAATGATTACAATACTGTAACATAATACAAAACAATTAAGAAAATACAAGGTATAAAGAAAAAAAATAAACAAATTAACCTGCACTTACCTTTGAAAACCTTTATAAGCTGGTGTGAGGGAGACAAGAGAAAGGAGGGTTATTGTATAGGACGACTTTCACTGTCACTAATGGAATCACTGCTATCTGTTGGTTCAATGGAATCTTTTTCTGCATGGGGGCCATTGTATACACTCACAAGGATGTTGATACAGTACAGTATTAATAAACTCTTGTCATATACTGTATTTAATGTAACTGGCAGTAAGCCAGCAGGGGAAAGGGTCTATGTCTGCAGGCAGCCTGACCTAGAATGAAGCAAAGCATTCCTAAGCTTACTCTTGTATGGAAAAGAAAAGGACTGTCCACAGGTGCTTTGAAGTGACAAAAAATAGACTAGTGTCAGTCGTGGGTACATTCTAATGTTCTGAAAATCACTGTTTTGTGCCAAATACTGCAGCCTGAGACCAAGCATCTGAGCATGGGAGATGAGCATCCACAATCTCCCAGCAAGGGAGAGAAGAACCATTGGCTCACTTGTGATTCTGGGATGTTTAGCGTCATGTACTACTTGTATTGCAAGACATCACTCATTTATCAGGTTAAAATTTATTAGAACTGTTTGCTCATCTTGCAGAATACTTGCAGAACAAGTTACTCACAGTCCAAGGTTTTACTGTATTGGACTTAAAAAGGCTTCAAAGAAGCTATTATAAATGTGTTGAAAGACCTAAAGAAAAATGTATTTATTTTATTTAAAGTACAATATTGACAACAGATGGAGAAGCTTAATAGAGAGGAAATATATATATTTTATATCATTCATATCTATAGTTATATCTATACCTATACTTATATCTATATCCTTATTTATATCCATATCTATATCATCCCTATCTGTATCTATGGAACCAAACGGAAATATTGGAATTAAAGCACAATAAATGAAAATAAAAGTTTAGTAGAGTGATTCCTCAGCAGATGTGAAATAGTAAAAGAATCAGTAAATCTAAGATGAGATCAATGGAGATGACCTAATCTGAGTAAGAAAAAAAAAGAGAAAAATCAACATTCTCAGAGACCTGTGGGACATCAGGCATATCCATATACATAAAATGAGGGTGCCAGAAGGAAAGGAAAGAGACAAAGGGGCAGAAAAATATTTGAAAAAATAATAAGCAAAGATATATTTTGATGGAAAATATTAATCCATACACCTAAGCTCAATAAATCTCAAGAAGGATAAATATAAGAGATCCACACTTGGATAAGTCACAGTCAAAATCCTGAAAGGAAAGAAGTAAATGACTCATAATATTTAGGAAACAATACATTTAAAAACTAACATCAGGAAGAGTGGAGCTCAGAGAAAGTGGGTGGCATAGTCAATGTCTTAAAAGAAATTGTCAGCCAAAAATTTTATATCCAGCTAAATTATCTTTCAAAAAATGAAGGCATTAGGCAGAATAAAGATATTCTCATATATATATATATATTTAATGTTTTATTTATTTCTGAGAGAGAGAGAGAGGGAAACAGTGTGAGCAGGGGAGGGTCAGAGAGAGAGGGAGATACAGAATCTGAAACAGGCTCTGAGCTAGCTGTCAGCACAGAGCCCGATGAAGGGCTCGAACCCACGAACTGTGAGATCATGACCTGAGCTGAAGTTGGACGCTTAACCGACTGAGCCACAGGCGCCTCAAGATATTCCCATATTTAAAAACAAAGCAAAACAAAACAAAAAGACTAAAATAGTTGCTGGTGAGCTGACTTAGAAGCAACGTTAAAGAAAATCTTTAGGCTAAAAAGAAATTAAACCAGTTACTTGAACCTACAGAAATAAACAGCAGAAAACACAATTTTAAATAAGTATGAAAGAATGTGTGTGTGCACATGTGTGTGGGTGCATTCTTAAATACTTTGTAAGACAAATTACATAAATCATAATTATAAAACAGTATTCCTGGACTGATAACATAGAAAAGATTATACATATGACAACAATAGCAGAGTGGAATGGGGCAGAAATATAATGTAGCAAAGTTTATATTTTACCAGAATATTATTAGTATGCATCTTAAGGATATTGTGATAAGTGAAAATATATACTGTAATTCCTAAAGCAATGATTAAAAAACACTGAAAAGAAAACTAAGGAATGAAATGTTACAGTGGAAAATATTTAACACAAATAAAGGAGAGCAAGGAAGGAGCAGAGAACAAAAAACATGAAATATACAAAAAATAAGAGAAAATTGGAACACAAATCCAACCACATCACGGTTACATTTAATGCAAATGGATAATCCTTCTAACCAAAAGGCAAAGATTGTCAAACTACATATAACAAGATCCAAACGAATGCTGTCTATAATTTCCATACTTTAGAGTCGTATTTAAATAGCTTGAAAGTCAAAAGAAGGAAAAAGATACACCATGCAAATAAAACATAAGGGAACTGAAGTAGCTATACTAATATAATACTTTAAGCTAAATATATAACTAGAGATGAAGAGGGATATTTCATGATAAAATGAATTGAAGAACTAAGTTCCATTTATGGCAATTCTACCCAATTAGACTAAAATTCAATGTAATCCCTCTTAAAATCTTAGCAGCCTTTTCTGGAGAAAGTGACAAGGCAAACCTAAATTTTATATAGAAATGCAAAGGCCACACAATAGCCAACACAATTCTGAGATCAACAATAATGTTGAAGAACTTATAGTTTTGAATTTAGAAACTTACAGAGATACAGTCAGACATTCATGATCAACCGGTATTTGACAAAAGTACCAAGGAAATTCAATGGGGGTAAGAATGGTCTCTACAGAAAAAATGGTGCCAGGATTACTGGGTATCCACATGCCAAAAAACCAAAACACCAAAAAACCCAAAAAACAAAAATAAAACCCCAACAATAATGAAAAACTAACCCCTCCAAAATACCAAAAGAAGGAATTAAGACCCTTATTTATACCATACACAAAAGATAACAAATTAGAACAAAGGCCAAACATAAAAACTAAAATTATAAAAATTCTATTAAACATCTAGAAAATAAAACACAGGAGAAAATTTTTGTGATTTTGGGTTTCGTAAGATTTTTCAGATATAATATCAAAAGTACAATCCATAAAAGAAAATATTGATGAATTCTAGCTCAACTACTTAAAAATCTTTCACACTTCAAAAGATACTATTAAAAATGAAAAAATAAGCTACCACCTAGGAGAAAATATGCTAACCATTTTTCTGATTAAGAAACCTTTATTTAGAGTACATAAAGAATTCTTATAATTCAATAATAAGAAGAAAAATAACCCAGTTTAAAAATAGGTCAATAAATGGGCAAAAGATACAAACATTTCATTGTCAAATTTCATGTGATAACCACATGAAAAGTTCCTCAACATTATTAATCATTAGCATGTTAGAATTAAAAGCAGAAAGTACTTCATACCTGCTAAAATGCCAATAATAAAAAATATAGATAATGAGGATCTGGAGAAACTAGAATTCCCATGCACTGATGTTGAAAATGTAAAATGGTATGGCCATTTTGGAAAATGTTCAGCAACTTCTTAAAAAATTAAACATAAAATTACCATAATACTCAGCAATTTCTCTCCTAGATATCCATCCAAGAGAACCGAAAACATTATCTCCACACAAACAATTGTTTGCAAATGTTCACAGCCTCATTATTCCTAATAGCCAAAACCTAGAAACAATCCAAATATGTACTAACTGGTGAAGTATGAACTAAAAAGTGATATATCTATAAAATACAATACTATCCAGCAATCAAAAGGAACAGAGTATAGATACATGGTACAATGTGGATGGACTTTAGACACATGATGCCAAAGGGAAAAAAAACAAAACAAAACAAAGGCAAATGGCTATTACATGATTCCATTTATGCAGATTCATAGACAACAGATTAGTGGTTGTCTAGGGCTGGCAGTAGTAACAGGAATGACTGCAACTGGACATGAGGGATCCTTCTAGGGTTATTAAAATGTTATGAAACTGGACTGTGGTGATTTTCACCTAACTCAATAAATTTACCAAATATCATCTAATTGGATACTTAAAGTGGGTGAATTTTATAATAAAAAGACACCATTCATTCACTTACTTTTATTTACTGAACGCATACCATGTACAAAGTATTGTTCTATTTACTGTGGAATTGTCCGTGAATAGAGAGTCTGCTCTCCTTGCCAATACTGGGCACCCCACCTCTATGTTTTCCTCAACATCGGCTTCATCCAACACACCCTTGGTAGGAGTCCACCGAAGGCAGTGTCACAAGCATGGCAGCACTCACACAGCCCAATAGGAACCAGTACCACTCCACAGTGATCCCTACACCAGGGAGAGGTAACGATAAACACACACGCCATTTTGACTGCAGCCCCAGCAGAGGGCTGAGAGAAGACAACTGATCTGACTGCAGGTCCCACCTACCAATGAAACCTTCTGGGGGACAATAATGGAGAGCACCCTGCAACTTGGTGTGACTACATCTCTGGCAAACACCTGGTCTGAACTGACCCATGCCTAAGGCAGCCCAAGGCTGGTCCCTTAACAACACAGGGACCAAACCTTGCCCACAGCAGGCAAAAGAGCCATTGCAGATGACTGGACTGAAGGCCAATGCAGCTCAGCCACAACAGCAGGGTGCACGTGACACACATAGGAGATGCTACCGAAGTGCCAGCTTCTTCTGAACAAAGGACACTGCCCTGAAGCGCACTCCAGGATCTCCTTCCTAAGTCCACTATCTGCAAAAGCAGAAGATGTATCTGGCTTTCCTAACACATAGGAACAGACACAATGAGTTAGGCAAAGTGAGGACACGCAGGAATATGTCTCAAATGGAAGAACAGGGAAAATATCATAGCAGGAGCACTAAATAAAATGGAGATAAATAATTTGCCTGATAGAAAATTTAAAGTAATGGTCATAAAGATATCCAGTGAACTTGAGAAAAGAGTAGAGAATCTCAGTGAGACCATCAAGAAAGAGAGAAAAAAATGACAAAAAAATTAGATGATGAACTCAATAAATGAAATTAAAAATTCACTAAAAGGAATAAATAGTACATTCAAGGAGGCAGACGAATGGACTGACAACCTTCAAGATAGACCAATGTAAACTAATTAAGCTGAATAGAAGAAAGAAAAAAGAATAGATGAAGGGAACTCAGTGACACCATCAAGCATAACTACATTCATATTATAAAGATCCCAGGGGAGCCTGGGTGGCTCAGTTGGTTGAGCAGCCAACTTCAGCTCAGGTCATGGTCTTGCTGTTTGTGTGTTCAGGCCCCATGTCAGGCTCTGTGCTGATAGCTCAGAGCCTGAAGCCTGCTTTGGATTCTGTGTCTCCCTCTCTCTCTACTCCTACCCTGCTTGCACTATCTCTCTCTCTCTCAAAAATAAATGTTTAAAATTTTTAAAAAAATCAGAGGGGCACCTAGGTGGCTCAGCTGCTTAAGCATCTGACTCTTGATTTTGGCTTAGGTCATGATCTCCAGTTTGTGAGTTTGAGCCCCGTGCTGGGCCGTGTCCTAAAAGCATGGAGCCTGCTTGGTATTCTGTCTCCTCACCTTCTTGCTCTCCAATAGCTCTCTCAAAATAAATAAAAATAAACAAAAAGAGAAAAAAATCAGAAATAAAAAAGGAAAAATAATTGACACCACAGAAATACAAAGGATTATGAAATAATATTATGAAAAATTATATGCCAAAAAATTGGACAGAAATGCATAAAGAAGAAAGGCATAAATTCCTAGAAAGATATAATCTCCCAAAAGTGAACCAGGAAGAAATAGAAAAATTTTATAGACTAACTGCCATCAATGAAATGGACTGAGAAATCAAAAACTCCAAAAAACAAAAGTCTAGGACTAGACGGCTTCACAGGCGAATTCTATCAAACATTTAAAGAAGAGTTAATACCTATTTTTCTCAGAGTAATATAAAAAATAGAAGAGGAAGGAAATTCACTCTGTGAGGCCAGAATTGCCCTGCTACCAAAACTAGATAAAGATACAACTGAGAGAGAGAGAGAGAGAAATATAGACCATCTTTGATGAACATAGATGGAAAATTCTCAAAAAATTTAGCAAACTGAATCCAAAAAAAAACCATTAAAAAATCATTTATACAATCAAGTGGGATATATTCCTGGGATGCAAGCAGGGTTTAATACTCACATATCAATAAACATAATACATCAATCAACAAGAGAAAGGATAAAGACTGTATGATCATTTTAATAGATGCAGAAAAAGCTTTGACAAAGTACAACATCCATTCATGGAAAAACTCTCCACAAAGTAGGTTTAGAGGGAACATACCCCAATATAATAAAGGCCATATGTAAAACACCCACAGCTAACATCATCCTTAACAGGAAAAAACAGAGCTTTTCCAGTAAGGTAAGGAACAAGACAAAGATGCCCACTCTCACTTTCTTTCAACACATTATTGGAAGCTGTAACCACAGCAATCAAAAAATAAAACACATCGAAGTTGGTAATGAAGAAGTAAAACTATTTGAGGATGACATGATACTATATATAGAAAACCTCAAAGACTCCAGTAAAATACTTATAAGTACTGATCAATGAATTCAGTAAGGTCGCAGGACACAAAATCAACAAACTGAAATCTGTTGCATTTCTATACACTAATAATGAAGTAGCACAAGGAGAAATTAAGAAAACAATCCCATTTACAATTGCACCAAAAATAACAAAATACCTAGAAATAAATGTAACCAAATGGTGAAAGACCTATTCTCTAAAACCTGTAAGATGAAACAAACAAACAGATATTCCATTCTCATGGATCAGGAGAAAATATACTGTTAAAATGTCTGCACTACCCAAAGCATTATACAGACCTAATGTAATCTCCATCAAAATACCAGCAGCATTTTTCACATAACCAGAACAAATAATTCTAAAATCTGCATGGAACCCAAAAGACCCCAAATAGCCAAAGCAATCTTGAAAAAGAAAAAAAAAACCCAAAAACTGCAGGACTCACAATCCCAGTTTTCAAGATATACTACAAAGCTGTAGTAATCAAAACAGTATGGCATATAGATCAATGGAACAGAATACAAAGCCCAGAAATATTTAGATAGTCAATTAATCTATGTCAAAGTATAAGGATATGCAAATGGAAAAAGAAAGTCTCTTCAACAAATGGTGCTGGGAAAGCTGGATCGCTACATGTGGAAGAATGAAACTGAACGACTCTTTTACACCAAACACAAAATTAAACTCAAAAAGGATCAAAGACCATAAAAATCCCAGAAGAGAGCACAGGCAGAAATTTCTCTAACATCAGCTGTAGTAACATTTTTTTCCAGATATATCTCCTGGGGCTAGGGAAACAAAAGCAAAAACAAACTCTTCAGGCTATATCAACATAAGAAGTTTCTGCACAGCAAAGAAAGCAAAACGGAAAGATGACCTACTGAACCAGAGTAGATAGTTGCAAATGACATTATCTGATAAGAGGTTAGTGCCATAATATATAAAGAATTTATACAACTCAATGCCAGAAAACAAATAATCCAACTAAAAAATGGGCAGAAGACATGAATGGGCATTTCTCCAAAGAAGACAGAGAGAAGGTTAAGAGGCACATGACAAGATGCTCAACATCACTCACCATCAGGGAAATGCACATCAAAACTACAATTAGAGGTCACCTCACAACTGTGAGAATGTCAAAAAACAAGTGTTGGTAAGGATGTGGAGAAAAGGAACCTTTGTTCACTCTTGATGGTAATGTAAACTAGTGCAGCCACTGTGGTGGTGCAGCCCTGTGGAAAACAGTATGGAGGTTCCTCAAAATATTAAAAGTAGAATTACCATACGATCTAGTAACTTCATTACTGGGTATTCACCCCAAAGAATACAAAAACACTAACTCAAAAAGACCCCTATGTTTATTGCAGCATAATTTACAATAGCCATATTATGAAAAGACCCCAGTATCCATCAATAGAAGAATGCATAAAGAAGAGGTCACACACACACACACACACACACATACACACACACACACACACACACAGGAATGTTAGTCATAAAAAGAAAGTAAACTTACCATTTGCAATAACGTGGATGGACTGTTAGTGTATCATGCTATGTGAAATAAGTCAGAGAAAGAGAAATACCATATGATTTCACTCATATGTGGAATTTAAGAAACAAAACAAATGAACAAAGGGAAAAAAGACAAACAAAAAACCAGATTCTTACATACAGAGAACAAACTGGTGGGTGGGGGGATGAGTGAAAAAGGTCAAGGGGACTAAGAGTACGTTTATCATGATCAGCACTGAGTAATGCATAGAAATGTCAAATCACTATATTGTACACCTGAAACTAATATAACTTTAATTATACTGAACTTTAAAAAATAAAAGTTTTTAAGAGTGCTCTAATGGAAATTGATATTCTAGTGGAAAAAGACAAAGAAGTAAACCAGTTATAAGGTCATTTGTAAGTTGAATAAAGACAATAGGAATAGGACTATATGTGACTGATAACTGGGGTGAATGATAGAGAGACCAAATGAATCCCTTCTACCTCTCTCTGTTACTTGCCTCAAGATTTCTTCTATGATAGGTAGAGTGTTGTTAATATCGGAGATCTACACTTTATCTTGTTTCAGATGGGCCTTTAGAGCCTACTGGCTGAAAAGTAATTTGATGTGGGGAGATTTATTGCACAAAGCCCTGTATACTTATGACAATAAAAAAATAGGACAATACAGTTTGAAGGAAACAGGTAGAAAGAGGTAAAGTTAATAGCAACAGAAAATATCAGCACTTTAAATAGTGAGCCAGATGTTGTTTTCTGCACTGCTAAGAGGGAGGCATGATGGAAATTCAAATGAAAAACTACTGCAGCAATATTAATACTATATGGCTTCACTAAGGTCTGGAAATCATTATGAGGTATATTGTATAATTTGTGGACACATTTTAGCTGAGGTCATGATTAGGATGATTATTTAAGCTTTTTATTACTTGCAATGGCCTAAAGAGCACACAAAAATAAATTAGCTCTTTAATCCAGAAATCTAGAAAGTAGGAGAAGCCTTGCTCACAGAAGCCTGTCTTAAAATGGTACTGTGGAGAAGAAGAACGGGGTTTGTGTGGAAACAATAAAAACCCGAATGGTTACGGCACTTTTCTTGTGGGGAGGAGGGTGGACTCAGGCATTTAAACTGGAGGACAGCCCAGGCAACGACTCCAAATAGAAAGAGAAGGTGCCTGTGAGCATGGACTCGCATATTGGCAACAGTCTTCATGTTGCTGCATGTTTCAACAAGAAGTAATCAACTCAAATTGTATGGAATATCCGTGCATGCCAAGGTGTCAGCATCTGTTCAACATGGCCGATATGTCCAAATGAATTGTATGTAAAAGGCTTCCACCAATCAGTCTCACCTAGAAAGGCTGGCACAACTTCAATAGGCATAGACAGCACCCATGGTCTCTCAGGCTTATTAGCTAAATCCTAATCATCTAGTGATTGAAATGACATCATAGTCAGCATACTTTTGATTAATCCGTGAACAAAAATGTTCTCTTACAAAAAGAAGGATGGGCAATATGCTTCTTCCAAGAAGTGTTGGAACCTGGAAATCTTGTCTCACTAATATAATATTAATCCTATAATCATTGCTAGAATTCCTCTTCCAGTTAATAATACCTTTTCAGGTTGGGGCAATGAGTGTCCATTGTACAATACAGTTGCAAATCCATCAGAGATTTACTACATTTCTTGGAATACAGATCAAGAATTATAAATGCTTACTGACTTGGCTATGGAAGTCTCCTAAATCAGCCCCTACTTCAGTGCACAAGAAAGGCATTGTACCTAACAGTCACAAACAAGGTTATCATTCAATGCTCTCTGGAAGCCACTCTGGCCAAGTGTGGTTTCCTTCATGGAGCAGCTTTCTGAGGAAAGTTCTAGGTAGCACGTGTACCATCAGATGCTTAAAAAACATGGTGAGAGTATTTTAGGCACTGTTGGGAGAACAGAAGCAGCTGTTAACATCAGCCCTTCCTAATATTCATGAGCCCAAATCTGACACCAAATCTGAAGGTATATTCCAAGGAAAGGAAGAACAGCACTTTTAAACCAGGAATAGCTGTACTGAAAAAAAAAATCACTTCAGTACCTTTCAGTGTTTATTCATTTTGAGAGAGAGAGAGAGAATCCCAAACAGATTCTGTGATGTCATCAGTCAAAATCATGATCTATGCATGAGATCGTGACCTGAGCCCGAATCAAGAGTCAGACACTTAACCAAATGAGCCACTCAAGTGCCAACCTAACTTCAGTACATTTCAAACTGGTTTTTAAAAAACTAGTTTAAACTTAAAGAGTCATCTGTTTGTACTAAAAATAGCAAATTTGATTATCTCTAACCCGAAATTAATACAAATCCTTTTATCAATAACAAAAAAACTGCAGAAAAGCACATCACGTAAGAATGGATGAGAATGATGACAAAGAGACATATAAACCTGAGGATGGATTTTGTTCATCTCCTACCTCACAGACTCTTGTGTTCTAGCACTTGTGATCAAGCACACTGATCATATAGAAAATATGTGTAAGCTATGTGTACCAAGAAGATAATTGGGGAAATGTATTCAAGAAACTCTGCGTAGGATAGAACTCCCCAGCAGTTGATGAACAGATGATGTTTATTTCCATTACTCTAGCACAAAGTTTCTCTTACTTTAGTGTTCATAGGAATCACCTGCAGGACTTGCTGAAATAAATATTTCTGGGTCCTAATGTTAGGATTTCTAATTCAGTAGGTGTGGGTTGGGGCCTGAGAATTTGCATTTTTAAAAAAGTGCCCAGGTGATGATGCTGCTGCTGATCTGGGGAACACATTTAGAGAACTGCTGTACTGCAAATGTCTCTTGATTCACAGATGGGTTCTGTCTGGCTGTGGACAGCATTCAGTTCAGATGTTTTCATTTCCTTATCTGTCACACAATGGGCTGCATACAATTTCCTTTCCCCCTCCAGCCTCCTCCCTTAAGTCTGGTCTATATCTGAACACCTACCACTGATCCTCCTTTTGTGAATACTGGAACAAATAATTACTTCCCGTTATAGTAAGGATCTCCTGCCCACCAATTATCTATTCCTTAAAGGGCTCTGATGGTGGGTCTATACGTAACTATAACTAATAAAACAAAAATACATTTGGAGTTCTTTTACTTCTTTTGCTTTACCCTCTATTCACATTTTATATCCTTTACTTTTCAAAGTATCTTTTAGTCCTGCACAGTACCAGATGTACCTCACTCAGCAATTTTGTTCAACAATGTTGATTAAATTTTCTGCTTCCTAGTTTATGTGAACTTGCTTTTATTTTAAAACAAAATGTATTTATGACAAGAGCACACATAAACCTTTGGGATGCTGGGGATTATTAACCTATCAGTAACTACATTTCATTTCTCTGTCTTTTCAGGGTATTAAAGGAGTTTTACAAAGCACTGCATCATAAAGAAGGTACATGAGATATACCTGAGGGCACCTTTTATTGGATGAAGTAAAGGTTTATTTTTATTAAGAGTTAAATCTAATTTATGTAAGAGAATGTGAATGAACCTAAAAGACTTGCCCAAAGTAACTGAACCTAGGGACAAAACTGTGGAGTTTGCTTCTCAGCCTGAAAGCCAAGACTTAAGGAAATATCTCATATTCTGCAGTTTGTATTTAAATCTTTATTCCCCTTTTATTACTTTGGGTCCTCAAAATAAGTGCTCTTTATAAGATTCCTATCATACATCAATTTAGGCTTCCTTTAATTATGAGTTACAATAAATCTGACAAAAATTCAGCTTTTCTTCTGTTAAATTTTCTCATTTGAGTATTTTTTGATGTTATTTTACCTGCTTTAGAAGAGCAAAAACACATTCATTACCCTATCTCCTGTAAGTTTTTTTTTACTGTGCATTTATTAAGCTCATGATACACTTTCTCCCTCCATAAAACCTCTTTGTTTTCCTAAGAATATCACTAAATTTGTATGCTAAAACCTAACAACTACACTTAAAATACAGTTTCAATAAGCATTTCCATTTGAGGGTATTTTGGAGCAACAGGAGCAACCTGCCTACCGTAAACTAGAAAACTAGACAAATATGTAAAATAGCCATTTTCAGATCCTGGACAACAAGGTGCAGGTGTATGAATAAAGCAAACAAATGAGCCCACATTAGCCCTAGATTCCATTTGGACAAACATTCTAGACTATGGCGCAGAGAAAGTAGTCCTAAGCAGAACACAAAAGTCTTGGTGAATTATAGAGACAGAGATCAGAGTTCAGGGAGGTTGAGGTAACCAGAAGTTGCAGGACAGAGTCTCAGAGAACAGACAACTATACAGAAAAACAATGAAATTTTTAAATAAAACAAATGAAACAATTAAAAATTTCAATTTATTTATTGAAAGGGAGATAGATATTTTCAGGAAAATAAAAAAATAATTCATTGCCATAAAACCTGCATGACTATAAAGAAACAATCTTTAGGGATAAAGAGAATGATACTACATGGAAACTTGAATTTATACAAACGAATGCACACTTCCAGGAACAGAAATATAAGTAACATTTTTTTCATATTTAAAATTTATTTGGAAGATAATACACTGATGCAATAATAACAAAAATTTGGACTTTCTAACATATGTTAAAATGTATGTTAAATTTATGACAGCAATAGCAGAAAGGATGGAAGGGGGAAATGGAAGCATTTTGTTGTAAGATTATACATTGTACATTATACATGGTAAATTATCATTTGGAAACAGACTTGTAAAGATGCATGCTGAAAACCCTAGAGAAACTACTAAACAATGAAACAAGGAACCCTAAATAGAGACAATAAACACTAAAACTATTTAAGTAATCAAAAGGCAGGAAACTGAAAAACTGGTTGAAAAATGGGGGGAAAAAAGAAATGAGAGCAGGTTAAACCTAACTATGGTTAGTAACTGCACCAAGTGTAAAGGATCCAAATACCCTAGTAAAAAGCCAGAGATTGTCAGACAGGATTATAAATGAAAACCCAAATACATACTATTCTTGAGAACTATAGTTAAATTATAAAGACAAAGATAGGAGAAAAGTAGAAAAATGAAAACAAGATATACTCTAAAAATACAAATTACAGGAGCTCCTGGATGTCTCAGTCATTTGAGCATCTGACTAAAGTCACCATCTCATGGTTAGTGGGTTTGAGCCCCATGTCAGGCTCTGCACTAAGAGTACAGAGCTGGCTTGAGATTCTCTCTCTGTCTCTCTCTCTCTCCCTGAAAATAAATAATTACACTTAAAATGTTTAAAAATACAAATTACAAGAAAGATGTAATGGTTATATTAATATCATATAATATATAACTCAGAACAAGTGATAATATCAGGGATAAAGAGGCATGTTTCAAAATGAAAGAAGTTAATGTACCAAGAAGACATTACAGTCCCAAATGTAAAGGCATCTAATAACTGAAATTCAAAATATACAAAGGAAAGATGGACAGAAATAACAGGAAAAATAAACAAACCCACAATCATATTTGGAGATTTTAAAGTTCACTTTTAGTAACTAATTGAAAAAGTAGGCCAAAAAATCAACAGCTATGTAGAAGACAAAACTATAAACATATTGACCCTATTGATATTATGGAACATTTCATTCAATACTTGCAGATTACATTATTATTACATGTAGTTGAAAAATTTGCCAATGTAGGCAATATCATAAGATATGAAACAAGTCTCAATAATTTCAAGGTGTTAAACTTGTGGAGAATACATTTTCTGACTCAAGGGAATTAAATTAGAAATAAGTAAGAGACATCAAGACAGTATGGCACTGGCACAAAAACAGACACACAGATCAATGGAACAGAATAGAAAACTCAGAAATGGACCCACAACTATATGGTCAACTAATCTTTGACAAAGTAGGAAAGAATATCCTACGGAAAAAAAGACAGTCTCTTTAACAAATGGTGCTGGGAAAACTGGACAGCAGCATTCAGAAGAATGAAACTGGACTACTTTCTTATATTATACACAAAAATAAATTTTAAATGGATGAAAAACCTAAATGTGACACATGAAACCATCAAAATCCTAGAGGAGAACACAAGCAGCAACCTCTTTGATCTTGGCTGTAGCAACTTCTTACTAGACATATCTCTGAAGGCAAGGGCAATAAAAGCAAACATGAATTATTAGTACCTCGTCAAGATAAAAAGCTTCTGCACAACAAAGGAACAATCAAGAAAACAAAAGGCATCCTACAAAACAGGAGAAGATATTTGCAAATGACATATCTGATAAAGAGTTGGTATCCAAAATCTATAAAGAACTTAGCAAACTCAACATCCAATAAAACAAATAATCCAGTTAAGAAATGGGCAGAAGACATGAACAGACATTTTTCCATAGCAAGACTCCAAATGGCCAACAAGACATGAAAAGATGCTCAACATCACTCATCATCAAGGAAATGCAAATCAAAACCATGATGAGGTACCACCTCATACCTGTCAGAATGGCTAAACTAATAAGACAGGAAACAACAGATGTCAGTGAGGATGTAAAGAAAGGGGAACCTCTTACACTGTGGCAGAAATGCAAACTGGTGTAGCCACTATGGACAACAGTATGGAGGTTCCTCAAAAAGTTAAAAATAGAATTACCCCACAACCCCGCAATGACACTACTAGATATTTACCCAAAGGATATAAAAATACAGATTCAAAGGGACATAGCACCCTGATGTTTACAGCAGCATTATCAACAATAGCCAAATTATAGAAAGAGCCTGGGGCACCTGGGTGGCTCAGTTGGTTAAGCGTCTAACTTCGGCTCAGGTCATGATCACATGGTTCATGGGTTGGAGCCCCACATCGGGCTCTGTGCTGACAGCTATCTCAGAGCCTGGAGCCTGCTTCTGATTCTGTATCTCCCCCTCTCTCTGACCCTCCACTGCTCATGTGCGC